>NC_044310.1:41780712-42424942 GCF_007474595.2 Lynx canadensis
GAGAGACAGAGTATGAACGGGGGAGGGTCAGAGAGAGAGGGAGACACAGAATCTGAAACAGGCTCCAGGCTCTGAGCTGTCAGCACAGAGCCCGACGCGGGGCTCGAACTCATTGGCCGCGAGATCATGAGCCACTCAGGCGCCCCGATTTTTTTTTATTAATGGTGACTGATGTTCACTTTGTTTTCATTATTTAGTAGCCTCTTTGTCACCTTAATAGATAATAATATTGGTTTTTTTGCCTTTGAGAAGGTAAAAAAGTTGTGCTGTGTGAGACCCCCAAAAGTGCCCATTTTTGGCAGAATAAGAAAGTTAATCTTGCATTTGATTACAGATGATGAAAGCCATGAACAAGTCCAATGAACATGTCCTGGCAGGAGGTGCCTGCTTCAATGAGAAGGCAGACTCTCATCTGGTGTGTGTACAGAATGATGATGGAAACTATCAGACCCAGGCTATCAGTATTCACAATCAGCCCAGAAAGGGTGAGTATTTGAGGTGATTGACATGGTAAGAATATAAAGTTGTACTGGACATGGGAAGTTGGATATCTCAGCCCCATAACTCTCACTTTCTAGCGAGGTGAATTTTTAAATTCACTTTGATGAATTTAACCTCTCCATCCTTATTTTCCAAGATTATGTTGACTCCCCAAATAGCCAGACTCAAAGTTGCACATGGAATCTCTATTATTGAGGAGAACATGTTGAAAATTCTGCATCGGGATATTGTCATGGCCAGAACTGGTATTTGAAAGTAGGAAGACTAGGCCCCTTAGTGAGAATATACTTAGGTAGGTTTGAAACTTGTTGGATGACCATATCTAAACAATGTTAATTAATAGGTTGACTGAACTCTCAAAGAAGGCTTCTTGGTTCAGTGGCACTCATAATGTGGGCTCATCACTTAGGAGATTGTTAGAAATGAAGGATCTGTACCCAAGATCTGCTAAATTACAATTTGCATTTTAATAAGGTCCCTGTGTTAAATGCACATTGAAATATAAGAAGCACTGTTTAAGGTGGCATTTCTTAAGATGTCTTATCAGGTTCTAGGGTGTCAAAAAGTACTCACATAAATGAAAGTCTTGCTTATTAGTACATTTAACTGATATTCCTGGGTTACAAGTTTAAACAGATTTCTTCACTACAGGACTTTTCAGAGACTTTAACAAGGTGATATGATTTGCGTTTTTCCAAAAGGAAGATAGTGCCTGGCCCTTTGCAAATTTAGTTGACCATGAATCTGGTTTTTCCTCAGAACATCTTCCATAACTAACTTTCTTTAGTATGCCTTATGAAACACTTCTCTAGTTGACAGTGACATAGGTCACTGTCCAATATATTTTATAAATCAATTGTTTAGTAAAAGCATAAAAGGTCTTTGTCACATGTATATTCAACATATATCCAAAATAAGGTAGGTGATAAATCCACAATGCTCTCTGTTAGATCACACCTGGAATATTTGAAATAAGTTCTGGATATCATTAATGTAATTGATGATATCCATTGATAAAACTGCAGGTTCTTCTAAGGATGGTTCAAGACCTGTGAAAAATCTGGAAACTAGGTCAAAAGAAGACCTTTTGAATATAGTATGAATATGTAATCTGGAAAAGTATAGATTGGCAGAGGGTGAAAAATAGCTGTCTCTATTTTTAAGGTTTTCCAGTGTGTGGAAATAACATCCAGCTTATTCTCTATAGCTACAAAAGGCCAGAACCAGCACTACTGGGTGAGAGTTAAAAGGATCTAGGTCTAGACTCAGTTTGAGAGCACATTCTGTAAGGCTGAGAGTTATCCAGAAGTAGAAGGGGCTGCCTAGTGCCATTGTGGGCTGCTTGTCACTAGAAATCTTTGACAAAGCCTGGATGTTTACCTGTTAGAGATATTGCAGGGCCAATGGGCAGAAAGGTGGATTAGCTTAGTCCAATTTAAGATGTGGAGGAACATAGAGGCTCCTGGCTGGCTCAGTTGGTGGAGCTATGCAGCTCTTGATCTTGGGGTTCTAAGTTCGACCCCCACGTTGGGTGTGGAGATTACTATAAAAAAAAATAAAATCTTGGGGCATCTGGGTGGCACAGTCAGTTCTAAGCGTGCAACTCTTGATTTCAGCTCAGGTCATGATCCCAGTATCATGGAATCAGGCCCCACATTGAGCTCTGCCTGCTTAGGGTTCTCTCTCTCCTTCCTTCCCTCCTTCCCTCTCCCCTGTTTGTATATGCGTACTCTCTCCAAGTAAATAAATACGTAAATAATTTTTTTAAAATCTTAAAAAATGATATGGAGGAGCATAGTGAAATTTTCTTAAAGCTAAATGTAATTAAATATTCTTTTTTTCATGAAGAGGTAATGGTAATGTGTTGGTCTTTTCAATAGGTATTCATTTATTTATTATATATATTTTTTTTTTAAATTTTTTTTTTTTTTCAACGTTTATTTATTTTTGGGACAGAGAGAGACAGAGCATGAACGGGGGAGGGGCAGAGAGAGAGGGAGACACAGAATCGGAAACAGGCTCCAGGCTCTGAGCCATCAGCCCAGAGCCCGACGCGGGGCTCAAACTCACAGACTGCGAGATCGTGACCTGGCTGAAGTCGGATGCCCAACCGACTGCGCCACCCAGGCGCCCCTATTATATTTTTTTTAAAAGAAATCCACTCATAAATAAAATGGATGCCAACCATATCTCTATCTTCAAAATATATTTTATCTGAAAAATAAAGGTATTAGATCAGCCATCACTTTTCTGTGAATGGCTAGGTGATACATTAGGTATTGCAAGCCTGTGGTCTTTGTCCCCAATTACTCAACTCTGATATACTTCAAGCACTGCCATAGACAATATGTAAGTGAGTAGAAATGGCTGTGTTCCAATAAAATTTTATTTTCAAAAACAGGGTGCAGGCCAAACAGGCTGTAGTTTGCCGAGCCCTAGACTGGACCACTAAGATTCCTTTGCTTGTAAGATTCTTTAATTCTTGATTGGAGGGAGAGGAAAACGAAATGGGGAGTGTATCTTAAAACTTCATTCCCAAAGCATCAGAATTATTGGTTACTTATATATTGTGGTGTATAGAGTCGTTGTTTTTTGTTTTCTGTATAATGATGGTTGGGGTTACCAACTACCAAATATTTCAGTATTGTTCTGAGTCTTTTGATCTCAGGGCCTATCTTTACTAAACTATTTATATTACTATTTTAGTGACTGGTGCCAGTTTCTTTGTGTTCAGTGGTGCTCTGAAATCTTCTTCCGGATATCTTGCCAAGTCCAGTATTGTGGAAGGTAAAGAATAAGTTATTTATTGCCTGTGTTTAGTTCAGGCCTAATTATACAACTTAAAAAGCAAGGGATGTTGGGGTACCTGGCTGGCTCAGTTGGTAGAGGATGCGACTCTTGATCTCCAGTTGTAAGTTCAAGCCCCATGTTGGGCATAGAGCTTACATAAAAAATAACAATAATAATAAAAGTTTAAAAAAAAATAAAAAACAAGGGATGTTAAGTGAAACTATAACACTTTTACGGTAGACTTCTTACTCCTATTATGTATCCAATAGCATCTTACTCTTCAGCTAATTAATACTGTCATATAGGTACTTAGGTCTCTAAAGAAGGAAGTAAGTGGTACAGATCTCATGGGACAGTGACAGAAAAATTAAGAGATGGCCTTTCAGAGCTCTGGGAGAGGGTACCCAAGGGACATAGTCTGAGTTCAAATATATCACTGGGCTCATATCTGTAAACATGTAGATGAAGTTCAGTCTGGCTTAACTCACAGGAATGTGCATTCATTATTTGGGGTGCAGAATGGTATGTGCTTGCTGCTGGTTTCCTATAATTAGATTAGACATGACACATATCCTGAAAAAAGCTTATTAAATGAGAGTTAATGAAAGGCTGATGAGCATACTGTGTATTTTCTTTATCAGTTGATTCTTCCTATATTTTGATCTGGTTACTCTTGTTGCATAACAAATTAACCCAGATCTTAATGGCTTGAAACAATTATTTTACCATGCTCACCGATTGCTCTGGGTCAGAAATCTTGACAGGGTAATGCAGGGATGGCTTGACTATATGTCCAGGGCCTTGGTTGGGATGACTTGATGGCTGGGAGCTAGAACTGTCTGAAGGCTTATTTATTCCCATGTCTAGGGCCGTGGGATGATTTAAAGACTAGGAGTGGTGACTGGAGTACTCACACTTTGACTCTTAGCATGCCATGGCAGCCTTGGGGGTAACTGGACTTCTAATTCCAGCCACACGTCTAGCAAAGGGCAGAAGCCATGTTGCTTCTTATGACCCAGTCTTGGAAATCACACCGTATCACTTCCGCCATACTCTAGTGTTGGAAATAGTCATAAACCTTCCCAGATTCAAGGGGAGAAGAATTAGACTCCGTTTCTTAATGGGGAATTGGGAAGCATTGTGAGAAAGCATGTGAGGTCGGAGATATCGTGGTCACTTTTGGAAAGGACAGTCTGCCACATATGACATGTTTTCATTGCCGAAGTAGCCTAACTCCAGCCCCTAAGAGCAGTCCTTCCTGGGGGTGGAGTCCAGTGTGTTAACTGAAATACATAGACCATCTTACATATGTTAATAGATACTGGTTTTGACTTCCTTTACTGGTAAGCTTAATAAAAAAGCAAGTGAAGAGCAAAGTACATTACTATTTTACAACTAAATTTCACAACTTTGACCAGCAAGTAGAAGCATGCTGTTAAAAAGTTAAGAAATCTAGGAGTTAAATAATCATTTGGTCTTAAGTGACTAATTAGTACCTATGTGATCAAGTATTGACTACATTCAAAATGTGTCTTGACAAGATGATTAAAAAACACCTTTTAAATGTTATGGAAATGATCATTTGAATGGACACAGATCCTTACAAATGCGATGTGTTTAAAAGTTACGTCTATATCTTTGGATTAGGAAATTTTTAGTTCTTGTATTTCACTCTGTGTGTCAGTTGAGCAATTAGCTGCTAGGAAATTTTTCAATGTTTATTTATTTTTGGGACAGAGAGAGACAGAGCATGAACGGGGGAGGGGCAGAGAGAGAGGGAGACACAGAATGGGAAGCAGGCTCCAGGCTCCGAGCCATCAGCCCGGAGCCTGACGCGGGGCTCGAACTCACGGACCGCGAGATCGTGACCTGGCTGAAGTCGGACGCTTAACCGACTGCGCCACCCAGGCGCCCCGCTGCTAGGAAATTTTTATGAAGCTTTTTAGAAATTATCTTAGTTGACAAAATTTTGTGTCAGTGAGGCAGGGCAGTTGCTCCACATGTGACAACTTTCACACTGAATTTCGGTGTCTGCCTTTGACTTGGGTAGGTAGCAGCCCCCAAATAGTTACCATGTGTTGGCTACATGGTGGCCCATGTGAAGCACATGTGGTAGGTTTGCCCTGTTGCTAGCCAATACATGGATTTATCGCTTCTCGCACCACTGTTGTTTATTCAGTGATTTATTTAACAAACGTTTCCTGGGCATTTACTGTATGCCAGGAAATCATAGTGAGGTGAGAGAGACAGAGGTGCAAACACAGAAATATGGTTAGAGCATGATAAATGCAAGAGTGAGAACAGGAACAAAATGTTCTGTCAGTCCAAAAGAGGGATGTGACCATGTGTAAATCTCCCCTTGAGCAGTCTCAGGAGAACTCAGCTGTGTCTGAAGTGAAATCGGCAGGCAAGTGTTTTAGGCAGAAGCGATCTTGGCATTTGCTTCTCATAGCACTTTGAAAAGTAAGAAGTTCAGCTCAAAGAACAAAACCTCTTTCTATCTGTCAGCTTTAGAGAGCAGAGCAAAGTTTTACATATAATCCTAGAGGGATTTGCTAGCTGCCAGGCACTGTGATTCATCTGCCCCCTCCCTGGCTTTGCGTTGTTTCCATCTGTATTATCTTGGTGCTGATTCTCAGATGGCGTTATGGTCCAGATCACAGCAGAGAACATGGATGCTTTGAGGCAGGCACTGCGAGAGATGAAGGACTTCACCATCACCTGTGGCAAGGCAGATGCCGAGGACCCCCAGGAGCACATCTACATCCAGTGGGTGGATGATGACAAGAACGTCAACAAAGGGTAAATGTTTCCTCCCTTTCCCCCTTGGGGCATTTAGTTATGGTTTGGGCTCTGGGCTTTGTCTACACTGGTATTTATAACTTTACTGAACGCCCAAAGAGAAAGGACTGTTGTGTATATATAAGATAAACTTTTAAATTTCTAGTTTCTTGGCTTAGTTTCTGAAGGAGTTTCTCTGCCTGTTTTTGAAGAGGGGAGGAGGGAAGGAATTGATGAAACAAAACAGGCCTCTGAAGTTATTGAGATAATAGTAATACCGAAGCCCTTTCTGGTTTTATAAAGGAAGCCCTTTTGCCAACATTGTTTCATTTGCTATAATAACTAGCCTTGTTTTCCCCATATTATAGATGAGTAAACAAGCACCAAAAGGCTAAATGACTCCACAAAGCAAGGAAGTGGCGGGGCTGGGACCTAAAACCACCTCCTGGGGCTTCCAGTCCTGCGCTCTTTCCCATTACAGGCCCGCTCTACTCTGAGGGCTCAAGCCAACACCTTTGGAGTCACCTTCGACACTTCTTTTTCTCTCACACCCTGTACCTAACTCAACAGTAAATCCTGGCATTGTTATATTTTATAGTATATATTTGATATATCCTGTTATATTTTGCTTCAGCATATGTCCAGAATCGTACTACTTCTCACTACCTCTACTGCCACCATCCTGGTTCAGGCCACCATCATTTGGTCTGGATTATTGTAGGAGCCTTTGAAGTGGCTTGCTTGTTTCTAGTCTTGACCTCCTCCTGCCCCCTAACCTAATCTGTTTCCAGTACAGCAGCCAGAGTAATGTCACTTCTCTGCTCAGAACCCACCATTAGCTTCCGGTATCATTCTGCATAAAAGCCAAAGTGTCTAAGGCCTCACACAACCTGTCCACCCTTTTACTTCACAGAAGCAACACCTGCCTTCTTGCCTGAACACGTCAACTCTACTTCTGCCCTCTGGCGTTTGCTCTTACTATTCTTTCACCTTGTACTCTGGCCTTCGATACAAGATAGCCAAATGAATCACCCCCTCACTACCTTCAAGTTTTTTCTAAAATGTGTTTTCTCAGTAAGGCCTTCCCTTGGCCAACCTATCTAAATTATAACCCTCCCATACATATTTCTTCTCTCCCACCCCTGGTACTTCCTATCCCCCTTCCTTGCATTACATTTCTCAAGAGAACTTGTAATTCTCTAACATAAAATATACATTTGCTTATTATATTGCTCCTGGACTATAAACTTCATAACGGCAGGGATTTTTATCTGGTTTATTTATAGCTATATCTCCAGAACCTAAAACACTGTGAGGCATCTAGTAGGTGCTTAAAAAAAAAAATGACTATATTATACATCATTGTATTAAGCTTTCTTTTATCCACTCATCCATCCCTTTTTCATTCCTTCCTTCAGGCAATAATTCTATGTGTAGGTCTCTAGAAATACAAAAATGAATTCCACACACTCCCTGCTGATAAGTGGCTCAGTCCTATTTTGAAGATAGTTACAAATAAGTGCATCAAAGTATGGAAGATGCTCATAGAAAACTCTGTAGGAACACAGTGAAGATAAGAAAGAAAAGAGGAAGCTTGGTAGAGGTGGTAGGGTATTCAAGAAGACCTGCATAGAGAAATGGCCGCTGATTGATCTGAATCTGGTAAGATGAGTAGGTATTTGCCACATAGCTGTGGCAGAGTGGGCATTCCAGTCTAAGGGAATAGCAGGAGCAAAGGCAGATTGAGGGCATAGACAACATGGCACACCCGATTTTTAAAGAATCTTTTAAAGCTTTTGTTATTAAACAAAAATCGGTGAGTATATTTGCCTATTTTACAAATAGTCCTCTATCTTCCCATACTTCATTGGAAATCTTAATTTCGAAATCAATTTGTGTTTAGTTGGAAATGAACATGGTTATCAGGACGAAAAAATTGATTACCTGAAAATCTGATGCCATAGGTATCAGTAACTGATAACAAGCAGGTTGCCCCTTCCTACAAGTGCCAGTGGCAGCATCTTAGAAAACAGGACAAGAACTAGTTAGGGAGGACTGTCAAATTCAGGGGTTTAGTTTGTAGTGTATAAATTGAATATTTTCCAGCTTGTCCCTCAGTGTCTGGGTATCCTCTCTAAAAGAGTACTAATCAACTAAGAGTGGCCCTTTTTGACATCATGTCATGAGTTAGAAATTAAATTCAGTGTTGTTTAAATAATTTTAATTCAAGTGAATGAAGTAAATCCCTGATATTGAAGTTTAAGTTCAACTTGATCTTTTTACATGGAGATTAGAAAACACACAGATTTGAATCTTGTTAGGAAGAGTTTGGAGTCTTTGTGACAATTATTTTGAATCCTCATCAGAATGAGTGTCAATCTCCACCTGTTTATACTTGCTATATTTTGGAGAGGAAATGACTATAAAAAATGACCTTTCTGTTTAGGAATCTAGGAGTGATAATTGAGCACTAAAGGGAATATGTTGTGATAATAGTATAAATACTTGTTTATGAGCTCACAACAGCACTGTCATAATTAACATACTGGTCAAGTAATTCTTTCAATCAGTAGACATTTATTAAACTCCCATGTTCCAAGCAGTATGTCAGAACTGGGAATACAGCACACAGAGGTGAGTGTATCATGTTCCGTCATCTGAAGTCCATCTGTGAGGTAGATCTGCAAACATGTGTGAGTGTGATTGTTGTCTGGAGCAGCGTGTGTGACAGAGCAGAGGGGAGAGCAAGACTGGGTGGCCGTGCACTCACTGCAGGAAGGAATGCTGGGAGAAGAGGGCAGGTTTGAGTAAACGATTTTTTTACATTGAAAGAACCAGCTCCTGGAATCATGGCTCCTTTTTTATATGTGTTCTTCGAATTATTTCATTGCACAGGACCTTCCCACGAGAGCTCTATTCATGTACATCTTTGTGCAGTGTCTTTCTTGCTGTGATGTGTTGCTCAGATGTGTTCAGCAAAGCACCCAGTGTAATTAGTAGCAAGACTTGATAAGTGATTCTTCTAACTACAGGAGCTGCTTCCATCTCTTTCCTTTGCCTCTATTGTAGTGTTATAAGTCCTATAGATGGGAAGTCCATGGAGTCTATAACAAGTGTGAAGATATTCCATGGATCGGAGTATAAAGCAAATGGAAAAGTCATCAGATGGACAGAGGTAAGGAAATGAAACTTGGCATTCTTTTTTTTTTTAAAGGCTTGCCTGAAAAACTTATTTATTTTTGAGAGAGAGAGAGAGAGAAAGAAAGAGAATGTGTACATGCACACCAGCAGGGGTAGGGCAGAGGGAGGTAGGGAGAGAGAGAGAGAGAGAGAGAGAGAGAGAGATAGAGAGAGATAGAGACAGAGAGAATCCCAAACAAGCTCCACACTCAGTGCAGAGCCTGAAGTGGGTCACAGCTGTGAGATCATGACCTGAACTGAAATCAAGAGTCAGACGTTCAACCGACTGAGCCACCCAGGTGCCATGAAACTTGGCATTCTTGATTCTCTTTGAGCACAACTTTTTGTTAGGCTCAGACATACATTGTGGGCTGATTCTGGAGGATAAGGAAAGAAAAGCTCTCCATTTACCTTCTATACTCCAATTCCCTCTGGTCTGTCTCCGCTCACCAGGAAGAAATGCCACCAAGTACAGCCTGTAGCAATCTGATGTCTCTTTTTTCTTATGAATGAGCTTTTAGAGATTTGTTTGCATTAGAATTCAAGAAGGATGCATCTCTGAATGGCATATACCATCTTTGCTTTATTCTTTAGAATACTGGACTAGTTATGCTGTACTCACAGTTAAAAGTATCTTATATAACATACTCTTTTAAAATAGGCTTATGTCACCAATAAGAAAACTAAAGCTCAGATACTCAGCAACTTGTCCAAGATAACAAAGCAAATAAGTAACGGCAAAGTCCTGTTTCAAACCCAGATCCAGCCAGCTCCTAAGCTCTTTTGTGCACTATGTGTTGCCTTACTTGAAATCTGTATGAGAGGCTAACCTGGGAATGAGAGGAGCAGGGCAGGGACCCTGTATGTGTGTAATATCAGACAAATCGGGAAGTTTATTCTCTGAGAATAAACAGGGAGGTCATAGATCTCTGAATTTCTTTTGAATCTCAGTTGTACTGTATAAAAATAATACATTAAATTCTAAGAACTCTGAAATTCCTTGCAGCTTTAAAAGTCTTAATTTTTTAAAAATGTTTATTTTTGAGATAGAGAGCACAAGTGGGGGAGAGGCAGAGAGAGAAGGGGACAGAGGATCCAAATTGCACTCTGTGCTGACAGCAGAGTGCCTGATATGGAGCTCACACTCACAAATCATGAGATCATGACCTGAGCTGAAGTCAGACACTTAATCAACTGAGCCACCCAGGCGCCCAAAAGTCTTAATTTTTAAAAAAAATTCTGACTTCTAGCTTTTCCATTTTACACACAAGGTAACTCAAGCCAAGAGAAGTTCAATGCCTTACCAAAGTTCATTCACATAGCTGGTTTATGAGAGCAGGAGACTAGAAACTGTTCTCTGTTTCTCGACCTGTTATTCCAAGTAACTTATCCTTCATACCACCAGGCTCAGTGTTTTCATATGCAGTTCAGTGGTCTTAGGAGCTTACTTTGTAATGATTATCCCTTTGACACATTTCAAGTAGTGCAGTCTGGACCACGTGGAGCTCCTTATCACTATTTGACCTATTTTCCCTCCCTTTTGCTTGCCTGTAACCCAGTGAGGCAGCAGTGTGACCCATCTCATTTGCATAATGTGAGAAAACAGGCTCCAAGAGACCTGGCAGAGCAGGGACCAGAGGTCTTCTGATGCCCAGTGCAGAGCTCTGCTTGTCATTTCACGGCGATACTCTCACTAGTACGTGGGCTTCAGGGATGTCCTCTTTGTAGTATTCTTTGTATAAGCCACTTACTGAGCAGTAAGCTAGGGGGCAGTATGTGTAAGCATGGTGTTTTTGCATATCTGTATCTTCTCTATTATGCTTTTATATAATTTACGATAACCAAGAAGATGGGGCTTTCATTTTTTAAAAAAAAACTTTAATGTTTATTTTTGAGAGAGAGAGATTGAACGAGCGGGTAAAGGGCAGAGAGAGGGAGACAGAGGATCTGAAGTGGGTTTTTTTGCTGACCACAGAGAGCCCAGTGCAGGGCTCGAACTCATGAACCATGAGATCATGACCTGAGCCGGAGTCAGATGCTCAACCGGCTGAGCCACCCAGGTGCCCCAAGACAGGTGCCTTCTATTTTACAAAGGCATAATTGGACATTAAGAAGTCAAAGGACTTGCTCACAACCCTCCTCTATGTGACTAGGACTTGGGTCTCTTAGTTCCAGTCTTGCTGTGCTTCTGATTCTGCACCTCTGCTCAGCTTGGTGCAAGGACACTAACTCAGTTCCCGCCTCAGCAGTGGCATGGCCATGTGGCAGAACTCTGTAATGAGAGGCAGCAGACTCAGATTCTTGGCTTGGCCTTGCCTCTTTCTCTCAGGACTTTTGTGCACTTGAGCAAGTCACTTCTCTGAGTGATCTGTAACATGAAGCGGTTGGGTCACATAATCTGTAAGAGCTGTCCTCTTAGATTCCAAGATCATTTCCTAAGGAGGCTGCGCATGTATAAGGATTACCATTTAGAAGTGCACAGTGCTAAATGTAAGCCTTTTCTGGTTTTGAGTAGAACATATGATTATGACCATGGCTGAAACCAGGGAGATAGATAGGTCTTCCTGCACAGCAGGGGATCGGGGTGCTCATAGTGAGCTCATGCACATCTCCTGGGCGCAAGGCTAAAGTCTCTTTTGTTTGGGGGAACAGGTGTTTTTCCTAGAAAACGATGACCAGCACAGTTGCCTGAGTGATCCTGCAGATCATAGCCGATTGACTGAGCACGTTGCCAAGGCTTTTTGCCTTGCTCTCTGTCCCCACTTGAAGCTTCTGAAGGAAGATGGAATGACTAAACTAGGCCTACGTGTGACACTTGACTCAGATCAGGTAAGAAGAGTCTTAGGTAGCCTTGGAAGGTGGGCTTGAGCAGTGTCTGTATTTTCTGACATGTGACTTTTCCTGCATCAACCCAGAGACCTTAATTCTCTGGGCCTTCTGACCTTGCCTGTTAGTCATGTACCTAGATGTGCTGCTTAGTGAGACTCTCTCTGAACCATTTGAATCTTGGCTTCCTCACCTGAATGTCTCCCAAGGACTTACTTGTGACTGTGGGGTAAGGAGGGGAAGTGTGTGTGAGGACTTGCCACCACTGTATGAATGGCATCAGTGCTCCTCTTTGAGACTCCCCAGTTCCACTCTTCAGGAATTGCTCTGCAGCCTTTAGACAGCAAGTTCCAAGCTGTCCCATATCCTGTTTTGTTTTGTTTTGTTTTGTAAGTTTGAGAGAGAGAGGGAGAGTGCGCACATGCGCAAGTGGAGAGGGGCAGAGAATCCCCCAGCACAGAGCCTGACGCAGGGCTTGAACTCATGCAACTTTTAGATCATGACCTGAGCTGAAGTCAGACGCTTAACCAACTGAGCCACCCACGCGCTCCTATCCTGTTGTTTTTAATCCAGCTGCAGCAGGCTTCTGCTGCTAGGCCTCTGCACCTCTCACCCCTTAAGGTTTTTCTGTTAACATTTCTGTGCCAGTTAGTGGGTGAGGACTTGATGTGTTTCCCCAATAGTTTTCCTGTCAGCTCGGGTCTCCTGTGGCCAGGCTTTCCTTCCTGTCTTACTTCATGTTTCTGTATGCTGTCTGTATAACAGTCCACACCTGCCCTACACCCCCCCCCCCCCCCCGCCCGGTCCCTTGTTCCAGTGTCTCTCTCCTGTGGCCTTGAACTCTAACCTCCATTTTGGGTTGTTGTGACATGTCCCAGCACTGCTCATGCTTTAAGGCAGTGTTGTGTCCCTATCAGGGAAAATGTGAAAAGTTATGTGTCTGGTTCTACTTCCTGACTAGTCCTCAATCAACATACGTATTTTCTACTCAAGGTCTTGCCTAGTGTGGTACTAATACGCCTATCAGGGTAATACAAATGAGGTATCATGGTCCTTTCTCAAATGATACTGATAACCTTGTTAGAGAATTACCTTACATGCAACAATTAAAGAACAGGCATTTTTTCTGCCTTTTGAGGGTGGGGGTCCTGTTACATTATCTTTGAATTGCTGTGTATGTAGGTGCTCAGAAAATGGTCTGTGGGTGAACAGATGGACGAGAGAACAAATGTTCGGTTCCTGTTGTTAGGGAGTTAGTTGTACCTTATATATTTTTAATTTTAATTTCCACAACCAAAGGTTTAGGTATTTCTGATATTCCATACCTCTCTATGCTGCCCCCCCCACCCTCTACCCTTTCCTGGAAAACTAAGGCCCTAACAGGTTAGGTGTCTTGCCCAAGTCTCACAGCTACCAAGCAGCAAGGTCAAGGTCAGGATGAATAAGCGACAGTATAATAAATAACAATTCAGGAAAGAGAAGGAGAACCTTGTGTTAACTGCTGTATGTCTAGTCCATGGCCAAAAAGGACATCTTTTCCAGCTCAGCCTCCTTGGCCCTCAGCCCTCTCAAGAGGCCTTCTCTGTCCAGTAACCTGTCATCTCCTTCTTTCTGCGCTCTAGGTTGGCTATCAAGCAGGGAGCAATGGCCAGCCCCTTCCCTCACAGTACATGAATGATCTGGACAGCGCTTTGGTGCCGGTGATCCATGGAGGGGCCTGCCAGCTCAGTGAGGGCCCCATCGTCATGGAACTCATCTTTTATATTCTGGAAAACATCGCATAGACAGAGGACTTCATTGTTTGTCTGTTGAGACCTGTTACAACAGCAGTCATACCCAAATCATTTGCACTTTAGAACTGGAAGATTAAGCTTTTGTTAACACTATTAAATGGGGGGGGGGGGTGGGAGTGGGGGTTGGGGCCAGGGTGGGAAAGGGTGGTCGGGGGGACAGATGTTCCATAATTCTGAGTCTTCTATGCATTGTCCACCAAGAAGATCTGGGCAGCTTCTGTTACTGCACAAGTTATGCTATCCTTGCCGCTAATCCCCTTCCGTTACTGTTTAGACAAAAATTCTGCTCCTGTTTTAAGATTTACTTACGGTCTTGTGCTCAGAAATGCGCAAATGGGTATAACCATCACCAAGGATGGGGCTGGGAGGGCAGAGGGGAAATAAAAAATGAAGCATTGGTCTTGCACTTTTTGTACAGAATTGATATAAAAAGGAGAATTCCACTGGTTTTGTCCCGCTTACATCACAGTGACTTCAAGTAGAATTTACACTTAGATTTCTATTTGTTTTTTACCAGATTATTCACTGAAGTGAATCAGAGACCCAGCGGATTATCTCTTCTATCCAAGGAAAAGCGACTCAGTGTAAATGAGGTCGCTTGGATAGCAGAACCAAGTTCAGGATTACTCAAGATCTGCCCGAGTGAATGGCAGGTACTGAATTGAGTCTTTCTGTGAAAATAGAATATATTCAAGACATTTTTAGTTATACACTAGAGGCTTTTAAAAAAAAAAATTATTGAGAAATAATTTAAACTTCCAGGAAAGTTGCAAGTATAAAAAAACCTACGTACACTTTACCTAGATTCGCCTATTGTTCACATATTAACATTTTGTCACATTTGCTTTAAGATATCTGAGAGTAAGTTGCATATATCATAGTCCTTTACCCCTAAATAATGTTCATTTCCTAAAAATAAGGACATCTTCCTGCATAACTGCAATTTCAGCCAATTTAACATTAATAGGACACTTGAACCTAGCATCTCTCCAGTCATGCCCTTTATAGCCTTTTCTCTTGCAGTAAAGCTTCCAGCCTAGGATCAGACTTGGCAAGTAGCTTTCCTGACTCACCTTTGTGACATTGATATTTTTGGTGAGTATAGGATCCCCCACCCCATTTACAAATTTTTTTAATGTTTATTTATTTTTGAAAGAGAGGGAGAGACAGAGCTTGAGAGGGGAAAGGCCAGAAAGAGAGGGAGACACAGAACCTGAAGCAGGCTCCAGGCTCCAAGCTGTCAGCACACAGCCCGATGCAGGGCTCGAACTCATGAACCACTAGATCAAGACCTGAGCTGAAGTCGGACGCTGAACCCACTGAGCCACCCAGGTGCCCCCTTCCCCCCATTTTTTAATAGAGAATGCCTTATGTTTGGTGCTTTCTCATAATTAGAATCAGTTTATGCATTCTTGGCCAGAATCCTTAGAGTTGCTGTGTCCTTTTTTAAGGCCTCACACCTAGGGTCATGTGGGATCTGTTCTGCTCATTGATGATGGTAAATTTTGATCACCTGGTCAGAGTGTGGTCCAATTTTTCCACTGTGTTTTTCCTCTTGGAATGAATAACCAATATGTGTAGAGACATTTTCAGATCATATAAATATTTTATCAGAAATCTCCCTTAGATTTAGCATCCACTGATGCTTCTGGTCTGATTGATCTTTTACTGTGATGGCTACAGAATGGTGTTTTTAGTTCTAGCACTCTACCTTTAGCAGTTACACTTGGTCATCTATAAGCGAAAGCCCTTCTTTCTTTTCGATCTATTCATTTAATTTTCATTATGGACTCATGGATCACTTTTTGAGTGATTCTCATTCATTATTTTCATGCTCATATGGTCTCAGCTTTGTCCAGAGAACCCCTTCAGGCTAGCTCCAACATCCTTGTTATATGCTCCCACCATTTTTTTTTTTTTTTTTTTTTTTTTACATTTCCTTTTCTGGCCTAAGAAGGTGCTTGCTCCCAGCTCATCTTGAGCTTACCCTGCCTCAGCTTTGGAATCAGCCATGGTTTCTTTTAGTGGGAGTGGTATTAGAATCCAAGATTTGGTTTACCCTTGATATATGTGATGCACTCTGATCATTTTTTTCATTTAAATTTCTCCTAGTCACAGATCAAATGGATTTTGCAACTCAGTTTGAAAAATATCGGTCTAGGGCAACTCCTTTGTTACTGCCATCTTCTTGAAGCCCTAGCTAAGCCGGAAACAGGAGTCAGCCCCTCTGCACTAAGACAGCTCCCAAGAATCCACTAGAAGTTCATGCAGGCCTCTGGGACAGGGAGAGGCTTCTCCCCAGGGGCTAAAGTTGGATTTAGCATTTGGCAATTATGGGCTGTGGAATCCTACATTAGAGCAGTTTTCCAAACAGAGGCCCAGAGGCCTGGCCTTTTAAGTGTGTTTAGCTAGGTTTATTCCTCTTCCGTGGTAGTGGGGATCCACATCTACATCTGTCTCTCCATAGCCTTTACTGATGGTAGCTGCAGATCTCTGATTGTGACCTTCCCATAGACTCAAAGTACTCAAGAGCTTCTAAGGGAAAAAAATTTGATGCCCACAGCACACCAGCTTGCAAAGATTGAGCCCTGGAACCACCACCCACCAAACCTGATAGAAACAGGAAACACTTAATAGGGGCAGGTATTCTGGGTATAACATCCAGCATGGTCTACATACACCTTAGAAGTTTAGAGAGTCTATAGGAGCTGGTTTGATTTTCCTATAGAAGTTGATCTTCTTGCTCAGTACATTTTGCAGTTGTACCTATTTCTTCTGGATCAGTACAAGCTTTTGAATTCTCCCACTAAACAACAAGCTCTGGCCCTGCAGAGTCAAGTCTGTTCTCAACTATATAAAATATCCTTTATGTTTAGTAAAATCATCTTGTGGAGCTGAGCATAAAATAACCAAAGTTAGTTTACTTTTTCCCCCTTGTTTTATTTCTATATATTATATAAGAATTCTATCAAGTGGAGGACTGAAACCTCATGTTTCTAAATAAGTGGTAATTTTCTAGAATATTAACTTAAAAGACTGAGATATACAGATCTTTGTAAGGAAAAAAAGAATTGCCATTGTGGTAACTTACTAAATTTTTAAAAAAATTATTGAATTCTTACCAAATGCCAGGCAGTGTAGTTTCTCCATGTATTTTTATTGACACTTTCTGAGCACTTGCTGGTCTCCAGGGCTACAGAAACTTTGCCCTAAGTTCCCATCTAATGTCTTCCATCATCCATCAGGATGGTTCCATCAGGAACCATTCAGTGGTTCCTGAATGCTGGTGGGCCCCAAATTTCAAAATGGATTTACTTCTATCATAACTAACCACTGGGGAATAATTTTTGCATCTAATGTGTTTCAGTCATCAAGCAATGTGAACACTGTTTCTATAACATGTTTGTGGTAGTGGTTTCTATTTTAATAATAATGGTAATGAGATTTTTAGGGACTGAATGTGTGGCCAGAAGGGCCAAAGAATAGAGCAGGAATGATAATGCCCAGTTTAGAGCTTGGGAATCTGAAGCCCTGAAAGGGAAGAATCTGTCTGTGATGGCACTGGACCAGGTGCAAGCTTCCTGGCTCTACCAGTCTCAGCCCCACAGTTTCATCCTAAAAGGAACTACTTTTACTTAAGGGACAAAAATCTTTTAGGAGCTGCCCAGAAACATTTAGAAAACATGCTCAGAATTTAGAAGTAATGCAGGTTTCACAATGGTGCTGTAAGAAAGGGAAGTAATGTTAAAGTCACAAAATATTTTTGCCCTTAAGATAAATTTCTAAAAAAATATTTTATTCCATATTTTGTTCATTTCAGTAATTCTGAAGAAAGCATGTCTTGCGCTAGATAGAAGAATTTAAAATGTAAAGCTATTTGGGTTGTGCCTGGTTCCCAAATGCCCAGGAATCACTGATCTCTGATGTTTGGTTGTTACATTAGGACAAATCTTGGGACAAGGAGGCAGAGTAGGCTCCTCCCACTACCAGTGACCCCGGCATGCCTTGGCTGCAACAAAGGCCTTTTAAGAATCTCAGTTTCCAAGTCCAATGGGCGGCTTTGTCTTGCCTTCCTTAGCCTGGAGGTTCTGTTTTCCAAAAGCAAAGGGTAATGAAACAGACTGAAGTAGAACAGGTTGTGAAGGGAAATCCTTGAGGCACAGAAAACTTCCTATCACATTGGAATAGGGCATTTCTAGCACAGGCCTGGGTTCAAACATTCCTAGGGCTGGTTGTTGAAACCTTTGAGGATAAATAGCCACAGCTGTCCATGTGGCCCTCTTAGTAAGCACCATGTTGGGTGCAAACCCTTAGGGGAAGACTAGGTTGGGTCAGGAACCCTCCTGACCACCCCTCTTTGCTCTAGGTCACCTTAAGAAGCCAACAATCCTTTTTAATTCTAGATTACTGCTTGTTTGACACACAGATAGGATTGCAATGAAGTGTTAAATCTCACATCTGTGTAAATGGTGGTAGTTCGCACATAGGTAAGTAAGACTGGCCAGAAAGCTTTTAGAAAACAGTCTTGTCATTCCTGTCCTGTTATCCACTAACAGCTCTACTCTTAAGGGCAGGAAGCATGGTCCAGCCCTATCCTGGGAAAAGACACATAAAAGCTCAACCCCTGAGCTGTGCTTATGCAATACTATAGTGACCAGTAAGCTGAATGTATTTGCTTCACTCGTAGCCTTTAAAAAATCTTGAGGAATGCTTTGTTGAACCTAAGTTAATGCTTCAAAAAAGGGGGGGGGGGGGAATGAGATATTAAAGTTTATTTCTAAGAAATGCAAAATATTGCAGTTTTGAATATTAAATCTATTGTAATTTACAAATCCCTCCATCGTCTCCATCCATTCAGAAAAACAAAGCCAAAGGAGGATCTCTTAGGAAGGAACTAAGGGATTCTTCTCACTGATCCTCGGAAGACACAAGGCTTCCCCTTGCCCTCTCTCAAAAGAGGAAGCCATAGCAGCAGTTTCTGTCAATTAACAAATGTTACTGCCACTCCTGCTTTAAAAGTGACAGGGAACAGGGCTTTTATCTAGGACTTTGATGATCACTCTTCATATAGAGTGTAAAACCCCTATAATGAATTAGATCTAGTTTCTTAAATAAAAACGGCTACATAAAATTACATACATATATATATGTATACGTATGTGTGTGTGTGTGTGTATATGTATATATATATATATATGTTATTTTTTTTTCTTCTAGTTAACAGTCATTTAGTCTTAAATGCATGGACCAAACCCGAGATCCAACCTCACCCTTATTTCCCACCACACATTCCCTCCTCCTCCACTGAAGCTCTGGGAAGCAGGGAGGCGAGTGCAGCAGCAGTCAGGAACCAAGGCACAGGCACAGCTGGGGTAAACGGAGTCATGTGGGATAGGCTGCCACTGACTAAGCAGGAGTCACGGAACCCTGCCTGCACCCTAGGCAGGGGGTTTCCCGATCATCCTCAAGTTCTCCCATCCCTTAGTTAGATCTTTTAAAGGCACATCCAGAAACGTTGCAACTGGAGGCTGTGGTAAGCTCCACACAGTTGCCAAACAGGGGTTAAGGGGCTGTAAGACTCAGTCACAGAGCGATGAGGCTATCCTTGCCTTCTCTCAGCGGGAGGGGGAGGCAAGGGAAGGGGGGAGGGGAATCCTGGAATCCAGCCTGCTTTTGTGGAGGTCCAGGGAGGGGCCAGCAACAGGAAAGACCTTGCTGTGTGTCAGTAATGCAC
Source organism: Lynx canadensis (assembly GCF_007474595.2). Classification (NCBI taxonomy): domain Eukaryota; kingdom Metazoa; phylum Chordata; class Mammalia; order Carnivora; family Felidae; genus Lynx; species Lynx canadensis. The sequence goes on from NC_044310.1 coordinate 41,800,318, forward strand.
ATACTTAACAGATCTTTGGTGCTTGAGTAGCAGCATCTTCCTATGTACAAAGGCTTCTGTAGCCAGCAGAGCTGAGAAAAGTATGCTCCTGCACACAGTTGCTGGCCTGACTCCTCTCCCAGTACTGACAATCTCCTGCACAAGGGCACAAAGCATACACAGTAAGTCTAAACCGCAGTGAATATGCTAACAGTTTAGAAAAGATTTCCTGCGACAGACCTGGGAAGGTTAACTTCCCTTCCCAGTTCTCTTGAGGATCATGAGAAACTCAGCCCAAGCCCTACCCAACAGTTTTGCCTCCTAGTTGTCCTCACAGATGAGAAATTCCTACGTCTTCTCTCCAGATAGGAGGGGAGTACTGGAAGGGTCTCTGAGGGCAGAAGTTTGAGGACTTAGATGGATGCCCACCTTATAGGCCTCTGGGCTCCAGGACCAGCCAGTTCTCAGTGACCATCTGCACATCCTGGCCACTCAGAGGCTCCCGCAGCCTCACTTTCACCTCCAGCTTGCCCCCAGTGGGCTTCCTTCCATCCAGGACCTGTGAGGACCACAGAGGGAGATGGTAAGTGAGATGGGCCAGGGGCTGGGAGCAGACCGCTCCCTATGCTCACAGGAAAGAAAGGAGCTCAACTGTCCTTCAGTGTCAACACAAGAGTCTCCATGACAATGCTGCCCTCCTGCTTTTTGGTGGTTTTAGGTTAAGTCTTATAAAAACTAACATGGAAATCCAAAGAAGTGTCAATGCTCTAAAGAGACAAGAAACCCAGAGCTCTGCCCACTCAGTTTCCTCACAGTTCCTGGAAAAAATGCTCTGGCTTCATGCTATAGCCTGAAAACCACTAAGCCCAAACCCATACTTCACAGATGGCTCAGAAAGTAGTGAATGGTAAGGCTTCGAAACCACCGTGTGGCAAGGTCAGGACTAGAACCCAGGCCAAGAGTTCCTTTCCACCCATCACACTGCTCCCTTCCTTCCAAGCAGGAGCCTGGGCTGCTAGAGTACAAAGCAGGACTACAGGCTCAAGAAGTCTGCCTGTAGTTGGGCAAACACAGAGCAGACCTGGCTTAAGAACATCCCCCCACCGGGCCCCCCCAAAACAGGCAGGGAGTGAGGGCAGGCACACTGTAGAGGGAAAAGCCCTGGCCTACAAATGCATCAGCAAGGATCTGGGCTGAGGTCTGCCAGGGACACAATATTTGTGCTTACGGAACACCCTTGTCACTGGACCTTAGTTTCCTCACCTGTCATAGACAAGCTCTCAGAGTCCCTGCCTAGGAAATTCATGTAAGTTCATACAAGTTTAAGGAGCTGTCTGGAGCCAATTCCTAAACACAGACTAGCTGCATTCTTGTGGGCCCCCAATCTGGAACTACCTTATCAGCTTTATGTCCAGAGCCTATTCCACTTCTTCATGATGGCTAGACAACTGCCCCACCCACAACTCTGCCCCCCAAAACCTAGGAATTTATGTATGCCAAGTTGACAGCAATGATCAGACCCCTCAAGAGCCACCATACCTGGGAGCTTAGGTGACTCAGAGTATTGTGGAAAGAGTATCACTGCTTCTTGTGATGCTATGAAATTTTCTCAGATCCTCTGAATCTCTTCATTTGTGAAACAGGAATAGCACCTAGTCTACAGCGCATTTGTGGATATTTTTTCATTAATGGGCACAAAAAACCTACAGTAGGGAGTGGATATTCAGTGAATGTGGGGTATTTGCCAAGTCGTCTGGTTTGCCCATCCTACCTCCACAATCTCTCTGATCTCACACTCATTCTCCAGCCGCTCCAGCTTCAGGTGGGCTGTGCCAACCAGCTTGTCACTTCTGAAGAAGGATCTGGGGAACCAAGAATCAGCAGGGTATTGGACTGGGAAAAGCAGGGAAGGCAGGAATGAGCTGGCTGTGCCCAATGCAGGAAGACTGAATAGCAATAGGGGCAGCAACAGAAGCCCTTCCTTCCACCCAGCCCATCTTGGCAATGTACCTGACAAGGGCCTCACCCTTTGTGGAAGATTTCAAACTTGATTCCTTTGCTTTGGATCACCCTCCTGAAGCCCCGGTGGTTTCGGTTGATGTTTAGTTTGAAGAGCTGATCAAATTCTGCAATGGGAGAAGACAAGAAGTGGTGTGGGCTCCCAGGGATTTCCTGAGAAAGTGGAAACAGAGGTCCAGAGTTGGCCTCCCCTCTCTCTGCCAGCAATTCAAAGGGACTGCATCAGAGGGTGGTAGAGCATCTAGGTCCTGGCCTTGAAAGTCCACTCGGACAATTTTTGTAGTCTTATTAGACACAGATTATACCAAAATGGGATTCAACTCCCATTTCCACCACCTCCTTGCTATGGGGCCCTAGGCAAGTCCCTCTACCTCTCTGAGCCTCAGTTTCCCCAACTACTTTTATCTCCCAAGTTGAGTAAACCAGCTAAGAGAACAGATCTGAAAGCCCTCCGAAAAAAAAAATGCTGCACACATATCAGAGAATAAGAGAGAAGAGAAAGCGGTCCTCACCTGGAGAGTTTGTGTTCTTCACCACAGCTGTTTTGCTTTTTTGAGCCTGGTCCTAGAGCAGTAAGATGGGAGAGGTAAGGATAGCTTGAAAAAACAGCTGTATAGGGCAAAGAACTCTAGGCTAAATGTTGAGGGAAGTGACTTCCCCCTGTGAAGAATGCATCCAAGGGTCTTCAAACCGCTCCCTGTAGCCAGACCTCCCAGGGAATGCAGAGAAATTGTGCACAGGGTCCTGGATGGAAGATGGGTGTCAGGGGATCCTACCTCTCCCTGAACCTCACCGAGTTAGGGTAGTGGAACTCAAACCGCACAAAAGCATCCAAGTCATCAGGAGTCACTCCTATGAAGGAGAAATGAGAGTCAGGGTCAGAAGAAGTACCATGGAGCCTAGTGCTTGATATGGAGGATGAGCCAATGCCTCTCTATATTGACCGGGGGTGAAGTGTCTGGGCAACAGTCTGAAGTAAAGGTGGCTCTTGGGCTACCTGAAGGGGCTGGGAGGTTCATTCCCCGGACAATGATCAGATGCATTTCTGTGCTGTTGAGTTCTGAGAAGATCCTACAGCCAAGAAACAAGGAGAAAGCACAAAGTGAAGCAGGTGGTAGGAAAAGGTCCTCTCTTCCAGTGCCTGTTTGCCTGCCCAGTGGAGAAGTGGTCAGGAGAGAAGTGGTCAGGAGAGTAAGCCCAGGGAAGCAAAGATTGTCTGGGCTAACGGTGGCAGAGCTGGTATACAGATAGATCTCAGACCTATATGACCTCCAGTCCAGAGTTCCTTCCACAGCCACCACCCAGCTCTGAGCTTCTCACAGGCAGGTAGCTAAGCCCACTCCTCCCAACCCCAGCGCCTATGGCCAGGCCAAGCCTGGGAAGCCTCACTATAGGGGCCTAAGTCTCCAGTCCCTTGTCCTATCCCTGCATGGAGCCACTGTTTCCCTTAGGCTTTGGCACCTCACAGTCTGGAATGTCTTCAACTCAAAGTGGTGGCCGGGAGGGTCAAGGCCCTGAGCCTGGGCCAGCTGCAGGATCTCAAGCTGCTTCTTACGGTCCTGAGCGAGTTTCTCAAACCTGACAGGGATGGGTGGGCATGTCAGCATTGTAGGGCTCACTTTCTCCTTCCCACCCAATAAGCCCCAGCCCGAGGCCTTGCACTTACCGGGTAGTTTCGGCCACATTGCCCTGGTGCATGAACTGCTTGGAGAATAGCAGGCACTTCTAAAAATAAGGGCCCAGAGTGACTGCAGAGCCCACAGTGGAACATCTAGGTTGGCATTTGAAGCCTGACTTCTGAAAGTCCCAACCTTCTTCTGTAGCCTCACCCCTCCTTCTCCCAACACCTACCATATCCAAGGCCACTGTTCCCAAGTTCCATCAGACTCTTCTGCCTAAGTTTTTGTTGTTTCCTTTCCTGAGGATAGCCATTCCCCAAAATTCACTTAGCAAACTCCTATTTTTCCTTCAAAACCTAATGGAAACATCACTTCACAAGCAGACTTAAAGGCAGCAGTTCAGATAGATATACACATACAAAAATATACATCTATATCCATCTCCCTTGAAACTTTCTTCCTCCCGTCTATAAAGTACTTTACCCATTGTCACACAACCAGTAAGTGGAAGAGCTAGAATTTGAATCCAGGCCTATTTGATCTGGGCCCCATAACTTTACCCAAAGGATGCTGTGGGCACTGAAAGGGGAAGACAGACCAGCAGTCCACTGACCTCATGTTGCTCCAGAAGCATTTTTTGTAGCTGGGCATATACTTCCTCAGCCTTCTGGGAGAGCCGCAGGTCCTCATGGTGAATGAGGATGAAGTCACCCTCCTCATCCGTCAAGGGTGAAGGGACCTGCTCAGGTCACAAGGCCCCTCAGGGGCCCCAAGAGTCAGATTATTCCTCTACTGAGCCTAACAAATGCAGAAGCAAAACTAAATGTTTCTCCAGTTTCTACTAACCTCCAGTGATGGGAACTCATTGCCTCCCCATTCTATCCCAAGCTTTGCTCTGCTTTCCACTAGCCTTGCCATGCCTCGTCATCTCTGACCACAGGCAGCCCGCCTGGCCTTCCCTGGTCTCTCTTCGGGCAATGGGGTAGAGCAGCATAAGCAACAAGCTCTTTCTGTCTGCATCCTATCTGCATCGCATCCCCTCCAAGCAGCTGCTTCATTCACCGCCCTGCCTGTCAAGCCTGCCAATGCCTCCTCTGCCTGAGAAGTCCAGCTGCTTAAACAAGTGAAACTCACCTTGGAGAAGTCCACAGGTCGGCCAGCTCGTCGTACCTGGGTGATCTGAGCTTCAAGGCATTTGGCTACCCGCAGATGGGCTTTGGCCTGCTCCAGGTCCTGGCTGCGCTTGGCCTGCAGGGCTGCCCGTTGGTATTGCAGTTTCCGTGCCTCTAGCAATGCCAGCTGCTCGCGCACTGAAGGGCAAGGGATAATGGTTAGAATCATGCCTGTCTCTCACTACAGTCTTCACTCTTCCATCCCTCTTCTCCCCAACTCACCAGAGGGACTCAATGATTCCTTAGAACTTGAGGCCTTGGTCTCTGGCAGGGCACGGAATGAAGGGACCACAGGCTGTGCTGGCTTCTTGGCCACTGGGGCCTGGGCTGGGAGCTTATCCTGCAGGTTCCCGGGAAGCTGTCACACAGAATCTGTTCCCCACCCAGGCTCTCCTCCTAAGGCTGCACTAACTTACAGGGTTATGTGGACTGAACCAGGGCTCTGAAGTTAGACCTGGTTTGAATCTAGCTCTGCTAACCCCTAGCTGGGTACCCTTGGCTAAGTTTTTTCTCTGTAAAGCAAAAGAAAGCATACCTACCTCCCCGGGCTTGTTAGTATGGATAACAACAGGGTCTGGGTTTACCCCTCATCTGGGGTTTCCCCCCACCAGCCCCTGGAAGTCCCAGGCCCTGAGCCAAACCTCATCCTCATCCTCATTTTCCTCTGCTGGGGCTGTATCCTCCGAGGAAGCCAGTTTCTGGGCAGCTGCTAAAGTAGCTGCCACTACATCCCCATCAGTGCCCACAATGGGCTCCAGGCCAGGAATGGGGGGGAATCCTGTGGAAGAAAAGACAGCTGGGAGAGGATAGGTAGCCTTGGGGAAGCACAGGCTGCTGTGGGCCTTGGCTGGGTCTTCCTGGCCATGGCTGGGAGAGGTGGCTCCCACAGAGTAGAGGCAGATATAGGAGAAATCATTTCCCCTTCCCCCTTTCTTGCTCAGAGACCTCCTCAAAAAGCCCCTAGGCCAAGCCCCACTCACCTGGAGGAACAGGTAACTCAGCGAAGTCAACTCTCCGTCCTGCCCGGTGTGCTCGAATGGCATCTTGATATTGCTGCAAGGGAAGGAAGGGAGAACTTACAGTGGGCTGCAGTCTACAGGCCCCACACAGGGAGAGGAAGACTGAAAGCAGTCCTAGAAGGAAAAAGACCCCAGAGGCAGTAGGAAGTCCAGAAAGAGAGACAGACAGATGGAGACTCAAAGACCAGGACTAACTGCAGCAACAGAAGGCTGACATGGGGCAGGGGTTGTGCAGCTGTGGGCCCACCTTGGCAATGCGCTCATGCATCCGGGCCTTGCGCTCATCCCCACTGCCCCGGGCCTGGATGCCTGCCTCACGGTACTTGTTCAGTCTCTGCTGCAGGGCATCGAGCACTGTCTGTGGCTCAGCAGGGACCACTTGAAAGGATACAGGAGATGGTGTCAGTTCTGCCTCTCTCCAGGTCCCCCACTCCACAGTCCCACCATCCCATCCTACCTGGGGCTGCTGGAGTGTCAGGGGCCATCACTGGCTGCACTTGCTCCACTGCTGGGGGTACAACTGAGGGTTCTGTGAGGGCCTTGGAAGCCTGTGAGAGGGGCTTCAGGTCTGGGGACACAGAGTAGAGGTGTAGATGGGAGTCCCTGGGCAGCCCCAGCCCTGAAATTTTCCCCCAACCTCACCCTGAGCAGGCCCCACCCCACTGGCTCCATACTGACCCTCAGGTGCCGGGGGTATGGCACTCAGGTCCACAGGCTGCCCCTTCTCCAGGGCCTCCAGGACTGCACCAAATCTCTATAATAGGAAAAGCAGATGTGGGCATAAAACCAGGGTAAACTCTGGGCTGAAACCTCCTCCCCTCCCTCCCTGCCCCCGACCAGACTTACTCCAGGTCACTGTGGCCCCCTATGTGAAACAAAGGCTTGAATACAGGGCCTCTGATTCAGACATCATACCTTCCCAATCCTCATGAGCTCTCGGGCACGGTCTAAGTCTCCAGCCCGCTTGGCATTCAGGGCAGCCAATTTATACTCTCTCTGTCGGGCTGACAACAGGGCCTGTGGGTCTGGGTCTGAATCAGATGGGGCAGAAATGCCAGGACTGCCCAAGAGGCTTGTCTCAGGTTGGCAGGGGTTGTCTATTAAGAAACAAAAAGGCCGAAGACGGGGCATGAGGGTCAAAGAAGGTACATACCATGGGTTCCCAGTGTCTACTGCCTACAGATCTGGTTGGCCTGAGAACCTTTCAGAGAAGGTGCATCTGATGACAATGGACAGTGTGGCAGGATGGGGAGGTGGGCCATGGGCTCTGACTCGAAACTAGGATAGAACCTAAAGGTCTCCAGATACCTGGCTCCATCATGAAGGGAGCTGGGGCATCTGCCTCAGGGTTCCTGTCAGCTGTTTCCTGGGCGGCCAGCTGTTTCTTGCCCAAAGCCACTGGAGGTGGAATCTCATCCTCACTGATCTTCCTGCCTTTCCTCACAGCAGCCAGTTGGGACTCCAGAGTCTGAGAGAGAGAACCCAGAAATCCAGCCAGCCATCTTAGCCTGAACCCTGCTTGAAGACAGGCCAGGAATCCTTCACCTCCACAAGCCAGAGGGGAAGCGCCTCCCCTCTTGTTTCACCCACTGTCCTCTGCCCCACTCCACGCAGCCCTGCTCTCTGGCAAGGCCCAACCCACCTTTAGGCCACGTTCACAGCGCCTGGCTTTGGCTGCTTCACCTGCCTCCTTGGCACTGGCTGCAGCCTCCCGGTAGTTGTGGATCCGATCCTCCAGCAGAGCCTGCAGTCCCCGAGGCCCTCCAGCCTGTAGATACTTCAGTTCAGGGCATGGCCACTCCAGGGCCAGCTAGGCCCCTGCTGCTCCCTCCCTGCAAGGAAGCTGCCCCAGAAAATGGAGCTCTTGGATTCAAGGAGAAGGAAGAGCCTAAAAGCCTCAAGCTACGAGGCAAAGACTCACTGGAGAGGCCAGAGGCCGTGTCAGAGGCAAACACAGAGGCCTGGACAGTCTGTGGAAGCCAGGAAATGGCTGTAGGGGGTGGTTTGGGAGAACAGAGAGGCCTTTGAGGCTGGCCAGCCACCAAGCAGTTTCTCAGGCTTTGTCTCTGCTTGGGGCAGCTGCTGGAGGGCCCTGGGAGGGGTTACTGCAGCCTTCCTATGCAAACCACGCTACATGCATGTTATACACAGACATGTAGGGGCATCAAAGGCACACAAGATCCCTCCAGAACCTACCTGAGCTGCTGGGACTGAAGCTGTTAGTAGAGCTGTCTGTCCTGGAGGTTCAATGTTTTCCTGTCCCTTCTCTTCCTCAGAGCCACCTGGGCTGGCTGTCTTATCACCATCCAGTGGCCCAGCCTCCTCACCTTCACCCAGGACCTCCTGCAGCTCAGTCTGGGGAGACACAAGTCTCAGGAGCTTGGAAGCCTCATGGCCATATACATGATAGGATATAAGAATAAAGGGCCTTTGCCCCACAGCGATATTTCCCAGTATCAGTCACTGTGCCTAAAAGTCCTTTTTACCATTAATCTGACCAAGGAGAGCCTTAAAAACAGTAAACACTACAAATCTAAAAATCCCCAAATGCATAGTTCAGACCACACACCAAAGGGGATTAGTCTCACAGTGTAGTTGGGAAAATGGGCCCAAAAAGAGCAAGGCACTCACTCAACCTCAGAACACACGAGACAAACCCCAGGCCTCCTCCACAGGTTTGACCACAGAGCCCTCAGACACAAGCCTGGCAGACGCACCAGCAAGTCTGCATCGTCCTCCAGCCCTTCCTCCTCCTCCTCCTCCTCCACATCCCGCATACAGTCCGCAGCCAACTTCTCGATGTGGGCCATAGGCAGGGGGGCTGAGGGAAGAGGGTTACAGAGGCTCAGGGCAACTCAGAAAAAGTCCATGAGGAGTGTCTTCAATTCACTGTGACAGCAAGACACACCCAGGAAGAAATCTTCCTTCCCTTCCACAGCCAAAGTCCCACCTGGAAAATTCCTGCTCTTCCTTTGTGACCCAGCTCAAAAGACCCTCAGCTGGGAAAGCTTCCTGGCTCCTCCAACAAGCAATAAGTTGTTCCCTTCTTGGCATTTTTGTGTTGTAGTTATTCATAGACATGTCCATCCATTCCCCCAACCACACCTTTCACATATGTAAGATTTTTAACATCCACTGAAGCTTCACAACAATTATGCAAGATAAATAATATGATCTCCATTTTAAAGAATGAACTGATAATAAAACCAAAGATAATCTTCCTAACAGTGCAATCCTAGTAAGGGGCAGAGCGATGACTCAAACCCAGGCTCATCTAATCATCTACTTACACATTTGACACAATTTCTGTTAATTTATTATGTGCCCAATGCAGTCCATGCTGAGCCCCTCCTCTGTACTGGGCCCTGGCTACATCTAAGAGACCTGAGTCAGAGAATCAGACTGCTGATTGTCCACAATGGGGAGGGGGGCAGTCAGAGGAGTGAGCTTCCCTTCACACAGGGGAAGATGGCCTCTTGGTGGGAATGCTGCACAAGAATGGATATCAGAAGGACCAGGATATCTAATGGGCTCCTGCCAGTTGTGAGGAGAGAAACTCTCTACCTGCCTGAACCCATCTGGTCCCAGCACTGAGCCAGCCCAATGACACAAACTCACCCTGCCCCTTGGGTGCTGGCTTCTTGTCAGTGACCCCTGCTTCCCCTGTGAGGGCCAGTAGTTCAGCCTCCAGGTCCCCATCATCTTCAGTTTCCTCCATCCCCAGCAGCATGTCCTCTGGGCTGAATTCCACAAAGAGCCCCAGCTGAGAGCAGAGAAGGGTTCTTAGGAACCATACAATGAGGCCCAACCCCAGGGCCAGTCTCAGGCAGTCAGTGACTCCTTCACTGTGTGAAGCCCAATGTGCAAATAGGGAAACTGAGGCCTGAAACATTAGCCTTTGGAACAATTATCTCCCTGGTGACTATAAAGAACCCAGTAAGACTACACTGCCATTATTATTACTCACAACATAATAGCACTACATGCCAGGCACTGTACTTAGCACTCTATATAATTATTTTCATTAATTCTCACAATCCTGAGAAGTAGGTCCTATTTTATTTTAATTGCGGTAAAACATATCTAACATACAAATGATCATCTTAACCATTTTCTTTAAAGCTTTACACCCAACATGGGGCTTGAACTCAGGATCCCGAGATCCAGAGCTACCTGCTCCACTGACTGAGCCAGCCAGGTGCCCCTCACCTTAACCATTTTCAAGCGTACAGTTGAGTGGCATGAAGCCCATTCACACTGTTGGGCTACCATCACCATCATCCATCTACAGAACTCTTTTCATCTTATTAAACAACTCCCCTCTTCCCCCTCCCCCTGTCCATTACCATTCTACTTTCTGTCTCTATGAATTTGACTACTCTAGGAAAAGGTAGTCCTATTTTTATCTCCAAGTTCAGATGAAACTGAGACAGCCTTGTAAGTGGCAGACCTAGAATTTAAAAATAAAGGTCTTATGACTTCAGTGTATGCTCTTTATCCCACAACCTCCCTTACTCGCCTCTTTTAAGACATTAAGAATGGACTAAGAAGTTTCAGGACTTGGACCCAGAAGAAATAAAGGGAGCAGATTAGAGAATAGACTTCTGTCTCCCACCTGGGCCACAGCCCTGTGTCCCTAAGCAGCAAAACTCTCCAGGCACAGCCCTCAAGCCCTGGTATCCTTGGCTAGCAAGCAAAATCATGGCAGTAAATGAGAAACCCATAACAGTGCTGACACCCCATCAGAACACCCTAAATTTGGTGGTTCCTGAATCCTCCAGATCACTCATAGGGAGATGGCCATGGCAGGAGGATGCCTGGGTTGAAACACAAAAGAGTTCAGGCCTCATCTCCCACAGGTGGGTGGCAGGGGCTAGTCACAGGGTCTCTGCCAACTGTAGGAGGAACTGCTCAAAGTCTCTGCACTAATGGGGAAGTCAAACAGGTGACCCCGTTTGCCCAAGCTGTCTAGAGACCACCCCCCACCCCACCCCCAACCTCAGGCTGAGAAGTGAAGGAGGCTGTGTGTGTCCATACCTGCTTTGCAGCTGCCACACCCTGACCACTGGCCTGAGGGCCTTTCCGAGGTCTTGGCCCTGGCATCTCCACAGCCTAGACACCTGTCTGGCAGGGAGAGGAAGAGACTCAGACTGGAGCAGCCTATAAGCCCCACCTCCAATACTGCAACCTTGTGGTAAGGTGTGGTTATAGTAAACTCCCAGAGAAAAAAGGCAATGTTTAACACCAAAGGATGAAAAACTAACTCTGGAATCATAGCAATGAAGCAAGCAATATGGGAGATGGAAGGGATGGGACCCACCTGTTAATGGGTTTAAGCGGGGAGTGTGGACACACAATAAAACTTACTGAACTGATTGACCAATTTGGATTAAGCCCAAGAGGTTGAGTGAGGGGGAGTGGCATAGGAACAGGGCTGGTACAGGCTGGGTGGGATTCCAAAAGGCTCTAAAACTGTGCCAAACATGGTAGCCATCTATGGCTTTTAACTTTAAATTAATTAAATAAAATTTAAAGTCCAGTTCCTCAGCTAGTGGCTACCACTGGCCAGCACAAACACTGAACATTTTCATCACCACACAAAGTCCTAATAGACATTCTGCTCTAGAGAAATCTGACTCAGCATTCTGATTCAGAGATCTCACAACCTTTCACAGGAGTATGTGAAAATCTGTGCTGGGCACTGGGAGAGCAGGAATGAATCTGACATGTCTCAACCCTCAAAGAACATTTACATGGTGGGGACAGCCTCTTCAGTGGACAAAAACCGCACAGGGTAGCTCCAGGGAACCGGGATCCCCAGGAGTGGCCAATTATCCAGCACAGACAGAAAAGGCATCTTAGAGAAAGTGATGCTTGTGCTGCGTCATGAAAAAGTTGGAGGTAAGGAAGGGGTATGGAATTCCAAAAAGAGGGAACAACCTGACAGTGGTTCTAAGGTGAGAAACAGTGTGGTCTCCACAAGAAAGCTAAAGACCTGGGATTACTGGGGCATAAAGTGTGAGACAAAAATGGTACAAGCGAAGCTTGTAATCTCTACAGGGGGCAAAACAGAAAAACCTGTAAGCCTAAAGGGCGTTTGGCATTATCCTGAGGGCAGTGGACGTGAAGGGACCAGGTCAACGACTCAGAAACTCCCGCTGGCGAAAGAGGGGAAGGGGTAGGAGGAGAATGGAGGCTGGAAGCCTTCTCGGTACAGAACATCTCGCAACGTTCCCGCAAAAGAGGTGAGCAAAGGGAGCACGGGAGGCAGAGAAGCGGATGGATTCCACCGTCAGAGAGTAAAATCAACAGGGCTCCGAGGTTAACTGGATGTAGGCGCACGGGATGGGGCGCTCAGGGTAACTCCAAGCGTCAGAGTTCACTGACTTAGGTGAATGGCGGGCCGTCACCTGAGCGGGGGGCACGGAGCGAGCGAACTTGGGGAAGAGACGAGGTCAGTCAGACATGCCGAGTCTGCGGCTCCGGGGCAACGGGTAGGGCCGTCGGTGTTGGGCCCAGATTCTGGAGAGAAGCGGATAGCGGAAGCCGCAGGGGAGGCGAAGCCGAGGGACCCCACTCCGGCGCGGCAGGACGCGCAGCCCTGCCCGGCCCCAGGCCTCCATCTCCCCCGCCGCCCGGTATCTCCCCTCGCCGAGGGGCAGGTACGCTGCATACCTCGCGGCGGATCCAAAACCTGCCCGGGCCTTATCCACCCGGCTTCGCCTAGGGCTCCCGCGACCCCCGGGCGGCCGCAGTGGCAGCAGGTACAGCTACTGCCGTGACAGGAAGCGACTCTGCGGGAGACTGCTCGCGCCCTCACACGTGACTCCGCGGCCCGTAAGGCGCGCACTACGCATGCGCAATACGAGGTGGGCGTGACGAACCAACAGGTGACTCCAAGGGCGAGGTTTTCCAACGCGCAGGCGCCTTTGGGCAGGTAGGGCGAGGGTTGCGGAGAGGGTCGTTGGTTGGTGTTGGGTTGTAGCGCTGAGGGCGCAAATGCAGTAGGTTCGTCCTCTGCCTTTTGTATTTACAAGTTCCTCGCTATGTTTCCTCCCCTACACCCAGTATGAAGCTCCTGGGCGCAAACTCTCCAGACCTACATGGCCTCGCGCCCTCGCCCCGCCCCACTCTGAATGGAGGCGGGGCTTGTTTGCCACCCTCGTCAGTGTTGTCTTTGTAAATGAGTCTAGAGAAATAGAAATGGGGCTCACCATTTGTTTCCTAATCATTCAGCAACTTAATGTACCTTTTCCAGTCAGAAGGCGGGTTGAACACCTAAGATAAGACTGGCAGTGTTCATTGAACCTCTTCATGAAGTCGCTTCAGTTTAAAACCGAGATAACGCCTATAACCAGCAGGGCGATGAAATGGCGGGTGGATGGGGCGTTAAAGAGAATCTTCATCTTAAAATCTTGCAACGCGCACCTGCCTAAATTCCAAACTTTTAAGCTATTACTGTTTTGCGGTTTGTAGTTAGAGGTTTAAAAAATCTCCCAGTTTTTTTTGGACAAAGGGCTTTTCCATCTCCTTACTGCTTTTGGGTGATTTTCCAAGGAGACCGTCTTTACCACTTTAAAACTGAAGTTTCAAAAATAAAAAAGTTGAAGTTTCACTCCCATATTTCTTCTCATTAAACGTTTTATAATGAAATATTTAATATATACACAGATCTACAATATTTGCTTGAATGCAAGCTCCATAAAAGCATAAAATTCTCCCAAGTTCTCTCCAGTGCCTAGAGTAGTGCATGCATGGACATGGTAGGTACTCAAAATAAATAGTTCCTATTTTTTGTGTGAATTGACATAAATACGAGGGTGCCTACCACAGTTTAAGAAAAAAACCAGTACAATAGAGTGGAAAGCTGAGCTGTCAGCATAGAGCCCGTCGTAGGCCTGGAATCCAAAAACTGTGAGCTCATGACCTGAGCCAAAGTCTGACCTTAACTGACTGAGCCACCCAGGTACCCCTACAATGAACATTCTTGTACACAACTCCTGGGGTACACATGTTTTTTAGGGTAGGAGTGGGATCGCTGGCTCATAGGATTTCTGCATTTTCCAGATTAGATATTACCAAATTATGTCCAAAGTAGTTTCAATTTATATTCCCATCAGTGGGGCGTTTGGGTTCCAGTTGTTGCCTTATTGTCATGGAAACCTTCTCTAATACATGTGGAAATGTTTTGGCTTGCAAGTCTCATTTACTATGTTGCCATTTTGTTGGTCATTCAGGTTTCTTACTTTGTAGATGACTCATTTTTCCTTTTTATTATGTAATTCATTCTGTTACGGATCCTCCTTTATATGCAGTTATAAATATATGTGCATATTTTTTTCTGAATTGAGATTTGCAGATATTCTATTTCACTCATAAATATTTCATCATAATTCTCCTAAGAACAAGGGCATTCTCCTACATAACTACGGTATTTTCCACTCACAAAGTTTCACATTTACATAATACTTACATAATATATAGTCCATAGTTTTGTTTATAATCGTATCTCTTAAGTCCAGACCCAATCAAGTTTCACACGGTACATTTAGCCATGTCTCATTTCCCTATTCTCCCATGGTTTTTTGGTCTTTTGTGATACTATTTTTGAAGAGGAACAGTTGCTTTGTGTAATATTTTTCCCCAATTTTGATTTATCTGATAATTTTCTCATCAGCAGATTTGGGTCAAACACTCCTGGCATGATTATTACATCATAAGGAGGTTTTAGATGTCCGTTCCACTGTTGGCTGGAAATATAAATATGAGAATTGCAAAGTAACACAAAAAACCCTGCCAAGATTTTGACTGCAATAGATCTGTATTTAGAGATTACATCTCTTTATTACATATATTTCTTGATACCTTATATTTTGTGCTTTCTAAGTTTATTTAAATATTTGTTTTTTTTTTAAATTTTTTTTTTTTTTAACGTTTTATTTATTTTTGAGACAGGGAGAGACAGAGCATGAACGGGGGAGGGTCAGAGAGAGAAGGAGACACGGAATCTGAAACAGGCTCCAGGTTCTGAGCAGTAAGCACAGAGCCCGACGCGGGGCTCGAACTCACAGACAGTGAGATCGTGACCTGAGCCGAAGTCGGACGCTTAACCGACTGAGCCACCCAGGGGCCCCTAAATATTTGTTTTTGATAACTTTTAAAAATTATATTTTCTAGCTATTTGTTGGTATGGATTATTTGTCACTGGTATTATTTCCAGCAGTTCTTTTTTATAAACTAAGTTTGTTATATTTACATTGTTAAAAAGATACATGACATACAGTAAGTCTTCCTCTAATCCCTGACCATAGCCATCTAGTTCTTCTCCAGAGGGAACCAATGTAACCAATTTCTTACATATTCTTCCACAACTATTTTATACAGATACATATAATTGTGTATATACCACCTTACCATTAAGTAAATGGCAGGGCCACTAACAAATAAAAATCACAAGGAGGGCTTATAGTAGGAAGGATGGTTTGGTTTTATAATCTGATGTTTGTAATGTCTGCAAACTTCTCAAACACTCTAGAAAAAGCAAATTATTTAATGGAAAATTCCAAAATACATGACAGCCATTTCCATTCAGTATACTTTGCTACAATTTGACGTGCTTAGAAAAAGGAAATCAAGCTCTTCGAAAACATCTGATCACAGTCCTTCCTCGTGAAGCTCTTCACTCCTTCAGCGCGTACAGCACATCATCCTGGCTGACATTGAGCCGCACACGAAGGAGCAGGTCATTCCTGCTGGACTCCACAAGGAGAAGGCGACAAGAGCCTAGATGAGAGCACACTGCCATTGTCTCTGACATGGTAGGGTACGGAAGTCCCTCCATTCTGCACAGTGCCACGTGTTGACTGTATACCTAGAAACAAAAAGCAAATCTGAGGTCAAATGTCAGAAAGTTTAAGAGGAAAGGTAGTCCTGATTCTGTACCTGATCATTTATTTCTTCTTTTAGGAAAGTCAGACACTTCTTGTCCAGGATACTCAATACCCTGAAAGCATCAACAGGTGCCCCAATGGGGCACAAATGCAGGGGCAGAATGCTATCTATTCTGGCTTTGGAATCAGAGCAGGTCTGAATCCTGGTTCTACCATTCACCTAAATATGCAACCCTGGGCAAGTGATTTCACTTTTTGAGCTTCAGTTTTATCTATTAAATATACTGCCACATCCCTCATGTGTTAATGGATATAAAATATCTAGTAATTGTCACTCATACAAACAATCCTAGTCTCCAGGGAGAATTGAGAGTTCCAATTGAGATTTTCATAATTCAGGTTAAATTTTACTACAAGGGTATTTTCCTTAGCAGATAATAGCACACAGGTACTAAAGCATGACCTCTGGAAAAGCAGAAAGGCCCAGGAAGAATGCTGCACAAGACAGGCAGGAAGATAATGGGAAACAGATTCCTAAAGCGCCCCAGTGTGTCAGGCAAGTCTGAAGCACTTCCTGGTCACTCTTATTCTATTTATAAATCACCCCAACCCCCACTCCCATCCAGGCTGGGAGCTTCTCAGGAGCCAGGGATATTGACCAATTCAGCTCAGGGTTCCTGGATCACATCACAGGATTGACACACTGCAGATGTTCAGGAAATGTTTACAAACTGAAATGAAGGCTGCTTTCTACAGAAGAGCTGTCTCAGGCCCTAGAAGAACAATAATGGGCAAACATAACCAACACCTAAATGTTTAAAACAGAATTTAAAGAAAACGTGAAAGGAAGTAAAGAAATAGCTGGAAGGAAAATGTCTTCCTGACCTCTCCATTTGTATGTCTAAAACATAGTGACACACACACACAAACATATACACTCCCAGGTATACACTCAAACACCTTCAATAATATTTTAAGGCAGCTCATTACCTATGGACACTAGTTTTCAACAGAACTCTAAGGCACATGCCCTAGTGATTCCTTTTACTTGATACACTTGAAACTATGCTCAAAGGAGGTTTGGATTGGTCTAATTTGTTTTTAAAATGGGTCATTCTGGGGAGGCCTGGGTGGCTCAGTCCGTTAAGTGTCAGACTCTTGATTTTGGGCTCAGGTCATGATCTCATGGTTCATGAGATAGAGCACCATATGGGGCTCTGGAAAATGGAATTTTCCATTAAATTAAGATTCTCTCTCTCTCCCTCTCTCTACCCCTCCGCTGCTCATATTCATTGGTCCCCTCGCCCTCTCTCTCTAGCACATAAAATAAATAAATTAAAATTAAAGAAAAAAATGGGTCATTCTGAGAGCCTTATCCCCACCACACAAGCTTTATTAGGGCAATATCTCTTGTTCCTACTCATCTTTAAATCTCTTACTCCTAAAACAGTATCTGGCACATAGTACTCCTTCAATCTAATATGCAGAAACCAGTTGCTAAAGGTCTCTTCTCATACAACTAAATAAAAATATCACATAAAAATAGGTGTTGGTCTGATATTCTGTAACATAACAGGTTGGCACAAATAAAGACTAACTGTTACACAGTGATTGAAATTCCCACCCATTTAAGAAACACCAAAACCAAAATCTAGAAGGATTTGGGGGGGAAAAAAAAAAAATATCACTTACCTGTTGAAATGTTGCTTCTTCTAGTCCTGATCGGCGGAACTCAGCAAGTATGGCTCTCAGGAAACTCTGTTCCAGAACAGAGGAGTTTCTCAAAGAAAATGAGATGTGAATTCTCATAAGTGGCTATACCACCAGCCCAGAGAAAAGTCAAATATTAAGTTTTTCTGTCTTTAGAGAAAAGAGAAGAAAAAACTGGGAAATACTTTCTCCTATATTATTCAGCAAGTTTTCTCCTACCCCCTAAAGTTTCAAAATGATATAGAAAATGCCACTTCGGAAGCCAGGCAACACAGCAACTGTATCTGGAAATATACCAGCACACTCATTTCATGAGCAGAGTGTATCATTCAGTGTAAGAGGACTAGTCCAATAGCACTTTACTTCACTCAGTAAGTGGTCACAGTTCTCCTCCTGTACGAAGTTTGCATTTCTTTATTTTTTCTTTTATTTATTTATTTTTTTAACGTTTATTTATTTTTGAGACAGAGAGAGACAGAGCATGAACGGGGGAGGGTCAAAGAGAGGGAGACACAGAATCTGAAACAGGCTCCAGGCTCTGAGCTGTCAGCACAGAGCCTGATGCAGGGCTCGAACTCATGGACCGCGAGCATGACCTGAGCTGAAGTTGGCCGCCCCACCGACTGAGCCACCCAGGCGCCCCTCTTTTATTTTTTTAAAAGTTTTATTTACATAATCTCTACATCCCATGTGGGGCTTGATCTCACCTCAAGATCAACAGTCACACATTCTTCTGACTGAGTCAGCCAGGTGCCCCAGATTTGCATTTCTATTTCTCTGTAGACTATGCCCCTTAAGAAAAGGATAGTGTCTGGGGCACCTGGGTGGCTCAGTCAGTTGATCGTCTGACTCTTTATCTCAGCTCAGGTCTTGATCTCAGGGTCGTGAGTTCAAGCCCCATGCTGGGCCGTGCACTGGGTGTGAAGCCTACTTAAAGAAAGAAAGAAGTGGGGGAGGGAGGGAAAAGGACAGTGTCTTCAGTAAATGCAGTTCTGAATGAGTAAAAGCTTAGAAACTTCTATGGCCTTCCTAGAATGTGGACCTCTCCAGAGGTTTTCCAAGGAAGGTCCAGGGTCAGGAAGCAAAAGAATCTTACTTTTTAAAACACTGAATACATTTTGACATATAACATTATGTACTTTTAGGATTTACAAATGTGTTACTCTGAAACATTTGTATATTGTAATATAATTGCCTTTACAGCTATACTTATCAAGTTACATAATCATGGTACAATATTGTTATCCACATCCATTAGAAGCAACTTACTTGATGGCAGTGATATATGATGACGAAAACATCTCATCTACTGCTTGCAGCAAGTGGGCTACAGTGACCAGGCCAGGGGAGTCGGGCTTCTGACAGGAGAACTCACAGATCTCTGTGGCACGCCTACAAATGTCCAGGCAGCGTCGTGCATCTCCAGAAAGGGCTGCTACCTACAAGAGGGAATATTTTATTCCTTGAGGTCCCTTTACCATCTCAGCCCAGGAGAAAAACCAACAGGTTCTGTGTTCAGCTAAAAAGGAAAGGCAGTGCTGGGAATGGGCTTAAGCCTGATGTTATGTACTTAGACCCAGTAGGAACCTGGTGGAAGCCCGGGTATAAATTACTAAAATGTACCTGGGACTCTTCCTTTAGTCCAAACCTTTATTTTGGGTTTACAGATAAATCCATAATGGAAAGGGCAGGGATTCTCAGCTTTATTTAAAATTTGGGATATGGGGGCGCCTGGATGGCTCAGTCTGTTGAGCGTCCAACTTCAGCTCAGGTCGTGATCTCCTGGTTGGTGAGTTCCAGCCCTATGTTGGGACTCTGTCTCCTCTCACTCTGCCCCTTCCCCACTCATGTGGCACATGCACACGTGCTCTCTCTCTCAAAAAAGTAAATAAATAAAACTTAAAAAAAAAAAAAAGAAGGAAGGGAGCCACAAAGCTGAAGGACACAGAGGATTCTGTGGTTAGATGAATCAGACCAACCCACAATGCCAACAACTCCGCTGTTGCTCCTTTCTTTCCACATGCAGATTCCCTTCACAGGGAATCCTGTACTCTGCCAAACTGACTCAGAAAGCCACTTGCACTTTAAATTTCACAGAGGGAATTCCTGGACTCTGCAGCCTGCAAGGATCTCAGTATTCCAATATCGGCCAGCAATCCCCACCACTTGCCCAACAACAATCACAGGTAACGATGTCCTGCCTGACAACATCCTGAAATGATTACTTCCTTCCAAAATTCCATGTTAAGTTTAAAAGAGCAAATTGTATAGGCATATAAGTACACAACACACCAAGATTAGAAGCAGTCACTTGAGGGAAGTGAGATTATAGGAGTCTTTAAATGTTTTGTGTATATTAGTTTCCAGAATGCAAATTTAAGACATTCTAAAGGTCACTCTTCAAGTAACCCAAGACAAGAACAGGAGTATCAGTTTATATTCTTCCTTTCTCTAATTTCCCATTTAGTTGGTAAAGATGTCCCATGGATGTTTCCACCTATCACTTCTTCCCTCCAATCACCATTCCCACTGCCTTGTGAAGCAGCACCGTGTAGTGGCTCCTAACATGGACTCAAGAGCTACCTCAAAGAACAAAGAACAAAGTGAACAGGTGACCCTGGAAAGCAAGAAAACACCCAAAGCAGTTCTTGCCCAGTTCTTATCCACAAACTTTGATGACCATAAATC
Organism: Lynx canadensis; assembly: GCF_007474595.2. Classification (NCBI taxonomy): domain Eukaryota; kingdom Metazoa; phylum Chordata; class Mammalia; order Carnivora; family Felidae; genus Lynx; species Lynx canadensis. Next base: position 41,820,414 of record NC_044310.1, read on the forward strand.
CCCCTTTTTAACTGCTCTGGGGTGCAGGAGACGAAAGAAAAGCTAGGGCCCATCCAACATGGAATCTAACAGAAGACCCTGTATAAACTTGGGCTGTGACCTCCAATACAGCCTCAGCATGAGGGTGAATGAAAGACCCATCATGCAAGAGATGGCAAGAAAAATGGCCTGTTTAGACCTTGGTGCTAGGTAGGTGTAAAAACCAACCTATAACTACAAGCCTTCCCGTGGATTTGAAGCCCAAATTTCTGTTGTGTTTCCTAAAAACCTCAAGTGGAGAATTCTGTTTAAAAACGGTCCCAGTTGATAGTGGCCCTTGGTAACTGACAGAAGGAAAAACAAAACAAATTCTAAATGAACTAATTTCAACCCAGTCCTCAATTCTTAGAGAAAGCCCTAAGGAACATGAGCATACAATAGAAAAAACGAAACAAAACAAAACAAAAAAAATTCAAGACCCAGAAATAAGGAAACAAGGGCACATATGCAGGGAAACAGTAATCAATAGGATTAGATCCACAAAGACTCAGGTAAGATACAGAACATAAGATATATTTGTTTCTTTATGTGTAAAGAAATGGAAGAGAGGTTTGAAATGACAGGCAAGAGTTTTGAGTAAAAAAAGCATCTAAATTCAATGCCTTGTGAAACCAAGAACCCTAAAAGGATGGGAAGCAACAGGGGGAATAGTGGCTTACAGAATAGCCAATTCTGTAAGTTGGCAGAGTAGTGGTTGACTCTGCAGACCAGAGAAAGCCAATTCCTAAGCCAGTATTAAGGAATCCAAGAACGAATCGAAGTTACACTATATATCTTCAAAATGCTCAGACAATAGTGATACTGGAACTGGAGGTAAAGGGGGATGTTTGGCTAAAATAAGGAGGACTGGTTGAAAGTTAAGAAATTGATGCCCTAGATTAGGAGTCAGCAAACTACAGCTTGCCATACATTTTTGTACATTTAAAAAGTTTTATTGGAACACAACTGTGAGCATTCATTTAATATACTGTGCATGGCTGCATTCAAGATGCAAGGGCAGAGGTGAATAGTGGTGACAGAGACCATTATAAAAAAAGCCTACAACATTTCCTTCCTGGCCTTTCACAGAAAAAGTTTGCTGACCCTTGCCCTAGATCCCTCCCCCATTTCATGCTGCTGGGTAAACATTAGGGCCACTGAGGAAGTTTTAGGGCTCTGTAGGAAAATTTTGTGCCTTGGTAATTTGTACTGTTTCCATAAAACTCTTTGCCTGGGAGATTATCCCTCTTCTGCCATGGCATGAGTTCAGGGATTTATTCTCAAATAAAGATAAAAAGTCTCTGAACCAGGGAACACCAGGTATTATTGCAGGGGAGGGGATGTCCCTCACTAGATATAAATGGTTACTGTTTGCATGCTGGATTTGAAGACCTCTACCCTCTCTGACTCCAGCCTACCTCCCCCACTCCCAGAATACTGCCCTCCAGGCAGGACCTGGGACACCCAGTCTGGGAAATCTGCCTATCCTAATGGGAAAGAACTGGAGATACTGAAATTGGCCCAATCAGATTACCCCACAGTGAAGCTCCCAGAGAACAAGCCCCACTCATGTGCTCAGCCCTCCCAAAAGCTTTTTAATCTTTACTCATACACCAGAGTGGACAACCAAGACATCTGAGGAAAGTCTCCAACCATGCAGGACAGAGACTAAATTCAAAAGACAAAAGCATCTTGGAGGAAAAGTGAGAAGACAACCTCAAATAAACAGAACAGCATAAGAAAAAAGGACCCTTCGGAGAGAGAGAGAGAGAGAGAGAGAGAGAGAGAGAGGAAAAAAAAGAACTTTTAGAAAGTGCATGATAGCAAAAGTGAAAAACTACCTAACAGAAAGGTTAGATGGTAACTTTGAGGATCTTGCTCCTGGAAAGCAAACCTTAGAGACAAGCACTGTATCTGGCTTGCCTCTGACCCCAGCACCCAGCTCTGAGCTGGCATTACATGTGCTGCTATAGGCACTCAGAATTCAGATCATTTCAACCAAGAAGAACCAGAAAAAAGTTTGTATTTCTTTTAAGTGCTGAAATGCTGTGGATGTGTGGTTTCTTGCACTTAGCTTGAAGCAGACATTTAAACTACTTTATTCCTCAGCAGCCTTGGAGAATAGTCTTGGTTGGCATTCTCCCAGTGAGCTTGGAGGATGTGCATGTCCAATACCTCGCACCTATCCTGGAGTGTGCACCTTACTAGGCACATTACAGACATGATCTCATTTAATTCCCTATTATTATTATTCCCATTTATTTATTTATTATTTCCTATTATTATTTCCATTTTTTCAAAGAAAACTAAGGCTCAGGAAGTTTTTTTTTTTTTTTTAATTTTTTTTTCAACGTTTTTAATTTATTTTTGGGACAGAGAGACACAGAGCATGAACGGGGGAGGGGCAGAGAGAGAGGGAGACACAGAATCGGAAACAGGCTCCAGGCTCTGAGCCATCAGCCCAGAGCCTGACGCGGGGCTCGAACTCACGGACCGCGAGATCGTGACCTGGCTGAAGTCGGACGCTTAACCGACTGTGCCACCCAGGCGCCCCAAGGCTCAGGAAGTTTTTAAGTAACTTTCATATAACCTTCCAATGCCTACTAAGTATTAGAGCCAGAACTTAAACCAGGTTTGCTACCTGACTGCCTATACAACCCTTTTCATTATACAAAGCTGCCTGTTACCTGAATCAATTAATCTTCGTTTGTATATAAGCCCACCACACTCACAGCCTGCTAATTAATTATACAATAAGAAGGTTAAGGAATTGTTCCCAATTTTGTTTCTACTTTTGGTATTTATTTTTATAGGACTTTCTAAATTTCTCTTCATCTTCAGAGCACCTAACACAAGGCAGGTGCTCAGCAAAGACTTGCCGCCTGGTTTGTAGGTGCAAGTAGGAGCTCCCTGAAAGTGACTTACCTTCCTAGCTACCAGTTGGATGGCATCATCCTCAAAGGCCTTTACATGTTTGAGTCGGGATATTAGGATCTGCTGCAGTTGGCTGTGAGTATAGGGCTGGAAGGACATCCTGGTAAGACCCTGGGGAAGACAAGATAACAGACAAATAAGTTCATTAATTGCCCACTCTGACAGTCCTGCTGGACAGCCACCCTCAAGTTCCCAAACTGGTTCCCAAGTCCCATAGAACACGTGACACATTTCATCCTGGGACCGCCACAGATTCCAGTTCCTTTCACTACTGACAATGGCCAGTGGTATCCTGCAGGGCAACAGTAGTTCTCAAGTATTTTTTCATCTTGTTTAAAACAACTTTTATTCTACCAGAATCATTATTTATTTTATTTGAGAGAGATAGAGCATGAGTGGGGTAGGGGCAGAGAGAGACGGAAAGAGACAATCCCAAGCAGGCTCTGCATGGCCAGCACAGAGCCTGATGCGGGGCTCAAACTCGCAAAACCGTGAGATCATGACCTGAGCCAAAACCAAGAGTCAGACACTTAACCGACTGAGCCGCCCAGGCAACCCTCTACCAGAATCATTTAGAAGTAGATGAAGGAAGAGGTGCTCTAATTACAGTGGTTGTGACCATCTTGGGCTCTACAATAAGCACAGGCACAGCTCCTGGCTTCACTCATCACCCTTGTAAGTACTTGATATTGTGCTTCCTGATGAACCACCAGGTCTGTGAGGGCAGAGGCTGTGTCTGCCTTGTTCACTGCTATGCTCCATGCTTGAACACTGCCTGGCAGGGGTGAGTGCTTATATGTGTATATACATACGTATATGTACACACACACACGTGTGTATATATATGGTTTTTATTTTAGAGAGAGAGTGCATGAGTGGAAGAGGGGCAGAGAGAGAGAATCTCAAGCAGGCTCCACACTCAGCATGGAGCCTGATGTGGGGCTCGATCCCACGACCTTGGGATCATGACCTGAGCCAAAATCAAGAGCTGGATGCTTAACCAGCTGAGCCACCCAGGCACCCTGAGTGCTTCAATATTTTTAATAAATTATTAGACCCTTAGGGCTCTGTGCAGTTTAAGAGTGCCCAGGTAGAATACCAAGAAGATGGGGTTTGCGGAAAATCATGCAATGGTGACATATTTAATTTAAATGTAAGAATTTCAGAAATCACATTTTGTACTTTACTCATTTACTTTAGTTTTCTGTGTATTCATTTTTTAGAACTCAGCTTATGGATCTGTAAGAACAGCTTGAGAACAGCCTTAGGACCTACCAGTCGGCTTGATACCCGGTTCATCATGATGCGCTCTGGCAGATCCATTGTGTTGGCAATGGTCAGGACCACAAGCTGGGCCTCCTTGTGAGTGGGCCAGTCAAAGAGATTGTACATTATGTCTTGTTTCTGAGTCCATAGAAGGTCGAGCTGCCAGTAAATGGAGAGAGATGTCAAGATCAAGCATAGACACAGAGCCAGGGCCCAGAGTGAAGCTCTGTTACTCCTGCTTTAGCTGCATGTGCTTCTAGGGTCACACCACGAAAGCAGCAAGGAAGTCCGTGGATACATGCCTCTCACCACCAAAGAACAGGCTCAGATGAATGAAGGATGAAAGAAGGGAGGCAGGACTCCCCCCACAACCCAGCATTTGCCCCTGGAACACCACAGTCAAGTACCATGCCACTTTTGCGGTGCTCCCGTGGGGACCTCCGTACCTCATCCACGAGCAGCACGGTGGTTTCCTGAGAGGACCTTCGGGTGAGGAATCGCTTTGCCAGCAGTTCTGCCGCATGGTTAGCTGTTGCCTTTTGGCCTGTCAGCTTCTGCAATGGGGGGAAAAGTAGGTGTGGTAAATGGTAAGGATTTTACTCCCCTGAGCTTGATGTTAAATTTGCAGTCAAGTCTGGAAGCAATTTAGTCTGAGGACTTTAGTATCCTAAACTCTGCCTTCCAGTCTAGTCTCAACCTTAACCTGGAGGGACAAGAAGGTACCAAAAGAGATGACAGAGTCCGTGTTTGGAATGCAAATGAGCCACAGGCTGGTCCCAGAAGCCTCTTCAAAATCATTACGGCATGACTGTTTATACCTGGATATTACTTGTTCCAAGAAAACAACTAATGAATACGAGAGTGAGGTTCAAACTCCAGCTACCTCTAATCCCTTTTCTAGTCTGCCACAGTACCTCCTGTGTACAAACAGTTTTTGCCATATTAATAAGTCCTGGCTTGCAGTAATTCATGTCCAGCCCCTAGACTTTAAGGTCCCTGATGTCCCTGCCTTCTTTGCCCATGCTACCTCATACAAAGGACAACACCTGGCACATCATAAACATAGAAGTAAGCACAAAATTAAGTAAACCTTTCCTTTTTCATGTGCCACTAAGAAACTGTACTTTCCAAAAAACCCAAACAGCTTTACTCACCTGCAAGATTTGCACATAGACTTGGTGGGGTTCTGTCAGCTTCATGCCATTGACCTCGATGTATTGAAAGGAAGGAACGTCATTTGCTTGGGCTGCCTGCTGCAGGCAGCGTATCACCTCGTGCACAGTGGCAGTCTTCCCTGTCCCAGGGACCCCGGAGATGTACATGCACCTATGGCAAGAAAGGAGGACCTGTGGGCTAGGTCTGTGCCAGCTGCCTCACACTATTGCCAGTTAGAGGTATGGGGATATGTGCTGAGGGAAGGACCCAGACCCCTAAAATGTGGAGATGGGGTCAATAAGGGCCATCCTTGGAAGTTAGTCAGAACAGGACCTGGTTATACAGAATCATTCATTCTACAAGCAATGGTGTATTTTCATTTTCTCTGAAAGACAGAATTTCTATTCCTATCGAATTACGTGGACAACAAAAGCTGCTTTAGAAGCCTTAAGTTTGAGCAACGATTTTGCCTGTTGTGACACTGGGGAGAGACCATTTGGTTGACTGTGCCACCTGAGATGGTATATGCTAGCAGGGGCCTTCCCCCTGACCGTCTTATCTGCCTCAGCAGGACTCACCCTCCCGTATGGTCAAGGAGTTTGCTCTCCACAAAGTTGTAGATGTTTTGGAATTCCTGTTCCCGACAGGGAAGAGTCTCAGGTACAGCAGAAACATGCAGCCTATAATTGGTGATAAATAAAGGAAAAGGAGGACTTCAGGAATATGTCACCATATACTCAGTAACAAATGGGAAAGGATTATCTATAGTTTCCACATGAAACCCCAATCACAAATCCATGGGAATGCCTTCATTCTCAAATCTCTTCATTTCGCCTCATAATCCCTTTCTCCACCCAAATTAGCTAACTCTTAGGTTCTCACTATGGGTACATATCACATGGGGAGCTTTCCCCAAATCATAGGGATGGACCTCATCCCACAAGAGATTCTGATTTACTTGTTTTCTGATGATCTAGGCTTATGTATTTTGAAAAGTTCCCTGCATAGTTCTAAAGGGTACCAAAACTGAGAAGCAGTGTTCTGACTCATCAGTCACCTTTTATCCCTGAGCAAGTGGTGGCAGTAGACTGGAAGGTTACTCTTTCAAGAACCTGTCCACATTAGCTCACCCAGACTTGAAGGGTTTCTTCTCTCTAAAACACACATGTTCATTTTATTCCCTACCTTTATTATGTACACAAATGACTACAAATTACTTGTTTTTCTAAAAAAAATTTTTTTTTCAGTTTTATTTATTTAGTTTGAGGAAGACAGAGACAGTGCGAGTGGTGGAGGGGCAGAGAGAAAGAGAGAGAGAATCCCAAGCAGGCTCTGCACTACCAGTGCAGAGCCTGATGCAGGGCTCGAACCCAGGAAACCGTGAGATCACGACCTAAGTCAAAACCAAGAATTGGACGCTTACCTGACTGAGCCACCCAGGCACCCCACAAATTATTTGTTTTATGTGAATGAAAGCAGAGTCCCATTTCTGCCTATCTAAAAGGGGCCCACGAGCAGTGTCACCTCAGCCGGGCCTCCTCCAGTACGCTGGCTGGCTCCTGGGCAGCCAGGTTTCGGCTACGGATCTGGGGAGTGGCATGACGTGGCGTACTAGGCTTGGGCTGTATTCAAAAAAAAGATAACATATTTTAGAAGGAAAAAAAAACAAAGCAAAACAGCATCTAGGACACATCAGCAAATCTGATTCCTGATGATCTGATAAAAAGAGAGGTGGTGAATTCCTCTTGGTTCCCTTCTGTATAAAGGGTTGTCCCTCTCTCCACATGGTATATACACTGTTCACAGGCCAAATACAATTTCTTGTTTCTAATTTACACATAGTATTAGGATTTGAAAATGTCAATCTAAGTAAAGACTGAATGAAAGTATGGATTAAATACTATTTAAAGTATGGACTAAATACTATTAAAATCTTATCCTGAAAGACAAGAAGTTATTAAGAAACCCTAACTACTCTGCCCAATACAGGGTAGGGTCGGAGGTATAAACCAAGTTTGACTCATAGGCTTCTCCTCTAGATTTGGTTGAAAATTTGGTCAAACTTTAGCTCAGGACTTCCATAATCCACAGACTTGGAGAGACCCCACCAGATTTTTCCACTCCAAACCCCAAGGTCACTGTTCAGTCTGAGCTAACAGCCCTAGTCTCTTTTCTTTCTTGCTACTGGCTCACTAGAGCAGGCCTGCCACCCCATCTTTATGGTCTTTCCACAAAGCACTCCCTTCTGTGGGGGCATTTCACCTACCCACCTGCTTCCCACCAGGCTGTAGGGTAATAACAATCTCTCCACCTCTTACTCAGACAGAAAGACCCTAACAGTTTTATATCTATTAAATAAATACCCCTTGTTCTGGGTGGGACCCAGCAGATGCAATGAGAACATCGCTGAGCTATTTGCATAATGAGGAACTCCAGGTAAGATTACCCCTAATCCAAAGGAGATCTACTTGATTTTCTTCCCTGGAGGTCTTTTTTGACTTCAAGCCAAGCCCAATCACATTTCTCTTAATGTGGAAAAATGGAGATCAGCTCTAGGAAAAGTCTCCGAAACAGGCATTTCCTTAAAACAATATGCTCCATGAAAAAAGTTTCTTGATCAAAGACTCACACACTAATGCTCTCTTGAAAGATCACAGTAACATTAATACATTAATGGCCTTGAGAAGTCCTATGACAATGAACCAATTTAACTGTGTAATCCAAACATTTCTCAAACACATTTGAACATGGGAAGACCCTCTTTTAATAGCTTTCAACATTCTGCTACAATTCCAGGAAGCAGAAGAGATGTCCATTTATCTCTTCCATCTTACTTTACACAATTCATTACCAACACTTCAGTAGTGCTCCCTGTTTCTCAGGTGAATCAGGGGGCACAGCAAAACCAACAACAGCTCTGGATTCAATACCCACTAAACACCTGAAAGAGGACTGTACTGCTATTCTGACCTTATTTAGTTGTCTTTCTAGCTTATCTCTTAATGTGGGCAAAGTATCCCATGATGGTAACTGAAACTACCCCTCAAAAGCAATCAGAACTGCTCTGATGCCAGCAAGACCCTGCATGACTGGCCCCGAGACAATGATCAACCTGACCTTTACTGCCCACTTGCACTTACCCACTCACTTTTGTCCCACATTTTCCTTGTATGAACCTGTTAAGTATTGCTGGCGTTTTGGACACAGTCTTTGAGATGCTGGTCTACTGTTTTCCCAGTGTTGGCCTCACTGAAATAAATTCCTTTCCTGTTTCACCAACATTCCTCTCTCTGCCTTTGAGATTTTGTCAGCGGCGAGTGGCTGAACCTGGTCTGTCTGGGGCCCCCGGGCAGGTGCTCTTGCACCCCTGCGTCCCAGCTACACAGATTATGCATAAAACACTCTGCTAGTGTTTGTGGAAAATGTAGATATAGAGCCAAGTCTTGTTCCTTCCTCAAGAAGTTTGGCCCTTGGCTATTTGGTTCTGTATCTTTAAAAAAGATTTTTTTAATGTTTATTTTTTTTTTATTTTTTTTTTTTTATTTTTTTTTCAATGTTTATTTATTTTTGGGACAGAGAGAGACAGAGCACGAACGGGGGAGGGGCAGAGAGAGGGAGACACAGAATCGGAAACAGGCTCCAGGCTCTGAGCCATCAGCCCAGAGCCTGACGCGGGGCTCGAACTCACGGACCGCGAGATCGTGACCTGGCTGAAGTCGGACGCTTAACCGACTGCGCCACCCAGGCGCCCCTAATGTTTATTTTTGAGAGAGACAGAGACAGAGCATGAGAGGGCGAGGGGTAGAGAGAGAGGGAGACACAGAATCTGAAGCAGGCTCCAGGCACCCCTGGTTCTGTACTTTAAAAGGAACATGGATTCAGGGGTGCCTGAGTGGCTCAGTCGGTTGAGCGACCGACTTCAGCTCAGGTCATGATCTCACGGTTTGTGAGCTCGAACCCTGCGTCGGGCTCTGTGCTGACAGCTCAGAGCCTGGAGCCTGCTTCGGATGCTGTGTCTCCCTCTCTCTCTACCCCTTGCCCGCTCACACTCTGTCTCTTTCAAAAAAAAATCATTAAAAAAAAAAAAAAAGGAATATGGATTCAAAATCAACTGGTTTCATTTTCAGTCCTAGGGTTCACTTAGGTCCTTTCCTCTATGAATATTCCAAGTGGAATAACTTTAGGTATGACAGACCTGTGTTCAGAATCCAGCTGTTACTAACTGTATGACCTTAGCCATCACAATTTTAAAATTAAGAGAAGGATGCTTCCTTGGAAAACAAATCTAAAAGAACCTTACAGTTTTCTTTGGTGTCTTTGAGGGGGTCTGTAAGGATGACTTCATGGAAGAGCATAGGTTCCTGGACAACCTACTGGATGTTCTCCTTGGAAGGGGTGGTATGGAAGTCTCTTCCTCTTCACTGCTAGAGTCTGAAATCTCTGCTGCCGGCAGAAACTCATCCTCTTCTTGGTTACTTTTACTATTACCTAAAAACCTGAATGGTGGGACACATTATTTTCTGATGTTCAGTGTCTAAATAAGAAGTTCCCTAGTAGGTCAGTGTGGATTAGAAGTATCACAGTCTTTCCTGCAACCAAGTAACAAAAGATGTGCTCTGCTTCTTGGGCCCTTGCTACTGTGATGCTCTGCTAAGGGCTTTATTTATATCATCTTGTTAAATTCCTCAACAACCTTGTGACTTGTATTTTGTCATTCCCATCTTGTAGAAGAGGAAACTGAAGCTTAGAAAGGTTAAGTAGCCTTCCCAAGGTTACATAGTACAACAAAGCTCAGATTCAAATCCAAGCTGCCAGAATCAAAGTTCATTCTTTTAGGCACTTCACTAAGTCTTGCTGGGGGCAATTATGAAGTCCTGGGAGCCACCTGATCCCAGGGTAGTGTTTCTTGCCGCTTTCAAATTATGACATTTATGTGAAATTAACATAATCCCAGACATACTTAGTAAAAGGTAAATCTAACAGAGTAGCAAATAACAAAAAAATATGCCAGGCTTTAAGAAATAAGATTATAGATATCATAGATGGTAGTGATAAACGTTTTCTGCCTGCTAAGGAAGTCTTACCGAAGCTGCTGCCTAATCCGATTCAAAGTCAAGAGAGAACTCTTTCTATGGATCCGATGGGGGGTAGTGGTAGCTCCATCCTGAGCCTCTGGTTCTTCTGCCTCCCTGCAAGATATTACAGCAAGATTACAAGAAATGGTTTTGAGCACTAGGAATCAGTGGCAGCATCCGAAGTAGTCAAGGGGACTAATGGGTTCCTATTCTTTTTATAGCTACATTGGAGGAACCAATAACACTCTGCGAAAATGTTTATAATTGAAGTCTGACTCAAAAACAAAGTTTGACTAAAGCTTATCATTTAAATCAGACTTGTGCCCTTCTCAACTACAGACCAGAGTATACTAATCCCAGGCAGTTTCTTGTCTTTTGTTGATTCTGAGGTATTGATGGATTTCCTGTCCAGTCTCAAGGTTAGCAGAAATGTAGCTACATATTAAATACAAAGCATTTACCAAGCAAACCTATTATTGACCAGGTGCTGGAGTCTCTGAGCAGGAAATATTGAAATGTATAATTTCTGTCTTGTCACATTATTTGTGCAGCCCATTATTTACAAACATTGTCTAGTGTCAAACTGTAAAGTTTGTTCTAGATGCATTATCTTCTTGTACTATATGTATTTGAGAATGGTTTCCAGTTAAAAAAAAACAACAACAGGGGTGCCTGGGTGGCTCAGTTGGTTGAGCGTCCAACACTTGATTTTGGCTCAGGCCATGATCCCAGAGTCATAGGATCGAGCACTGCATCAGGCTCTGCACTGAGTGTGGAGCCTGCCTAAGATTCTCTCTCTCCCCACCCCCCCCCCCTTCCTCTGCTTGTGCTCTCTCATTCTCTCAAACAACAAGAACAACAACAACAACAAATCCAACCCAACAGACTAAGAAACTGACTGTTAATATGTGGTGAAGAGCCATACCAGGACTGTGAAGCAATCCAGGTTTGGGAAATTATCTTCCAGAGCAGTGACCCCCCAAATGACAGCTAGGTATATCAGAATCATCTAAAAAGCATTTCTAAATGCAGATTCCTGGGCCTCACACTTGGAGATTCACAAAGTCTGGGAAGAGGCTCCAAAATCTGTGTTTTGGAAAGGCTCCTGGGTGATTCTACAGCAGTCAGATATGAGATCTGCTGCTCTAACTTTAGCAACTCTGTCCCACACGTTTCACATCATGTGAAGGATCTCAATTTGCTCTGTGGGAGGCAGGGTAACACCCCCAATCACCTCTTTTTGATGTTTTCTGGTTTCAGAACCACAGAAGGCACCGAGGATTTCCAGCCTCCCCTGATAGGGGTAAGTGTTCTTTCCTCACAAATCTCTGTGGTTTTCAAAGCTGGGACTCGGGTTCTCAGGATCCTGTGACAGTCAGGTGAAGCCTTCTTGTCATCCTTGGCACATGAGCTTTGAATCTCTCCAGTTTTCTGCGGGGCTTTCAGAGCTGGAGACGAGGTATGAAGTCTATCAGGCTGAGACCTCTTAGTAGGTGAGGTGATTTCAGAGAGGGTCACTTTTCGTTTACTTCTTCCAGGAGAATCCAACGAGGCCCCTGAATTCTGCTGGGAAATCCTAGTGTTGGGTGTCCTAGGGAAACCTAATCCCAAGAGAAATCACCACAGATGATGTATGAATTTTGTAATAAGCACTATTAACACCCTCAATCTCATTCTAGCTAAATTCATCCCCTGAAGTTACACAAAGACATGCGCTGTCCATATTTGTAATTACTGCATGCTTTCTTTCCCCAGGCCAGGAAGCTCTTATTATTTTTTTGTCTCTCCTAAATTCCATGGATGATTTTCCTGGTTAGAACCATAAGTCAACCGTTAAATCAGCTTTTGTGATTCAGCACTTTCCCTGAAGTAATCTACCAAAACAGTGGTTCTTAACCAAGGGTGATACTGCAACCTCTCAGCCCCCATTCAACAGCATTTGAAACAATTTCTATCAGTAGCTGCATTCAATAACACCAAGGGCTAGATTTTTCTTAACTCAGATTATATCTATCCATAGAGATGAGATGGATCCCTGGGGGCAATCAAATGGGTTCTGTGAATGCACAGACCCACATTTGGATTTGCCTCTTTACCATGACCAAAGGCACCAGGAACTCAGCCATTCATTCAGATATCAGCAGAGCTGTAAAAATGGCAGGGTGTGTGCCAGGTGATAGGAGAAAACAAAAACTGAATGAAACTCAATCCTGGTCCCTATTCACAGGATGTTCTAGTCTAACTGGGGAGATGATACATGTAAATGTCTATAATATGAAGTAAAATCATCCTAAAGCACCTAAGTGCTAATAAATATGGCTTTTGAGATAGACCTTGAAAAAAAGACAAGATTTCAACAGAGTTGAAAGGGGAGGGAAGGGGGCATATAGGGAGAGAATAGATCAGATCGATGTGAGTGAAGACAACAAGGCAAGAAAGCACTGGGCACAGAGGAGTTCACTTTAGTCACAGCACATGGTTTTGTTGGGAACAGCTGCAGGTAAGGTGAAGGAAGCCATCTATACCTGTGTGATGAATATGAGGGTAACTCATATCTAGATTGATATAAAAATGTTCCAATGTCCTGGTCTCCTTCATACCTCATTTTCCCATCTTTCTGTTAAAAACAATCTAAAAATTTTTCATCAAATCCTCTCTCCTCTAATTATGTAACTGTGTCAAGTCTAAATTTCTTACCCCAACTGTCAAGGTCCTGCAAATTCAAGTCAAAAAAATACCACCATTTATTTCTAAATGGCAATGTTGCCAATTATTTCTTTAGTAATCTTCTGGTATTTCCCAAATGTTTTACAAATTTATATTCAACTCCTAAATATAGACTGTACTAAGGGGCTATCAAGAACACAAATAACTTATGCCAGACAAACTTGGCACATACACAAAGAATTCAGGACTAATGACACATAATAGGATGAGCTCTCAGAACCGCCATGAAGTGGCTTCAAATACATTAGAAGTGAAAAAAGTAAGATGAAAAGGGATATATCCAGTATGCTACTCTACTGGATAAGAAAAAAAAATTATATGCATGTTTTAGTATATGCTTATGTGTGTGTGTCTGTCTGTATGTGTGTATATATGTATGTATGTATGTATGTATGTGTATACACACACACACACACACACACAGATATCTGATTTTTGCAAAAAAAAACCAAAACAAAACACACACACAGAAAAAACAAACCAGAAACTAATAAAATTGATTACCTACAAAAGATGGAATGGAAACAGGGTACAAGGGCAAAGAAAGGAATGGGTCTTCTCTGAATACACTTGTTTTAAATAGCTTTGACTCTTATTTTACTGTTTTGCATGCTTAAAAAAATTAATCACAGGTGGGAAAGGCCCTAAAATTAAACAGAAATAAAAGAACCTAACTGCCTATCACCAATAATATAACCATCAGAGGGAAAAGAAAAAAAACAATCAAAATAACTTTACTCCCTCAGTGGGATATATTCTAAAGGCATAAAGAACTGCAAATAAATTTTGAACTTTAGTTGGTAAGTTAACTACTGGTAGTAGTATTGGTATAGCAATCGTGAAATTACTTTGTACTGGGATTGCTCCTGAGAACCAAGGCTCTTCTTAAAGAAGGGAGATACAACTATGGAATATGGGAAGGTGAGGAAGAACCCTGTGGTATAGATTAAAAGTATCAGTATGAATTTAAGAGTTTTAAAATACGTATTTCTTATCTCTTCTACAAGGATCTAAAAGCAAGGTCATCTTAATAAGCAAAGCTTTCGAAGATATAGGGCTCAACATTACTAATCATTAGGGAACAATTATGTAACAATGACATCCCTCACATCCATGAGGCTGGCTACTATAAAAACACAGAAAACAGCAAGCGTTGGTGAGGATGTGGGGAAACTGGAACCTTTGTGCACTGTTGGTGAAAATGTAAAATGCCGCAGCTGCTATGGAAAACAGTATGGTGGTTCCTAGAAAAATTAAAAATACAACCTAACATATGACCCAGCAATTCCACTTCTGGGTATATACCCAAAATGAAAGCAGACACTTGAGCAGATATTTATACACCCATGTTCATAGCAATAAGTTACAATAGCCAAAAGGTGAAAGGAACCCAAGTATCCACTGACAGATGAATGGATAATCAAAATGTGGTATATATATACTATAGACTATTATTTAGCCTTAAAAAGGAAATTTTACCTCAAATAGCCAAAGCAATCTTGAGAAAGAAGAACAAAGCTGGAGGCATCACGCTCCCTGATTTCAAACTATATTACAAACCTATAGTAATCAAAACAGTAGGGTATTGGCATAAAAACATACATATAGATCTGTGGTACAGAATAGAAAGTCCCAAAATAAACCCCCACACACGGTCAATTAATTTACAAAAAAGGAGCCAAGAATATACAATGGGGAAAAGATAGTCTCTTCAATAAATGGTCCTGGGAGAACTGGACAGCCACATGCAAAAAAAAAAAAAATGAAATGGGACCCTATCTTCCACCATACACAAAAACCAACTCAAAATGGACTAAAAATTTGAATGTCGACCTGAAACCATAAAATTCCTAGGAGAAAACGTAGGTGGTAAGCTCTTTGACATTGGTCTTGGAGACAATTTTTTGGATCTGAAACCAAAAGCAAAAACAAAGCAAAAATAAACAAGTGGAACTACATCAAACCAAAAAGTTTCTGCATCAACAAAATGAAAAGGCAAATCTATGAGTGAGAGAAAATATTTACAAATCATTTATTGGCTAAGGGGTTGATATCCAAAAAAGACAAAGAACTCATATAACTCAACAGCAAAAAGGCAAACAATCTGATTAAAAAATAGGCAGAAGATCTGAATAGACAGTTTTCCAAAGAGGACATACAGATAGCCAACAGGTACACGGAAAGATGCTCAGTATCACTAATCATCAGGGAAATGCAAATCAAAATTAGAAGACAACACGTCATATCTGTCAGAATGGCTATTATCAAAAAGACAAGTGTTGATGAGGACATGGAAGAAAAGGAACCCTCATGCACTCTTGGCAGGAATGTAAATTGGTATAACCACTGTGGAAAACAGTATGAAGGTTCTTCAGAAAATTGAATAGAAATATCATTCAATCTAGCAATTCTACTTTTGTGTATTTATCTGAAGAAAAGGAAAACACTAACTTGAAAAGGTATGTGTACCTCCAATGCAGTATTAGATACAATAGTCAAGATATGGAAGCAACTTAAGTATCCATCAATGAATGAATGGATAAAGATACATACACATAAACACACACACACACACACACACACACACACACACAGGAATATTTTTCAGCCAAAAAAGGAATAAAATCCTGCCATTTTCAACAACATGAATGGAGCTTCAGGGCTTTCCACTAAGTGATATAAGTCAGAGAGAGAAAGGCAAATATCCTATGACCTCACTTATATGTGGACTCTAAATTTTAAAAAGTGAAAAAACAAAAAACAAGCTCATAGATACAGAGAACAGATTGGTGATCACCAGAATCAGGGGATGGGTGAAATGGGTGAAGGAGGTGAAAACTTACTAACTTCCAGTTGCAAAGTAAGTAAGTCATGAGGATATAGTGTACATGGAGATATAATAGCAACTATTGTTAAGAATACAGTTATTGCATATCTGAAAGTTGGTAAGAGAGTAAATCTTACAAGTTCTCATCTCAAGAAAAAGTTATTTGAACCATGAGTGGTGACAGATGTTAACAAATCATTATGTTGTATAACTGAAACTAATATAATGTTATGTTAATTACACCTTAATTTTCTTTAAAAAGGGAAAATTTGACACATGTTAAAACATGGATGGTCCTTGAGGACATTATGATAATTTAAACCAGTCAGAAAAGGGTAAATTCTGTATGATTCCACTTCTATGAGGTATCTAGAATAGTCAAATTCAGTAAAAGAAAGCAGAATGGTGGTAGTCACCCAGGGATGGTGGATGGGGAATTGGGAGTTATTGTCTAATGGTTGCAGAGTTTCAGTTTTAGAAGATGATGGTGATGGTTGCACAAAAAACAAATGTATTTAATGCCATTTAACTGTACACTTAAAAATGACTAAAATGGAAAAAAAAAAAAATGACTAAAATGGGAGATGGTTAAGCATCAGGTCATGATCTCGCCGTTTATGAGTTCGAGCCCTGCGCCCGGCTCTGTGCTGACAGCTCAGAGCCTGGAACCTGCTTCTGATTCTGTGTCTCCCTATCTCTCTGCTCCTCCCCTGTTTCCTCTCTCTCAAAAAAAAATAAACATTTTTTAAAAACTAAAAAATTACTAAAATGGTAAATTTTATACTGTGTGTGTTTCAACATGTGTCCAATCAGTACCTGGCCCACTGCTCAATACTATAGCACTAACTCAATACTATATGAGTTAATATTTTATCATATTCCTTTAGTCTCAATATTGCCCACTGTGACCCATCTCACACTTACCATTGAGCTCCAGTTTCTTCTTTGCCCTTGGGGTGACAGGATGAGAAGGAGTTCGGCGAGATTTGGAGGTAGAATGCCTTGATTCAATCCTTTTGATCGCATGCTCTGCTGTGGTCCTAGAAGGGCTTTCTATGCTCTTGGTCTTGACTCCCACAGGCTTCTGGCTCCTCGGGCTGCCTTCTTGTAGCTTATCAAACTCTGCAAATAGTTCTGGGGATAGTGGTCTGAATGCCTTCTCATTCCAAGACAGTTTCACAAAGAGTATCTTCTCATCTTTCAGATCCATAGGTAACACTTCATCTGGGCCTAATGCTACTACCTGAATTTAGGATGTACAGGTGAACAGGAAGAAATGTGAACCAAATGAGCCAAGGAATTCTTCATGAGAGTGATGATTAAAAATCATTTAATCTGTATCCTTACCTGGAATGTCACTCTTCCAAACTAAAGAGGCACAGACATGGCATAGCAAATTTCCAGACTCATAGCTGACACTCCTACACTGAGCTGTTTTCTTTCCCAGTCCAATCTACTCACTCATGTCAAATTTCCCCACAACTTCTCTAAGCACGCTCCCCTGCTCAAGTCCATAATGGCTCCCAGCTCCAGCAAGATCTGATTATTAAACTGGTTTTTGGTACCTTCTAAAATCTGGCCCCACTCTACCTCCTGAGTGCTCAGTATTCTTCCAAATGGCCTTCCATCACTATTTGAGCTTGGCTTGTCACAGCCATGCTTATCCCCCACACCCCATTATGTTCCTACCTAAATACCTTCTTCCCACTCTGCCTTTCCAAATTGACCCATTTTGCTACTTCAACTTCTATATCTGCCTTTTACTCCTTCACTCTTTTAACTCCAGAGACAAATTATTTTGAGGCATATGCTATGCTGGGCTCACAGACTGGAAAAGAAAACAGACTATGGTCATGCCATACCTAAGTCTCTTTGCCCTACCATTAAACCAACTACTTAGGAGCGCCTGGGTGGCTCAGTCGGTTAAGCGTAGACTTCAGCTCAGGTCACGATCTCGCGGTCCGTGAGTTCGAGCCCCGCGTCAGGCTCTGGGCTGATGGCTCAGAGCCTGGAGCCTGCTTCCAATTCTGTGTCTCCCTCTCTCTCTGCCCCTCCCCCGTTCATGCTCTGTCTCTGTCTCAAAAATAAATAAACGTTAAAAAATAAATAAATAAATAAACCAACTACTTAATCACCATGAGACCTTATTTCATATCATGATCTAACCCCATTTTAGGGGCCTGAAGTAGCTCAAAAAATAACCTGTATCTTAGTTTCCAAACCAGTGTCTCAATTCATTCTACAGTTCATCGGAACCTGATTTATCACAAAATCACGTAAAATAAATTTGCCCTAAGCAACACTAACACTCTTTGTACTGATCTACTCAAGGTGAAGTCCTCATTTAAGCAAGTGTATTCACCCTTGCAATGCTTTGTCTGCCACAATCACAGCTAAATATAATTTCCCACTGAGATACATTTGCTAATTCCTGCTCATCCCTCAGGTCACAACCTAAATGTCACTTCCTCCAGGAGGCTCCTAACACACAGTAAGTGCTCTCCATAAATATTTGTTGAGATAAAGTAGGCAGGTAAGCAGAAAAGATGACAACAGGAAAAAAATGCATTTCCGTAGGGTAAATTAAAGCCAGTAATATTTCTGAGGTCATGCAGTTTAGGAGGCAGCCAGAAATAAACTTCAAGATAGAACTGAGTGTCAAGGCATCACCTACCTGCACATGGCCAATGATGGTCTCAGCATTAATGTTGCTATTACAGGCAGGGTAATCATACCAGAATATCTCCTGTGCTGCAGGCTTCCGGCCCAGCAAATGCCGTTTACTGACAGGCACTTCACAGAATCTGATAAACCACTGGACTCGAGCACGTTTCTTGGAATGAGGTTCAGAATCTAGGAGGGACAGGTGGAAAAGGGAGGGTTAAGAAAATGCAAGAACATTTTATTAAACACTTCCTATGTGCCAGACACTGTACTAAGCACCCGATAATACTTGATTGACATATTATTTTTAATCCTCACATTAACCCTACAAGGTAGGTATTATGGCTATCTCTCTTTTACAGGCAAAGTATTCAAGTTACAGGGACCTTAAGTAATTTGTCAAAGGTCATAGGATCAACCAGCAGCGATCTGACTCCACCAGCACCCATGTCTTTCTCATTTTGTTCCACTTCCTAATGAGGCTATCGGTCATCAAAGAAGTTACAAAAGGCATTTGAGAGGAGCAATTCTAAACACAGGCACTGAACAAATCTGGCAAATCAGGGATTATAAAGAAGCCACCAAAAATAGCAAAACAAAAATTGTGGCAAAAATTAGAGCATTAGCCACTGAGGTGACTTCCAGCAAACGTATGCTTGCATTTTTTAGCTTTATCTTTATACATTAATATGATATTAATATACATTAATATCACTCCATACCAGCATCAGGCCCAAGTGAAAGGACATACACAATCACTAGCACCACCATCATCATCGCCTCTTCTCTTCCCTCACTTCAGATAAAGACTGAAGCCATCCAATGGAGCAACACAATGATTCTAAAATCTATACACAAAGGCCCGTAGCTCAAATACAGAAGCCCACCGTGCCAATGTGCTCCCCCTGGTGGATGTTAGTTTCATGAGGTTTTCCTCCACATTCCTTTTAGGCATACAAACTGCCACAGGAATACCTATCCTGTCATTCTCTGCCTAGCTTTTGGAAGACACAGTTTTATGTAGTTTCTAATTGCTATCTTTCTTCTTCTTCTTGTTTTTTTAAAGTTTATTTATTTATTTTTGAGAGAGAGAAAGAGGGACAGAGGATCTGAAGAGGGCCCTGTGCTGACAGCAGAGAACTTGATGTGGAGCTTGAACTCACAAACCATGAGATCATAACCTGAGCCGAAGTTGGACGCTTAACTGACTGAGCCACCCAGGAGCTCCTGCTATCTTTATTCTTAATTCCCCTTTTGGAACTCTGCCCCATTCCTACCTTTCTGCTTTGCAGAGGGTTAAAAGCTCAGAAAGTCAGTTGAGGGCTGTGAGTGTGGACATGCAGCCTCTGGTTAACACTACCTTCCCTTTTGTTCCTCTGGAATTAGGGGTAGTAATGGCTTTCTGCACTTACTGATCTCTGGGAAATACCACCTTTTGTTCCTCCAGCCTTTTTAACACTTATATACAAGTCCCTATGGGAAAAACTAAAGATCTTTTTGTTTTCTTGATTGAACATCAACTGACATACCTTCCCAATCCAACTTATCTCCTCCCTTGTAAAAAAAAAAAAGTTACATTTTCAAAATTCATCACTATCTTCCTCATACTAAAATTAAAGGACACCAGGGTGCCTGGGTGGCTCCGTCAGTTAAGCATCTGACTTTGGCTCAGGTTATGATCTTGCGGTTCGTGAGTTTAAGCCCCACATTGGGCTCTGTGCTAACAGCTCAGAGCCTGGAGCCTGCTTTGGATCCTGTGTCTCCCTCTCTCTGCCCCTCTCCTGCTCACATTCTGTCTCTCTCTCTCTCAAAAATAAACATTAAAAAAAAATTTTGTTAATTAAATTTAAAGGACACGTCTGTATCATCTATTTTTTTTCCTTCCCCCTTCCTCCTGAATTTATCCTTTATCCAAAACTGCCTTAAGGACTATTTTACCCACTCCTAAAAATAATGGAAAACCTAATTCTTGAACTCCGCCAATCCCATTTTTACCCACTACTGCTCTAGCGAGCAAAAAAGTTTACTAGACGTAACAGGGTACAGCTAGTGCTTAAGTGACCCCACCTCAGAATCTAGGGTTCACACCCTCTATGTTGCAGTGAACAGAAAAATCAGCAATCAGAAATCTTGCAGCTCCCAATCATTCATAAGGAATGGTTCTCATTCCAGCCCCAAACTCACCATCTTCAAACAACTCAACCAATTTAGCAACATACGGATTTTCATCATCATCCCCTTCAATCAACACGAATTGTCCAACTTGGATGTGAATCTCAGTCAAACTACCTTCTATTTTGACACTCATTTCTCTAGGAGGGAGAGAAACATGTTAGGAAATCGTTTAGGATGGGCCAACCTCTTCCGACCCTCTGGGCACAGATGAAAGTGCTCTCCAACTGGAAATCCCTGAAATAGTTTCTCTCTGATGACCAATTCTCCTATTAGGAAACCAATTCACCCATAAAGTCATATGCCAGAAGAGATGAAATGGGTTGAATCAATTGTTTCAGTGTGAATGATTAATCTAGAGGCCTTACTATGAACCCAACTTCTCTCGGTTATTGACAAAGAACAAAGGCTTTCCAAGCATGAAAGCTGCCCAGTAACAGTATCAAATTCTTCAGAGACCTCTAGGGCTGAGAGGACATCTAAACAACATCAAATCCCACCCTATTATTATGCAGAAATACACAGAACCCACCTTAAATAGATATAACATTATCATACCTACCAAATTTTATTAATGATATAACGTCTTACTGTATCACTGCTTTATTTATGCTATCATCTTACATTAAACAAAACCCTTCCTTATAATCTATTCATATTTATTGTCCCTCAACTCTCAATCTGTAATAACTAGAACAGGCTGGATACAAGTTATTAATAGTTTAGTGTGGAGAAGCTATTATTTCCAGGACACCCAACAGAGTCCATCACTCACTTGTAGATGTGGTAGTGTAGTTTTTGATCCAACAATGGCCTGCCAACCCACGAGTAAGTTTGTCTGGTCTTCAGCCTTGTAGGGTAGTATGCCATGGCTCCTATGTGAAAGTCACTAACTGAGTTAACATGACAATGCTCTGATGGATTCTAGTACACAGTTCCCTGCCTTCGGTGAGTTCGGCCTACTCTTCTGCCCCCAATACATTTTATATCCAGATTTTAGATTTAGAAAACATTTTCTTTGATGAAAAAGGTCAAGTTCTATACAGACTGAACACAGGAAATTTAGTATCATCTGTGTATGTCTTGTACTGTCTTATCTGTTCCTATGCACAGTCAATATGTAAGAAAAGAAACTATAAATATTTAGAAGTACCTACTAGCTACAATGCACAATGATAGGTATTAAACATTCAACAACTCGAAACTAAATACAGTGATACAATGATTGTAAGCATCTTCATAACACTTATAAACCAGGTCTTAAGACTGTTGAAGTAGCAAAGGCTCCCTACAGGGGTTTTCTGAACTGAATATTGAATAATAAGTAAATATTGATAAGATAAAATTAAATGAGGGATTCTAAGGGATGGAGGGAAAAACATGCAAGAGGCATTTAGGGGAATGGTAATGGGTTTTATCAAGTGTATCATTACACTTACATTGAAGACAAAAAACACAAAACCTCTCTGACATTTGAAAGGGGACTTTTCCTGTGCATCTGACAGACCCTAGCTGTAAGTAGTGTGAATAGCAAAAAGAAATGCTTATGTTAAAGTACATGGGGAAAAAAAGGAGACACTTTTACTGATAAAAACAGAAATGTGAATGAAAAATCCAAGGATAGCTGACAATCCTCTCTACAATTTGAGAGCTGCAATCTATTAGTCCTAATAATAATGCCAATCTATTATTTTAAGTTTAAGTAATTAAGACAATAAATCTTTCCTCTAAATTCAATGCTTTTTTTATGAAACTAAAATTTGACAAAACTGGGGCTAAATAAAAAATTTTTTAATCCTTTTGACAGAATTACTCTGAATTACTGATAGATGGGCCAATAATTTCAGGCTGTGTTGAAAACAACATCCTGATTAAACAAGCTGGTTTCCTAAAGTTCAGTAGCATGTCCTATATTCTAACTTGGGAACATTCTGACCTATAAGATTTTCAGCTTTTGAAAAAGGTATTTTTTATGGGGCACCTGGGTAGCTCAGTAGGTTAAATGTCTGACTTCAGCTCAGGTCATGATCTCACAATCTGTGAGCTGGGAGTCCTGCATCGGGCTCTCTGCTGTCAGCTTGGCCCACTTGGGATCCTCTGTGTCCCCCTCTCTCTGCCCCTCCCCTGCTCACGCTCTCTCTCTCCCTCCCTCCCTCTCTCAAAAATAAACAAAAAAACCCCACACTGAACATTTAAAAAAATAAATTTAAAAAAATAAAAAAGGTATTTTTTTCCTATGCTTTGAGGAAACTAATTAGCAAAAAGAAGAAAAGATACTAAGTCATTAGTAAATACACAGCTTAGAAAAGATGCCTAAATGATTGCTATTAAAAACATTAACAGTACTATATAATTCATACATAATACTATTAAAATGAATCTAATTTTAATTAAGTACATCACAGAAATGAACAAATAGCAAAGACTAAGGAGTAAAAAATGTAGGAGACTTGTGCTCAAATAAAAAGTGAATTTGGATTCATTATAACCAATAATCTCTTGGTAAAAATTAGTAAAACGTTTTGAATCACAATAAATGTTAAGGAAATACAGAACACTAACTTACCTTACAATATATGTTTCTTTTAATGGATGATCTAACACAGAACTGTCAGTAGTAAACTTGGATCTTTTCACCTTTCCACAATGCAACCAGGCAAAATAGGCTACAGAAGTAACAAAAGATGCAAATAAATTACAGATCTCACTAAATCCTGCCATTAAAAAAAAACAAAAACCTGGAATATCACTGAGAGTACTTTGCAGCAAACTGGTCTCCCTGAAAACTTTCTATAATTCCCGAATAACCTAAGTGTAGAATAAATCACCTGATTTGCCACTTTGACTATAATATTTGACTCCACTGAAACAACATTTTCATTCTTTCAACCCCCAAATTGGCAAAGAGAAGGACAACCACCTATAAGGTACTCATGTATACCTAAGGGAATCAAATCCAAGCTCTCAGCTTTTTATAATACGATGATATTTTAGCTTACTAAAGCAGACATCCTCCTTCAAAAACCAATCCAAGATAAAATTTCTAGGAGGTCATGAGCTATGATCAATGAGACCAGTATGTGGGGTGCCTGGGTGGCTCAGTCAGTTAAGCGTCCAACTTGATTTCAGCTCAGGTCATGATCTCACGGTTCGTGGGATTGAGCTCCACACTGGGCTCTATGCTGACAGTGCAGAGCCTGCTTGCAATTCTCTCCTTCTCTCTGTCCCTCCCCACCTCAAAAGAATAAAAAATAAAAAAAATGAGAACAGTATATGGACATATATATACAAGGGTGGGTGGTTTACCCTAGGCTGAACAAACAGGGATACTGGAAGAAAGACTGTCTGGGCTTAGAAATATAAACTGCCTCCCACTGCTCTATCACTATGCTTCAAGCCTGCTTTCCCAAACTTTAAGCAGATCAAGGTTGTTGGTGTCCTCAGATGTATTACACAGTTGCTGTTCTCTCTTCTTGCATATCTTTGCAGGGATGGCTCAGGTCTCAGCCCCAATAAAACTTTCTCAGATAGGCCTTCACTGATACCCAATGGAAAGTTACCCTGTTACTCCCTTATACTGTCCATCATGTTCCATTACCCCACCCTATGATCAAAGCAATAAATACTATATTAATTTCTTATTTATTGTACTTCCTATACTAGAATGTTAACTTCCAGGGGGGCCTGGGTGGCTCAGTCAGTTAAGCATCTGGCTCTTGATTTTGGCTCAGTTCATCAATTTCATGGATTCATGAGTTTGAGCCCCACATCAGGCTCTGTGCTGATGGCATCGAGCCTGCTTGGGATTCTCCCTCTTTCTGCCTCTCCCCTGCTCACACTCTCTCTCAAAATAAATAAACTTAAAAAAAAAAAAAAAAAAAGAATGTTAGCTTCCAAAAAGCACAGATATTGGGACCTTGTCTATCTTATTCATAACTGTATCCCCAGAGCCTAGGTTAGTACTTGGCACACAAAAGGTGAATGAATGAATGAATGAATGAAAAAACAAATTGATTTTAAAAATTGTCTGACTCTTGATTTTGGATCAGGTCATGATCTCATGGTTCATGAGCCCCATGGTGGGCTCCATGCTGACAGTGCAGAGCCCGCTTGGGATTCTCTCTCATTTCCTCTCTCTCCCTCTCCCCTGCTTGCACTCTCTCTTTCTCTCAAAATAAGTAAATAAACTTTAAAAAAAAAGGATTTAAAAAATCATTAGTGTCAATTAATACCAAGTGTGGTATGGACAGAGAACAGCCAGAAATCTCATACACTGCTGAAGGGCACGTAAATTGGTAAAACTGCTTTGGAAAATGGGCAGCATCTACTAAAACTGAACATATGAACATCCTATGACCCAGGAATTCCAACAGAATATACCCAACAGAAAAACATACAAACCATTGAAAGACATGAACCAGAATGTTCACAGCAGCTCTATACAGCAATGAAATTCAACAAACTATAACTGCACACATGGGGAAAATCTCACAAAGTAACAATGAACTAAAGAAATCAGACACCAGAAAATACCATACTATATCAATTCCATTTATATAAAGTTCAAAAATAGGTAAAAGTAACCTATGGTGTTAGAAGTCGTAATAGAAGGTAACCTAGGTGACTGAAAGGGAACATGGTGGGAAGCCGGATGTTTCTGGGACGCTGGTCATGTTTCTTGATCTGCATGCTGGTTGCACAGGTATGTTCTCTTTAAGAAAATTCATTGACCTGTACATTTGATATGTTCACTTGTCTGTAAATATTTTTCAATGAAAAGTTCAAAAAATTAATGGAGAGTCCATCTAAAGAGGCAGCATAAGATGTCAAGCCTCTTTGTACTGTTATCCCACTTTCTTACCTTATGACCCAGCATTTCATCTCATCCACCATCAGCAGAGAGATCACCCAAGAGGGGTGATGAATGGGGTAGAAAGGCAGTCAGTCTGATTTGGCCTAGCAAAGGCTTTGGCTTCTAGGAGATACCCACAACAGACTCTCAGTGTTGCAGATACCAGAAATCGGGAACATACATACCACCCAGTGCAGGGTGCCACACCCAAGGAAAACATAAGGGAGTCATGGTTGCAGTAAAAATGATAGCGGATACATATTGAGCCAATATTATGATAGAAGGTGGAGCCAAAACTCTACGAATTTATCTCATTTAATCCTCAAAATAATCCTAGAACAATGCTAGCACATACTAAGTGCACAGTAGGTACTCAATAATAAATATTTGCTAAATGAAAGGTAGGTGCTATTAGCCCTTCAAAATGATTAACTTGTCCTGGGGCACCTGGGTGGCTTGGTCAGTTAAGCGCCCGACTTCAGCTCAGGTCATGATCTCACAGTTCATGGGCCGGAGCCCTGTGTCAGGAAGTGTTCACAGCTCAGAGCCTGGAGCCGGCTTTAGATTCGTGTCTCTTTCTCTCTCTGCCCCTCCCCCACTCATGCTGTCTCTGTCTCTCAAAAAAGTGAATACACGTTAAAAAATTTTTTTTAAATGATTAACTTGTCTCAATGTTACTCTGGATGGCACAGCCTTAATTAGAACCCTGAGCAGCCAGATTCCAATGAACTCTAAACCACTTCACTTTACAACACCTGTGTGAAAGTGGATACTGTTAATACATGCCTAAGAGAACTTGCTTCTGTTGTGCTTACTACATTAAGTCAGGCTTCCCAGGCCACTAACTGGGAAGTCAAATGTATCCCGATTTTCTTACCCACAACATGGGGATAATAATAGACTCTTCCTTCTATTCAACAAAAAATTTTAATCACCCATTGTGTGCCAGGCACTATTCTAGAATTAAGTGAGAAAATGCAAAAATGGTAAAAATCACTTGCCCACTCCCTAATCCCTTGCATTTATTTTTTTTTTTCAACGTTTATTTATTTTCGGGACAGAGAGAGACAGAGCATGAACAGGGGAGGGGCAGAGAGAGAGGGAGACACAGAATCGGAAACAGGCTCCAGGCTCTGAGCCATCAGCCCAGAGCCCGACACGGGGCTCGAACTCGCGGACCGCGAGATCGCGACCTGGCTGAAGTCGGACGCTTAACCGACTGCGCCACCCAGGCGCCCCCCTTGCATTTATTTTTAAGAGATAGTGGTTCTTTTTTTTTTTTTTTTAATAATTTGATGAACGTTATGAAACTCTCATACAATTCACACAAAATTTTGCTTTTAATTTCAGGGGATTCATAAACCTTATAAAATCCACATATTACCCTCTATTACGTTAAAAACTGTTGCAGAAGGACGTGGTAAATTATGCTGTCACATCGGAAACCTCCGTTGGCATTCACAAGTACCCAAAAACAGCACGGAAGAGGGTACCATTTTTACGGACAACTAAAAGAGAAAACTGACACATCTAATCATTGTAGTTTCGCAGATAGTAGCCCCGGATAGGAATCTCACATCTCATGTGTCTAAGTCCAGTGCTTTTTCCAACCGTAAAAACAGAAGGCCTTTCTATTCCGGGGTTAGCCTAGAGGAAGTAAAAGACGTGCCAGTAGACTTCTCTCCTAGAAAGAAGGTGGATGAGAGTCCAGCAGTTAAGAGCAACTCATCTGGGGGTTAAAAAAAAAAAAAAAAAAAGACCTGGGTAGGAGCCCAGGCCTCTTACTCACAAAAAGCGACCTAGACAAGTCTCTCTCTGGGCTCAATTGATGCATCCGTAAAATGGAGTCATAACTTCTGCTGCTTTGCCTTCCCTGTGGTGCTTGGTTCACGATGGCTCAAAGGAGGAAAAGATGCAAATGCATCACAAGGGCAAAGCCGACAGAAGATATGGTTACGATCATTAAATGAGAACCTCAGGGCGCTGTGGCCAGGAATACTCACGCTTTTCTGCTGTTGGCTTCCGGTTTCCCCAACTACAAATTCTCCGTCCCTGACGGAGTAGGAAGCCTTTTACAAATCGGGATGTGGAAAAGAAGAATGCTCCTAATGGGCTTAGAATTTAACAGACGCTTAGTAAATATCTGCTGAACGAATCAATGATTGAGTGCGTCCACAGAGAAAAACTTCCGCAGTCCCCCTGGCTCAGATCCCCCTCCAGCCCCGGAACTCCACACTCACCAGTTGCCTAAGCCCTCCGATTCCACCGTCTCTGCTTCAGGAGCTCGTGGAGCCGCAGCAATTCTAACCTGCCCCAGCTGGACTCCTCTTACAGGCACTGGCCACACGCTGGAGACAAAGCGGGAGCCTACCTGGGAAAGTAGAGAAGATGGAGAAAAGAAAATTTCGCGCCAAACGTCGTGGCCCCGCCCCCAGGCTGTCTCCACGTTCCGTCACCAGCCAGCCATCCAGCCCCGCCCACTTGGGAGGGGATGCACGCCGCTCGTCGGCAAACGTGCAGCAGCCATCATTGATTCGGTCAGCGACGCTGTTAAGCGGAGAGAAGTTCCTTTTCTTGCAGCATTTCCGGTATCAAGATGGTGGCTTCAGCTATTTAAAGACTTTCTGAACCCTTCTCCGTCCCTTTGTGGATTTTTTTTTTTTTAAACTGGATGTGACGCATTAAAGGAACCGACGGAAGTAGAACCGAAGGAGTTCGAAAATGGCGAACCGTACGGTGAAGGATGCGCATAGTATCCACGGCACCAATCCTCAGTATTTGGTGGAGAAGATCATTCGGACGCGAATCTACGAGTCTAAGTACTGGAAAGAGGAGTGCTTTGGACTGACGGGTGAGCGGGAGCGCGCGGACTCTTTTCCGCCGCCGTGTGGCCCAGTTCTGACTGGGCGCCTCCAAGACTGGCCCAAGGGGGTGAAACAGAGGGGAATCTGTCAGTCGTTCAGAAAAATCTGAGCGCCTACTATGTATCCAGTTTTGTGTTGATCTCTGGGGATACTTGTGAATATGCTAGCGCCTTAGTCGGAGGCATGTCTGAGTTGGGTTCTGTGGGTCTTTCCATATTTCATAATTATCTGCTGAGTTCCCAAACATTGTTAACCTCGGGGACCCTAAAGTTCTTAAAGGAACGTTAACATACCTGATACCCAACTCATGGTC
The DNA here is from genome assembly GCF_007474595.2 of Lynx canadensis. Lineage (NCBI taxonomy): Eukaryota > Metazoa > Chordata > Mammalia > Carnivora > Felidae > Lynx > Lynx canadensis. The sequence goes on from NC_044310.1 coordinate 41,849,281, forward strand.
TTACTGTCCCTAAATCTGGACCATTTGCAGTATTCCCACGTTCGGATCCTAATATAAATATCAGTTCTTCAGAGAAGAACTGGTAGTCTTTCAGTCTTTGAATTTTGGCTCCTCGTTTTAGTAGCTCTGTTACCCAGTGAACCATGGCTGCTTCTTACTGTAAAATGAGTTTAATGCCCACCTCAAAGGTTTGTTCTAAGGGCGAAATACAATAATGTACAAAAGTATGGGGCTCTCTGGGTGGCTCAGTCGGTTCAGCCTTCCACTTGGCTCAGGTCATGATCTCATGGTTCCTGGGTTCGAGCCCCCACATCGGGCTCTGCGCTGACAGTACAGAGCCTGCTTGGGATTCTCTCTCTGCCCCTCTGTCTATGCCCCTCCTCCACTCGCACTTTCTCTCTCAAAATAAATAAACTTTAAAAAAAGTACAAGAAGTATTTGGTATAGGGGCGCCTGGGTGGCTTAGTGGTTAAGCTTCCCACTCTTGGTTTCCGCTCAGTCATGATCCCAGGGTTGGTGGGATGGATCCCCTGCCTTGGGTTCTTCCTCTGTCAGCAGGGAGCCTGCTTGGGATTTTCTCTCCCAATCAGTCTGTCCCTCCCTCACCTACTGCTGCCGCCGCACCTGTGCTTTCTTCTCTCTCGAAATAAGTAAACTTAAAAAAAAAAAACAAAAAACAAAGTTACAGGTAAATATTTTAAGAAGTATTCAGCAGTGTGCTAGTTGTTACCTATGCCATTACTGTTAACTCCACCTATGCCATTACTGTTGTTGCCACCACTGCTAACTGTGTGTCCATGGACAAGTCATATTGTTTCTCTCAGTCGCCATTAAATTTTGGAGTCATGTCAATTTTGGGACCTTTTCTCATTACATAATTCTCTCCTTGGATGATTTCCACACTGTAGTTACATGTTATATGTAGATGCCTTCAAATTTATCTCTCCCTCTGAGATCTAAATCTCTTGATTCCAAAACATGCCAACTCGGTATATCCAAAAGTGAACTCATGATCTTTTCTCCCCCAACACTAAGATTATGTTCCCGTCATATAATTTTATGCATCCTGCATCTTCTTTCAACTGTTCATCACAATTTCAATTATTTTTTCAATGCTTTCTGCCTTGCCAGACTGTAAACTCTGTAAGAGTAGTAATTTTGTCCTTCTTTATCCCTTTACCTGTTTCTCTAGTATTTAGCACCTGGCTATAAGTTGTCAACTGTAATGTTGAATGAATTAATACAGAATTTATCGCAAAGGAACTTGAAATCTGATTTATAAGACACTAATGGTGTCTCTCATACATTATTTGCTGTGTGTCAGGTGTTAACATTTGTTTTGTCTCACTTGATTGTCACTATAGCCCTTAAACTTTGTACCTTTATTATTCAGATTTGAACTGACAGGTTAAAAAGTAAAATGACTTGTCCTAGTTCACACAGCTTGTGTTTGCTTTTGAAAACACTTGTGAAAGATTATTATCCCCATTCTGTAGAGGACAATTACTCAGGGTTATGTAGTTATAGAGTGGTTTGTTGTTGTTATTTAACTCTTGATCTGGCAGTTTTTTGGCAAACAATGGTGACAAGCATGGACTCTGAAATTAGACTGCTTGCATGTAAATCCAGGCCCTGCTACTCTCTGGCTGTGCACCTTGAGCAAGTCACTTAACCTTTCTTAGCCCTCATTTTTCTTAGCTGAAAACAGCCTCAGTGCAGGAACTTCAGAGCTTGTGAAGATTGAGATTATATGAAATGCTTAGCAGAGTATCTCGCATATAGTGACACTTCAGTGTATATTGGCTGCTGCTATTATTCCTACTCAGACATGCTTATTCTCCTAATACGAAATTATTGATTAGTATGCAGGAATACCAAAGCTTGAACTAACTTCTCTCCACTTCACACTGGGAAAAGCTGGGCCTAATGTGTCTGAGATGCCACTTTATTTTGTTTTTGTTTTTGTTTTTAGCTGAACTTGTAGTCGATAAAGCCATGGAGTTGAGGTTTGTGGGTGGTGTCTATGGTGGCAACATAAAGCCAACTCCCTTTCTGTGTTTGACCTTGAAGATGCTTCAAATTCAACCCGAGAAGGATATCATTGTAGAGTTTATCAAAAATGAAGATTTCAAGTGAGTGAAATGTTGATTAGCTAATATAAAAGCTTCAATTTCAGTGATCCAGAATTTGGCTTTGGTTAAGAAGAGTGAAAGCAATGTATCTTATTTCTACAGAGTTCCACCCTACAGACTTTGCTCCTGAGTTCTTGAGTTTGTATTTTGTTTGTTCTGATGGTTTTGATCTTCTTTACATTCTTAGTCCTGGTAACTCCCCCCACCCCCTTGCCTCTGCCACCCAAAAAGCATTTCACAAATTCACTGAACATAGATTAAGCAGAAGTGAGTGCCTAATATGTTGGTAACACTGGATGCTCAAAGATGAAGAAAACTACATTGTGTGGTAGACAAATAGGAAAACTTTCATGTAGATATAGGTTCATGTCCAGACTCTGTTACTTATTGTGACCTTGGAGAAGTTACTACATTTTCTGAGCTTTATTTATCTGTAAAATGGAGATGAGGATACCAATTCAGGATTGATATGAGAGTTAAAAAAGATAGTGCTGGGGGCCTAGGTGGTGCCTGAGCCCTGACTCATGGTTATGGCATCGAGCCCTGTGTCAGGGTCTGTGCTAAGTGTGGAGCCTGCTTAAGATTCTCTCCCTCCCTCTGCCCTTCTCCCCACTTGTGCATTCTTCTCTCTCTGAAATAAAATTTAAAATTTTATTTAAAAAAGATAGTGCAGTGCCTCTCGCATGGTAAACACCCCCAAGATGTAAGCTGCTCATACTATTTTATTATTCATTCTCAAGGAGCTCACAGACAAGTATAGGAGACAGACATGATAGCTTATTAGGTGCCACCCTCTATTCTAAGGGAGTTACATATAGGTATTTAACCTTCACAACAACCCTATAAAGTTATTACCCCTGTCATACAGGGGAGGAAACCTAGCACAGAGAAATTAAGTAATTTCCTCAAGGTCAAACAGCTAGTAAGTGGCAAAGCTGGCTTCAGTGTACACATTCTTTTGTACTTTATTCTGTTTGTCATATAAAGAAACTGCTGAGTTTGAAATGCCTACTAGTTACTCCAAGTGGAGATTTGAGTGGGTAGTTGGATACAGGAGAAAAGAAAAAGGAATTTTAACAAAACATTAACAGCTAGAAAATAGCTAACTTTTATTAGGCACTATATGCTATGCTTAGCACTGCATGCACATTTCTCACTAAATACACCAAGCCATTAAATTAGGCATTATCATCTCGATTTTACAAGGATTGAGAAAGTAAGTAACTTGCTTAATATAACAAAATCAGTAAGTTATGGACTCAGAATGGTAACCTAGATGACTTTGACTCTTTTCCAGAACCAGCCTTCTGTGCTGCCTAGCAACAATTTATATATTCACATCTATGTATATTATTTCTTGTATTGTTAGTAAATATATATGTCCTGTTGTTAAATTCAGTATCTGATTTGATTCTTACAGCAATCCTGTGAGGTAAATAAGTTCTATCTTCATGTTACATAGACTCTGAAAGTTGATCAACATGTCCCAAGTTCCCACAGCAAGTAAATGGTAGAATGGGAACTTGACGCCAGGTCTCCATATTTTAACTATCTTTCTGCTGCCCTATGTTGCCTCTAAAATTGCAGTTTTCTCATATGCCAAAGAAGAGAAAGAACTTGTTCATCCACTACTGATATGAAAAAAGGCAGGTGTGAAACTCAAGAATTTTTTTGAATGGCCTGTAGCTTCACTGTCCTCTGTCTGTCAGGTATGTCCGCATGTTGGGAGCACTTTACATGAGGCTGACAGGCACTGCAATTGATTGCTACAAGTACTTAGAGCCTCTGTACAACGACTATCGAAAAATCAAGAGCCAGAACCGAAATGGGGGTGAGTATGTTGCCAAATGTCTGGACCTTCCTCCCTGAACCAGTTTTTATTTCACCAGTATCTCTCCCTTCACATTGTAACATACGTTGTGAATGTTCCTCTTCATCCATTACATTACCATCTTCATTCAGCTTCTCCACCACCTGCACGGAGTACTCCATCAGACTTCCTGTTAGCCTTACCCAGTCTGTCCCTGGTTGCCTACCTTTTCAATTGCATCTTGTGTCAATCTCAGCCTTCCATCATGTGTTCCCTCCACATGTGCTCCATCCCGTAAGATCTACCTTTAGAATGACCTCTGTAAAAGCCTTCCCCAAACCTCCCAAAGTTAGTTTTCCCTATGTTATATATCATTACAGTTATTTTTAGTGGTGTCTCTTCTAGCACTTTATTTCACACTGCAGTATAGATTAAGTATACTTATACTTCTGTAGGAATCCCCTGAAAAATAGTGTGTCCAATGGGGGCAGCTCCATACATTTTACAAAAAGGTATTTTTTGTGGTAGAGTGGGATTCAGGGTAATACAGTCAAAATATTTTTCTTCTCACTTAGTGTCATAACCAAAGATTAGGAACATTTGCCTTTCCCTTCTAGATGTAACATTAAGCAGTAGAAAGTTAAGATTTTGGTGTTTTACTTTAAATTTTATTAACTTGTTAATTTGTTTATTGAATAAATACATAGTAACTACCAATATCATGCCAGATTCTGTGCTAATACTGGAAATAACATGGTGAACAAGGTGGACATGGTCATGGCCATCATGGAATTACTTATTTATGATTATCCTATGTTAAACTAAAATGGGGTTTCTCAATCTGTCAATGACAGTTTGATCCAGATGATTCTTTGTTGTGGGGAGCTGTCCAGCCCATTGTAGGATGTTTAGCCATTATCCCTGGACTCTACCCACTAAGATGCCAGTAGCATCCCCATTAGTTGTGGGTAGCAAAGTGACCCCTGGTTGAGAACCACTGAACTAAGGTAAGTTTACGATAAGAATCCTGAAAAGGCTATTGTTTACCATATAAGATACATGTTCTATATTTAAAAACATAGTGCGTTCACATAAGAATTTGTACTTGAGTTATATGATCTGTTCAAGAACATCACCCCTATACAATTCAGGACTGTTTGTGCTTGCTTTTGTGTTGGGTCTCCTGCTAATTCGGACAGCTTTATTCATCCCTTTATCGCCAGCTCTAAGAAGAGGCCTGTTTCATAGATGGCCTCAGTAAAGGTGAACTGAATGAATGAAGATAAGTGATGACAAGGCTGTGAATGGCTATAGTTTGAGCCAGGTTTGTCAGTAATCCCTTCTCTGTAACTGCCACACTGAATAGCTTTACTAATGAATATGCAGGAAGGGGAGGCTGCAGAGGGTTTACACTTTCTATACCAAGTACTCTATATTTTACATATAGAGTCTTAAACTTCTTTTACTTGTTGGCTATATAAATTTATTTCCAAGTTGCTTAAGCTTATGACTTTTCTTTCAGAGTTTGAACTGATGCATGTGGATGAGTTTATTGATGAACTGCTGCACAGTGAGAGAGTCTGTGATATCATTCTACCCCGGCTACAGGTAAAAGATAAAGGTCTCTTATCAGAGTCGCCCTTCTCTCCCCAAGACAGGCAGACAGACAAGTACACATACATAATAAAACACCGGAGCTCTAGGATCCTAGTGGCCCTCTTATTAAGCAGTCTTACTACTATGAAAAAGGGGATTGGGAGTGAAAGGAAAACAGATAAAGTATTTGAAGAGTAGGGCTTTAAAAGTGAGTTAACACAGCAAGACTTTCTTCTTTAAAATATTATAAGGAAATTGCAGGATATAAAACAGGAGAGTCAGGAGTGGTAGACTGAGATCTGAACCCCTTAAATATCTTTATAACCCTGCTCCCTTCCCTAATGATTATCCATGTAGCACCTTTCAGGAATGGGTTTTGCAGACTATGATTTTAAACCTACTGTCATAAAGTACATAGGGAAAACAGATAAAGTACGTTGCCTAAAGAGAAAGGGAATGGTCTGTAATGGAGAAATGAGCAGGGAATTAGGAGATTAAATTTCTGGGTTGTTGTTATAGCTGACTAGCTGTGGGACCTTGTTTTATTTCCCCATCTATAAAATAGGGAAATTAGACTACTTCAGTGGTCTTTAAAATGCTCTGTGGAACTGTTCTAAGGCTACTGAGAGCAATAAGAGGAAAAAGCCCCACATATTCAATCACAGCAACTCCTTTTTTCTCCAAGTTACATATTGGGCTTGAGAGTGAGATTTCATTTGAACAAAGACTTTTGCTCTTTTAAATGGCTTTATTATTAAAGTGTAACTGACATACATTAAACTACATACAATTTGATAAGTGTACAATTTGGTAAGTTTTGCCATATGTATACACCCTTGAAACTGTCCTCACAATCAAAAATAGTGAACATATCCATTATCCCAAAAGTTTCCTTTTTTCCTTTTGGGTAATCCCTTCCTTCCCTCCTCCCTCACCCTTAAGCAACCATTGATATGCTGTCACAATAAGATTAGTTTGTGTTTTGGAATTGATACAGTATATACTCTTCTTTTTTTGTCTTCTTTCACCCAGCAAAGTAATATTTATTTCATAATAATTAATTCAAAGTAGGGAATAGAGTGAAATGCAGGTATCTGATAAACGGGTCAGATGAGGCAGCAAATCAGCTGGATAAAAAGCAGTTGGTAGGTAAGTGCTCACATTTAAATGCAGTGAACCAATTCTTCCTCCATAGTGACCCAGTTAAAGGAACCTATAAAATAAAAATCCTGAAAATGAATGTTATATATATTTCCTGTTATGTATTGGCTATTGTAGACTGTAGTAAAGAGAGTAAGATTTCGGGGTGCCTGGGTGGCTCAGTAGTTGGTTAAGCACCTGACTCTTGATTTCAGCTCAGGTTATAATCTCACCATTCATATCACCTCACGCCAGTCAGAGTGGCCAAAATGAACAAATCAGGAGACTATAGATGCTGGAGAGGATGTGGAGAAACGGGAACCCTCTTGCACTGTTGGTGGGAATGCAAATTGGTGCAGCCGCTCTGGAAAGCAGTGTGGAGGTTCCTCAGAAAATTAAAAATAGACCTACCCTATGACCCAGCAATAGCACTGCTAGGAATCTACCCAAGGGATACAGGAGTACTGATGCATAGGGGCACTTGTACCCCAATGTTCATAGCAGCACTCTCAACAATAGCCAAATTATGGAAAGAGCCTAAATGTCCATCAACTGATGAATGGATAAAGAAATTGTGGTTTATATACACAATGGAATACTACGTGGCAATGAGAAAAAATGAAATATGGCCTTTTGTAGCAACGTGGATGGAACTGGAGAGTGTGATGCTAAGTGAAATAAGCCATACAGAGAAAGACAGATACCATATGGTTTCACTCTTATGTGGATCCTGAGAAACTTAACAGGAACCCATGGGGGAGGGGAAGGAAAAAAAAAAAAAAAAAAAAAAAAAAAAAAAAAAAAAAAAGGACGTTAGAGTGGGAGAGAACCAAAGCATAAGAGACTGTTAAAAACTGAGAACAAACTGAGGGTTGATGGGGGGTGGGAGGGAGGGGCGGGCGGGTGATGGGTATTGAGGAGGGCACCTTTTGGGATGAGCACTGGGTGTTGTATGGAAACCAATTTGTCAATAAACTTCATATAAAAAAAAAAAAAAAAAAAAAAAAAATAATCTCACCATTCATGAGACTGAGCCCTGCGTCGGGCTCTGCACTGACAGCACAGAGCCTGCTTAGGGTTCTCTCTCTCCCTCTCCCTCTCTCTCAAAATAAACAAACTCTAAAAAAAGAGTAAGATTTCAAAACTGAAAGCGTGCTTTCAGGGCCCAGTTCTCACACTTCATTATGGTTATGTTAGCAATCGTTATTAGCTGCTATCATTTTTAAAAATACTACAAGAAATGGATTACTTTCAAGTGCAATCAGTTTGTAGCCAAAGGATTGAAAGTCCATTCAGCTTTAAGCAAGACTATTGATGTAAAGAAGATGGTCTGCATAGAGTCTAGAAGACCACAAAACATGCACCGAGAGAGAAAATTGAAATCTGACTGATGTATATCACCAAGAAGTGTGGTCGGGTGTGGGCCTCTATCTGTTCTGGATGAAGTGATCCTTAACACTTTCTTTTGTTCTGATTCTGTCCTTGCTAAGTACCTCATTAATTTAGCTTCTGATGTGCCTGGACATTGGCAACAAGCTGCTCTGGGATGAATTCAAATTTCATCAAACACAAATACAATGAATTAATATATTGATTTTAGTAGCTTCTGAGTCTTGTGAGCATTAGGGATTTGGGATGCCCTGTCTGATGCAGTCTTAGATCACAAACTGGTAATCCTGTGACTGGAGGGCCTTCTTCCAAGGAGCTCTTTAATGAGGTATTGACTTCACTGAGTGGCATCTTTGTCTCATTTCTCCCAAACTTCATAGAATTTTGTTAGGGATGAGTGAGATGTAAGCTAAATATTACTATTTATTCTAGGGCTGTCCAACATTCTTTATGTCCTAGACAGGAGAAAATGGTAAAGGGATCTTATGACCCAGCAAGTCCATTTGGCATTTTTTAACTCATCTTTGCCTTTCAGTTCCTTAATCATAGATAAGCCTGCTTAAGTCACATCTCAGAAGAAAATGGAATCAGGAGTTCCAGCGTTCACACTGAATGACTCACACTGAACTGTATAGACAGTTCTCTAAATCCTGAGTCAGGTAGAGAGTTGGTGGTATTCCAGAGCAGGACCCAAGGCACTCTTTAGTCGCCAAACTGGGCTGAGCCTCAGTGGGTCTCTTAGGGGAGATTCTGCTCTGAGCCCGTTGCAACTACCAGCCACCAGAGTCACAGCTGTGAACATACTGGTCCTTGTATATGAGGCTCCATTTTTTATTCAAGGCTATACCTATACGGCTTGATATTTCAGTGACTGGAAGAGTGAAAGACCACAGAGAATAAGCCAACAGAAAATGAAGTTGTTACCTTCAACTTTGTATTTATGTGTTTCCAGGGGGATATGTGAGTATTGGTTCCAAGTATGTTAGATTCCTTAGGAAAACCTTGAACTGTCTAGGATGTCTTTGAAATGAAATTGCCTCAGCTGTTGCTCCCTAGTCTTCCTGTCAATCCCAGAAGCCCAGTGTTGGGGCTTCAAGACATAGATGAGAGAACAAGGCCCTCTAACTCTCATTATGCTTTCCATAGAAACGCTATGTGCTAGAGGAAGCTGAGCAACTGGAGCCTCGGGTTAGCGCTCTAGAAGAGGACATGGATGATGTGGAGTCCAGTGAAGAGGAAGAAGAGGAAGATGAGAAGGTCAGGCTCTCTGGGAGCTTAACAGTTGAAGGAGGGATAATTATGGGGAAGGGATGGGGGAATGGTCCTTTCTTGTTTTGTTTTCAGACTTTACTTTTTAACTTTCTTTAACCAAAAAATACGATATTTAAGAGTATGAGCATTGAATTAAATAGACTTTGATTCGTATCTCAGCTCTCCATAATCTTGTGCAAATTAATTTCAGTCTTTTCTTTTGTAAAGCAAGGCTAATGATACCTTTCTCTTAGGATTGTTATGGATATTAATAAAAGGATATATATAACGCCCTTAGCACAGTACTGGGACATTATAATTGCCTCATAGTTGGTAGCTATTTAAATAAATAGTTAGGACAAGAATAATAATACTGTTCATAGTTGAACCTATCCTAAGGAGTAAGCCTAGTTTAGAAAAAGAAAATACCTGAGGTGCCTGGGTGGCTCTGTCAGTTAAATGTCCAACTTTGGCTCAGGTCATGATCTCACGGTCAGTGAGTTCAAGTCCCACGTTGGGCTCTGTGCTAACAGCTTAGAGCCTAGAGCCTGCTTTGGATTCTGTGTCTCCCTCTCTCTCTGCCCCTCCCCACCTTGCGCACATGCTCTCTCTTGCTCTAATAAACATTAAAAAAAATTTTTTAAAGAAAAATACCTACTGCATGATCATGTTCTTTACTAGTTATAATGCTGAAAAATTGAAAGGAACCCAGCTGTCAGGGAGCACTCAGGTAAACTATTACAACTATTAGCCATTAAAACTGTTATGAAAAGTACTGTATATGATAATGTAGAAGTATTTATGGTTGAATTAGAAAAGAAGGATCTGAAACATTTGTGATTAAAATATGTATAAAAAAAGGCTGGGGGGGGGGGACAAGAAATGCTGGATTATGGATTCTGACTGCAAATGGAAGTGTAGTTCTGAGCCAGTAGGCTCCCTTTAAGGTGAGTGCCAACGGAAACATTCATGAATTGAAAGCCATGCAAGGCTGAGGTGCTCTTATGTGGTGAGTAAACCAAAAGTAGGCATTCTGCTTTTCTTTTCTTTTTCTTTTAAAGTTTATTTATTTTGAGTGAGAGAAAGCACAAGCAGGGTAGAAGCAGAGAGAGGGAGAGAGAAAATCCCAAGCAAGCTCTGCATTTAATGCAGTGCCCAGTGCAGAGCTCGATCTCCTGAATGCTGAGATAATGACTTGAGCCAAAATCAAGAGTCAGACACTTAACCAAAAGAGCCACCCAGGCACTCCTGTTTTTCCACTTTTTTGATGGAAAATTTCAATCATGTGCTAAAGTGGAGAATGTGCCTCCATTTATCCATTACCTAGCCTCCATAATATCAACTCAGCCATTTTATTTCTTCTGTATATCTATACCAAATTGCCCCCACACCAATTTTCTTGACCTATATCACAGCTATCCTGTATTTCATCCGTATTTCAGACAAGGCCTAACTGTGATACCATTAGCACCTCCAAATTAACAGTAATTCTTTAATATCAGATATTCAGTGTTGAAATTAAAACTATATGTTAACTAGAATTTAAATTAACCTTGAAACAAGGAAAAAGACAAATATTCAGGATTCACATATCCCCAATTGCCCTTTATTTTTTAAGTTTGAATTAGTATTCAAAAAAGAGCCATAAAACAGGTCATGTTATTCTATACAGATTTTTACAATGTGTGTTTTTCTGATTGTGTCCCTGTGGGGTCATTTAAATCTGTCCCTTATATTTCCTATAAACAAATTCTTAGATCTGAAGGTTCAGTTGGATTTGAGGTAGAGTAGAGCAACACTCCTTTATAGGTACTGGTGTGTACTTCCCCAAGGGTGAGCAAAGTCTGGCTGTCTTTTTTTTGTCAAATTAGGAGCTATGGTGCCTAGATGATCTCTGCCTAGACCCATTAGTGGTTGTAAGATGGTGATATTCTAATTTGTCTTTTCATCATTTGTTACCTAAAACATTGCTGTAAAGAGAAATCTCCCACATCAACACTTAATTTTTCCTAGGTACAGTTGATATAGAAAAAAAGATCAGTACTTGATTATTTCTCTTTATCAGTTTCTAAAATAATTAGTTGACTCCATAGTATCCTCCCAATGTGATCAATGTGCTTTTGTGCCCGGTAACATTGTGAACTCATGGATTTAAGCAAATTGGATGTTTGGAACCATCATGGTCCTTGCTGATGCTGAAATTGTCCCCTCTTTGGCCAGTGGGAGACCCCCAACTTGACTCAAGAGACTGATATAATCATGGTAGTCTCAGCCTCCTTGCTTCTGATACATTCTAGTCATGTCTTCAAAGCTTCTGCCCCAAACCTGAAATTAGCCATTTTTCCAGGGAGCCCTTGGTTTCATTTAAAGGGATAATGGTATTTAGATACCACAGTCTGGGCACTATAAATGCTCATTGCTATGGGTTTGGTCAGTATTTCTAGGTCTTTACAGTTGGCAGACCTGGAGGAAATTTTTAAGATTAAAGTACAGCATGAGTTTATACTTTAATCTTCTTGATCTTACATCTGTATCTCTTCTTTCTCATTGGAAATCCAGCTTCTTAAGGAGATAAACAGAATTACTTCTCACTAGTCTCACATTGTCCCAGAATAAAGGTACCAACACTAGAATAATAGTGGGATTATTGGAAACCATTCAGTTTATTTGGTAGTTCTTTTTGTCCTTAGGGTTCTCTATGTATTTGTTATTTTAAAGTCACTTGGAGGTGGAATTTGGGCCAGGATGAGGAGGGGGTGTATATACTGTTCCTAAATGGTTCTGTGTAAGTTATCTCTTTTCCAGTTGGAGAGAGTGCCATCACCTGATCATCGCCGGAGAAGCTACCGAGACTTGGACAAGCCCCGTCGTTCTCCCACACTGCGCTACAGGAGGAGTAGAAGCCGGTCTCCCAGAAGGTAAGGCCCTAGTCATTGGCCTCTTCCAGAGAGACTTTTAGTACGGTAGCAAAGAAGTTTGGACTTCAAAGAAGGAAAAAATTCAGATTGTGAAGAATGTTTGCCTAGTGTATTAATTGCTATAGAACAACCACCTGCAAAACCTCTGTGGCAGACAGTAACCATTTATGTAGTTCACAAGGCTATAGTCAGTGATTTGAAGCTGGGCTAGAATAGAATAGGCAGTGTAAGTTCACTCACCCATTTTGTGGTCAGCTGTCTGTTGGCTAGTATAAGATGGCTTTTAACTAAGATGACTGAGGCAACTCATCTCTTCTCCATGTGTCTCATTCTAGGCTAAGTTAGGCATGTTCTCATGGCAGTGGTAGAATTCAAGAGCAGACAGCCTCAGTCACACAAGTTTCCTTCCAGTATCTGTTAGTATCCCATCTGCGAATACCCCATTGGCAAAGCAGATGACATGGCCAATCCCAGACTTAGAGTGGGAGGGTGTTAATAAAAAGTTACAGAACAAAGGGCATGGATACGAGTGAAGAATTTGGACAGTTTTTGGAATCTACAACTGCAGTGCACCTACTAAGGTTTTCCTCTTTTCTCTCTGTATAGGCGGAGTAGGTCTCCTAAAAGGAGGAGGTAAGCCTTCAGTTGATTTGTAATGAAAGATAGGGTTTTGGGGAAGGGGGGTGCTGTTGTGGTGAATATATTGTCAGATAAAGGAATCTGACCAGTCATCTCCACAGCCCCTCCCCTCGCCGAGAAAGGCATCGGAGTAAAAGTCCAAGACGTCACCGCAGCAGGTCTCGAGATAGAAGGCACAGATCCCGCTCCAAGTCTCCAGGTATAGCCTTTGGGCCTTTTGCTATTGGTTGTCTTAAAGAACTGTAATTAGCCTAGTCAGCCTCCTGCAGTACAGAAGTGCCTGACTGTATTATTGCTTGAAAAGGAAAGGAAATGAACTTAGAATATGAAAGTTAAGAGTTCACATCTTGACTCTCCTTTATAAGATTTGCTAAAAAGATGATGAGCTTCAGTTTTTTCATCTGAAATTATAGGAACACCACCCAACAGAGTAGTGGTAAATAAATGTGATTTTTGTGCAATCAGCCATAAAGCCTTGAATGTATATAAAGTGGGTTCAGTTCTTCTGACCACCGCCCCCACAACACACACATTTCAGAGAAGTGCTACCAACAAGAGCTGTCTCTAGCATAAGCCAAAAAAAATATTAAGCCAATTAAAGGGATTGGGGGAAGTGAAAATGACAGTGAAGGAGTAGGTAGGTAGAATACCACTCATCCAGTGGCCCTTTCTTCCCTAGGTCATCACCGTAGTCACAGACATAGGAGCCACTCAAAGTCTCCTGAAAGGTATGGACTCATCTCTATTTTGACTTAAGAATTTTTTCTTTATTCAGAAATTAAAGCCCCAGTCATAACTAAGTTAGACCTGAAATTTTGTTTTGATGGGAATATTTAGGAATTTTCCTTTATTACAGGACAAAACTGGCCTTTTGCCCTGAGAATTTTTAGAACTATATATGTTTTGTGTTCGTTTGTTTTTTCCTCATAGGATTACAGCTTTGGATAGTGGTAAGGGCATGAGCTTTGGTCTCAGGAGACCTGTGATTAAATCCCAACTTTTAACACTTAACAGTTGAGTGACATTGGACAAAGTCACTTTCATTTGATAAATTTTCATTAGAAACCTCTATATGCTATTATACACTGTCAGGTGCACTCTTAACGTCTCAGAGCCCATTTTCTCAATGGCAAATTTTGGATAGTAATGCGTCACTCAGTGTTGCTCTGAGACAGTACACCAAGCACATTTAATAAATATTAGGTATTGGGGTGCCTGGGTGGCTCAGTCATTTGAGCATCTGACTTCGGCTCAGGTCATGATCTCACAGCTCATGGGTTTGAGCCCCGCATCGGACTCTGTGCTAACAGCTCGGAGCCTGGAGATTGCTTCTGATTCTGTGCCTCCCTCTCTCTCTACCCCTAATCTACTCCCATTCTTTGTCTCTCTCAAAAATAAATAAACATTAAAAAAAAATAATAAATAAATATTAGGTATCTCCATCCCCATCAGTATCTGCATGCCCCTGTCTTCCTCAGAAGTTCTTGCCTAGCTCCTTTAACACCTGTATTACGATTTGTATGTGTTACCATTTCAGATCTAAGAAAAGCCACAAGAAGAGCCGGAGAGGGAATGAGTAACGGACTCAGTTTGGTTTTAGTCCAAATGGCCTCATGTGGATCTGAAGTCACCTGTCTATGTGGAAGTATCAAGACCTACACCTTAGGCAGCTATGAGAATATTTTAGCTCTTTTTAACCAAATTTCTCCACTTTTTTTTTTTTTAAATGAAAGAGGTGCTGAGTTTTGTATCGCTCTTTGAATCATAATCCACATTTGAGGGATAGCACTTCCCAAGGGCTGCTTTCGACCCCTCTGTACAACCAACCTTGACTGTACTCAACTTTGTAAGGGATTTGAGGGGTGGAGAGGATGAATGACAAGGAGAGGATGTGGCTGCATGGTGACCCTTTTATTATTAAATTTTACACATCCACTTTCCGTATTTCTGTAGTTTAGTTTTGGTTTGCTCCATGATTAGAACTGTTCTGAGAATCCTGAGATTTGTGCTGCTGCTGTTACACTCAAAACTCAAGTCAGTAAAACCTATTCTCTCCCAGACTTTTTTTCAGCAGCACTACGTAATAAACATGAAAACTGATGAGTTAGCAGCAGCTTTGTAAGAACAGAACGTATTCAAATGTTAAGACTTCTTCTGGATCATTTAATCCAGTTGCATTGAACAGTTCAACAATGGAACTTAACACCTTTTACACAACATTCTTATATAATGTTTTTTCTTCCCCATAAGCCTTGAATTCTAGGTTATGGTGCTCAGCCTTTACCTTGAAAAGACTGTCATTATTTTCCAAGTTTAGTCGGTAGCAGTGGGCCTATAAGATTGAAAAGGAGAGTTAAGTATCTAATACCATTCACGGTTTTGACTTCATTTGCTGGCAAATAGTGCCATTTATTCACAAAGTTAGAAAGTACAGCAGGAAGAGGCCAAGCTTTAGAGGGGGCAGGTGGTGAAAGTTCTTTTGGTAGTAAAAATGATGCATTCAATTTTACTTAAAGTATAGAGACTGCTACGGTATATCTAGATAAAGCCCAGGTTGTTAGAAGTAGGAATTGGAGTTGAGCATAGTGATCTAACCCTGAATAGACAACATTTAGGTAATTGTGGAAGATGTAGAATTAAATGGGGGCTGCCCAGGAAGTGTGTGTTTATGTAAGAAAAGCCAACAACAGAAGCATAGGCAACACTAAACACTGGTGAGAGAAAGCAATGCAGTCAACCACCTGAAAATGGAAATGAACTTTCAGAAAGGTAGAAGAATTAGGAGACAGTATATCAAAGAAGCTAAGGGTTTGAGGACTTAGAAGCAAAATAAGAACTGCAAAGTGTCCGTGGGCATTGATAATCAAGAAGGTGTTGAGATCTTTGCTAGAAGAGTTCATTCTACTAGTACTTAACTTTTTTCCTTTAAAAAGGAAACAGTGGAAAAAAAGAGGGGTGGGGGGAAGTGATTGGACTTCCCACAGCTCTGGACCTACCAAGAATTCTGAAGACCAATTGCCTCATACGATCTAGTTTCTTGGGAAGCTAGATCTGGTCACAGGATTAACATTCTTTTGCTTGCTGTTGAACTGAAGGACTTTTGCAGCAATGTTAAAGCATTTTGGGAGATTTGAGATTTTACATTCTTCAACGATTCCTCACCTGGTAATACTTGAGCTGATAAAAGTCATCCATAAGAGCTAATGTTATTCATCATACAACTATATATAAGACTGCCTTTAAGAATTAAATATAAGCACCTCTATTGATATCTGTTATAGAGTCCTAGAAGTTAGTTCTTTACCAAAGTGATCCGGATGGAAAGAAATGTCTTCTGGCTTAATGACCTATGGACCAACCAAGTATATTGTTAAAATATTCATTTTAAAGTATAAGATTAAGAAATTGAAAAACCTGCAAAAAAAAACCCACAAAAACTCGACAATCTTAAATAACAGAAATAAGCCTCGCTTCCTCAAACAAACTATAAACTTAAAGCATACTTATTTAGGTGTATGGAGAGATCTGAACCAAATTGTAGTACAGCCAGCCTAAAACAGGAAGCAGATTGTTCCTATTCTTTTATTAGTGACAAAGAATTGCAGACGAGATGAAGTCTAAGGACAAACTTTGCTGAAGGGCCATTTCTGTCATCTGTGTGCTAGCCTACTGGATGAGGCCTTGGAACTGTAGCTTTGTAAACCTTTTTTGACTGTAGCCTATATTAAGAAACATTTTACATTTTACCCCTTTACACATGTATTCTATACTGAAACATTTCAGGAAAAAAAACATGCAAAATGCATTCTGATATTTCCTATACAGTATTTTGTGGGTCTTTAAAAATTTTTTTAATGTTGAGAGAGAGAGAGACAGAGCAGGAGCGGAGAAGGGGCAGAGCAAGAGAGGGACACAGAACCCAAAGCAGCTCCAGGCTCCGAGCTGTCAGCACAGAGCCCAAAACGGGGCTCGAACTCACAAGCCATGAAATCATGACCTGAGCCGAAGTTGGATGCTCAACTGACTGAGCCACCTAGGCACCCCTTAATACATTTTTAACACTGGGTGCAAACTACTAAATTGATTTCACTTCCCACAATTAATTTGGTTAAATCTTCCAATATAAGAACTGAAAGCCTCATTCCCTGAGCCCCTTTCTGTTATTTCCCGCATATAGACTGATCTGAGGTTAAATAAGCATTACTCAGAAAAGAAAGACCACAGATGCTGGTCACTCCCTGCAGAAAGTTAAAGTAACAAGTTCTCCAGACTCAAAAAAAGACCATTAACAGGATGCATGGGTGGCTCAGTCAAGCATCTGACATGATCTCACAGTTTGAGTTTGAGCCCTGCATCAGGCTCTGTGCTGACAGCTCAGAGCCTGGAGCCTGCTTCTAAATCTGTGTCTCCCTCTCTGCCCCTCCCCCACTCATGCTCATTAGCTCACTCTCAAAAATAAACAAACATTTAAAAAAAAGACCATTAACAAAGTGATGTTTTAAAAAAATGCAAAGTATACATGTTCAAAGATGAGACTAAATAAGCTTAGTAGAGCTTAAATGATTTAAAAAACTGGACAAATAAAAGCCTTATTATAAAGCAATATAAAATAAATATAAGACATACAAAAAATAGGCTGGAGAAAATAAAAATGGGAAATAATTTTTAAAAGACATATAAAGGTAGTAAAACACTTGAAATCCTACATATGCATAATTCACATTCCTGATGAAGAAAATTGAGCAAATTTAAATATCCAGATACAAGAAAATTTTCTTGAAATAATGAACAGTCTATTAAGAAATAGCCTGATGAAGGTAAGACACAAAGAATTACAAGGACATCTAAGCAGAGAAATCAAGTCCTGTATAATGAGGGGGAAAAAATCAAGCTGGTCTCAGATCTTAGAACAAACTTCACAAGGCAGTGAAGCAAAAGGCTCTAGGGGTAAAGTTGTGAAAGGAATTTTATACCCACCCAAAGTTGTCTTTAAAATGTAAAAAGGGGGTGGGGCGCCTGGATGGCTCAATCAGTTGAGCAATGGACTTGCTAGGGTCATGATCTCGCAGTTCCAGTTTGTGGGGTTGACCCTGTGTCTGGCTCTGTGATGGCAGCTCGGAGCCTGGAGCCTGCTTTGGACCTCTCTCTCTGCCCCTCCCCCATGTGCTAGCTCTCTCTCAAAATAAAACATAAAAAAAATTTTTTTTTTAACACAAAGGGAAAGGACGCCTGGGTGGCTCAGTTGGTTAAGCGTCTGACTTCAGCTCAGGTCATGATCTCATGTTTTTGAGTTCAAGTCCTGCTCTGTGCTGTCAGCACAGAGCCTGGAGCCTACTTTGGATTCTGTGTCTCCCTCTCTCTCTGCCCCTTCGGGACTCCTGCTCTGCCTCTCTCTCTCTCTCAAAAATAAATAGTAAAAAAAATTAAGAACAAAATGTAAAGGGAATATGCATTCTAATCACTTAGGACAAAAATGCCTGACAATAAAACTCACCCAACAAGAAATTAATCAAATTCAGGATTTAGGAATAAAAAGCAGCAGTGAAAGGAATGGTAGTAAACATTTTAAAAACTAAATAAAAATGGGAAATAGTTTTAGGACTTGATGTGAACAAAATGTGTGGATTTTGTTTTTCATAATAGGAGTCCTACACTTCATTAAAACATACATGAAAACCAGGAAAAAATAACTCCAGCCTCTTTAATGTTTTCTATAATTGCCCTTAATTTTAAGAGGAGTCTTTTAGTGGGGCGCCTGGGTGGCTCAATGGGTTGAACATCTAACTTTTGATTTTAGCTCAGGTCATGATCCCAGTGTTTGTGAGATCAAGCCCCGTGTCGGGCTCCACACAGCATGAAGCCTGCTTAATTAAGATTCTCTCTCTCCCTCTGCCCCTCTCCCCTGCTAAAATTAAAAAAAATTTTAAGGAAATCTTTTAGAACTACCATAGAAAAAAATTTTTAAGTTGAGCAGTTCATTTCACTTTTTGTTAAATCCAAGTAAAATTAATTTGCTATATTTACTGAACATAGCACATGAGCCCACTTTCTAAAAACTCTTTGTATGTATGTTTGTCTATGTTTAAGAGAGATAGTTGGGGGTTGTTGCCTGGCTGGTTCACACAGAAGAGCATATAGCTCTTGACTGGGGATATGAGTTTAAGCCCTACATTGAGTATAAAGATTACTTAAATAACTCTGCTTTGGGTCCTCTGTCCCCCCCTCCGCCCTCCCCTGCTTTTGACACTCTCTGTCTCAAAAAGAAACATTAAAAAATAGTATTAAAATAAACCTGAGGCGTGCCTGGGTGGCTCAGGCAGTTGAGCGTCCAGCTTCGGCTCAGGTCATGATCTCATCGTGAGTTCGAGCCCTGCGTCGAGCTCTGTACTGACAGCTCAGAGCCTGGAGCCTGCTTTGGATTCTGTGTCCCCCTCTCTCCGCCCCACCCCTGCTTGTGCTCTGTCTCTGTCTTTTAAAAATGAATAAACATAAAAAAAATTTTTTTTAATAAAAAAATAAAGTAAACCTGGGGTTTAAAAAGTATTTCTGATTGATGGATGATTTCTATACTTTGTTCCTTTATTTAATACTTTTTTTAAATGAATACATTTAAATTTTCCTTCACAAGGGAAAAAATTAGTTGTTCCGACTTTAAAGCTATTTTATAAGCTCACCAACACATTTGATGTATTTTTGGGGACCACAAAATGGTAACCACCTTCCTGGAGGCAGGTTGGCAATATATAGCAGGAATCCTAAAACTTTTACCTTTTTTACCTAATAATCCCATATACAAATATAAATATATATCTATATATATTCACCATGCTAGAATATATACAAAAATAGCTTTATCCCATCATCTTATATAATTTTTAATATATGAGGAAAAAACAGCAAAAATGTCCATCTGTAGGGCACTTAAATAAATTATATGGTACAAAATTAATATTCATACTTTGAATAATCTTTAATGGCAATGGAAGATACTAATCTCTCCATGTCATTAAACATTATACAAAACATTTCAAAACAATATGGTCTTAAGTGTGGTGTGTGTGTGTACTCTGAATAAAGATTGATAATTTTGGCACTTCCAACTGCTCTACAATGAATTTGAATTCACAATCAAAAACTTTTAAGTTTACAACTTCTAAGAGAAGTTTACAAACTTCTAAAACTGAGCTGCTGCTGGTATAAATTACAAACTTAGAGTATTATTACAGTTTTCCACTTGGAACAGTTTTGCCAGTTACTGAGCACTGGTAATTGCTGAAGGAGGGACAAGTGAGATACTGAAAATTACTATATAGAACACTGTCACAAAAGTAAAGCCTAAATTACCGGGCTTTATAAAACCCCCAAAATACGTTTTTCCAGGTGATATATACCTCTTTCCTTTAGAAAGTAAAGCTGAATTAGGGACAGTCTCTTATTGGAGATTTAGTAATCTCAATACCTAACAGGGTGCTCAAACTCACAACCCCAAGATCGAGAGCTGCATGCTCTTAAGACTGGGTGCCTCAGAGATTTTTTTTTTTTAACGAAAGTTTCAAATAAATTCAAAAGAACAGTAAAATGAACACTTTACATACCTCATCATCTGTTCTCCAAGACTTGAAAAAAGATTAAATACATGAACGCTATTTAAAAAAAACCTGAATGCTGAGTGTCTAGGTGGCTCAGTCAATTAAGCATCATCTGACTTCGGCTCAGGTCATAATCTCACAGTTCATGAGTTTGAGCCTCACATTGGACTCTGCTGTCATCGCAGAGCCTACTTCAGATCCTCTGTCTCCCCCTCTCTCTGCTCCTCCTCCACTTGCTCTCACTCTCTCTTCCTCAAAACTAAAAACATTAAAAAAAACAAAAACAAAAACAAAAAACCACCAATGTTCCAAGTCATATAGGCATACCTCGTTTTACTGCACTTCAACTACTGCCCCTCAAAGATACTGAGGTTTTTTGTTTTGTTTTGTTTTGACCAATTGAGGATTTATGGCAACCCTGCATGGAGCAAGTCTATTGGTGCCTTTTTTTCTGATAGCATTTGATGACTTTGTGTCTCTATCACATTTTGGTAATTCTCACAATATTTCAAAGTTTTGTATTATTGTATTTATCACGGTGATCTGTGCCATGGTTTTGGGTGTCACAAACCATGCCCATATAAGATAGCAAACTTAATAAATGCGTGTGTTCTGACTGCTCTACCAATCAGCCATTTCCTCATCTCTCTCTCTCCCCTTGGGCTTCCCTTTTCCCTGAGACATAATATTGAAATTAGGCTAATTTAGAACCCTACAGTGGCATCTACGTGTTCAAGTGAAAGAAAATCAATCTATGTGGCAAAACTACATTTTTGTCTTATTTTAAGAAATTGTTACAGCCAACTCAACCTTCAGCAACAACCACCTGATCAGTCAGCACTCAAGTCAAGACCCTCCACCAGCAAAAAGATTATGACTCACTGAATTTCAGCTGATGGTTAACATATTTTAGCAATAAAATTAAGGCATGTACATTTTCGACAATGCTACTGTACACTTAAATCAACTACAGGATAAGTGTAAACGTAACTTACATGCACTGGGAAATCAAAAAAGGCATTTGACTCACTTTAATGCGATACTCGCTTTATTGCAGTGATCTGGGACCTAATCTGCAACATCTCCGAGGTATGCCTATATTTTAACAAAAACATACACTGGGCCAGCTATCTCATTAACAGAACAAATGAGCAAACTCCACCATTTAGTAGGATTCTGAGAGATACTGAAGTTTTAATATGAAGAACTTACAGTAAATAGACCTGATCTTAACATTTAATAAATACCTTTTCAGGGCTGTAAATATGGCAGGAAAGCCCTCAACCTCCTGCAATAGATTTCAAGCATCTTCCAAGTTGGAAAATATGGCAAAAGCCCAGAGTCTCCTATTTAAGTAATGCATATCTGAGGAAGCAGAACAAAGATAATACACTGTCCTTAAAATACATTTGTATTTACTTATTCTGCAGATTTCCAAATAAATCTATAGGATCACTTAGTCCAAAATCCCTGTCAAATATGTAATTGGGAGGTTTAGACAAAATGACCTCAGCTCAATGGATAGTACCAAAAAGAGCTAAAATACTACTAACAACACAAGTTTAATTTCAACTATAATCAGTTACCACAACCATTATTGGTAAACACCATCCTGGCAAGTGTGCATTCCAGGTAGTAACAGAACTCAGAATGGATAGTCTGGCACATACTAGTACCTCAGTAAGTAAGAAATCTCTTCCCTCCACTCAAATTGCCAGTATCAGTTTCAGTGTTTAAAAACTCTTCTTCAAAAGATCTGTTTCCATTCTCTTTCCAACATAGAAGTGTGCTACCTTGGAATTCACTTTATTGTTTTGCACCTCTGTTTTCTCAATGATGAACAGACATGAAGACAGTATATGTTTCTATCAACTTCATATGGGTGTTGTGAAGATCCAGTAAAATTAAGGACATTAAAAAAGATTCTTGGTTCTCTAAGTCTGTAATTTAGAATGCTCCATTCACTGAGAGTAAAACAAATCTCTAAATTGTTACATATCTCCATGATCTAAACAACCATATGAATTAACCAAATTTGACTCTTGTCAAAAAGATTTATTAACTTAAAATAGAATTACTTCAAATACAGACAAAAGCAACTTTCTGTTCAATTTTGAATATTTTCAATATACAAGAATGTAAAAGAAAAAATTCTGAATCTTCACGTTGTAGTTTTATTTTATTATTTTTTTTTTTAGCTTTTAAAAAGTTTTTGGCACTACAAGGTTCTGTAAAGAATAGAAGTGACAAATTTAAAACACATGAAAGTTTTTCCTAATTCTTAAGAACAATATATATAAAGTCTGAAGCAACCAAAGTATGAATACAGCTAATAGAAAATAAAGAATGTAATTTTTTAAATTCTCTCTTTATACAATTCATCAAGATTAAACAAAACATAAAATTCCCTTAAAAATAGGGTAATAAAATAGATGAAATTTGTATCACTCAATTTGGTGATACTAGTAAAAACTATAGTTCATATTTATATACAAATAATACAGTCTTTAAAAACAGTCTTAGAATTTAAATAAGCTATCTAAACGTGTTAAAATTTTAAATCAGGACCTGATTTGTTTTGCTTTCCATTAAATGTCACTTTTTCTGCTGAATGTAACTGACATTGAGGTACGGATACCCTTGAGACAGCAGGATTGGCTGGTTGCTGTGCATCGGTAGACCAGCTGAAAGAAAATGGACTCGCATTACTCCGACACGTTTCCTCTTGGTGGGTGGGGACAACGCTCTCTACACCGACGGGTGGCACATCTGTCTGTTGGACACAACACAGACAGGAAACTGAAAGGCTTGTGCCTATATATCTGACAACGCTTAGAATTAATAACTTGTAGCTAGTTCTCTTTTTTTCTATTTATATAGTAAAGAGGAGATAAAGCACGTAAAAACATTTCGCAGGAGAAAGAAGAGGAGAGCAGGGAAACATGGGTATGTGAAAGAAAAAAGAGATGAAGGGGAGGTACCAAAGGCAACAAATTCATCAGGAAGAATTTCAGACTCCCCCCAACCATCCCACCAGCCCACCAAGCCCTTATATGATTAATAATAACTTTTTTCAACCTTAGTTCTTTACTCAGAAGATTAAGTCCACCACAGTCAATGTTCTGCCATTCTATAATATAGGGATGCCCCAGCAATACACGGATAGTTTACAAAAAGGCTTAAATGAATCAAGCCTGAAACTTGTACCAGGGTTTCCCCTTAAAGTTACCATTTAATTCAGTCAGCATTTCTTGAGTGCCTTTCTTTAATTTCTTGAACTCCTAGTTTAAGTGTCGTAAGTAACTGACTCTAGTTTTTTAATTCATAGGTTAACGAAGAGCTGAGGGCCAGACTCAGACATTCCCTATTAGAATTGAAATACCTTCGAGGCAAGTAGGCTAGATAAAATGCTACAAGTTCTCCTTAGTTTGTAATATTCATTACTTAGATCAAACCTATTATTGGTATGTCAGCACTAACAGAATAAATGAATTCTAATGTCATTCAAGTTCAACTAAACAAATTTTGACTATGTCACTATTCAACTCAAAAACTTCTATTAAATCCACACTACTTACTAAACATAGTCCAAAAAGTTTTTCATAATATGGCCTCAGCCTACCTTCTCTAGCCTCATCATGTACACATCTTTCCCATCCACTGCATCCTCTAGTCCTATTATTTTCTCTTCTTTTTTCCTCACTATGCCAGGCAAAACTCCTCGACTTTACATATATATTCCCTCAGCTAAGAACACTCTTCCCCTATAATCTCTAACAAATCTCTAGGAAAAACAAATCCTGTATCTCTTTCACAGTCTAATTCAAATGTCAAAATCTTGTGTGATTTGATCCTTGGTGTCCATATCTCCTATAAACTCTGCTAGGATAACATTTAACTGACTCCTTCTAAGTTCCTATCCTTGTCTATTTTACATGTCTGGCTCTTCTAAGTGTACAGGTTTTACTTAATTCTTGCCTGAACAAGCACCTAGCACAGTGTGACACACAGTATGCTCTCAATAAAATGTTTACTGAATGCATAAAATCTCACTCCTGGTTCCTTGCCTTCACAAAGCCACCTTTGTCCCAGAACAAAACCCACCCAGCCTCTTAATGAATTTGTAAACAACGGTACCTTGAGTATAGAACGGTTTGTTGGGCTGAAATCTGGCATTTCCCTGATGCATGAAGTTTTGATGCAAACCGTAAGGCCACGAAGCTGGGACAAGAGGGAAATGGGGACGTGGTGCATGTTCCCAAGGAATTGGAGGATTTAGTCCTGGAAAGCCTGGCTCTGCATTTCAACAAGACAGGAAAGACATACTTAAAATATCAGTTTGTTCATTTAAATATTCCTTCATTCCACAAAGATTTATTGAGTACCTACCACTGGACAAGAACAATGCTAAATGCAGAGGATACCAATTTTTTTAAGAATCAAACACTGTGCTCAAATTATTCATAAAAGAGACATATAAAAGGTAGAGATACAATAATAAGTAGTCATTGCTATAAGAGATTGGTGGAAGGTGCTCTAAAGAGGGAACTAGGGTGCCTGGGTGGCTCAGCTGGTTAAGTGACTGACTCTTGGTTTCAGCCTGGGTTTGGTTTGCGAGTTCAAGCCCTGCGTCGGGCTCTGTGCTGACAGTGTGGAGCCTGCTTGGGATTCTCTCTCTCCTCTCTCTCTGTCCCTCCCCTGCTTGCTTGGGCACTCTCTCTCTCTCAAAATAAATATAAAAAAAAAAATAATAATAATGAAAAATAAAGAGGGGGCTAACCTATTTGGTTCAAGGCTAGAGAAGGTTTTCCTAAGATGACTGACTAAACTAAATTTTAAAGCACAAGGAATTGTTAGGCAAAACAGGGCAAAGAGGGCATTTTAAACAGAAGGAATAACAAGTACAATAGCCAGGAAACAGGACAGTACAGCAAGTTTGGGAAGCTGCAAAAACAATCAGCAGTACCACTAAGGAGTAAAAGGAGGCAATGAAAGAAAAAAAGGCTGGATGGATAAGGTAGGATTTACATTTTAAAGAACCTTAGTACATCATTAAGGAGCTTCCACTTTTTCCTAAAGACAATGCCACTATCCTAGAAACAACTGTATCATGGTTCAAAAGGCAATTCTATTAGAAACTGAAGCACTGCGGTGTAATGGTTGAGAACTTGGGCTTTGGAGCCAACCAGGTCAAAGTTCAAATCCCAGTTCCAAAAATTACTGAAGTTCAATTATGCACCTCTGGCTGTTGTGAGAATTAAATTAGATAACAAAAACAATGTGGCTTGCACAAGGTGTGGTATGTAAGTAGAGACTCAAAAAATAGGAGTGCTATCCATTCTATGGCAAACAACCCCCACAATCTACTTCCCTTTAAGATAGAAGTACATCTTTCAAAGTGCATCTTTTCAAATTACTCCTAAGTAATTACTCCTAAATCTTTTGCATCATTTCTGGTGGCTTTTCTCATCCAGGGTCACAATGTGGCAGGAAATAATCTGAAAGACACTCCCCTCATTCACTAAACTTCCTAGCAGACTCAAATTAAGAGGTACTGGATAGGGAGGAGTACACAGCCAGAAAACTAAAACCCATACTAGCCACACTCTTAACAAACTCAGTCTTCTCAGGAGGTAAGCAGAAAAACAAAGCAGCTGCTTTGCTGAAAGTTCATAAAACCAAGTTACAATTAAGAACTGAAGCTACAGGGTATATTTTTTGCTTTAAATGAGACTGGGTATATATATTAAGGTCTTGACCAACTGAGAAATGTGTTTTGACATCAAAGGGTATTTCTTAGGATATATTACCAATCTCCCTCGGCCATTTTTCACAATATTTTCATAATATATTCTCACCCAATCCTTCCATTTTCAACAAATTAGTAATTTTAGCTGTAATATTAACTATGAGTTGTAAATCCATTCCACATATAATAATATAACCTTTACTGAGTAATTATATAATAAAAATAATATATTATATGAATAATGTATCTACCATACATCCGGGCACTATATTGGACACGATGGAGACAATGATAGAGAAGAAACAATTCACGGCTTTAGAAGTTCAGCCTAATGGGTTATGCAAACAAGTAAACTGGCAATTTCATAAGACAAGTATAAAGATATAGATATTAAGGAAACATGGAAAAGAAAAAGGATACCTAGCACAATTGGAGGACAAAATCAACAAGAGGGGTTCCTGTTAGAAAGTGAGCTAAATTTAAAAATGGAAGATGAATGAGTCACCCAAGCTTTGGAGCAAAGCAAAAGGAGGTGAGAGTAAGAAGGAGAGATAGGGAGAGGATTTTTCCAGGCAGAAGGAACAACTTTAGTAAACAATTAGGGGTAAGAGAGAATACAGTATGTTCCTAGGATGTTAATTAATTAGTTCATTATGACTGACAGAGATCAACTAGTGGTGGTACTGGGAAGAATAAAACTGTAAAAACTGAGCCACTGTATCAAAGGGCAAGACACTGGGTCTGTGTTCATTATATAACCCAGTGACTATCATGGTACATGTCATAGCATATATACAATAAACATTTGTTGAATGACAGAAACAGAGATCACATTAGAATGAAGATGTATGGGGTGCCTAGGTGCTAGGTGGCTCAGCCCGTTAAGCATGTGACTCTTGATTTCAGCTTAGGTTATGATCTTGCAGCTTGTAGGTTTCCAGCACCACACTGGGCTATGTGCTGACAGTTCAGAGCCTGCTTGGGAGTCTTTTTCTCCCTCTCTCTCCCCCTCTCTGTGCCCCTCCCCATTTGCACTCATTCTCTCTCAAAATAAATTAAAAAAAAAAAAAAAAAAAAAGAATGGTCATATATGCCACATATCCTTTGATCTTGGAAATCTGAATGAGTTCCCATACTTTGACATTTCTGCTCAGCAAAATACATTATATGTATTGTTCCAAAGAGAGCAGAGGTACTTCTTCCATCATGGTACTCTAAGCAATAGCATATTTTTGTATAAAAAGTACTAAAATACTTGTGAAAATTGATAAAGGGAAAGAATCAAGCTTTTAGTCTTTTCCTATATTTCAGGATAATCAAGTAGTTAATAAGAAAAAGTTCTTTATAGAAGAATCACAAGCAGTAAATAGAAAATCATCATTTTACAACCCCTAGTAAAATAGCAATTATCAGAAATAATTATCAGTAACAACTAAAACTATTATGTAAAAATTAATGGGATGCTTCATAATGGACAGAAGACACTGATATCACCTAACTCATTGATCAATCTTAGATCACTAAAAGAGGAACAGTGAGAGTAAGTTCTTTTTGAAGTGAGGGAACAAGAAACATACAGGACCAATCAAGAGATAAATTCTTGCCAACAAAAATAACCTGAATCTAATCCAGCTTCTGGACCTAACTTCCAATTTATAGGAAATATGGGGACAGAGGTACATGTTAAATAATGCCACAAAGATACAATTCAGCCAACATCAGAATATAAGAAGTTCTACAGTTTCTTTAATAAACAGTTTATATGGGGGAAAAAACAGTGAAGAGAAAGTATTACATATTAAAGGAAACTTAAGAAATAAAATAAGCATACACTTATAATGTAAGGGCTTTGTTTGAATCCTGATTCAAATAAATCAACAATAACCGTAATTTTAGAAAAAGAATAAAAATGAACAGGTATTAGGTGATACGGGGTATGGTAATGGTCTTGTGATTTTTTTTTTAAAGAGATACAAACAGGTTTATAAGGAAATTTGATCCAATGTCTGAGATTTGATTAAATACTAAAGCCAAAAGAATTTTTTAAATGAGGTAAAGGGGTCAAAGAATAGCAAATACTGGTAACTGTTAAAAGCTGGGTAACAGGGTGCTTGTCCTACTTTAAAACTCCCTCCTTCTGTGTACATTTCAAAAAAGTTTTTAAAATAAAAATATAATCAACTAAAACGTTGAATATTAAACAAGATTTATGGTACATGTATTTTTAATTATGCAAATATTTAAAAAATGGATGGTAACACACCTAAGTATTACTTGGCAATTATGTCTAGGAATTGAGATTATGGATTATCTTTTATTTTTCAAATGTCCTATAATGAAAATGTATTACTTACATATCAGAAAAAACTAGTAGTTTTTAATGCTACAAAGTGCTAGTAATAGCTTTTTAAAGAATTGCTCCTTACTTATTAGTAAGAATTGTTTCTTACTAGGGCAAAGAACAAAGTTTTGAAGAAAGAAATTGATCTAAAACTTGGATCTACTATGATTAATTACAAGAGCATGATAGTAAGTTACTTAACCCTACAGTTTCCTAAATTATAAAATGAGTGCTAGTAATGCACCAAGCAGGATTGCAGTGAAACTTTAAAATAATCATAAAGTTGACTCTTAAAAACTGAGAACAAACTGAGGGTTGATGGGGGGGTGGAAGGGAGGGTAGGTGATGGGTATTGAAGAGGGCATCTTTTGGGATGAGCACTGGGTGTTGTATGGAAACCAAGTTGACAATAAATTTCATATATTAAAAAAATATATATATATAATAAAATAAAATAAAATAATCATAAAGTGACATTTATGTATATTACCTCATTTAATATTCACAACATCCCTGTGAGTTAGATGCTATTAATATCCTTATTTTACAGATGAAATCAATGCATAAAGAGATTAAGCAACTGCCTAATCCCACATAATAAATGGCAGAGCCAGGATTCAAATCTAGGCAGTCTGAATCCATAGCCCATATACTGTATCTAATCCTATACTTGTCCCTCTGTAAATATTTCCTCACTTTTATTTCCCCCAGTTCAACCAATAAAACCAACCACCCAACCTTTCTACAGACATATACAAAAGAAGAAAAGGAAGGGTTACCCGAATTTCCCACTGTACCATTGTTCACCAGGGAATTTGGAGCCACAGTACGAGGCCAGTGTCCATCATGAGAGGAGTTAGGGATCGCCACAGGTCTGGCAGCAGGCTGTGCAAAGATGATGCTGGGATCGTTCAGGCCAATATTGCTGGGGGCACTGCCTGGTGCAGAGTGGATCACTGGGCCGTGAATAGGCCAGGACGGGGCAGGGATCTGGAGAGGGTGCATTGGCAACAGTCCCATATTGTGCATGGGAGAATACTGAGCTGGTGGTGACTGGGGAAAGTTATACATAGGCATCTGGACCTGATGTGGGGGCTGGGCTCCCTGCTGAGGTGGGCCAAGCTTGGGTTGGGATCCTGGCTGGGATGGAGACTGGGTAATGGCAGCTGACTGGGATGAGTTCTGTGGAAATGGTTGGGGCTGAGGAGAATAAGATGGTGAATCAGACTGCAAAGAGAAAAAGATAACATTTTAAAATTAATTTTAAAACATCTTACTATTATAAAAGCAGAGATAATCAAAATACAAAATTATGGAGTTATTTCATTAGAACATTATAAACAGAAATCTATAATGTGTATAATAAACAATAATAGAGCCTCATTTTACATGAAAATAGAATTTTCTTCAAGATCCTCAAACTCTCTCTGACATATGTACTACCCTATAAACCCTTTCACTATCCAAAGAAAAAAAGACCCCAGACGTCATTCCCATCATGCAGAACCCACATTTCCAACTGTAACTGGAAACATATCTAAATATCTCACAGACACTTTGATTCAGTCCCTCAACAAGTGTTGATTACATCTGGGCATTGTTTTAGGTGTTAAAAATACAACACTAACATATATGCCCTCATGGAACTTAAAGTTTATGGGGAAAAGGAAGAAGAGCACATGAAGATTACACAAGCAATCAAAATAAATTAAAATGATTACTATGATAAAGAATGTATAATGTATAGTGTATAAGGAAATCCCAAAGCAGGAACACCTAAAAGTACTTTGGGAAGAGAGAAAGATGAATGAAAGTGGAAATCAAGGAGAGCTTCCCAAAGGAAGCTGAGACTCAAGGGTAATAGAACTCAGTCTGATAAAAGAGAATAGGGATAAGGGGAAGGAAAGAGTGTTTTGAGCAGAGAAAACAACATGACTGAAGGTCTTTAGGCTCATGAACACCTGGCTTTTTTAAGTAATGGGATTGTGAAATAAGTTTAATATTACTGGAGTACAAAGGCAGGGGAACAGCAGATTTGAGGTTAAGAACCAATGAGGGGCAAGATAATGAAGGGTACTACAGCCCTTGTAGTTAAGACTTTATCCTGAGGGCACTGGAAAATGACCAAAGGGTTTTAAGTGGGTCAGGAACACCATCAATATGTGTTTTAGAAAAAATTATTCTGGCTTAACAGGAATGAAACAGAAAATATTAGGGGGGAAAAACACTAATGAGACTGATTAAAAGGCTGCTACAATAAATAGTCCTGAGATGATGGTAAGCTAGGCTACAAAATAGGGACAGGGAAGCAAATGGCTGTGAGCTCTTTTTTATAGGTAGAAACAACAGGATTTGGTGACTGATTTGGATGTGTGAATTGAGGGAGAGGAGTAGTTCTGGAAACCAGAGAATAGGATCATTCAATGAGATGGAGAACACAGGAGCAAGAAGAGGCCAGTCTAGGGATTTGGAGAAAAATGTTACATTCCAGACATTTTGAAGTTAAAGTGCTTTGTGAGGCATCAGAACAGCAGTGTCCATTAGGCTCTTATCCAAATATCAGGCAACAAAAAAGTGAGTGTTGGAAGCAAAGGGTAGAGTAGAAGCAGCACAGGAAAGTGGTTAGAGCATAGGTTTTGAAGACAGAGCCTGAGGGTTCAAGTTCAATTTACAAGTGTGTTTTGACCTCAGGCAAAAAACTTAAATCTGGTTTTTTTACCTGTAATGTATAAATAATGAACTGAATCTACCTCATAGGTTTTTGCGTAGTTTAATTAAAATACATGTGGAAATATAAACACCAAATTAAGGATAGTAGATACATTTTAGTAGCTAGGAAGGGATGGTAGGAAGGTTTTAAGATCCAATACGAATGCATAGGGATTGTTGACTATGGGTAATTTTTTAATAAATCAAAGATAACAAAATGTTAAGACTTATTAAAGTCTGGTGGTACTACATGAATGTTTATTATTTTCTGTACTTTTCTAATATTTTACAGGAAGAAATAGAAAAAAGCATATATACAGTACATAGCACTCAACAATGTTAGCTAACATTACCGCTGTTATGTAACATTTATGAAAATGTCAGACCCATAGTAGGTACGCAAATACTATAGGTGAGGATAGTGGGCTGCTTAATGTTCCCAATCTCTCCCTATATTGATCTTCATATACTCTTGGAATTTTTTTCTAGTGGGCGCCTGGGTGGCTCAGTTAAGCCTCCGACTCCCGGTTTTGGGTCAGGTCATGATCTCACCTTTTGTGAGTCTGAGCCTTGCATGAGGCTCTGCACTGTCTGCAGAGCCTGCTTGAGAATCAATCAATCTCTCTCTCTCTGCCCCTCTCCTGCTCATTCTATGTCTCTCTCAAAATAAATAAACCTTAAAAAAATTCTTAAAGATTTTTTTCTAAAACACAGATATCATATTTAGCATGTTTAATAGTTAACAGCTTTGAAGCTATACAAACCTAGGTTTGAATCTTTTAGTTTCTCTTATTCTCAGCTTCCCAATTTGTAAATTTGGTCATACTAACACCTTCCACTTCACATGGCCGCCCAAAGGATTAAGTGTGACAAACCAAAACATAATGTCACATTTAGAGTAAGCAAACATTCGATTGGTATTGAATTAATTAATTTAAGAAGTGCAAGATGAATACAGATTTACATAAAGGTAAAAAGCAACTCAGCAAATATGAAACTTGTGAATCTGAACTCTAATTCAATATTCTGCTTTCACAGGATATATTTCACTAGGTATTCAAATTAGCTATGAGAAGACACATAAAAGCTTCAAGCAAGTGCAATACCATGCATGTACTGCCTTAACAGTATTAAACCCCAACACATCTCAATTTTTGTGTCTATTTTTATAAATGTTGCTGATATTTTTCCACTAGGCAAAGCCTAGAACCTCAAAGTCATTACCTTATTTTAATCTACCAACAAACATATTAGTAGTTGTTATCTTACTTTACAAATAAGAAGGCAGAGTCACTGAAGTTAAGTAGCTTGCCCATAGATACAAACCCAGATATACATCACTCCAAAAGTAATGCTCATTCCACCTCAGGTGACTAGCAAGAATACCACTACAAAGCACCAAGTAATCTGGATGATTGTATTTGAAGTCTGAAAGATCAACCCTCTCACCCATCAAAGATAGTACTATCTTCCTGCCAAGACTAATCCATTTGCAGGTTCAGTACTTACACATTCTGAGGACTGTCTAGTCCTTACGGACTGATCACCCTGTTGCTGGGCTGAACCAGCCACTTGTTGGGCATTTACGAGGTTGCGGACCAACTGGGCTGCTAAGAGAAGACATCAGAAAGAAAATCAACAGATAATGAAAACAGCAGAGAAATGACAATCAATAAACTCCCTTTCTCTGTTAAAGAGTCTCAAATCTTAGATTTGTACTTTTAAACTATGATTATGCATGTGAAGGACTTGTAACAACATTTTTGTTAAAGTCATTTTTCAATCTTGTAAATCACTAAAAAAATATGCTGTGGAGGACGCCTGGGTGGCTCAGCTGATTAAGCTTCCGACTCTTGATTTCAGTTTAGGTCATGATGAGGTTCATGAGTTCGAGTCCCGCATCAGGCTCCGTGCTGACAGCACAGAGCCTACTTGGGATTCTTTATCTCCCTCTCTGTCCCTCTCCCAAGTGTACACATGTGCATGCACACACTCTTCTGTCTCAAAAATAAATAAACTTAAAAAAAAAAACTGGGAATAGAAAGGACAAAAAGACAAATACTGCTTTTCTAAAGGAGACAATATATTTCAGAAAATACCTTCTGCAGGGCGCCTGGGTGGCTCAGTCAGTTAAGCAACCAACTCTTGCTTTCAGCTCAGATCATGATCTCACGTTGTGAGAGCAAGCCCTGAGTCTGTCTCCACCCTGGGCATGGAGCCTGCTTAAGATATTCTCTCTTCCTCTCCCTGCTCGTGCACACATATACTATCTCTCTTTCAAAACAATAAATACATTAAAAATGTTATCAACACAAATGACCTTATTTCTACCAGAAACTATTTTTGGCTTGTTCTATTTACCAGCCACACTGCTATTCCTCTGACGGGCCAGCTTGACCTCTGGGCACTCCCTTCGTACATGTCCAGCATCTCCACATATGAAGCATCTGAGGTCTCTGGGGTCTCTAAACTCTCGAGTGTCATGGAGGTCTCGGGGATCAAGAAGGTCTCGGGAGTCTTTCTCCTCTTCATTCCCATCCTTCTCTTCTTCACTGTCTTTCTTCTTTAGTCTAAACAGTAAACTGCTGATACCAATAATGTGGGGCTAGGGACTTGTAAACTGAGTGAATTACAGAACAAACTAAACTATACAAGAGTCTCATAATAAAGGGATTAACATGCTCATGGTTTCATGCATCTTTTTTAAGGCAAAAGAACTCATATTTAAAGCACATCTACTCATATGGCAGCAACTGGGTATTCTAGTAGTTTTATAATACATTATCAAATTAGAAAAAATTTTTAGTATTGAATTTTAATCTTATAACAATCAAACAGAGGCTGGTATTTATTAACTCCATTTTACAGAGTAAGAAGTAGATGCTTAGAGAAAGCATCTTCTCATTTAACAATCAGTAAATAGCACTGATGCAACCTAGGAGTTCATTCTGTCTGACAAGTTCTAAGATCTTTATATTAGGCAGGACTTGATTCCTACAGAAGGGATTTTCTTGGCCTATTAAATACAGGAAAGTATATTTCATAAATATATCCTCAGGGGGTAGAGAGAATAAATATTCCTCAAAATATGTATTATATAGGTATACCTCACAGTAGATACCTCAAAGATTTAGTTAATTATATATTATAATTATTGGTTTGCATTACTGTGAGGTGAGAACCCCATGTCTCTTTTTTTTCTTGACTCCTAGCACAGTTTCCAATAAAGAAGGTATCAATAAATCCTTCTTCAATTTAAAAAAAAAGAAACACAAAGCCACAATGAATTAATGAATAAATGAACAAACGAGTATTTTAAGATACCATTGTACCACAAATAAATCTCACTCTATTAACAAAATTCCACTCCAATATACATTTACCCAACGTCCAATTTAAGCCCTGAACTTTCTCACTTAAACATATATGAACACAGTTATAGCTACAATTGGCCTCACATTTATTTTCCCTGTAATGTCAATATATAATCATTTTGCCAACCTTCTCCTTTTAGGGCAGTCTTTCATGTAGTGGCCTATTTTTCCACACACACGACAGCATCGATCATTGGGAGCCAGTTCTCCATCTGTTAATACTCTGGAATCAAAGAAGTACTCCTAGGGAGAAAATAAAAGTTTGCTAGAAAAAAACTATGAATTTTGGAATCCAAATGGAAATAAGACCAAGATGTAAAAGTGGTTTTAAAAAAAGGGAATAGCCACTTGGGTGGCTCAGTCAGTAAAGCATCCGACTCTTGATCTTGGGTCAGGTCATGATCTCATGGTCGTGAGATCAAGCCCTGTATCAGGCTCTATACTGACAGTGCTTGGGATTCTCTCTAGTTCTCTGCCTCTCCCCTACACACACACACTCTCTCTCTCTCTCTCTCAAAATAAATAAACTTTAAAAAAGGAAATAAATATCAACAAATATTTCACGATAACTAAAATCATGATACGAAAATAAGATTAAAAATTATCATCAATATCACAGCTGCAAACAGTACTAATCACTTTATATCCACATTATTTCCTCATTCATTTGTGGCATCTTTCCATAATATTTCTTTTTTTTTTTTTAATTTTTTTTTCAACGTTTATTTATTTTTCGGACAGAGAGAGACAGAGCATGAACGGGGGAGGGGCAGAGAGAGAGGGAGACACAGAATCGGAAACAGGCTCCAGGCTCTGAGCCATCGGCCCAGAGCCTGACGCGGGGCTCGAACCCACGGACCACGAGATCGTGACCTGGCTGAAGTCGGACACTTAACCAACTGCGCCACCCAGGCGCCCCTTTCCATAATATTTCAATAAAGTAGACAGTATTTTCCAAATTTATTTTTGAGAGAGCACAAGTGGAGGAAGGGCAGAGAGAGGGACAGAGGATCTGAAGTGGGATCTGCACTGACAGGCTGACAGCAGTGAGCCTGACGTGGTGCTTGAACTCATGAACTGCGGGATGATGACCTGAACCAAAGTCAGGAGTTCAACTGACTAAGCCACCCAGGTGTCCCTAAAATAGATACTATTTTAATCCTCATTTTATAGATGAGGAAATGGAGGCTCAGAGAGTTCAAGTCATTTGCCCAAAGTAAAAAAAGCTGGTAAGTAAGCAGGATTTAAAGCTAAGTCTGTCTGACTACAAATCTCATATTTTCTGCCTTACCAGGCTACTTCTAGAAAAAAAAAACTATGCTCTTTACAAAAAGCTCTATGTAAATAAAGCAATCCTCTGTTTTATTTAAAATATGATTGGATTTTCTTATAACATCTCAAGAACATGTAACATTTATTATGCAAGCAGGGTATACCTAAAGAGAAGGTAGAGAACTAATACGAAGCAAGTCATTTTCCCAAATCATTTTTCCTTCATCCTAGCACCTGGCTTATTCTAAGCTTTAGCTCAGTTTTGTTTTGCAATATCACAAAGACTAATATGTCCTAACAGTACCCACATCTCTGGAAGGCAAGAGAATATGTCCATACAGCAATCTTCAAACCTATCTAAAGTCAGATATAAAAGAGACACACTTACTAGGATGGCTATCATAAAAAGAAAATGGATGTGGATGAAATGGAACCCACATATATTGCTAGTGGGAATATAAAATAACACAGCTACTTTAAAAAAGTTTGGCAGCAGGGCGCCTGGGTAATGCTCAGTCAGTTGAGCGTCCGACTTTGGCTCAGGTCATGACCTCATGGTTCACGAGTTCGAGCCCCGCGTCGGGCTCTGTGCTGACAGCTCACAGCCCGCAGCCTTCTTCAGATTCTGTGTCTCCCTCTCTCTCTGACCCTCCCCTGCTCATACTCTGTCTCTCTCTTTCAAAAATAAATAAAACATTAGAAAAAAAAAGTTTTGCAGCACCTCAGGAAGTTAAAAATAAATTTATCAAAATGACCCAGCAATTCTGTTAGATATATAACCAAAAGAAAACACATCCGCATGAAAATTTGTGCACAAATATTCACAGCATTACTCATAATATCCAAGAAGTAGAAATAACTCAAATGTCCAACACAGGTGATGAATAAATAAAATCTGATATATCCATATAATGGAATACCATTCAACCATAAAAAGGAATGAAGTACTGATACATGAACAAACCCTGAGAACATTAGCCCAAATGAAAGAAGCCAGTCACAAAAGGCTCCACATATGATTCCAATCATACAAAATGTCCACACAGTCAAATCTATAGAGAAAAAAAAAACAGATTGATGGTTTTGAGGGGTAGGAGTAAAAACAGGAGTGGGGATAGGGGTTTCCTTGAGAGAAAAACAAAATGTTCTAAATTGGATTGGGTGAAGGCTGCACAATCCTGTGAATAAACTATAAACCAGTGAATTAACTGTTCACTGTATATCAGTGAATTATTGAGTATATGAATTATATCAATAAAGCTGCATTTTAAAAAACAGATAAAAGAATTCTTCACAGTTATTATTGATGAAACCAATGTCCCTAATTAAAATCTTCATCATCATATTTTCTTCCAAGACAAAATGAAAGCCTATGTCAGTTCGCCCAGTTGCTTAATGCAGAAACCTAGGAATCATCCTGAACTTGGTCTCCTTCACCCATCACCTTTAATTAATCACCAGTTGTAACCACTTTATTCTTGAATCTCTAATCCACGTTGCTCCATTCCCCCATCCCAGTTAAGGTGGCTTACACCTGAGGGTCAGCAAACTTTTCCTGTACCAGCGAGTAAATATTTTAGGTGTTGTGACAAAATTGAAGGTATTATGTACCTTCTCTCTTAACAAGAGAGAAAGCAAATTTCCACTAAATTTTTATTGAAGAATTTCAAAATATACTACTACTAATAACGGAGTTTTTTTGTTTTTTTTGTAATAGAAGTTTACTAATTGAAGAAAGTAATTCTTTCTGGGGGAGACATTTTGCCTGAGGTTCAAAATTAGTGTTCCCTATCATTAAAATCAATAGTAAATGCTCATCTCTTAATGCTAATCTGTAATTATGTTTTATGTATTTCATCTTTGAAAATGTTTTTCACAGATGAAGAGACTAAAGATTCAAGGTAAAGGGACTAACAAATGGAACTAGAATGCAAATGAAGGACTAGTCTCTGATAAAGAAAATGTATCTGTGGGGCACCTGGATGGCTCAGTCAGTTGAATGTCCGACTTCAGCTCAGGTCATGATCTCATGGTTGGGTGAGTTCAAGCCCCATATAGGGCTTGCTGCTATCATAACAGAGCCCCTCTGTTCCCCTCTCTCTCTGCCCCTCCCCTGTTTGTGCTCTCTCTCTCTCAAAAATAAATGAACATTTAAAAAAAAATGTATCTGCAGATGCAGGCAGATTTACAGATTTACAGAAACTTGAAGGAATATTGGTCTGATACTATCTTTGTCTCTGAGGGAACACTTCTAAGCATAAGAAGGGCAGAGGTGAAAGGGTGGACAAAACACAACAGGTATTGAATTTTGAGTAAAATAAGACCTGAATTAGTTTTTATCAAATAGGAAATATAGATAACTAAAGAAATGTAATAAGAGGAACACCTGGGTGGCTCAGTTAAGTGCCTAACTCTTGGTTTCGGATCAGTTCATGATCTCATGTAATGGGATCGAGCCCCGCATCAGGCTCTGCACTACCACTGCAGAGCCTGCTTGGGATTATCCATGCCTCTCTCTCTGCCCCTCCCTCTGTCTCAAAATAAATAAATATACTTTAAAAAAAATGTAGGGGCGCCTGGGTGGTTCAGTTGGTTAAATGTCCAACTTTGGCTCAGGTCGTGATCTTGCAGTCTGTGAGTTCAAGCTGTGCATCAGGCTCTGTGCTAACAGCTCAGAGCCTAGAGCCTGCCTTGGATTCTGTGTTTCCCTCTCTCTCTGTCCCTTCCCTGCTCATGCTCTGTCACTCTCTCTCTGTCAAAAATAAATAAACATTAAAAAAAATTTTTTTTAATGTAGTAAGAATGTCACATGGTACCGAAAGTCTAATTTAGGCCAGTAAACATTAATTTATAGTTGTACTATATAAATAAAACCACCTAGCTTTATGACTTTTTTCCATAGTGCTTAGCTGCCCAAGCACAGACAGATGGTAGATGAGTGAATTCATGTAAGGCTGAACACATAAGGGTGCAAAAGAAAGGAAGGCCTGGGTAGCTCAGTCAGTTGAGCATTCAACTCTTGCTTTTAGCTCAGGTCATGATTCCAGGTTTGGGACTGAGCCCCATGTCAGGCTCTTCCCTGAGCATGGAGCCTGCGTGAGATTCTCTCTCTCCTTCTACCCCTCTTCCCTTGCCTGTGCTCTCTCTCTCTTAACAAAATAAAACAAAAAAATAAACAAAAACAAAGAAAAACAACAGTGCAAAAGAGGACAATGGTGCAAAGGAATTGAAAATGTAGGCCACATTGGGGCACCTAGGTGGCTCAGTCAACTGAGTGTCCAACTCTTGATTTTGGCTCAGGTCATGATCCCAGGGTTGTGGGATTGAGCCCTGTGTCAGGCTCTTCCCTGAGCATGGAGCCTGCTTGAGATTCTCTCTCTCCCCCCTGCTTGCACATGCTTTCTCTTGCTCTCTCAAATAAAAAAACAAATTTTTTTAATTAATGAATGTATATGGCACAGCACTGTCAACAATAGCCAAACTATGGAGAAAGCCCAAATGTCCATCAACTGATGAATAGGTAAAGATGTGGGGTGTGTGTGTGTGTGTATACACACACACATACATACATACAATGGAATATTACTCAGCCATCAAAATGAATGAAATACTTGCCATATGTAATGTGGATGGAGCTAGAATGCATTATGCAAAGTGAAATAAGTCAGAGAAAGACAAATACCATATGATTTCACCCATACATGGAATTTAAGAAACAGAACAGATGAACATATAAAAATGGGGGGAAGAGGAGAAAGGGAAACAAACCATAAGAGACTCTTAATAATAAAGAACAAACTGAGGGTTGATGGAGGAAGGTGGGTGAGAAATGGGCTAGATGGGTGATGGATATTCAGGAGGGCACTTGTTGTGATAAGCATATGTAAGTGATGAATCACTAAATTCTACTCCTGAAACCAACATTTGCACTATATGTTAACTAAAATTTAAGTTAAAAAAAAAAAAAAGGAAAAATAAAGAAAGTAAATGCAAGAGAACAGACCAGGAAATCTAACTTGAATAGGAAGAAAAATGAAGACAGAAGATAGCTGACAGAATGGGAGAAAATGGGTCAGTATAGTAGAGGACCTGATGGTGTAGAATAGTTGAAGTGGGAATACGTAAGTGAAAAAGATGAATAGAAAATATACTTGTCTTCATTTTCATTAGTGTAAGAATGAAACACATCTATTTTGTATACTTATAAGCCTTGTCAGTACATAGCAGAGAAATCAGTACAAGTAGGAATTCAATAAATATGCATTGAAAGAATAAATTTTACTATGGCAAGTATAAACATGAAAGACTATTTAACAAGGGTATTTTTTAATAGCATCAGTTGTAACACTGATATAATGAAAACAATCTAAATGCCTGTCAAAGGAGAACAGACTAGAATACACAAGCCATAGAATACTATATATTAACTTTTAAAAAGGAAAAATTCGATCAAAAAATGGTTAGCCAACTCATAGGCCCAGACTTCTGATAGGCCCCAAACCGATATTTGGTTTTTATACCAAATGATATTCAAGACCAAAGACTGATATCTGTTAGAACTGCTTATAACATACTGAGTTATTATGCGTTACTAAAATCTTATATTCATAGACTAAAGTTAGCACATTTCCAGTTTACTAAGTATTCTAATTTAATATTCTACTAAAAAGTCTGACAACATGAAACTGCTGGGTTCTATGGAACACATGCATGTATATATATGTATATACACACACTAATAATTGGAATTCCCACAATTTTCAGGTAAAATGTTTTATAAGTGCATCATCAGATTTGTTCTGATCTGACTGTGCTCTTTACTTATTGCTATTTTAATGAGTATGTTAGTAAAATTATTGTTGGATTTTCCGTTTGTTTGACATTTTTGTTCTTATACAACTTTTGTGTCATTTCAAATTTTACTGTTATTTTATTTCTCTCCATTATAATTATTATCACCCCCCCAAAAGGTAGGAAAAAAAATGCTCCAAGGGAATAAAGCTCTAGACTTTTCTACTTTTCTTACCCTACATCCCAAAAAAAGAGAGTGGAAATTGTACTGAACAAGATTGAGGATATTAATTAGGCAATAGTAGAGACACAGTTTATTCTCTCTTGAGATTGCTTCTCTTGGAAGTTTCTGTGAAACTTAGACCTCCTCCCATTAGAAAGCAAGCAAAAAAACAGAATGAGACCAAGAAGAATGGGAAACACTATGCCACCCAGTTCAGGTAAAAGGAATCCTCTCAGTTCCATGCCATCAAATTCAGCTTACCAGGGCTACACCAAAATTAGGGCAGAAGCCTCAGCAAATAATAAAGTATTTCTTTGGTGCTGTCCTCTCTGTTTGTATTTTCATTTAGATTTCAAGGGATAAGGGGCACCTAGGTAGCTCAGTGAGTTAAACACCCAACCCCTGATTTCGGCTCAGGTCATGATCTCAAGGTTTGTGAGATCGAGCCCTGAGTTAGGCTCTGCACTGACAGTGGCAGAGCCTGCTTAGGACACTCTCTCTCTCCTTCTCTCTCTGTCCCTCCCCTGTTCTCTCTCTCTCAAAATAAATATATAAACATTTAAAAAAAAAGACTTCTAGAGATGGAAGAGGGGCAGTAGGCAACAATTCAAATTCAGGATTTAAAGGGGCACCTGGGTGGCTCAGTCGGTTAAGCATCCAACTTTGGTTCAGGTCATGAGATCATAGGTTCATGAGTTCAAGCCCCATATCAGGCTCTGTGCTGACAGCTTGGAGCCTGGAGCCTGTTTCAGATTCTGTATCTCCCTCTCTCTCCACCCCTCCTCCATTCGAGCATTCTCTCTCCTTCTCTCGCTCGCTCAAAGATAAACATTAAAAAAGGTGTTTTTAAAACACATTTAAAAAAAAATTCAAACTTTAAGGATACTGACTCTTGAATATCTATCCTCACTCATTCAACAAATGCTTATCTGATGCATCCTATGTGCCAGGCACTACGATAGGTACTAGAGGTATGATGGTGAAGAGACCTGTCTTCATGGAGCTACAGTCTAATGAGGGAGACAAAATTTAACAGATTAACAAATACACAACATTTAGCAAATAGGTATCTCATTATGGACTATGACAAGTGCAATAAAAAAACAATACAGGGAGCTTATAATCATCTCTTTCCCCTACTCCTAACACCAACTTGAAAACAGGATAAGGCTTCCTGTATTACAAAGAACAGTTCTTATAAGAAAAAATATTCAGAATTCAAATTATGTAAACTTACAGCTTCTCTGCCAATGAGTGGATAAAAGGGGGTACCAAAAAGTTTCCTTCCATTGATAAATGCCTTCATGATAAAATTGGTCACTATTGAAAAAAGAAGAAAATAATAAAGATGCAGACCTTAATGTATAAGAGAGCTTTAAAAACAGGAGATTTCTATATTTCAAACTTACTTTTCCTAGAAACTCCAGCACCAAGGTTATGATTCAAGTCAAAAGGATCTAGAAAAGAAATATTTATTTTTTAATTAAAAATTATGTTCACTATAACATAAACTTAGGAGCCATAACTAGAGTCTAATACTATATAACTCAGACCATTCAAATCAGCAAATTATTCTTTTAAAAATTATAGATTAAAAGAGGAAGAATCTTCCAATTCTAATGTGTTTTAGTTCTCCCCTCAATTTCCTTCCCAAATGAAACTCTAGCTTTTTGTTTTGTTTTATTTTGTTCCTCAGGTAATATCAGTTAAATGATTACCTTCAATTGCAATGCATTTGGATGTCCACTGCTTCTCAAAAGTTGTCAACAGCTTTTTCTGCCGAATGCTAATTACATATTCCTTGAAATCAAACTCTTCAGTATAGAAGCGAAGCAGTCCCAACCAAAGCTCTCCTAACGTTTCTGTATTCTTTCCAAGTGAAGGTAAACGCTTTTTCTGTAAGTGAGAACAAAGAGAGAGAGATGTCAATACCTACCCAAAATATGGACCTCAAGTAAAATTATTAAATTATTCAAATCCTAACATGTATCAGTGAGCATTCTGTAACACAAAGGTTACGAAAAAATTACCAGCTCTTCTGTTTTATCAAAGAAAAATGCATTCCATCCATCAACCATTCGCTGTGGAATCTGTTTTCCATCAAAGATCTGCAAAAACAATTTTATTATCAGATTTCAAGTCATCCAACCCAAAAGCCTAAGTATTCTCAAATCATTTCAGAATGTAGCTATAAAAGACACATTGAAATACTTCTTCCAAAAGGAACATGTCAGGATAGTATAATTTGATGCCAAGTTATTAATGAATAAAATGTATCTGGAAGGTCAAAG
This sequence comes from Lynx canadensis, assembly GCF_007474595.2. Lineage (NCBI taxonomy): Eukaryota > Metazoa > Chordata > Mammalia > Carnivora > Felidae > Lynx > Lynx canadensis. The sequence goes on from NC_044310.1 coordinate 41,892,495, forward strand.
CATGAGACTCTCCAAATTGACACATTTGATGTTATCTATTTGGCCTGTCCAAACACATCCAGCCGAAAAATAAGGAAGTAAAACTAAAGAAAAAACAATGAAAACCGAATTTTCATCAAAGGATCATAGATGCAGAAACACATAATACCTATTGATATGTACACCCAAAAGAAATCAATGGAACTGATTGTTTTGGGGAAGGGGTCCAGTACTTTTAATCAGTTATCTGTGTCAGATGAAGCTGAAAAGTCCCTGGGCATTGATTTCTTTAGAGAGAAAATTAGGTAGATTTCCCTGACATCTTCATAAAAATTGTAAAATCTTCATGATAAAAAAAATTTTTTTATGTTTATATATTTCTGAGACAGAAAGAAACGGAGCATGAGTGGGGGAGGGACAGAGACAGAGGGAGACACAGAATCCGAAGCAGGCTCCAGGCTCTGAGCTGTCAGCACAGAGCCCAATGTGGGGTTTGAACCCACAAACCACAAGATCATGACCTGAGCCTAAGTCGGACGCCCAACTGACTGAGCCACCCAGGTGCCCCTGATATTTTTTTTAAACATGTTTTTTTTAAGGCTTTATTTTATTTTTGAGACAGAGACAGCACAAGTAGGGGAGGGGCAGAGAGAGAGAGGGGGAGACAGAGAATCCCAAACAGGCTCCACACTGCCAGCACAGAGCCTGATGCAGCGCTTGAACTCACAAACTGTGAGATCATGACCTGAGCTGAAACAAAGGGTCCAACACTTAACTGACTGAGCCACCCATGTGCCCCCAAAAGCTTCATGATTAATTATGCATAATAATTCACTGTCCCGACCAAGGAGAGGAAGGGGGCGGTGAGTAATGCTACTTTACTAGAAGAAAAGTATCCCATGAGATTTTTTTTAAAAAAAAAGATGCAATAAAGTAGAAAGTTGCAATAGGTTCACAGTCAGCAGACTTCATTTCTAGTCTTAGTCCTGCCAAGTAGTGATTCCGGATAAGACAATTATCCTCTTAAACCCTTAGGTATTCTCAATGAAAATGAGAGATTAGATTAATTAGGTCAGTTGTTTCCTTTTTTCTTTTCCTCTTAAGCTGTAAAAACTTCTCCTAAAATGCAACCTTCCTGGAAGCTTAATAGGTAAAACAGATAAAAAGCAGAGGTACTCTGATAGAAGCCTGAGTACAGGAAACATACCCCATTTTTCTTTATCTCACTTCTCACATGTACACTAATGAGTCCCCAGAGCTTACCAGAAAATACTCCAAAACCATCAGATAAGGTGGTCCTCCCTCATCACCCCTTCCATTTTAGATGGTACAGTGATTTACAAAATTAACATGTCTGGCCCATCTAATCTCACTCTCAGCTTTATGTTCCTTGTAGGCAAAAACTAACTTTCCACTGGAGCCAAAATTCCTACTACATCACAGCCTGTCATATAGAGAATACTTGATAAATGTTTGTTGAATGAATATATTTACTCTGAAAGCATGTTCATAAAGTGATCAAGTTCCCAGAAACTTAAGCTAATAAGTTGCTTTTTATTTATATGTAACTTAAATACAGTTACCACTTATCTACCATAAATTCTGACACTTCATAAAACAAACAACGGAGAGCCTGGCAATTACAGATATTGATATCTAAAACAAAAGATATGGGATCTTGCCCTGAAAAAAGAAATGAAGGCTTCAAAGGAGCCAAAGTGTAATATTTTACCCTTATAGATTATTTTACCCTTATGGATACTATTATAGATATTACATGGAAAATAATACAAGCTACCACTTTAGACCTTGATTCTTTTTGATATAATTCTTATTTCTGAGTAACCACCGTGATCCAAACTCAACTATGTTGGCTGATTAACACAGGAAGTGGACCCTGGGGGGTGGGCCTTGGAAGGTGTTTAATCACTGATTTGCCAATTTTTTTTATGAGCTCTCATATTTCATTTTCTAACTTTCCACTCTTTCAGCCCTTAGAAAAAGCATTAATTCTATCCTCCCTTTCTCTTACACACGCACACACTTACTCTTTCCATTTCTCTCTTCTCTTTCTCTCTCTCAACACCATCATTTTCTATTCAAGCACTCAGTACTCCCTCTAAAACTTCATGACACATCTCAATCATATTTGTACAAGGAGTGACCCTGTATGTTTTCCATATTTACTTTTATATTTAATTGTAGTATTTTACTATCTACTGCTATATTTAATTTTTGTTTGAGAGAGAGAGAGAGAGAGAGAGAGAGAGAGAACGAACGAGCAGGGAAGGGGCAGAGAAAGAGGGAGACACAGATTCCAAAGCAGGTTCCAGGCTCCGAGCTGCCAGCACAGAGCCCGACGTGGGGATTCAAACTCACCAGCCATGAGATCATGACCTGAGCCAAAGTCGGATGCTTAACCAACTGAGCCACCCAGGTGCCCCTCTACTGCTATATTTAAATTGCAATTTTTTTACACATAACATAATGATATGTTATGTGTACACATAACAAATACACACAACAAATGATTATGATATAAATTTTATAAGTGTACAGTTCAGTGGCATTAAGCACACTCACATTGTTGTACACCATCACCATCATCCACCCACAGAATTCTTTTCATGAAACACTGAAAAGAAACGAAACACTGAAACTATTAAACAATAATTCCCTCTTCCTCTCTCTCCTAGCCCCTGAAAACCACCATTCCACTTTCCATCTCTTTGGATTTGACTACCTCACTTAAGTGGAATCACACAATATTTCTCCGACTGTTTTATCTTACTTAACATACTGCCCTCAAGATTCATCCATTCAATGGCAATTTTTAAGCTGATATAAGCTAAGAAAACATAGTGGTTCATAGTATCAAGTGTGAAAACACTCCCTAATTCTTTTTTAGCATTTTTATATGAAAATGTACTTTACTTACGATGATTTTCTAGAATACAGCAAAACCATTCTCTTAGGAAAGCTCCTTTTGACCTACATAACTTTGTACTGTTAACCATGAAAAATACACTTAGTAGAACATTACTTATACCCAGTCACTTCAAGTCTAGGTTCAATTACAAATGGAGTCAAAGATCATCATCTTCATTAAACATATCCTTACCCTTAAAAGTTGATCGATGCCAATGACCAATACTTAAATGATGCCAAGAATGGACAATGGGGTCCCATATGACAAGCAAAAATGCCAGAAGCAAAATCCATATATCATCAGTTCATATGTATCACAAAGCCCCCCACAATCAGAGCCCATTGTGATGGAAAACATTCCATGGACTGCCTCTCATTTCAGCAAGCACTGTTATGCAGATAATGGGAGAGTTCTTGAAGTTGGCTACTATAGTCCTGCCTACATTTTCCCAGTAATAATATTTAAAAATATGCTAATGATGATGATGATAATAAAACATGCACCATTTAGCACCTACTATATGCAAAAGCATCCGATTTCTCTGTACCTTATATCAATACTGAAATAATACTACTACATTATTACTGTTGATGAAACTCAGACTAGTGGCCGTTAGGCAACTTTTTGAAAGCCACAATGTCAGAATTAGGATTCAGATCAGGTATCTCTGGCTCCAAAATCATGCGCCTGCTCTTTCCATTATATAGTGCTACCTTAGTGGTATCTCATTCATGGGTAATGTAATTACAAAACATAGACAAACCACCATGAAAACAAATTTTGTGTTCCATTTTAGTCATGGTATTCTGTCGAAGTCATAGCAAATCATAGTAAATGGCTGCTATGGTATTCCTGGGCAATAATGCATTTAAGATCCCCAAATTTAAAGCCGTTAACAATGGACTAATACAGAGAATGATCCTGGCCTTGTCAGGCCTCATTAATTCATGATAAATTTTAAGTATCCTACTGTGAACAACCTTGTCAATAACCCCATCATTCAACATAAATTCAGCAACTTAAAATTTTCTGCCAAGAAAGGATATTTGAAATTTTTGATTCCTTTCCATTGTTATCTTAAAAAGGGGCAAGGAAATGCTGCTATAAGCACATGACATTCATTAGAACTTTTTAAAATTTACTAGGGCTATCTGACATTCACCATTTGGCTTGCTTATTGTGTGATTTTCTTTTCTGCCATGACTATCGGTTTATGTGAAGTCAGAATATGTGAACTGCCAAGCAATTCTAACTGATTCTTCTCTTTATGTGAAAATAAACACTTTCCTAAGAAATTAGAACTGGATTCTCCCTAATGCTTGCAAATACACATTGTGCCAAGAATGAGGAGGAAAAGACAGATGATTAAGAAATCCCTTAAATCTATAACAGAGTATAAATTGGCTACAAAAACAGAATCCTTAAGTCACCAAATCTGAATGAAAAGGAGTACAATCTGTTTCTTCTGATGTACACTCTTTTTTTTTATATATATATATATGAAATTTATTGACAAATTGGTTTCCATACAACACCCAGTGCTCATCCCAAAAGGTGCCCTCCTCAATACCCATCATCCACCCTCCCCTCCCTCCCACCCCCCATCAACCCTCAGTTTGTTCTCAGTTTTTAACAGTCTCTTATGCTTTGGCTCTCTCCCACTCTAACGTCTTTTTTTTTTTTTTCCTTCCCCTCCCCCATGGGTTCCTGTTGAGTTTCTCAGGATCCACATAAGAGTGAAACCATATGGTATCTGTCTTTCTCTGTATGGCTTATTTCACTTAGCATCACACTCTCCAGTTCCATCCACGTTGCTACAAAAGGCCATATTTCATTTTTTCTCATTGCTACGTAGTATTCCATTGTGTATACAAACCACAATTTCTTTATCCATTCATCAGTTGATGGACATTTAGGCTCTTTCCATAATTTGGCTATTGTTGAGAGTGCTGCTATGAACATTGGGGTACAAGTGCCCCTATGCATCAGTACTCCTGTATCCCTTGGGTAAATTCCTAGCAGTGCTATTGCTGGGTCATAGGGTAGGTCTATTTTTAATTTTCTGAGGAACCTCCACACTGCTTTCCAGAGCGGCTGCACCAATTTGCATTCCCACCAACAGTGCAAGAGGGTTCCCGTTTCTCCACATCCTCTCCAGCATCTATAGTCTCCTGATTTGTTCATTTTGGCCACTCTGACTGGCGTGAGGTGATACCTGAGTGTGGTTTTGATTTGTATTTCCCTGATAAGGAGCGACGCTGAACATCTTTTCATGTGCCTGTTGGTCATCTGGATGTCTTCTTTAGAGAAGTGTCTATTCATGTTTTCTGCCCATTTCTTCACTGGGTTATTTGTTTTTCGGGTGTGGAGTTTGGTGAGCTCTTTATAGATTTTAGATACTAGCCCTTTGTCCGATATGTCATTTGCAAATATCTTTTCCCATTCCGTTGGTTGCCTTTTAGTTTTGTTGGTTGTTTCCTTTGCTGTGCAGACGCTTTTTATCTTCATAAGGTCCCAGTAATTCACTTCTGATGTACACTCTTACACTTACTGCAATTAACATACCCTTACAGATATGAGGAAGAATTTCCTTGGGTTTTCTCTCAACAAAAATTCACAAAGTTGACCAAAGTATACACAAGAATATACCAAACCTCATTGCCAGGCAGGGGAAGGGAGAATACTATGGAGAGAAGAAACTTTATATTTGCATCTGAGATGATATAATGTATGAGTTCATCGATGGCTACAAGACTTTCATAATCATCTGCAATACTCTAATACTGTGAAATATAAAACTGTTGCAAAAGATATTTAATAGTTCTGTTCATCTATTATTCTTTTGGTAGTCTATATTCTCCCATAATGAATTTTGCAAAAAAGTTCATTATATGATTACAACATTAAAGGAAGAAGAAAACTCAGAATTGTCCATGCTGGAAAAATTCCTTCATGATCTCATAAACTACACAAGATCTACTATGTGTAGATCAATTTTCACAAGAAACTCCTTTACACTTTAAAAACCTACCTCTTGTAGAACTGGGATAACAGGTGGTTTTCTCTGCTGCAGAAAGTACAGCACCATAAGGATATAAGCATATGAAGATAAACTTCCCCTGGAAGCATCTCCAATGTCACATCGCTAAAGAAACAGAAATATTATTGAAAATAAAACTTCAGAATCTTATTCCATGCAGAAGAACTGACTACATGAAGACACTATTTTTTTAACCCGTCAAAATGTCAAATATCCAAAAGCTAACAACAAACTATTATGAGGATGGGCAAACAGGCACTCTTGTACATTACAGATGGCAGTATAAATTAGCATAAAATCTATGAAGAATAATTTGGCAATATCAAAATTACAAAAGTATATCTTACTTAACCTAGCAATTCTGTTCTAAGGATTTATCCTGCAAAAACACCAAAAAACATGTGAAATAACTTAAATTTTTTTTTATTATAGCACTATTTTAACAGCAAAAAAATAGAAACAAGACTCATCAGTGGGGCACAGGTTTTAAAAAACTGATGACTACACTATGGAACAGGGTGTCACCATTAAAAAAGAACAAGGAAGAAAAAAAGGAACAAAAAAGCTCTAGTATACTAATAGAAAATAATTTCTATCTATTATTCAGTGGGGAAAGCAAAATACAAAACAATGTTTTCAGTATATTTATACCTGTAATAAAAAGGAGATAAGAAATTTATGTATTTGCTTATACTGACATATTTCTGGGAAGGCACAGAGGAACTTTTTAACACCAGTTGCCTCCAGCAAGAAGCACTGGTTAGCTAGGAGACAGGTGTGGACAAGAGATTTTCCAGCAGAAATCCCTTTAGACCTTTTAAATTCAAAACCACATGAATAAGTTGACTATTCAAAACAAAATTTTTAATTGAAAAATATCATGAAAGAATCCTCAGAGACTTCCACTAAGACTTTAGCTGACATATAAAGGGAGAGGAATGATTTCTGATATGAAACACTTTTAAGTTTCACTGCCACAACTCCACAAGAGTACAGACCCATCATGCTAAGATTACTTTTTTTTAATTTTAACTTGTTTTATTTTTTATTTTTTAAAATTTACATCCAAGTTATTTAGCATATAGTGCAACAATGACTTCAGGAGTAGATTCCTTAGTGCCCCTTACCCATTTAGCCCATCCCCCCCCTCCCACAACCTCTCCCGTTAACCCTCAGTTTGTTCTCCATATTTATGAGTCTCTTCTGTTTTGTCCCTCCCTGTTTTTATATTTTTGTTTCCCTTCCCTTATGTTCATCTATTTTGTCTCTTAAAGTCCTCATATGATTGAAGTCATATGATTTTTGTCTTTCTCTGACTAATTTCACTTAGCATAATACCCTCCAGTTCCATCCACGTAGTTGCAAATGGTCATGCTAAAATTATTCTGTGAGGTGAATCCAAAAGTAGCCATATCAAATACGATTTGAGAATGTGTCTGAATGCCATTCTTTTCTTTTTTTAAAATTGTTTTAAATGTTTATTTATTTTTGAGAGAGAAAGAGTGCCAGCAGAGGAGGGGCAGAGAGAGAGGGAGACACAGAATCTGAAGCAGACTCCAGGCTCTGAACTATCTGCACAGAGCCCGATGTGGGGCTCAAACCCACAAACTGTGAGATCGTGACCTGAGCTGAAGTCAGATGCTTAACTAAGCCACCCAGGCACTCCATCATTCTTTTCTAAGATGACCTCTGTCCACAGACATGCTAAAGGAATATCTAAACAAATATGTCTTCCTGCTGGAAGAGTAGATTTTACTAAATGAAAAAGTGACCAACTCACTCCACTACTAGAAGTTTTCCACAAACACATTCACAAAATTAACTGTTTACTGAATAGCTACCACAAAGCAGGTACACTAAACTGGGGATACAGGTCTCCATCTTCATAGAGTTTACACACTTAGTGAAAAACAAGAAAACAGAATTCAGTTTATAAGTGTTATAACAGAAGAAACACAACATTTTATTGTTTTGTTTTCTTAGAAAAATTTATGACTAGACCCAAATCTCAGATTTCCTAACTCAGAGATTCTTACCTAACTCAGTATGATATGCCAACTCCCAGACCTGGGGCTGAAAATCTTCACTCCACTGAGAAATTTACGAAAGTATTGCACATAGGAATAGAGCACACACAGGAAAAAACTAAGAAGACTCACCCTACCCTAACAGGTATAAATTTAAACCATTTAATAGAGTGCTTCCCTTTAAAAGCTCAGATAAATAATGAGGCACCTGAGTGGCTCTGTTGGTTGGGCATCCAACTCTTGATTTCGGCTTAGGTCATGATCTCAGTCATGAATTCGAGCCCTGCATCTGGCTCTGTGCTGACAGTGTGGAGCCTGTTTGGGATTCTCTCTTCTTCTCTGTCCCTACCTTGCTACACACAAGTGTCAGCACGTGCACATGCCCTCTCTCTCTCTCTCTCTCAAAACAAATAAACAGGGGCATCTGGGTGCTCAGTTGGTTAAGCATCCACCTCTTGATTTTGGCTCAGGTCATGAATTCATGGTTTGTGGAACTGAGCCCCACATTGGGCTCTGCATTACACGGACACCATGGAGCCTGTTTGGGATTCTCTCTCTCCCTCTCTCTGCCCCTCCCCCACTCACTCACACTCTCTTACACAAAATAAAAAAATAAGCTTTAAAAACAAGTACACATTAAAAATAATAATAAAATAAAAGCTCAGCCAAGTAAAACTGAGAAGATATTTGCCACAAGTCTGACATCCATATATATCAACTATCATTGAGTATTATAACAAAGCAGATCATTAACTATTTAATAAATACCTTTGCAAACACTTTCATAGTATATCCCAAGTATTGTACTCTAGGATCAATAGCTGCATAAGTAGCTAGCATTCTTGTGTTATGTTGAGCCTGAAAAATAATTACATATTGGAAAGCATTTCAAATTTATTAAAATTAAACTCAGAAATCAGATAAAAAGATATAATACAATCCAAATAAAATATATAATTGTAAAACTTAAAATACCTATAAATGAATCAAAAACTAATCTTCAATGTGAAGGAAATATCAAGATGATTCATAAAAATATTTTTGTCTTAAAATACATTTGAAACATCTAAACATAAATGGTCAGTGATCTGTAAACTTTTAAAATAACAAATACCTGGGTCTATACAGAAAGAGAAACTCACCAATGTATTATATAAACTGATATCACCTTCTAAACCACTTCGTCTATGTTCAAATTTTACTATAGGCACTTTGGCAGTAGTTATAGGCAAAATGTTTCTTAAACCTGATTTAAGACAAACAAACACAAAAATTTCATTATGTTAAATAATTTTCATAAAGCTAAAAAATATTTTGTTGTTTTAAAGCTATAATTTAAATTCATACCTGGATGTCTCTTAAGAATTTTTGCCAAATTTTCAATTATTTCCTTACAGTTTAATTTCTAAAAAACAAAAGAAACAAATAATAAAGTTTGTCTAACTCAATTTGGCCTTGTGCAAATTCTACTGTAATGAGGCATTTAATACTAGCATTTCAAATCTCCAGCTAGCTATAAGCTCTACTTATATATGTATAAGGGTATACAAATATACCCTTGCTACTCAAAGTATGTGGTCTATAGACCTGCAGTATCAGCATCGTCTGGAAACTTGACAGAAAGACAGAATCTCAGGCCCCGCCCCAATCTAGTGAATCATAATCTGCATTTTAACAAGATTCCCAGGTAATTCACATCCACATTAAAGTGTGAGAAGCACAAAGACAAGAGAATACTATTTTCAAATATGTGAATATGTAACTAAGGATGGATATGGTGAAGGTAAAACAGTACAGTGATTAAGAACATAGGCTCTGAATTTAGACAAACAATCTTCAACTAAGTATTAACTAGCTGTGTGACTGTGAATCCTTAACCCTCGGAGCCTAATACTATAAAATCAAGATAATGATAAATGTCTACCCTACCAAGTAGTTGGAAGAATTACACGAGACATGTATGAAAGCATTCAGCAGCATGCTTGGCACAAAATAAGCACTTTAAGTCTGTGAGCTATTATTATTATTATTATTATTACTATGTTGATGAGGAAAAGAAAAGTAATCCAATTATTACACAATCTACTTTTTCAAGAAAATTCTTACCCCCACAAATTGAAATATATTGATTTTTTTTAAACCAGAGACAGCAGAGTTGAAATGTGACAATAACCGTGATACAAGGAATAGGGAGATAATGGCATTATAAATTAAATGGATTAAGTTGAATGGTATATACATCAGTGCCCACACTTTCTACTAAAATCACTTTTGTATATCCCTAACATGCTCTTTTTAGCTATAAGAGACCAGAAGCTATTACAACTTAACCTGAGGATTTCAAGGGAACCTTTAGTTACTAATTAACACATAATAAAATAAGAGATAATTTTTCTCTTTATTATGTAAGGATACAATTTATGCTAAATTATAAGTTTCAACTATGGCTCATCTAGAAGCAAATTTAATCTTTTTTATTGTTTCAACTTTCCAATGTTAATGGCACAGATTATATATATAACAGACAAACCCTTAGTGACTAGAGTCTGACTATTAAATTTTACATAGAAGGTATCTAAACCCTAATCTCTTCCCTGGGTAAAATCATTTCCTACTCCCTCAATTCTTGCTCTTCAAAATGGAGAGGGGAAGCCTATTTCCAAGTAGATGGCACCGAGCAGAAGTTAGTTAAGGAGAACTAAAACATTTACAACTTTTCCATTTTTTAAAGAATAAGATATTAAGGGGCGCCTGGGTGGCTCAACTGGTTAAGCATCAACTTCTGATTTCAGCTCAGGTCATGATCTCACAGTCATGAGACAGAGCCCTGCATCAGCCTCTGCACTGGGCATGGAGCCTGCTTAAGAATCTCTCTCTCCCTTTCCTTCCTGCCCCTCCCCTACTCACGTGCACACAAATGCACGCTCTCTCTCTCTCCCAGAAAGAATTAACTAATTAAAAGGAAAAAAAAGAATAAGATGTTAATACTAGAAGCAGTTTCTTAGGGCCAGAAATAAGGATCAACCAGACATGTTTACTCTGCCATCTTTACTCTGATTCTAACAATTTAAAAGCCACCTTTTGAAAAAATGTTCAGAAACCCACAGTACACGATTCTGAATTCTTTTATAATAACACTCTATACTGACACCACTACAGATGCCAGAAGCTTGGCCACACCCCAATCTTGCAAGCAGTCCCTGATCTTGAAACATAAATTCCAACAGCTATGTTCCTAAAGGAATGAGCAACTATAGGGATCCCCTCCTTTTTAGTGGCTGCTAGGAAGGCCTGGGATACTTCCCTGTCCAATCAGTCCCTTTCTTTAGTGGAGCTTGGACAATCTTGTTCCCACTACTGAAGGCTGATACACGAAGAAAGAAAGCACAAGTACCCACTCTCACTGCTGAGACTGCTCTGGGGGAAGGTCTGCTCCTGGCATCTCACAGTGAAATTCCAAAAGTAGTGATTAGGTTCTACAGTACTATTAGTACTAAATTTCAGCTACATTATGGGTTAAATAAATTACAGAGAAGCAGTGAGATACAATGGAAAGAGCATGAACTGTGGAGTCAGACAGACCTGGGTACGAATCCCGGCTCGAACATTTACTAGCTGTGTGAACTTGGGCAAGTCAGTATATCTCTCAAAGCCTCAGTTTCCTCATCTGTAAAATGGGGGAAATTATCTACCTCGAAGATGGTTGTAAGAATGAAATGAGGCCTCAATAACTGTTAGTTCCCCTTCCCACCCAAAATGAGTTTCTTTACTAAAAGCTATCCTAGAATGCAACATTTATAATAATGCTTTATGGAAAAAAATGCCTTCTAATTGCTCACAAATTCTAAATAACTTGTACAATACAACCTACTTATAAATTAGATGCCCACCTTTATTTTCTATCTTTAGTGATACAAAGATATCACTTAACGGAAGAGATATGAAAAGACAGAGAAAGTGAGATCAATGTTCACTCGTAGTGTAGCACCAGCTTCCCATTGGTTCTAATGGAAAAAACTACAACTCTATGGTATATTAACTTTTCCCAAAAATTCAATACAAAGCACTTTTAACTCAGTGACATTGTTTTCATGATATAAAATTATTGAAACAGTAAATTTACTTAGAGATTTGAATGTCTTCTAAAATGATAGTGCTAAATGCTTTTACATTTCAAATACTACAATTGCTGATATATTTACACAAAGAATGGTACCATATATTTTTATCAATACTACATACATAATTTCAAATATATTCACCACTGGAAAAAATAAACTTCCACATCCCTTTCCAGACACTAGCTCTTACCTCTGCATTTTCATGGCCTTCCAGGGTCATACAAATATCCAGATCACTATCACGAAATCCAAATCCATTCTTAGAAGAGCCAAATAAGCACAATCTGGCCTTTTCTAAGTAAAGGAAAACAAAAGTCAAAAGTTTTATAATTCGTAGGAAAGAGAAGTCTTTTATTACCTACTAATGGACTAACACAAGATGCTCTTGTCCACTTTGACAGCTTAAATTACCTTCCGTTGCCAGATATACTGAGAAATTCCAAAACATTCATCTGAAGCCCAGATTTTTTGCCCAAGTTCCCACAACCCATGTTTCTAACTGCTGTTTACATTTTTCTACAGACATCATAAATTCAACAAGTCAAAACTAAACCTTCAACTTTACCTCAAACCTACTATTGCTCCTATAATCCCTATTCTCAGCAAATAGTATTTTTATCTACCCAATTGCCCACATCAGAAATATATGCGTTATTCTTAACACCACTCTCTCTCAGCTTCTACATCCAAACAATCACCAAGTCCATTAGCTGCTTTCAATGTAACTAACTCATAAATTCATCCACTTTTCTTCATTCTCCACAACACTACTAATAGTAAAGTTTAATATTTAGAGATTTATCTCCTAGAAATTAGTAAACTAGTTTTTTCAGGGCACAATTCAAGTAGTTTTACAAATATCACCTAAGTACATAGAATTAATTCTCCTCCCAAAGTGAGTGCTTAATCCATTTGATATAAATTATGATGGGATCATCCTTTCATATTTAGTGTCAGTCAGTAACAGCTACCACTTCAAACAAGCTGTACCTTAACTGGATTGGATTTCTTTCCATATTAATTCCTGTAGATTACACAGTTAAAAAACAAATTCTACATTTTCAAAACCTAATCCTCCAATTCAGTTCTGATGTCCAACTTGAAATTTCAATGGCAACTGAGGGACGTGAAAGAAGCTATGTTCATCAGCAAATAAAAATGTGCATAAGCTAAATATAATAGACTTAGATTTGATCAGGACTGTATATACTAGCAAATATAATGGAAAATGTAATCTTATATAACAGATCTTTCATAATATACATTCATTCCATTATAAATCAACTCTTTATCATTTCCTAAAATATTTGGCCACAAAACTCTCGATTCTTCATCCCAATGCCCAAAACCTATTCCTTCTACTATTTTTGCCATCTCAGTTAAACAGTACCACCCAACTACTCAGGTAAAAGCTTTGAAACTGTCCTTGACACCTTTTTTTTCCTTCATATCTAACATGTAAGGCTTCAGCAAATCTTATTAGTTCTACATTCAAAATATGTCCTAAATTTGACCCCCTTTCATTGACTCTTTCAGATGTTATTATGTCTCATCTGAATGTATACAACAGCTTTTTAAATGTTCCACTTGCTTCTATTCTTATGGACCCATACTCTATTCTCTCAGATCATACCACTTAAGTGTTAAAACCTTCCAGAAGCTTCTCATTAGACACTCAAAATTCAAAGTCCTTCTACCAACATCTATAAGGCCCTAATGACTCAATCTCTAGACTACGTCTCAGACCTCATGTTTCTATTACAGTCTACCTCACAACTCCACTCCAGACACACTGACTTCCTGCATGGCCTTCAAGCATACCAAACATAATTCAACCTTGGAGTATTTGTACTTGCTACTCTTTCTCTCTAGAATGTTCTCTCCTTAGACATTCATATAACTTGCTCCCTCATATTATTCATGGCTCTCTTCAAATGTGACTTTATCAGAGAACTACCATAATAGTAGAGAGAACTACTCCATCACTATCCTTTCAACTCCTGTACTTCAATAGCATTTATTATTTCCTGATATTAAATTGTATACCTGTTTGTTAGTTGACTCTGTCTACTCCTCTTAATATAAGTTTTATGAAAGCAGGTTTCACCTTTTGTATTGGTACTATATTCCCAGCACCTGTTTTAGTACCTAACCATAACATTCAATGAACACTTTTAAAATAAATGAAACTCTGATTGGGTGGCTATAATAACAAAAACAATCAATTTTTAACATATGACATACCATCATATTCTTTTTGAATAAACTTTTCCAAGCCAATTAAAATTTGCTCCCTGTTGTGTTGTTCAGAAAAGGGTGGTGATAACTCATCTAAAAAAAGAAAAAGGAAAAAAGTAAGGAAAACAGAATCTGAAAAAGTCATCAATTTTTTATCCTAAACTCTTTACTTAAAATTTCATTATTTGTGGGGTGCCTGGGTGGCTCAGTCAGTTAAGCGTCTGACTTCGGCTCGTCATGATCTCATGGTCTGTGGGTTCGAGCCCCGCATCGAGCTCTGTGCTGACAGCTCAGAGCATGTAGCCTGCTTCAGATTCTGTGACTCCCTCTCTCTCTCTGCCCCTGCCCTGCTCATGCTCACTCACTTGCTCTCTCTCAAAAATAAACAAAACATTAAAAAAATTTTTTTAAATTTCATTATTTGTTAACTTCTCTGACTTTAAAATCGTAAATATTACTAGGGAAGGAAGGGGCAGAGGGAGAACAGAAAAATATTTTTTATAGGTCTATGTACATTTCACATGATCATTCCTCTATGAAATATCTGCAAAATATATTTACTTCTACAAATTATTTAATATTGTTTTCTGCAGACATTCTGCTCGCTCCCAAAAAATGCTTGTTTTTCCTACCTGTTAAATCAATACTCATCTTGTTATGCGAGGTACCTGACCCATTCAAACCTAGCAGTTCCCTCAAATACATGGTCAAGATCTTTTCTATAAACTGCTTTGCCCAACCACAGCCTTCAATGACTTCTCCTTAATTTCCTCAGTTCTCCAAAGCACTTGCCAATTTGTACTAACCATTTAATTTTCTAGGTATTCCATTTATGTTCACATTATTTTTCCACATAAGACCAAATATTCTTTTTTTTTTTAAATTTTTTTTTTTAACGTTTATTTATTTTTGAGACAGAGAGAGGCAGAGCATGAACGGGGGAGGGTCAGAGAGAGGGAGACACAGAACCTGAAACAGGCTCCAGGCTCTGAGCTGTCAGCACAGAGCCCGACGCGGGGCTCAAACTCACGGACCGCGAGATCATGACCTGAGCCGAAGTCGGCCGCTTAACCGACTGATCCACCCAGGCGCCCCAAGACCAAATATTCTTAAGAGTACTCTTTTTCCAGGGCACCTGGGGGGCTCAGTCAGTTAAGCATCCGACTTCGGGTCAGGTCATGAACTCACAGCTTGTGGGTTCGAGCCCTGTGTCAGGCTCTGTGCTGACAGCTCGGAGCCTGGAGCCTGCTTCGGATTCTGTGTCTCCCTCTCTCTCTGTTCCTCCCCCGCTTGCACTCTGTCTGTCTGTCTCTCTCTCTCAAAAATAAATAAAGATTAAAAAAAAAATTCAAATACCAATTAAAAAAAATAAAAAGAGTAATCGTTTTTCTTTTCTATCTCCTCTAGACTCATCCCCAAGAGTTAATACAGTAATAGGAACAAAGGAGTAATTTACTGTAATGATTTAAACTAATATTCAACTTTTGAAAAACAAATGTAGCATCTGTGTTTGCAAGCTGAATACAGGCATACCTCATTTTATTACACTTTGCTTTACTGCCCTTTGCAGATACTGTGATTTTCACAAAATGAACTTCTGTGGCAACCCTACACTGAGCAAGTCTATCAAGCACCTTTTCTCCAACAGCACTTGCTCACTTCATGTCTGTGTCACATTTTGGTAATTCTCATGACATTTCTTTTTTTTTTTCTTTTTGTTCCTATCTTTGTTTTTTTGTTTTTTACTTTTATTTTTTTTCAATACATGAAATTTATTGTCAGATTGGTTTCCATACAACACCCAGTGCTCATCCCAAAAGGTGCCCTCCTTAATACCCATCACCCACCTTCCCCTCCCTCCCACCCCCCATCAATCTCACAACATTTCAAACTTTTTCATTATTATATGTTATGATTACCTATGTTCAGTGACCTTTGATGCTACCATTGTAATCGTCTTGGGGTGCCATAAACTGTACCCACATAAGATGACAAACTTAATAAATTTTGTGTGTGTTCTGGATGCTCCACTGACCACCCATTTCCCCCACCTCTCTCCCTCTCCTTAGGGCTCTCCATTTTCTGAGACAACATGCTACTGAAATTAGACCAGTCAATAACCTTATTATGGCCTCTAAGTGTTCAAATGAAAACAAGTATCACATGTCTCTCACTTTAACTCAAAAGCTAGAAATAATAAAGCTTGTAAGGAAGGCATGTCAGAAGTCAAGACAGGCTGAGCGCTAGGCTCTTGCACCAAACAGCCAAGTTGTGAATACAAAGGAAAAGTTCTTGAAGGAAATTAAAAGTGGTACTCCAGTGAACACACGAATAAGAGAGTGAAACAACAGCCTTATTAATGACATGGAGAAAGTATAAGTGGGTCTGAATAGATCAAACCAGCCACAACATTCGCTTAAGCCAAAGCCTAATCCAGAGCAAGTTTCTAATTCTCTTCAATTCTATGAAGGCTGAGGTGAGGAAGCTGCAAAACAAAAAGCTTGAAGCTAGCAGAGGTTCACGAGGTTTAAGAAAAGCAGCAATCTGAACAAAATACAGCATCCTTTCTTGATAAAAACCCTCAAGAAAGTAGGGATAGAAGGAACATACCTCAACATCATAAAGGCCATATACGAAAGACTCACAGCTAATATCATCCTCAATGGGGAAAAACTGAGAGCTTTCCCCCTAAGGTCAGGAACACGACAGGGATGTCCACTCTCACCACTGTTGTTCAACATAGTGCTGGAAATCCTAGCCTCAGCAATCAGACAACAAAAAGAAATAAAAGGTATCCAAATCAGCAAGGAAGAAGTCAACTTTCACTCTCTGCAGATGACATGATACTCTACATGGAAAACCAGAAAGACTCCACCAAAAAACTGCTAAAACTGATACATGAATTCAGCAAAGTGGCAGGATATAAAATCAATTAACAGAAATCAGTTGCATTTCTATACACCAATAATGAAGCAGCAAAAAAAGAGAAATCAAGGAATCGATCCCATTTACAATTGCACCAAAACCCATAAAATACCTAGGAATATACCTAACCAAAGAGGTAAAAGATATGTATGATGAAAACAATAGAAAGCTTATGGAAGAAACTGAAGATGACACAAAGAAATGGAAAAACATTCCATGCTCATGGATCAAAAGAATATTGTTAAAATGTCAATACTACCCAAAGCAATCTACACATTCGATGCAATCCCTATCAAAATAACATCAGCATTCTTCACAGAGCTAGAACAAACAATTCTAAAATTTGTATGGAACCAACAAAAGGCCCTAAATGGCCAAAGTCCTGTTGAAAAAGAAAACCAAAGCTGGAGGCATCACAATTACAGACTTCAAGCTATATTACAAAGCTGTTATCATCAAGACAGTATGGTACTGGTGAAAAAACAGACACACAAATCAAGGAAATAATAGAGAACCCAGAAATGGGCCCACAAACGTATGGCCAACTAATCTTCGACAAAGCAGGAAAGAATAACCAATGGAAAAAAGATAACCTATTCAGCAAATGGTGTTGGGAAAACTGGACAGTGACATGCAGGAGAATGAACTTACACCATACACAAAAACAAACTAAAAATGAACGAAAGACCTAAATGTAAGATAGGAAACCATCAAAATCCTAGAGGAGAAAACAGGCAACAACCCCTTTGACCTCGACCACAGCAACTTCTTACTAGGCATGTCTCTGGAGGCTAGGGAAACAAAAGCAAAAATGAACTACTGGGACCTCATCAAGTTTATAAAAACTTTCAGCACAGCAAAAGAACATTCAACAAAACTAAAAGGCACCGGCAGAATGGGAGAAGATATTTGCAAATGACTTATCATATAAAGGGTTAGTATCCAAAATTTATAAAGAACTTATCAAACTCAACACCCAAAAACAAATAATCCAGTGAAGGAATGGGCAAAAGACATGAACACTTTTTCAAAGAAGACATCCAGATGGCTAACAGACACATGAAAAGATGTTCAATATCACTCATCATCAGGGAAACAGAAATCAAAACCACAATGAGATACCACCTCACACTTGTGAGAATGGCTAAAATTAACAATTCAGGAAACAAAAGATGTTGGCAAGGATGCGGAGAAAGGGGAACACTTTTATACTGTGGGTGGGAATGCAAACTAGTGCAGCCACTCTGAAAAATAGTATGGAGGTTCCTCAAAAAATTAAAAATAAAGCTACCCTATGACCAAGCACCAGTAGGTGTTTATCCAAAAGATACAAAAATGCTGATTCAAAGGGCACAGGCACCCCAATGTTTGTAGCAATACTATTAACGATAGCCAAATTATAGAAAAAGAGCCCAAATTTCCACTGACTGATGAATGGATAAAGATGTGCAGTGTGTGTGTAAGTTTGGGTCATGAACCCACAGTTCGTGGGGTCGAGCCCCACGTCAGGCTCTATGCTGACCTCTCAGAGCCTTGAGCTTGTTTTGGATTCTGTGTCTCCCTCCCTCTCTGCCCCTCCCCCACTCATACTCTGTCTCTCTCTCTCAAAAATAAACATTAAAAAAAAAAGTGAAGGGGCGCCTGGGTGGCGCAGTCGGTTAAGCGTCCGACTTCAGCCAGGTCACGATCTTGCGGTCCGTGAGTTCGAGCCCCACGTCAGGCTCTGGGCTGATGGCTCAGAGCCTGGAGCCTGTTTCCGATTCTGTGTCTCCCTCTCTCTCTGCCCCTCCCCCGTTCATGCTCTGTCTCTCTCTGTCCCAAAAATAAATAAACGTTGAAAAAAAAAAATTAAAAAAAAAAAAAAAGTGAAAACAAAAGAGATGAGTATAAGGGAAAGAAATATAAGATAAAAACAGAGAGGGAGGCAAACCACAAGAGACTCCTAAACACAGAGAACAAACTGAGAGTCTCTGGAGGGGTGCTGGGCCGGGGGGTGGGGGGGGGAGGGCTAAATGGGTGATGGGCATTAAGGAGGGCACTTGTTGGGATGAGCACTGGGTGTTACATATGTAAGTGATGAAGCATTAAATTCTACTCCTGAAACCATTATTATACTATATGTTACCTAACTTGGATGTAAATAAAATTTTTTAAAAAGAGAGAGAGGAAGCCATTTGAGTAACATAAAAGTGCAAGGTGAAGCAACAAGTGATCTACTATATCTAGCTGAGATCATTAATGAAGGTGGCCACACTAAACAATGCAGACAAAACAGCCTTATAATGGAAGAAGATACTATCTAGGACTTTCATAGCTAGACAGGAAAAGTCAATGCCTGCCTTCAAAGCTTCAAGGGACAGGCTGACTATCTTGTTAGGGGCTGATGTAGCTGGAGTCTTGAAGTTGGAACCAATGTTCATTTACCATTCTAAAAATCCTAGAGTTTAAGAATTATGTAATCTACTATGCCTGTGTTTTATAAATGAACAAAGCCTGGATGACAGCAAAACTGTTTGTAACATGGTTTACTGAATATTTTAAGCCCACTGTTGAGACATAATGCAGAAAAAAAAAAAATTGCTTTCAACATGTTCCATTGACAATGCACCTGGGCACTCAAGAGCTCTGGCAGAGATCTATAGTAAGATTAATGTTTTCATGCCTGCTAAGCCAACATCCATTTATTCCACAGTCCATGGATCAGGAGTCATTTAAACTTTCAAGCCTTGTCATTTAAGAAATCTATTTTGTGGGGCACCTGGGTGGCTCAGTCATTTAAATGTCATGATATCACAGTTTGTGAGTTCAGCACAGAACTTGCTTGGGATTCTCTCCCCACCCCACCCCACCCCACCCCCCCCCCCCCGCCTCTGTGCCTCCCCTGCTCACTCTTTCTCTCTCTCAAAATAAATTTAAAAACTTAAAAAAGAAATCCATTCTGTAAGTTTATAGCTGCCATAGTGATTCCTCTTTTAGAGCTGTACAAAATAAACTGAAAATCTTCTGGGAAAGGAATCACTATTCTAGACGCCATTAAGAGCATCTGTGATTCATGGGAAGAAATCAAAATAGAAACCTAAACAGGAGGAGTCTGAAAGAAGTTGATTCCAACCCTCATGGGTGACTCTGAGGGGTTCAAGACTTCAGTGGAGGAAGTAACTAAAGATGTGGTGCAGAGAGCAAGGGAACTAGAATAAGAAATGGAGCCTGAAGATATGACTGAATTGCTGCAATCTCATGATATAACTTGAATGGATGAGGAGTTGCTTCTAATGGAAGCGCAATAAAGTGGCTTACTGAGATAGATTCTCTGAACTCCTGAAGATGCTGTAAAGATTGTCGAAATGACAACAAAGGATTTAGAATATGACATAACTTTGTTGATAAAGTTGATAAACTTAAGTTGATAAAACTGACTCCAACTTTGAAAGAAGTTCTACTATGGATAAAACAGCTACCTAAGGGCACCTAGGTGGCTCAGTTGGCTAAGTGTCTGACTTTAGCTCAGGTCATGATCTCATGGTTCATGGGTTTGGGACCCACATTGGGCTTTATGCTGACAGCACAGAGCCTACTTGGGATTCTGTCTCTCCCTTGTCGCTCTCTGCCCCTTCCCCCACAAATAAACATTAAAAAAAAATAGCTATCTAACAGCATCACATACTACAGAGAAATCATTCATAACAGGAAGAGTTAATGTGGCAAACTTCATTGCTGTCTTATTTTAGAAATTGTCATAGCCACCCTGATCAGTCAGCAGCCATTAACACTGAGACAAGACCCTCTACAAACAAAAAGACTATGATTCGCTGAAAGCTCAGATGATGGTTAGCATTTTTTAGCAATAAGGCATTTTTTAATCAAGGTATATACATTGTTCTTCTTTAGACACAATGTTATTGGACACTTAATAGATGACAGAGTAGTGTAAACATAACTTTTATATGCAGTGGGAAACAAAAAAATTCACTTAATTCACTTTACTGTGGTACTCACTTCATTGTGGTGGTCTGGAACCCAACCCACAATATCTCTGAGGTATATCTACAGCTGAATTACAGGTGATTTTTTTATTATTATTAAAGTGGTAAAACTATTCTGTATGATACCATAATGGTAAATACAGGATACAATGCACTTGTCAAAATCCATAGAACTTTGCAGTACAAAGAGTGAACTTTACAGTAGGCAAATTTTAAAAATATCATCTAGGTGGTTGGGGACTAGGATGGAATGCAGGCTGTGACAAAAAGAATCTACATGTGTAAGACAATTTCACTCAAAGTGAAACACACACTTCACTGTAAGACTAAGGGCAAAAGGGACTATGCATAAGTACTATAGTTGATAAAAGTTATTTCCCATTGGGGTATTACATAATAGTTCTGATAATGTTATACATGTGTACTTAAATGTAACAACTGAATAAATGGGTAGCAGATGATGGGGCCAGTTTTTTCACTGTTGGAGTGGGAAATTTACAGATAAGCAGAAAGAAGAGACTTGAATGAGCCATGTGGTAATGTATTCAAGTTAGAGACATCAGTACAAAAGTCATGTTTAACTTAATATAAGATGGTCACATATAGAAATTTTTATAGATACAAGCATATATTTAAGTTAGTGCATACACCTAATTTTCTCACTCAGAGAGGGCCTAGAAGCAACAACAGCCCATAACAGCAAGCACGCTAGCATCCAGATCTTGGTTTCTAACACCATTCTCCAATAAAAGGAACCAAGGATCTTTGGAGACATATCTAATTCTAGGACTGGGGCAAAAAACATACATGATGAGCCTGGAGCATCTTGTAGTACCAGAAAGTAAGGAAGTGCTAAAAAAAAAAAAAATAAAAAATAAAACGAACAAGCAAACAAAAAAAACCCCGCACACTGATGGCAGTATAAGTCACAGGAACCAACTGAAAGAATTCCCAATGGCCAAATCTGGAACAATTTGAGCAAAAGAAAAAGTAGTATTAGATAATAACCCAAAGTATAAAATATCCATGGGCTCATATAAAGACATATAAATGAATAAATAAATAAAAACAAATGTACTGTATTGTATCTTAATAAAGCTGTGGGGAAAAAATGTGCCACAAACCAGCTATTCAATGCCTTGGTATTACCTAAGAGAAATCAAAATGTACATCCATTCCCAGACCTGCACATAGATATACAGAGCAGATTTATTTATAATAATCAAAACTTAGAAATGAGCCAAATTTGTATCAACAGGTGGATGGTAAACAAATTGTGGCTCTTCCATATAATGGAACACAAGTCAGCAATAAAAATGAATAAACTATTTACACACATAACATGGATGAATCTCAAAATAATTATGCTAAATGAAAGAAGCCAGGACCCCAACTCAGAAAAAGAGTACATTCTAGGTGATTCTATTTATATAGAACTTTAGAGAATGCAAACTAATGGATACCAATTAAAAGCAGGTAAGTGGTTGCCTGGCAAGAGGGTGGGATAGGAAATAAGTGGGAGATATTACAATGGGGAACTAAATGTTATTACATCAAAAATTTTAACTTATCTGGGCACAGCAAATAATTTAAAAAAATATTTGTTGAGTGAAGGTTTATCCCAGGTTCACCATAAGTGTTTGTTGAATAAAATTATGTAAGGCATTTCCCAAAATACCTTTATAGCCTTTTCTCCCTCAATTATCTTTCTTATACTCTACCAAACCTAAGGCAATTATTCTCCCAAAGAAATTATACACCCTACACTTTTGTGTATAATCTCCTAGATCTGAAAAAGAGTTCAAGGTCCAACTCAAATGCCACATCATTAATTCCAATCCCTGTGTTCTACCCCAGTTAAAATACTGTTTGCCCTGCATTTTGTTTTCTACTACTACAGCATGTAATACATTCTGCTTCCAATTATGGCATTTTTTATACATATCATACTTCCATCTAGAGCAGAACTGTGCAAGAGCAATGCAGTGATGGAAATGTTGCCTATCTGGCCTGTCCAATTCAGCAGCCACCAGCCACATGTAACTACTCACTACTCGGGTTGTGGCTACTAAAAATGAGGAATTTAATTTTTAATTTTAATTAATTTCAATTTAAATAGTGGCTACCATATTAGACAGCACAGATCCAGAGTCTAAGCTCTTTAAAAGCAACACATAATTACAAGAAACATAATGCCAATAAACTCATATCTTTCAGTACTCACTCTAAATCTCAATGGACTAAATGCTCCAAACAAAGACACAGGGTAACAGAATGGATAAGAAAACAAGATCCATCTATATGCTGTTTACAAGAGACCCACTTTAGACCTAAAGACACCTTCAGATTCAAAATAAGGGGATGGAGAACCATCTAACATGTTAGTGGTCAACAAAAGAAAGCCGGAGTAGCCATACTTACATCAGACAATCTGGACTTTAAAATAAAGACTGTATCAAGAGATGAAGAAGGGTATTATATCATAATTAAGAGGCCTATCCACCAAGAAGACCTAACAATTGTAAATAGTTATGCTCCAAATGTGAAGCACCCAAATATATAAATCAATTAATCATAAACATAAAGAAACTCATTGATGATAATACCATAATATTAGAGGACTTCAACACGCTACTTACAGCAATGGACAGATCATCTCAACAGAATATCAACAAGGAAACAATGGCTTTGAATGATACACTGGACCAGATGGACTTAACAGATACATTCAAAACATTTCAGCCTAAAGCAGCAGAATATATATTCTTCTCCAGTGCACATGGAACATTCTCTAGAATACATCACATACTGGCACACAAATCAGCCCTCAACAAGTACAAAAATCAAGATCATACCGTGATTTTCAGACCACAATGCTATGGAACTCGAAATCAACCACAAGAAAAAATTGGGGAGGTAGCAAATACTTGGAGACTAAAGAACAGCCTACTAAAGAATGAATGGGCTAACCAAGAAGTTAAAGAGGAAATTTAAAACTACATGGAAGCCAATGAAAATGATAACACCACAGCCCAAAACATCTGGGATGCAGCAAAGGTGGCCATAAGAGGGAAGTATATAGCCATCCAGGCCTTCCTAAAGAAGGAAGAAAGATCTCAGATACACAACCTAACCTCATGCCTTAAAGAGCTGAAAAAAGAACAGCATATAAAACCCCAAACCAGCAGAAGACAGGAAATAATAAAGATTAGAGCAGAAATCAATGCTGTCAAAACCAAAAAAGCAGTAGAACAGAGCAATGATACCAGAAGCTGGTTCTTTGAAAGAATTAACAAAATTGACAAACCCCTAGCCAGTTTGATCAAAAAGAAAAAGGAAAGGACCCAAATAAATAAATAAAATCAAGAAAGAAAGAAGAGAGATCACAACCAACACAGCAGAAATACAAACAATAGTAAGAGAATGTTATAAGCAATTATATGTCAATAAAATGCGCAATCTGGAAGAAATGGACAAATTCCTAGAAATATATAAACTACCAAAACTGAAACAGGGAGAAATAGAAAATTTGAACAGACCCATAACCAGTAAAGAAAGCGAATTAGTAATCGAAACTCTCCCAAAAAACAAGAGTCCAGGGCCAAATGGCTTTCCAGGGAAATTCTATCAAACATTTAAGGAAGAGTTAACACCTATCCTCAAAGCTGTTCCAAAAAATAGAAATGGAAGGAAAACTTCTAAACTCTTTCTATGAAGTCAGCACTACCTCAATTCCAAAACCAGACAAAGACCCCACTAAAAAGAAGAACTACAGACCAATTTCCCTAATGAACATGGACGCAAAAATCCTCACCAAGATAGCAGCCAACTGGATCCAACAATACGTTAAAAAAATTATTCACCACAACCATGTGGGATTTATACCTGGGATGCAGGGCTGGATCAATATCTGCAAAACAATCAATGTGATTCATCACATCAATAAAAAGAAAGGACAAGAACCACATGATCCTCTCAACAGATGCACAGAAAGCATTTGACAAAATACAGCATCCTTTCTTGATAAAAACCCTCAAGAAAATAGGGATAGAAGGATCATACCTCGAGATCATAAAAGCCATATATGAAAGACCCAACGCGAATATCATCCTCAATGGGGAAAAACTGAGAGCTTTCCCCCCTAAGGTCAGGGAGAAGACAGGGATGTCCACTCTTACCACCATTATTCAACACAGTATTGGAGGCTTAGCCTCAGCAATCAGAGAACACAAAGAAATAAAAGGCATCCAAATTGGCCAGGAGGACGTCAAACTTTCACTCTTCGCAGATGACATGATACTCCATATGGAAAACCCAAAAGACTCCAAAAAACTGCTAGAACGGATCCATGAATTCAGCAAAGTCACAGGATATAAAATCAATGCACAGAAATCGGTTGCATTCCTATAGATGAACAATGAAGCAAAAGAAAGAGAAATCAAGGAATTGATCCCATTTACAATTGCAACAAAAACCATAAAATACCTAAGAATAAATCTAACCAAAGAGGTGAAAAATCTATACACTGAAAACTACAGAAACACCCCGAATAGCCAAAGTAATCTTGAAAAATAAAACCAAAGCTGGAGGTATCACAATCCCAGAGTTCAAGCTATATTACAAAGCTATAATCATCAAGACAGTATGGTACTGGCACAAGAAAAGACACTGAGATCAATGGAACAGAGAACCCAGAAATGGATCCACAAATGTATGGCCAACTAATCTTTGACAAAGCAGGAAAGAATATCCAATGGAATAAAGACAGTCTCTTCAGCAAGTAGTGCTGGGAAAACTGGACAGCGACATGCAGAAAAATGAATCTGGACTGCTTTCTTATATCATACACAAAAATAAATTCAAAATGGATGAAAGACTTAAATATAAGACAGGAAACCACCAAAATCCTCGAAAAGAAAGCAGGCAAAAACCTCTTTGACCTTGGCCGCAGCAACTTCTTATTCAACACTTCTCCAGAGGCAAGGGAAACAAAAGCACAAATGAATTACTGGGACCTCATCAAAATAAAAAGCTTCTGCACAGCGAAGGAAACAATCAGCAAAACTAAAAGGCAACCAATGGAATGGGAGGAGATATTTGCAAACGACATATCAGATAAAGGGTTAGTATCCAAAATCTATAAACAACTTATCAAACTCAACACCCAAAAACAAATAATCCAATGAAGAAACGACATGAATGACACTTCTCCAAAGAAGACATCCAGATGGCCTCCTGACACATTAAAAAATGCTCAACATCACTCATCATCAGGGAAATACAAATCAAAACCACAAGATACCACCTCACACCTGTCAGAATGGCTAACATTAACAACTCAGGCAACAACAGATGTTGACGAGGATGCAGAGAAAGAGGATCTCTTTTGCACTGCTGGTGGGAATGCAAACTGGTGCAGCCACTGTGGAAACAATTATGGAGGTTCCTCAAAAAATCAAAAATGGAACTACCCTATAACCCAGCAATTGCACTACTAGGTATTTATCCAAGGGATACAGGTATGCTGTTTCAAAGGGGCACATGCACCCCAACGTTTATAGCAGCACTATCAATAATAGCCAAAGTATGGAAAGAGCGCAAATGTCCATCGATGGGTGAATGGATAAAGAAGATGTGGTGTATATATATACAATAGAATATTACTCAGCAATCAAAAAGAATGAAATCTTGCCATTTGCAACTATGTGGATGGAACTAGAGCATATTATGCTAAGCAATATTAGTCAGAGAAAGACAAGTATCATATGACTTCACTCATGAGGACTTTAAGACACAGAACAGATGAATATAAGGGAAGGGAAGCAAAAATAATATAAAAACAGGGAGGGGGACAAAACATAAGAGACTCTTAAATATGGAGAACAAAGAGAGGGTTGCTGGAGGGGTTGTGGGAGGGGGGATGGGCTAAATGGGTAAGGAGCATTAAGGAATCTACTCCTGAAATCATTGTTGCAGTGTATGCTAACTTGGATGTAAGTTAAAAAAATAAATTAAATAAAAATTAAAATAAATAAATAAAAGCAACACATAATGGACTCTGTATTCCCTTTGGCATTTACCACAGTGCTGTGCATTTAATAGGCATTTAATAAATATCTATTGTTGGGTGTCTAAACTATTAAATAACCTGTACCAAAACAAAACGTAAGCAAACTGTTTTTAAATAAGAAAATAAATATTCAAAATCTAACAAAGAATCTATTCACAATAGCTCTAATAATAAAAGACTTACCAAAACATCTTTTACATACTAAATCAAGTATTTCCCGAAATCGATTTGTCATTGGTGGTAGAGGTTTTAGATCAATTTTCCTGAAATCCTCTGGACAATCATTTTTTGAATGGCCATCTTTTTTGCAGATGCTGCATACTATCGTTGGTGGCTATACAAATGTAAAAAAAAAAATTATCTAATAAACTATTGAGGGACTTCATCACCACTTAGAAAGCAGGTCCAAAAAGACTCTTCTATGTAACTCAATTCTGATAACCTGTGCTTTCAGGAGGTTAAAAAAAAAAAAGCATATAAATAAAATGCAGTATTAAATGTAAAAAACACATTTTTGAACAAACACTTTAATGTTTCTTCCCCACTAAAATGGTATTATCAAGATGAGATTTACCCAAATACATAAGATACAGAAAATACCTGAAGAGGTAATACATATGGGTTAATGCAAACATTTTGGTCAGCTCCCAAAATGAAATCTGTGCATTAATTTTAACCTACTAAAACCTTTAACAACGTAGACTATAAAGAAATTTCATGGGTTTTTTTTTTATGTTTATTTAATTTTGAGAGAGAGAGACAGAGAGACAGAGAGCAAGTGAGGGAGGGGCAGAGAGAGGGAGACACAGAATCAAAGCAGGCTCCAGGCTCTGAGGTGTCAGCACAGAGCCTGACGTGGGGCTCAAATTCACGGACTGCGAGATCATGACCTGAGCTGAAGTCAGACACTTAACTGTCTGAGCCACCCAGACGCCCTGATTATAAAGAAATTTCAGGGGCGCCTGGGTGGCGCAGTCGGTTAAGCGTCCGACTTCAGCCAGGTCACGATCTCGCGGTCCGTGAGTTCGAGCCCCGCGTCGGGCTCTGGGCTGATGGCTCGGAGCCTGGAGCC
Source organism: Lynx canadensis (assembly GCF_007474595.2). Classification (NCBI taxonomy): domain Eukaryota; kingdom Metazoa; phylum Chordata; class Mammalia; order Carnivora; family Felidae; genus Lynx; species Lynx canadensis. Next base: position 41,920,879 of record NC_044310.1, read on the forward strand.
TGTTTCCGATTCTGTGTCTCCCTCTCTCTCTGCCCCTCCCCTGTTCATGCTCTGTCTCTCTCTGTCCCGAAAATAAATAAACGTTGAAAAAAAAAAATTAAAAAAAAAAAAAAATTTCAAAAAAAGGAAGGAAGAAAAGAAAAGAAAGGAAAAGAAAACAAAAGAAAACAAAAGAGAAAAGAAAAGAAAAAAGAAAAGAAAGGAAAAAAGAAAAGAAAGGAAAAGAAGAAAGAAGAAGAAATAAGAAAAGAAGAAGGGAAAGAATGGAAGGAAAGGAAGAAATAAATTTGAAGTGGCAGTTTTCATTTCACTCCAAACACTTTCTATCTTCATAATCAATTGTAAAACCCTCCACTTGGCTAGCTGGTTCAATTTATTACATTAGCATGGTACTCAAGAAACCAAACTGTAGGGCTGACCTCTAAAAATAACTTTGCTTCATACAAGGAATAACTCTTATGCAATAGCCACAAAGTTAACTGCGAACGCTATACCACCATTTAAAATGTATTCCAATGGTGGGGCACCTGAATGGCTCAGTCAGTTAGGCATCCAACTCTTGGTTTCGGCTCAGTTCATGATGTCACAATTTTGGGAGCTCAAGCCCCACATTGGGATCTGTGCTGGTGTGGAAGCCTGCTTGGGATTCTCTCTCCTCCTCTCTCTCTGCCCCTCCCCCACTCACTGTCTCAATCTCTCTCAAAATAAACTTAAAAAATTTTTTAAATAATAAAAAAATTAAATTAAATTAAATTAAATAAGATGTATTCCAATGGACTATCAGACAGGTAGTTAAAACAGTAAAAATGTATCCCAACTACTTGAACAAAACACATAATGAAGGAAGAGCACCACTCCTTTCTTTATTGTAATATGCCTAGATTTCAAAGAGCTTCCTCCTCCAGGATTAGCTTAGATATTTACCTAGCCATGACATCTGATGCAAATTACATACAAAAACCTCTACTTGTGGCAATGCTGTGCTATAGGCTAATTAACAGTACCACGGGAATTTTTCTTAGCTTTCAAAACTTCTTTTTAAAAGATTTATCAGAAAATACTAGAAAAATGTTACATATATCTAGAAAAAAATTTTAATTGGATAGTTATCTTAAAATAACTGGGTGGCTCAGTCAGTTAAGCATATGACTTTGGCTCAGGTAATGATCTCACTGCTCGTGAGTTCAAGCCCCGCATAGGACTCTGTGCTGACAGCTCAGAGCCTAGATAGATCCTGTTTCCAATTATGTGTCGCCCTCTCTCTCTGCCCCTCCCCTGCTCACATTGTCTTTCTCAAAAATGAAATAAAATGTTAAAATAAATAAACATTAAAGAAAAAAGATAAGTTTCCAAGGGGTATAAGAAGTATATGGGGCGCCTAGGTGGCTCAGTCAGTTAAGCATCTGATTTCAGCTTAGGTCATTATCTCAAGGTTCACGAGTTCAAACCCCGCGTTGGGCTCTGTGCTGACAGCTCAGAGTCTAGAGCCTGCTTCTGATTTTATGTCATCCTCTGTCTCTGCCCCTCCCTCATCCATGTTCAGTCTTTCTGTCAGTCGGTCTCTCTCTCTCTCCCTCTCTCTCAAAAAAAAAAAATTTTAAAAATTTACAAAAAAAAAAAGCATACACTGCAGTTATATAATTCAGAGGGTTTTCTAAAAACCTGCCATTTAATCTATCCTTTCTACAGTCCATATGTCCTAAACACCACAACCTAAAAAAAAAATGCAATATATGTATTCTTACAAAGAATAAAGAAGCACAGCTTAGTAATTAGGTTAAAAAATTTTAAGCTTGTCAATAAATAATTATTGATAAAACAATAAAACTGGGTAACTTTCTAGATTTTTTCAAAAACATTCTTCTTGGTTTACACATGACCTATATAATCATTTTTTCATCTTGGGTGCTGATATTTCAATTATGTACCCTGCAACTGAAGCAATGTGACTTAGCTAAACCTTTCTTTTATTAACAAAGTAGTCACTGCTTATTTTCTGTTATTGGGTATTTTATTTTCTATAATTTATCAAGTTGAAGTTCAGACTATCCCACTTGAACAGTAGAAAAGTTAAGACTCCATTAGTTTATAAAGGATATGCCAATATCCAAAGGAAAGCTCAAAGGCAGAGACAGAATCTGAATGCTTCACGCTTTTGGTTCCTGATCTTAGTTTCTGCTCAACTATCTTCATTAAATTTATATTCTATGTGGCTCAGTTGGTTATGCGTCTGACTCTGGGTCTCGGCTTAGGTCACGATCTCATGGTTCGTGAATTCAGGCCCTGTGCTGACATCGTGGAGTCTGCTTGAAATTGTCTCCATCTTTATCTGCCCCTCCCCCGCTTGCTCTCTGTATCTTTCTCAAAATAAATAAAAATTTAAAAAAATTTTTTAAAAATTTATATTCACCCACCCCATGGGGTAAAAAACCACCTTTAAAGTGGAATACTATTAGAATTTACAAACCTTATAATCTTCTTTGTGGAAGATAAAGTAAACATACACATAGAAAATTAACAAAATTTAAAATATTTGCTGCTTTTGCCAAACTGATCTTTATAAAATGCCTGATGAATCCTTTCATATATGAGAAAGTTAAGCAAACCAACTAGCAATAGAGTACTGAAACCTTTTGAGGTTTTACATACATTCTTTAAAGACAACTACAGAAAAAAATAAAAAAAGGAAAAGTGAAAATATACACCAAAATATCAATGGAAAATAACAGTCTACCATCATAGAAGCTATTTTTACATTTCTGAATCTAAAAACTATAAATACAGTCCTACAACAACCACAAAATCTTACAGACTGTTTACAAACGGTATCCTACCTTGCCAGAGGTTAAAATAAACTTATCAAACACATAATATAATTCCTGGGTGGGGTGGTTATCATCATCATTAAAGTCAGAAGCATCTTCTGTAGCTTTGCAGTTGCAGGAGGTAGCAGATGTGTCAGTGCTCACAATCTGATGTGAACTCTCTGTTTCTATATTTGACTGGCAGTCTGTACCAGAAGATTCATCTGGGTCAGGGGATTTATAACCAATGCAATTACACTGGCTGAGTTCCTTTTTTAGACAGGTTTCTGACGGTGCTAAATCATCTTGTTTCTTAATTGATTTTGGCTCTAATTCACTGCCTCCACTGGTAGAAAGAGATGAAGATTCCTGTCCAAGTTCAGCCAAATCTAGCTCATTTACCAACAAACTGTCATCTTCAGTAATACATCTCTGTGATGTACATTCCATTTCATCATATTTATCAGGTTGACCTCTTTCTGCATTTATTTTTTCTGTGCTTTCTCCATGTAGAATGCAACAACTGGATGCCATATTGTCAGACTTCACTGGTTTCTTATTGCTTATTTTTCCCTTCTCTTTTTTCATGGAATCCACTGTAGATTTATTTCCACCCTTCCTCTGAGGACAGGCAAAATACCGATAAGCTGCCCTGAATCTCTCCACAACGTATTCATAAACAAGCTGGCTGTTTAAGCTCCGTGCAACATTCCTCTTAACTGAAAATGGATCTAGTAAAAAAAGAAATGGTCAGTAACTAAGTATCCATCAACGAACTACAATTCCAAGCTTACCCAAACAGATTGAAACTGCTATATTCTCAGCACAGTACATTCTCCCAAAGCTTTTTTAACCTAAGGTCAAAGTGAGAGTTCCTACAAACTGAGTAGGAAAAATACAAGAGCAACATCTTTTCCTTTCTTCTGTCATAAAATAAAAAATTAAAAGGAAAAGAGAGAAAAGAATAAGGTTAATTAATGAGAGAATGGCCAAAAAGACCAACTCAATAATTACACAATTTTTTTTAAAATTTATTTAAGTACTCACTACAACCAACATGGGGCTCAAACTCACAACCCCGAGATTAAGAATTGCATACTGTTGCAGACACCATGGTAATTACAAAATTACAATGATAAAACTGGCAGAAAAAGCCATGCCATTTATACCTTCCTGAACTGTTACTGAATAAAATTTTCCAAACCTCTAGGACCCATTAATAATTTTCATCTCTTATCATAACATTCTTTAGCGACATGCTCCTTGCAACTTAAATAAATGATAACCTAAAATTCTTAAAGCTTCAAGTTAAAAAGTACGGATTTTGGGGAGCCTGAGTGGCTCAGTCAGTTAAGCCTCCAACTCTTAGATTTCAGCTCAGGTCCTGATCTCTGTGAGATTGAGCCCCGTAGAGGCTGGGCATGGAGCCTGCTTAAGATTCTCTCTCTTGCTCTGCCCTTCCCCTGCTCATGGCCGCTCACTCTCTCTAAAAAAAACAAAAAGGAAATACTGATTTTAACATTTAACTTCAATGAGTTCAAAAAATTAAAGAAAGGAAAAATTGAAAAGTAGGAAGAAAGAGACCAAAGAAAGTAAAAATTAAACCAAAAGTTAAATTTTTTTTTTTTAAACTCTAAGGTCTTTTTTTTTTTTTTTTTTTAACGTTTATTTTTATTTTTGAGACAGAGAGAGACAGAGCATGAACGGGGGAGGGTCAGAGAGAGGGAGACACAGAATCTGAAACAGGCTCCAGGCTCTGAGCTGTCAGCACAGAGCCCGACACGGGGCTCGAACTCACAGACCGTGAGATCATGACCTGAGCCGAAGTCAGCCGCTCAACTGACTGAGCTACCCAGGCGCCCCCCAAAAGTTAAATTTTAATCCAGTCTAAAATGAGTATATATCAACCACATTTTCATTATTAAGAAAATATAAAAGACTTCTAAATGTTTATGGGTTTTTGGATTTTATAAACCTAAAATACAAATATGCCCCAGGAAAAAAGAATAAATGGATGACAGCCAAAAGACAATGCACATTTTCTCCACTACTGAAGATCATTAAGTAAAAGGATTAACAGGACAGGCTTCAGATTTTTAACAGGTTTGGGCATCTGTGACTTTTTGCTGTTATCTAAATCCACAGGCTGTTCTCTACACTCAAAGGCCTTTCCTGGCCTTTTTGCTCCTTGTAGAAGAAGAAAAAGACAAGAGAAAACAAATTATGATAGTTATAGGCTTCAGAGCTCATTGATTTACTGTATGTAAGTGTACAAGATGAGAGTAACTGAGTGTATAAGAATATTTGTGGGTTTAGGGGTGCCTGGGTGGCTCAGTTGGTTAAAGCATCTAACTCTTGATTTTGGCTCAGGTCATGATCTCCTGGTTCATGAGATCAAGCCCCGCGTCAGGCTCTGCACTTACAGAGTAGAGCCTGCTTGGGATTCTCTCTCTCCTCACTCTTCCCCTCCCGTGCTTGCTCTCTCTTTCTCAAAAACAAATAATATATTAATATCATTAACATTTTTTAATACATTTTTAAAAAATTATTTGTGGGTTGGGGTGCCGGGGTGGCTCAATCGGTTAAGCTTCCAACTTTGGCTCAGGTCATGATCCTGCAGTTCATGTGTTTGAGTCCCATGTCGGGCTCTGTGCTGACAGCTCAGAGCCTGGAGCCTGCTTCGGATTCTGTGTCTATCTCTTTCTGCCCCTTCCCCACACATGATCTGCCTCTCTCTCTCTCAAAAATAGAAAAAATATTAAAATTTTTAAAAAAATATTTATGGGTCAGAGAAGGCCAAAAGAGGACTGAGGGAACAGAAAAATATGTAGTCTAAGCAAACTAAAATGATGGACAGAAATTCAATTTCCTATCTATAAAAGTGAGTGAAATGCTGCATGATTTAAATTTTCTAAAAACCACTCTATCAATTTGCATCCCTAAAGATCTTAATATTCTTGGGATTTAATATGAAACTTTTTGTCAACATCAATTTTTTTTTTCTTCAAATCAATCTTTTCTTTTTTAATCTTTAACCATATTTAAGCTGAGGTGCTTTTCTTTATGTTTTTGAAGTATAACTGACATACAAAGTTACATTATAGTTTAGGTGTACAACATAGTGATTCAACAATTCTGTAGTTAATGCTATGCTCACCAGAAGTATAGCTACCATCTGTCACCCTACAATGCTATTACAACACCACTGGCTGTATTCTGTATACATATTCCAATGACTTACACATTCCACAGAGATGAGGTTAGAGGACAATGAAAACCTGTATTTTAAAGTTATACTTTAACATAATTTTATGACAGAACCTTATAGGAATAAGATTGTTCTGAATAACTATTCTATGTGTCTATATTTTTGAAGTTTTTCATAACTAAAAAATAAACATAAAGCTAATAATCCTAACCAATATAGTATTTATAGATTGGAAACCTTAAAGTAAGTATTAATCCTATAAAACTATCATGGACTTGATAAAGAATTTATCTAAAATATATAATGACAACCTAGTGGTATATATAGTGCTATAAAGCCAAGGGATGTAATTTATAGCACTGTATTAGAAACAGATGATGAATAGCACACAAAAACATATTCTCTAAATGAAATATAACGTATCATCTCACCTTCAATGGCTATTCGCCTTTTAGGCCAGTTTTTGTTTTCTCTTGTTAAAATATCTTGTATCCGTACACATATGACATATTCTTCCAAAGCAAAATCCAGTGTGTAAAATTTTAGCAGCTCTAACCATAATTGTCCCAGGGATACCTGATTTGGTGTTCCCAATGTTAAAGGAGACTAGAAAAGAAAAAATACTTTTCATTTAAGCTTCACAAAACTATAGAATGACTGAATTTTCAGTGTGAAAAGACCTACGAGATTAACTTTACAAAAACTGAAGCATAAAGAAGTAACTTGCCAAAAAGCAGTTTGTGGCCCAGCTGGGAACACAGTCCTAGTTTACCGACTCCTAGAATTTTATGTTCTTCCCAATAAACCAGTGATTGTCAACCTTGGCTGCAAATCAGAATCACATTGGGACCATTACAGTATACTAAATACCTGAGCTTCATACCATTCCTACCTCCCATACCCTTCCCAAGATTCTGATTTAACTGACCTTGGCTACATACTAGGCCCTGGGATTTTTAAAGCCTCCTAAGTGATTCATGTGCATCCAAGGTTGCAAATCACTGCACAGCAAATACTAAACTATTATAGGTCCTTATTGCAGCAATTACTTTAAATATCTAAGTAAATGCCCTGGGCTTTCAAAAGCTAATTCCTTCATTCGGCAAACTTTATTTAGAACCTACTATGTCCTGTGCTGAGGATATAAAAAAATAATGAGAGCTCACGCTTAAACATAATGGTCACCATGCATCATTCACTCCTTTAAATGCTGCAAATACAGTAGGTATTAATTCTAACAATTCTATGAAGTAGATACTACAGGGCAAGGATTTGACTCAGGACCACCTGGCTACTGAATTTGTTGCTAATCACTACACCTACCATACTGCCACTCAAATAAGGTGAGGTTCTCCCTTCACAGATTATTAGAAGAGGAAGAGACAATTTAACAATTACAGTAAAGACTCTGTGCTAAAATGGGCCTCTAAATCGGGGGGGGGGGGGGGTAGTTAACAAAAGAGGTAATACCTGAATTCTAAAGGAATTAGCTAGATGAAGACTGGCTAAAAGTGACCACTAAGGAGCATAAAGACATGAAACAGTCATTCACTCATTCAATTCTACAACTATTCATTGAGTACCTACTATGTGCCAGGCACTTGGGATATATCCGTGAAAAAAAAAAACAACCACCTTGCCTTAGTATATCTTTCTTTCTAAGGAAAGAAGATAACAAACAACAACTTAATAAGTACATTACATAGCAAGTTACAAAAAGGAAAAGTGCTGTGGAAATAAGAAAAAGTCGAGTAGGTTTAGTAAAGAGGGGATGGGAGTGGAGCAGGACATGGTTTCAGTGAAACAGAGTGGTCAGGATAGTCTTGCTCAGAAGGTATCATTTGAAGAAGAGGGAAAAGTGTTCTAGGAATAGGGAACAGATAGACCAAACACACTAAATAGAAGTGACTAGCTTTATTTTTTTTTTTTTAATTTTTTTCAACGTTTTTTATTTATTTTTGGGACAGAGAGAGACAGAGCATGAACGGGGGAGGGGCAGAGAGAGGGAGACACAGAATCGGAAACAGGCTCCAGGCTCCGAGCCATCAGCCCAGAGCCTGACGCGGGGCTCGAACTCACGGACCGTGAGATCGTGACCTGGCTGAAGTCGGACGCTTAACCGACTGTGCCACCCAGGCGCCCCTGAAGTGACTAGCTTTAAAAAGAAAACCATGAAAGCTAATGTGGTAAAGAAGGGAAGAAGAGAAGAGGAAAACAAAGAGCTACTAAGTTAAAGAGTCAGCTTTTATTCTAAATTAAATGAGGAGTGACTGAAGGGTTCTGAGTGTGGAGAGGAGGAAGGACATGATAAGACTTAAGTTTTTGAAGAACCATTCTGCCAAGAAGTGGTCAAATTCTGAAAATATTTTGAAGCAGAAATGACAGGATTTCCTGACAGACTTGATATGGGGTATAAAAGAGAGAAGTAAAGGATGATTCCAAGGCTTCTGACTAACTGAAAGGATGCAGTGCCATCAACTGAGATGCAAAAACTGTATGCGGAGCAAGAGAAAGACCAGGAGTCCAGTTTCAGGCATGTTAAGTTTAAGACATCTGTTAGGAGGGAGCCTGGGTAGCTCAGTTGGTTAAGGGTCCGACTCTTGATTTTGGCTCAGGTCATTATCTCACACTTCATGAGATCCAGCCCCATGTCGGGGCTCTGCTGGCAGTGTGGTGCCTGCTTGTGATTCCCTCTCTCCCACTCTCTCTGCCCCTCTCCTGCTCATGCACGTGCATGCAGGCTCTCTCTAAATAAATAAATAAATAAATAAATAAATAAACAAACATTAAAAAATAAAAAAAAAAGACATCTCTTAGACATCTAAGTAGAGAAAGTATATAGGCAGTTGGAGATACAACTATAGAGTTCAGGAGAGAGGTTTGGCCAAAGATTTAAATTTGGGAGTATCATACAGATGGTATGTAAAATGCATGCAACTGAATGAGATCACCAATAGAGTGCAGATAGAGAAGAAAAGCAGTGAGAAGGGAGGATCGAGGACTGAGCCCTGGAGCATGCCACCATTAGGAGACTAGAGAGAAAGGGAGAAGACAAAGACAGCAAAGGAGACTGAGAAGGAATAATCTGCCATGGGTGTGCTACCCTGAAAGTTAAGACATTTTTCAGAAGGGGCACCTGGGTGGCTCAGTCGGTTAAGCGTCCGACTTCAGCTCAGATCATGATCTCTCGGTCTGTGGGTTTGAGCCCCACATCAGGCTCTGTGCTGACAGCTCAGAGTCTGAAGCCTGCTTCGGATCCTATATCTCCCTCTCCCTCTGCCTCACGTCTGCTCATGCTCTCTCTTCATCTTTCAAAATTGAATAAAAGCTAAAAAAAAAAAAAAAAAAAAAAATTAAAAAAAAATTCTTTTTTTCAGAGAAGAAAATAATCAACTGGTAAATACGGCTGATAAGTCCAAAGAGATAAAAACTGAGAAGTGACAGCTGGATTTAGCAATGTGGAGGATAACGACATTTGATGATACAAGTTTTGGTAGACTGACAAGGGTGGAAGACTGAATGCAGTGAGTTAATAGGAAACAGAAATCAGAAATAGTGAATGTGGACAATTCTTTCAAGAAGCTGTACTGCAAACGGGTGCAAAGGAGTAACTGGGAAGGAAAATGATGTCCTTATTTTGCTTTAAAATGGTGGGGGGGGGGGGGGAAGGAGGCACCTGTGTGGCTCAAACAACTGAGTCTTGATTTCAGTTCTTTCGTGATCTCAGGGTTTGTGGATCAAAACCTTGCCCCTCACCCACCCCCCCCAACGCTAGGCGTAGAGTCTGCTTAAGATTCTCTCTCTTCCTCTCACCACGTGTTCTATCAAAAAAAAATAATAATAATAATAAATTAAATTAAATGGGAGAAATAAAAGCGTGTTTGATTCAATAAAGAATGAAAAATTGCTAACTTAGGCAGGAAAGAGAAGAACTGCTAGAGCAAAGTTCTAGTATAAACAAGAAGGGATGGGATTAAATACACAAGTGTAGAAAATGACTTTAGATAGCAACTAGGGAAGTTCCTTTATGAAAGGAGGCATCAAAGCAGATTATGTGAATGTAGATAGTAGCAGGCGATAGTGGGAGTATGTAGAAGTTCTTTTGACTGCTTCAGTTTTCTCAGTAAATAAGCAAAAGCATTAGCTAAGTACTGGTGGTTTGAGAAGAGAGTAGAAAGAAGTCTAGGAAAGTAGGAGTGTTGAAGGGACTAAGAATAAATGTTCAGGGAACTACATAAAATTCAATATAGCTAGAGTAATCATCTCAGTAATGCTTACATTTCTGTAGTAATATGTCTATTTCAGAAGACTACATACTTCTGGAGGACACAATGGCTATTCATCTTTCATTCTCAGGCCCTCAAGATAATGTCTGGCACATAGCAAGTCCTTAATAAATGAATGTTGAATGATTAAATAAGCAAGCCACCCCCTAGGGGAGGAAAGGGCCTTTATTTTTCCACCAATCTGGCAATATTATTCCCACATGCTAAAGTTTTGGTCACCGCCCAACTCCTGAAGGAAATTTTCCTTGTCTAAATGAAAAAGATACAAAGAATTACCATGACATGATTCAAACAATACACGTCTTCCAAAATGAGGTATAAATTCATTAGAGAATCTCAGTACTGAAAAACTAAACCAGATCAACCCCTCACTTTACAGATGAGGAAAATGAGGCCAAGAGGCTTACGCAAAGTCAGTCCAGTCAATCTACTATTAAAATAGCTTCAATCGAAGGCATCACAAATCCTACAGATAGAAAAGCCAAAAACAAAAACAAAAAAAAGCTTACTTTGCCATGTTTTTCCTTCATGGCATTACTTTGGTTGTCTGTTTCTGTCTTCTTGGTATCATCTTTTGGTTGGTCTGCCTTAGCTTTGTTTTCCTCAGCAATTGAGTTTTTCTCAGTTGCACTACTTGAATTATATTCCCACTTCACAAACTTCTCTTCTACTATGCCCTTCAGCTGAAAGTCATCCATTCTTTTTGGGTCAAAGCCTTCAATCTATATAAAAAGGCATTCCAAATTGGTAGTGGAAAAATTATTTACAAAAAAAAAAAAAAAAAAAAGATGGACAAACAGACAAACCAGAATTCCAGCTTAATATGTTTGAACAGAGCACTCTGCAAGAGCAAACTACGTATATACATGCAAATATATGTCACAAATTCATGCTTACCCAACTTCCAAGTAAGCAAGGAAGAAGAGGGGGTTTTCTTTGTTGTAGAAAAAACATCACCATTAAAGCAAAACAGTAAGAAGGGATTCCGCCATCAGTTTGGGAGTCAATATAGCATAACTGCAAAACGAAGGGGGAAAAAGTACTGCCATTTAGCTTTAATTTTCTTTGTTCCCCTCACAATAGCAGCAGCTGGTTTTTTCCTCCTATAATCACTGTAAAACGTTTAAACAATAAAAATTATAAGGAATGACCCGAAATCACACTACCCTGAGATAAAATTAACATACTGATCTTTCCATTCATTTCTTTATTGTATATAAAGTCACATATATATTTTAGTTTAATGGAATATCATACATAGTGCTTTTACTGTACACACATTTTTAAAATATTATTTTATCTTGCTTCTACTTCTGCCTCAATGTTAACAATATTCTATATACTCTTTCATGCCTTTTTCTCTATCTATACTCTAGTAATCATATACAAATATATTCCTATTTTCTATATAAATGCAGGAAATATTTTATGTTTTATGTCACTCTTACCAAAATTGTGTATTATAGACATGTCTCTGTATATTCTGTATATATTCTTCTCCCTTAATAATGTACAAAGTTCCTCTAAGTCAATTAGTACAGATCTAATACATTTTTTTAAGTTTATTTATTTATTTTGAGAGAGAGACAGAGAGACAGAGAGACAGAGACAGAGAGAGAGAGAACGCTGACATGCAGTGCCTGATATGGGGCTCAAACTCACAAACCGTGAGATCATGACCTGAGCCAAAATCAAGGGTTGGACACTTAACCGCCTGAGTCACCCAGGTACCCCATCTAATACATTCTTTTAAATGCTTAAATTATAGTCTACAATCTGGATGGCTACTCAACAGATTCCCCAGCAAAGATATTTATATTCTGTTCCCAATTACTGCCATTTTAAGCAATGCTGTAATATATTTTATCCTTATATGTATTTCCTAATTACTAGTGCTTATTTATATGAGCTATATTCCCAGCACTGTGTTTACTGGATTTAAAAATGTGTGATATATCTGAATTCTAATAAATAAGATTGTTTTCCAAAATCACTACAAAAATTCTTCTTTTCACCAGTAACATGAGTGTACACATACATGTTCCAACACTAAGTATTACCACTTTTTAAAAATGCCAATAGGATGTGTAAGATGTAATTATCTAAGAATTATTTCAATTTGCATTTCCTCAATGCTAAGAGATTATACAATTTTCGTAAGTTTAGTAACCATTTAGATTTGCTCTTTTCTGAACTGCCTATTGAATCTTTTGCCAATTTTTCTATTTGCATGTACTGCCTATCAATTTGTATAGATTCATTTTACATTATAGTTAATAACCCTTTATAGCTGATATATGCACTTCAACAATGTTATTTTTCCCAATCTGTTTTTATTCTGACATTATTTAGGGTACTTTTTATCATATAAAAAATATTAATGCACATATAAATATGCTTATGTAATATAGCTTCAAGGTTTCCTATCATGGCAAAAAGGTTTCTCCAAACTACAGACAACATATACATACTCTTAAGTGTTCTTCTAAAATTTTGATTTTTCATTTAAGTAGAATTTATTTTTGCATTTAGTGTCCTAAGGATCCAACATTATTTTGTTTAAGAAATATACAGTGTGACACCACCATTTAACAAATAAACCATTGTTTTATCACTGAAATCTTTTATTTTTTCATTACATTAAAATTTCATTTACAGTAGGATCTACTTCTGGGCCTTCTATTCTGTTCCACAGATCTATTTGTCTATCCCTACGGCAATGGCATATACTTGACTAAAGCAGTTTTATAGTGGTAAAGTAGGTCCCGTTCACTAGTCTTCTCTTTTTGAATTCTTTTGGCTATTCTCATTCTTCCATATTAACTTTAAGATCATTTTATCAACTTTTAAAAAAACTCTTGGTAATTAGAACTACTGTACATTTGAAAATTAAATTAAGGCAATATTACATTTTAAGGGTACCATTTCCCTATCTGAGATCTTTGTATCTTTACATTTTCCAAAATTTTTGGAGTTGTCATCAATTACTCACTTCCCCTCCACTCTCATATCCAATACCTCTACAAGTCCTACCTCCAAAACCATCCCAAATGAGTCTGCTATGCTTCATATCCATTCTAACCTGCAAAGACCATTATCACCTCTGGCTGATATATTACAGCAGCCTGCTTACTGGGCTCCCTATTTATAATCTTTACCCCAGAAAGATCTTTTCAAAGCATAAATCACATCAAGTCATACACCACTTTTAAAACTCTTCCCGTGCTTTCTCGCCACAATGAAAATCCAAATTCCTTACCACAAGAACTTTCACTCTCACTTGCTTCATTCCAGCCACTCCTGCCTTCCTTTCTGTTCCTCACAAGCTCATTTGTACCTTAGAAGCTTTGTACTAGCTATTTGTTGGATGCTATTCCCTCAGACTTTCAAGTGGCTGGTTACTCATGCTCTGAGTTTAAATATCACTTTCCCTAACCATCTAGTGTAATGTCACTCTCATATCACATCATCTCATCTTTACAGCACTAAACTCTACCAGATATTGTGTTACTTATATATTTGTTTACTGGCTGATTCTTCCATAAATATGTGAGCTTCCTGATAGCAGGACCCTACATAATCTTGTTAGATGTTTCCAGCACCTAGAATAGTATCTGGCCCATAGGAAGCATTTAACAAATGTTTGCTGAATAAATGAATTTGTTCGGATTTCACTTTTACCTATCAATAATATAATTTGCTTCCTGTACCCTTGTTATTAAATTTATTCTTTAGTATTCTATAATTTGTGACATGGTCACAAAGGTAATATTTTTGTTTCCACTCTACCAGGTTATTTTTATGACAGAGAAAACCAATTATTGCATATTTAGTCATCTTATAAATTCCCTTATTAATCCCAATAATTTTTAAAAAATTTTTTAAACGTTCATTTTTGAGAGAGAGAGACACACACACACACACACACACACACACACACACACACAGTGTGAGTGAGGGAGGAGCAGAGAGACAGAAAGACACACAATCAGAAGCAGGCTCCTGGCTCTGAGCTGTCAGCACAGTGCCCAACGTGGGGCTCGAACCCACAAACCACAAGATCATGACCTGAGTTGAAGTCGGATGCTTAACCGACTGAGCCACCCAGGCGCCCCTAATCCCAATAGTTTTTTAACTAAAGTTTTGCAGGTATACAATCATATCATTAATAAATTTTACTGTTTTTCCAATATGTACATTATTTCATTTCATTTTCTTATTTTATTTTTTAAATCTCCCAAAACGATGTACAACTTCACTGGTGAACTTCTCTGTCGTATTCTTAATTCTAACACATATGGTTTGAGTAATTCACGATTTAAATGATGTTTATTTTTTTTAGTAAACAGCCTTTATTATTAATTTCCACTACTAGTTAAGAGCTTTTTTTTATGAAGAATATGCCTTTTCAGCATCCATGTTTTTTTCCACTTCAAACTGTTAATATAATAAATTATGTTAAGAGGTTTCCTGATATTAAACCATTCGTATATTCCTGAAATCCTGCATAGTCATGGCATATAACCTTTTGTATTCCACTTGTTTATATTTCATCTAGACTTTTGCATCTATATAAGTAAGATTAGTCTATACTTGGATTTTTTTTTACTTTTTATTTTTCATTCTCTTATTTATACGATAAAGATAATAATCACTATAGTTTAATGGCTTAGTAAATTTAAGAATACAGAGTCCTGGCTGGATCAGTCAGTAAAGCATATGACTCTTGATCTTGAGGCCATGAGTTCAAGCCCCATATTAGGTGTATGGCTTACTTAAAAAAAGGAAAAAAAAAGTACAATTAAAAATGAAAGGATAAAGAACACTTATAACAAGAGCTTCAATCTGGGGCACCTGGGTTCAGTCAGTTAAGTGTCTGACTCTTGATTTCGGTTCAGGTCATGATCTCACAGGTTCATGAGTTTGAGCCTTGTGTCAGGCTCTGCACTAACAGCTAACAATTCCACTTGGGATTCTGTCTCCCTCTCTCTCTGTCCCACCTGCTTGCACACACATGCACGCTCTCTCTCAAAATAAATAAACATTTTTAAAAAATTAAATAGGGGCACCTGAGTGGTTCAGTTGGTTAAGCGTCCAACTTTAGCTCAGGTCATATCTCACAGCTCGTGGGTTTGAGCCCCACGTCAGGCCCCGAACTGACAGCTCAGAGCCTGGAGCCTGCTCAGATTCTGTGTCTCCCTCTCTCTGTACCTCTCCCGCTCATACTCAGTCTCTCTCTCTCTCTCTCTCTCTCCCTCTCTCAAAAATTAACATTAAAAAATTTTTTTAATTAAATAAAATAAATAAGAGCTTCAACTATTCCACTAGAATAAATTCTCATTTCTCCAGAGTACTATGACAGGAGTAATGGCCTAATGACTAAGTCAAGTTAACTACAAACTTTTTTGCAACTGTAAGAAACTGTTAATGTATGCTGTTAACACTATTGGACATCTCACAGAGGAGTAACATTAAGGTAGTTTAAGAGAGAGCTCTTAAAACACAGGGATCTCATAGCCAAGCTGTGGGAACAACCTTAAAGTCTATCAACAAATAAAGAGATAAAGAAAAATTGGTATACAAATACAATGGAATCTTATTCAGCCTTAAAAAAGAGAATTCTCTCATTTGCAATAATGTGGATGGACCTACAGGACATTTTGGTAAGTGAAAGAAACTAAATATAGTAAGACAAATGCTTATCTCCCTTATGTGCAGAATCTAAAACAGTCAAACTCAAAGGAGGAGAGAGGCTAGAATGGTGATTACCAGAGGCTGGAGGAGAGGGAAATGGAGAGAATTTGGTCAAAAGATACAAAATGTCAGTTATACAAGATGAGTAAGTTCTGGTGATCTAATGTATAGCATGGTGACTATAAGTAATACTACTGTTAGTATATACCTAAAATTTGCTAGGAAGGTACATCCCAAGCATTCTCAACACACACACAAAAGGTAACTATGACAGGTAACAGACTGGTGATTATTTCACAATTAATACATATATCAAATTATCAAGTTGTACAAGTTGTATTTACACACACACACACACACACACACACACACACACACACCCTGCCTAGGGATCTCTTTTTTATCCTTGTATGAGTATTTTTTAATTGCCTGTCAGCTGGGCCTCCGGAATTTTTTAAACTAAATTATAACTGACACATTACATTAGTTTCAGGTGTACAACACTGTGATTCAACAACTCTATATGTCATGCTATGCACACCACAAGTGACTATACTGACTATAGTCCCAATGCTATACCTTTCACCCATGTGACTTATTCATTCCACAAACGAAAGCCTGTACCTGCCACTCCTCTTCACCCAATTTGCCCATCACCCTACCCTCTTCTCCTCTGGTAACCACCAGTTTGTTCTCTGTATTTATAGGCCTGTTCCTTCTTTTTTTGTTTGTTTTTTAGATTCCAGATATAAGTGAAATCATATTGTATTTGTCTTTCTTTGCCTAACTTATTTCACTTAGTATAATGCCCTCTATGACCATCCATGATATCACAAATGGCAAGGTCTTTCTTTTTTAATGGCCGAGTAATATTTCATTGTGTATGTGTACACACACACATGCGCGCGTGCACACACACACACACACACACACACAATCTTCTTTATCCATTCATCTATCAATGGAGAGTTGTGTCACTCCCTTATCTTGGCTATTGTAAATAATGCCAATAAACACAGAAGTGCACATGTCTTTTGGAGTGTTTTCTTTTTCTTTGAGTAAATACCCAGGAGTGGAATTACTGAATTGTATAGTACTTTTGATTTTAATTTTTTGAGGAACCTCCATACTATTTTCCACAGTGGCTGCACCAATTTACATTCCCATCAACCTTGCAAGAAGGTTTCTTTTACTTTACATTCTCACCAACACCAGCTATTTCTTATCTTTTGATAAGACAAAGTGTAATGGCGCTTTTTTTTTTTTTTTTTTGGAATGGCGCTTTTGATGTGCATTTTCCTGATGATTAGTGATATTGAGCATCTTTTCATCTGTTGGCCAGCTATAGGTCTTCTTTGGAAAAATGTCAATTCAGGTCCTCTGCCCATTTTTTAACTGGATTATTTGGTATTTTGGTACTGACTTGTAAAAGTTCTTTACACATTTTGGATATTAAGCACTTATCAAATACATCATCTGCAAATTCAGTGGGCTGCCTTTTTATTTTGTTGATGGTTTCCTTATAAGTACAAAACCTTTTTATTTTGGTGTAGTCCTGATAGTTTATTTTTATTTTTGCTTCCCTTGCCTAAAAAAACACATCTAGAAAAAGGTTGCTAAGGCTGATGTCAAAGACATTACTGCCTATGTTTTCTTCTAAGAGTTTTATGGTTTCAGGTCTCACATTTAGGTCTTTAATCCATGTGAAGTTTGTTTTTGTGTATGGTATAAGAAAGTGGTCCAGTTTCATTTTTTTCCATGTAGTGGTCTCCAGGAATTTCTTTCAGATGTCAAATACTGCTAAAATTAATTCTTTTTTTCTTTAAAAATTTTTTAAATGTTTGTTTATTTTTGAGAGAGAGAGAGACAGAGCATGAGTGGGGGAAGGGCAGACAGAGAGGGAGACACAGAATCTGAAGCAGGCTCCAGCCTCTGAGCTGTCCACAAAGAGCCTGACACAGGGCTCAAACTCATGAACCATGAGATCATGACCTGAGCCGAAGTCGGACACTCAACCAACTGAGCCACTCAGGCGCCCCTAATTCTTATGTTAACCAAAGAAAAGTGACTCTGAGTCAGGAAACTTGACTATAAAGGGCTGATAACGCTAAATAGTTTTAAAAGGCTTTACTTAAAAACTATTTCCTATTACTGGGAGGCTAAAATTAAGAGAGGAGACAGCCAGAGAATAGTCAAGAGCAATTTCATTACATCAGTTACAGAATAAATTATATTCATATACTAGAATTTTTCTGAACTCTCAAATTGTGGAAAATCTGTGCTTTATTATAAAATGTACAATGTGGCTTAAAACCTCAAGATAAATAAAGCTGTTTTAAAAAAAGACTTTGAGAGAAAAAATACACCAGGAATTATTTCTAGGTTTCTTACAATAAACTCAGCAAATGAAAACCATGAAAAAAAGCTCTTTGCAACCAACACGAGAGCCAAAAATCAGGCACACTGTTCTGTTGGATCTAATAGAAAAGAGCCACTCTTAACCAGCTTCATACTGCATTTTTTTAGTGTACTTCATTGACTAGTACATTCAGAATCAACAGAAGTTTGAGAAATCTTCTAAGAGCCACTTTAGGAAACAAAGTTAATAGACTACATTTTTTTTTTTCCAAATGAAAGTAACTTGTATGAATATCATTCATAGTCTTCTCACACAGTCTACCTTAGTTGAATAAAAGAATATCTTAAGAAAACAGAAACTATTTTCTAATAACTAAACTTAGGACATAGTTAAGAAATATTATACAAGGGGCTACTGTTTACACTTTCATCCCTTATGAAGCCACTAACCTTCCCAGAGTTGGTACACTGAGTTTTCTGAATGATAGCTATGCTTCATGTACCAGTCTCATCCCACACTCTGAGAAACCTTGGTTACTAGCGTTGTCCTCACAGACTTCACAATTTCATGGAAGAAAACAGATCACAAACAAATAAATATATGTATGGCAGGTGGTAGTAAGTGCTATGAAAAAAATAAAGCAGGGTAAAGACAGGGAGAATGATGAAGGCAATGCTATTTATATATGGTTTCCCTTGTCAGGGAACCCTAACAAGGTAAAATTTAAGCAAAAATTTGAAAAAAGGAAAAAAGTAACCATGCTGGGTATGTGTAGTAAGAACATTCTAGATGAAGAGAACAGCAAACACAAAGGTCTTGAGTTGAAAAAACCCCAACCTTAGAATTCTGACTGCTCCTCCTTACTCAACCAGCTGGTTCTGCCCCACTCCTGAGTTCAATCCTCTTATCAGAGTCCAAACAAAAAAATTCCAAGAAGAATCCTCTAGCAGTTTTTGCTCTCAGTTTACTCATTTCACCACCACCCCCTTAATCCATCTTCTTTATATAAGACTGAGAATTTATACTCATCACTACTGTAACAAGTGATGAATACTATACTGATAAGAACACACTCAGAAAGGCTAAACTCTCTCTCTCTCTCTCTCTCTCTCTCTCTCTCTCTCTCTCTAGTCTTTTGGACTGATAATGGTAGTGACTTTATCACTCCTCCTTACCTCCATACCAAAGAAATGACAACAAAGGATACCGCAGCCTTTCAAAATTAATTCTAATTTAAGAAACAGATAACTGATTCTCAGCAGTTACCCGAGTAGAAATTGCTGTAGGTTATCAGTAACTTAGAGGAAAGAGAACAATGTTCTGAGACAGAGACAGGAAAAAAGATGCTAACAAAAAAACCTTGCAAACCTATGCATTAACTTGCATAACCACATCTTACAACTTTAACTTACATTAAGGGTGAAAACTTGAGCCTCATTTGTTATGTGAAAGAAAATGTTTCTGTACTACATAAAAGGAGAATAATAAAATATATCAATTACTCTGTATGTCTAGGAGACTTCATTTTCATGTCCGTAATCAGAACCTGCCACATCATTTTCTGTCTGGCACAGATAACTATTTTATCCCCATATATTATGATTTATCTTACATGTTAGTACAGGAAAAAGCCTGAGTTATCTTAAAGATAAGTACTTTTTTCTTCTGTTCCACTTACCTTAGCCCAGTAGCGAAAGGCTAACACCAAAGGAGTAAAAACAGGTTCCGTCTTGCCAAGAGCAGCAAGTAAATCAGTAGTGAGGCATGCCATATCATTTCCTGCACTCACTCTACAAAGTAAACCACTGTGAATGAGAAAGAAACAAATTTCACTGTATTAAAACCTTAAGAACCAGAATATTCCAAATCCTATGGTTATTCTTTCCAGTCACCGTATTTTAATACCAAGGAAGTCATAATAAAAACAAATAGATTTTAATAGATGGAGAGATAACTGGAAACGACAAATCATTTCTATCACTAGAGTTCCATAAAAAGTAAAGATGTTTTCAATACTCATTTGTACTTCAGAAATGAATTTCAACCTCACTTAGTATTTAAATTCTTCAGAAATTAATTTCAAGGGGTGCCTGGTGGGTGGCTAAGTGGGTAAGCATCCAACTCTTGATTTCAGTTCAAGTCATGATCTCACGGTTCATGGGACAGAGCCCCATGTCAGGTTCTGTGCTGACAGTGCGGAGCCCACTTAGGATTCTCTATCTCCCTGCCCCTCCCCTGCTCTTGTGAGTGAACGCATGCACTCTCAAATAAATTAAAAAAAAAAATTTAATTTCAAAAGCAGCATTAACATTCACCAAAATTTGATTTATATCAGAGAAAAGGCATTGATCTCATCAATGTCAAGTAGTGTAACATACCTTCCTGGCTCATTCTTTTTGCTCTGCACATGATAAAAAGAAAAAATGAAATACTGAAGTAACCAGCTATACTTCTTGACTCGAATTTTTCCTATCTAAGCTTTTATGATTTTACTGATATGCTACTTTGGATTAGAAAGGACGTACATATGAACCCTCAAATAATGCTTAAATGTAAGTGAAAATAGGAGCTATATTAAAGGAGTGACGGAATTATAGTAGAGATATTTGGTGGCAGGGAGAAGAATGTATCTGAGGTTCCACAAAGAGGCAATCTGACACATTGTGGATACAAAACAAAAAACAGAAAACACTAGGAGTCAGAATACTTCCATTCTGATCCTGATTTTACTCTAAATGTTGTGAATCTGGCCAAATCATTTAATCCCTCCAGATTCCAATTTTTTAATTAGAAAATAACAAAGTTGAATTAGATCTCCATAGATTCTTCTAACTTTGAATAAGAAAATATAGTACTCTTAAAATGTAAGATATACAAGTTAGTATTCAATAAAAGAACACTTAAAGAACACTTAATTACTTCTGTATTGTTTTTATGTCTCCCACATTGAAAGCAAATAGGATTATCTCAGTTTCCTTTTTGACAGGCGCTTTGCTCTCAATCCTATATACATCAGACTAAAAAGGCAACATTAGTCTTCAGTGACTCATTCAATTTCCATGAACTAAAAATTAGATTCTAAAAGATTGTGGGCTCCTTGAGAAGAGCGGCTATTTCCTATTTATGTTTGTATCCTTACAGCAAAGCAGTACCTAACATACAGTAAATGCACAATGCTGTTCGGTGAATGAACTTCTCTAAGAAAAAAATGGAAGTTCTGCCTTACTGTGTTTTGTGTTTAATTGGTAACTCTCCTTTTTTTGACATGCTTTTAGTAAGCTTTTATTTTTGATAGTATATTAATCTAAGGAGAAATCTAAAACAAAATTTTCTGGAGCGCCTGGTGGGTCAGTCAGTCAGTTGAGCGTCTGACTCTTGATTTCAGCTCAGGTCATGACCTCATGGTTCATGGGATAGAGCCCCAACTCAGGATTCTGTCTCTCCTTCTCTGTCCCTACCCTGTGCATGCACATTCGCATGTGTGCATTCTCTCTCTCAATAAATAAACTTTAATAATAAAATAAAATAAAATAAAATAAAATAAAATAAAATAAAATAAAATAGAATAAAATAAACAAAACAAAACAAAATTTTCTGCCTTGGAAATGTTCACTGTATATTTACTTGTTATTTCAAAAACTATTTTCTTTTCATTGTTACTAACCTTTTCCGATCTTTGCACACCACAACAGGAACTTTGGCATGAAAATCAGATTCCACATCTATATATAATACTAATAAGGAAAAAAATAAAACAAGTAAGCTATTGCCAACATCTCTCAAATATTTACTTTATGGTAAACATTAAGTGATAGTTTCCTTCTAAAAATCATTTGCGTTGCTTCTGTGGGATAATACACACTCCACATTATAAGCGTCAACCCAACAGAATCTCCTACCTCTCTTGGTGTCATTTGCTATATATCATAAATGACAGGCACAGTCCCAAATACTGTCCAAAAATTATAATCAGCTTAAGAAGAAAGGTCTTAACATCTCTAAAAATTTGAACATTTTCCAGTAAGTATATAATCTAGTCAAAGTGATTAAACCTTCAAAAATATGGCAAATAACAAACACCACTTACTTCTATTTCCAAAGGAGTCATGAAATGAAAACCTACAATGCTTTGACAATTTAGTTGTTTTAAGTTATCCATGCAAGTAAAAGGCTAACTCTGCTGGCCCCATTTCCTGTTACTATATGAAAAGCTTGCCCTAATCAATCAAAGAAAGGAAGAAGAGGGTAAAGCACACTTCCACTCTGAAGTCTTTCTCTACATCTCCCAGGAAGGCCCCATGACATAAATGTCCAATCTGATGAAAATAGATAGTTTAGCTTATTTCATCTGAAGTTAAAAGAAAATCTCTTAGTAGTACTTGTTGGGATTATTAATTTATTAAAAATTCATGTGCTGAAGATTTATATGCCAGGAATTGCATTACGCATAGTGGTTATGACAATTAATTGGTAAGACACAAAGAGCTCAATTAAGGGTTTGCAAAACATACACAAATCCTGTAAATAACAAGACAGAGATCTTAAAGGAATACAATGAAGGCTTAAAGAAGGTAATAATTTTTGAATCAGACTGAATTTTATAAACCTATGTTATGTGACTTAAGATGATCTAGTCATGTATTTAATATACATTTGCTAGGCTGATACTGTCCAGTGAATCTAAAGAGGTAAAAGCTCTATATCTATCTCTTATCTGTAATATGCTTTAGTTTTTGTGCAGTAACAGGCAAGTATTTATTACGAAAGAAAACTATATTAAAATCCCTTTACAAGATTAATTACATCGAATTATTTTCATAAAAACTAATTTCCCAGGAAAATGGCTAACAAGAAGCTGACAAATAATGGCGAGCTGACAGGGCAGAGAGAGAGAGAGAGAGAGAAACAGAGAGAGAGAAGGAAGTTAGAGCTGACTATGAAGTCAATGACAGGGTAAAGGAGGGTCAATAAGCGATCTTTTCTAGGCCAAACTGAAAATATTTTTGCCAGATATTTGTAACTCATAAAATTTAAGATGATAATAGGATTAATAACAACAATCACAGCAGCAAAAATTTAGTAAGAAGTCACTGCATGTAAACCAAGCACTTCTAAGCTGTGGCTTAACCCATTTCATCCTCCCAACAATCTTCTCATCAAAAAGATACTATACTGGACTGCCTGGGTAGCTCAGTCAGTTAAGCATCTGACATTTGGTTTCGGCTCAGGTTATGATCTCACAGATTGTAAGCTCAAGGCCCATGTTCAGCTCTGGGCTGACAGCATGGAGCCTGTTTAGAATTCTCTCTCCCCCTTCTCTCTGCCCCACCCCTGCTTGTATTCTCTCTCTCTCAAAATAAGTAACCTTAAAAAAAAAAAAACAAAAAAAACAAAAAAAAAAAAACCACTATATTACTGCCATTTTATACATGAGAAAACTGAAGCATTAACACTTCAGTAATTTGTCAAAGGATACAACCAATAAGTGGCAGAAGTAAAATTTGAGCCCAGTTAAGTCTGGCTCCATATCCTGAGCTCTTAGGCATTTACTTTTAACAAGAAAAGCAATAAATAAAAAAACAAGAAAATAATATTGTACTACCTGACTTAGGGGGTGGTTTAAGACAGATGTAATTTAAAAACTTTTTTATTTTGAAAGTATTTTTACCTATACGAATGTCCACTTTACATCAAAAACAATCCAGACAGACAAGAAAGATATGAGAAACATACTAGGTATGACTTGGTTGATGTAGTATAAATGATTAATTAAATTATTATTTTAAGTGGAAAAAAAAAAATACTTACTCAATGCATGCAGCACACATTTTTTCCCAAGTCTCTCCTAAATCTTCCTTCATCAGTGACTTCCTAATGATTACAGGTTTTCTGTCTTCTTTTACACAAGAAATGCCCATAACATTTTTAAATTACCCAATAGGCAGTACTTTTTTACATACCAATTTTAAATATACTTTTTATCTAATGACATGTAAATTTTATAGCACACCTATTCAACAAATATGTAAATGTATGTAATATAATGACTCATATATGCTACTACAAGTGTTAAACTTGGTTAGCCATATATAAAAAACACAGTGCACATACCCTCAAAGAATTTTCTTTAGAAAGACAAAAAAAAAAGAAACTCACCACTTTTTTTTAAAATCCCAAGCACTTGTATCAGAAGATCTGGATGATTCATCTAAAAAAATTCAAAGTAAATCAATATACTAATTTCAAAGTTCAAGATGCAAACATGAGAGAATTCGATTTCATTAAATATTTAAATAAAACCAATCTATTTTAAAATAATGAAAAAAGAATAGTTAAAACACTTTTATGGTAACATATCTTGTTCATGGAACTAGAATATAATAAATCATGTAGTGCTATTCTTCCAGCAATATTTCTAGAATTAATAAGTTCTTAGAATGAGAAAAGATTCTGGAATTTCACAGCAAAATAAACAGAAAAGAAACCAGTTTGCCAAATAGCCTTCAAAGAGAAGTTGTTGAGATAGGAAATTTAAGAGATACTGGTAACTGGCAGCATGGTCAAAAGGTTTAGATTAAATACTACTTTAAAATACAAACTTGTCAAATGCTTAGTTTAGTATGTACTTTGCTGCTAAAGTATTTAATAATCATGTACTAATGGTAAGTAAATAACTGTGTGAGATAAGAAATTAAAACATCAAGTTTTCACCTAAATCATTAATTTTCACCTAAGCATTAAAATTATTTAATAACATGTAAAATGTCAACCAACTATTTTAAATGTTTCATAGGTCAATAAATAAATAATGTTAGCAGTGCTAATTACTACTTATGGTAAGTACCCAGAATGTACCAGGCACACTATACAAAAATGTTTGGTATACAGCATCTTATTTAATATAAAAGTTATTATTATCCCTGTTTTAGAAATTAAAAAACTGAGTCATAAAAAGGCCAAGTCACTTGCTCATTGCAGCCAAGACTTGAACACAGAAGTATGATTTTAAAGTTATTTTCACTTTCTATACTGCCTACAAGTGATAACTATTCAACACCATCAAATATGTACAAGCATTTTCCCTTTTTACTGCATTCCCCTGCTTCCTTCTTTCTCTCCCTTATTTTTATTCCACCTATATCTAGTACCTAATAGTTTCCAAAATCACATTTAATTACACTATAAACCAAAATCTTATAGTCCCCTACACCTTCTCTAAAAAGATAATCAACTAAAAATTACCAAGTACTAGTTAAGAACCACATAAAAAAGTGTTTTCATAATTACTTACCCTGGGAGGAAATTTTATATCTATATTAACATCACTACTTTTCAGAGCAAACTTAGTCAGAGATGAGCCATACAACCTAAGTGAACACTCTGGAAATAAAGGAAAAAATATGAAAGCATGAAATAGTGTGCAAATATGAGAAATTTCTTAAAAACGATAATAGGAAAATTACATATATTTCAATTCTGTGTCTTCAATTCTAGGACAACATTTACAGAAGA
Organism: Lynx canadensis; assembly: GCF_007474595.2. NCBI lineage: Eukaryota > Metazoa > Chordata > Mammalia > Carnivora > Felidae > Lynx > Lynx canadensis. Next base: position 41,946,742 of record NC_044310.1, read on the forward strand.
ATGACATCCTTTCTAACTGATCTGCAAAAAAATAAAAATGTTTCTCAGTTATGGGATTCAGGGACAGAGAAGGAAGAAATTACTCATAAAAGTCCAGTGTTTACACACAAAATATTAGTAACAGTTCATTTAGGAATGACTAGAAGTATGTTTGATATTTAATATGTAACAGTGAAAATGTACTAACCTAGGTATAGCTACTGTCATAAACTACATTTATTTACTCTTAGATATTTATATTTATGTAAGAGATAATAGCACTTTAAATGGGGAAGGGATCATAGACATTGAATGCCAATGCTCTTTAAAAATACAAAATGAAGGCTCGTCACTTGATATTATAAACCTAAACTGCCCCCCCAAGAAAAAACAAAACACAAACAAAAAACCCTGTGGTGTTTCAAGATTTCATAGACCAAAATATATAGGAATAATAACATACAACTTATATCTTTTTCAAACTATCAAATACATTATTCAAAAATCATCGTAAGGTAAATTTTAAAAGGATCTCACCAGAGGGCAAGTTGAAAATAACATGATTGGGACTACTCAGGCAGGTTCAGTTTCTTAGAAAGTGTGAGTTTATACTCATTTGTATAGATAGAAGTCTACTGTTCAAGTTCACAAAACGTCTGAAAATCACTGAAATCATTAACATCATAAAAACTTCCTTTCTGTCCATTTTTTAATATATTTTACTTATTTTTTTAAAGTAGGCTCCACAGGGGCGCCTGGGTGGCTCAGTTGGTTAAGCACCCGACTTCAGCTCAGGTCATGATCTCATGGTTTCTGAGTTCGAGTCCCATGTGGGACTCTGTGCTGACAGCTCAGAGAATGGAGCCTCCTTTGGATTCTATGTCTCCCTCTCTCTCTGCCCCTCCCCCACTCATGCTCTGTCTCTCACCTTCAAAAATTAAACATAAAAAAAAAAAAATTAAAGTAGGCTCCACACACAACATGGGGCTCGAACTCACAACCCCAAGATCAAGAGCTGCAGGCTCTACCGACTGAGCCAGCCAGGTGTCTGCATTTTTCTTCTCAAAATAGTAAATTATTTCTGTATATAATTTAAATTAGTATTCATTATACTTTAGGTAGAAAACCACATTACAGATATGAAATGAAATGAAAATGTTTTCCATTTTTTAATTTCAATTTTATATTTTCTTATAAATCTCACAAATGGCTCTATATAAAACTGTAATTTGTCAACTGCCCAAAATCCCGCTGGTGGTGAGAAATAAGTTTTATTGAATAGACATTTACTTAAATTCAATACTGATGCAAAAACAGTATTAAGTGTTAAGCAAATATAATCTTTATATAAATGTCTACAATAAACCTGGCACAACTCCCCCTTACACCAAAAATATAAGCTTTCTGTAAAGAAAGAGCAGAGTCAAAAAGAAATAAAAGGGCAAATTTTACTTGTAATGAACCTACTTAAAGTAAATTAATTTTTCCTCACCATCGGCCATAAGAATCTTTTTCAGTGACTAGCTGGAATATACGCACTGAAAATAATATAATTAAAATGTCCACTCAGAAGTCAAAGATACTGAAAAATAATATAAAATATAATATTTGACGTATAAGAAATTTTCCTATATCTGACATTTTAAAACTCTTCTTATTGTCATAATTCTCTATTTTACTTTTCTGAAATATTTCCCAAAAACTCACTTATAAAATAATTAAATTCATCTACTTTTAAGATGGGAGAAACAAACAGAAAGGAAACATTAAGAAATTTACACTAAGTTTAGCAAGAAGCAAGGGGTAAAGTTTATGATTTTACTAATTAAGCATAAAGCGTATCTGTACCTGGTAAAAATGTTGTTATAACCTTTGACATTTCCTCCACAATTTCCTGACGGACTCTGAGGTCATCATCTGTTATTCCGTGTTCTTTTGCTAATTCAATAACTGCAACACTTAAAGCAGCCAAGTGGGCAGGGGAAGGAGGTGGCAGAGAACGAAGCTCACTTTCTTCCTGTTTTTCCTATTAATGTAACATTTAACAATAACATAAAAAAATTTTTTTTCTACTTTAATGTCCTTATATTTAGGATAGAAGAACATAAATATATTAACTCAACAAATATTCACCTTCTATATGCCAGATTTAATTTAAGACACCTAGGATATGGAAATGAACAAGAGACAGAAATGTTGTAAGTACTGGAAGATTAAGAAGTCTTTGGGGGGAGGTTATTATTAAACATTAAAAACTAAAACTTGTTCTACTGTACTGTCTTCATAAATTCTGAAATGCTACATCAAAGCCAAAATACTGTAAGTAAAACACTTAGCTGATAATTCTGTGGATAATTTTGCTGCAGCAAAAAGATTGTTTCAGATGGAGGAGAAAGTCTTGAATCCTCTCTGATCTGCACATGATACCAGATTAAACGGTCACAGGAAAACATCCTAGACACTATCATCACATTTGTTATACAGAATACCATTTACATTTGATTTCTTTCTGTTCTTTTATCCATCTAATACTAGGCAAAATGTTTCCCAAAACCCTGATTCTACTGAAAGTTTGAAAGCCAATTTAAACCAAAAAGCTAAAGAGAGACTATATTATATATACACGATTTTTAAAGATTGATTTATTATTCTGATTTTTAAATTTTTTTTTAAGTTTATTTATTTGAGAGACAGAGAGTGAGTGAGGGAGGGGCAGAGAGAGATAGAGGGAGAGAGAGAATCCCAAGTAGGCTCCGCACTGTCAGCACGAAGCCTGATGCAAGCTTGAACCCACAAACCGTGATACCATGACCCAAGCCGAAACCAAGAGTCAGACACTCAACCAACTGAGCCACCCAGGTGCCCCTATTATTTTGATTTTTTAAAAAAATACATGCTAACTGCAAAAGCTACATAAAACATAGGAAAATACAAAGAAGAAAATCATCCACACAATCTCGTCCTATTTCCTTTACTTTTTTTTTTTTTACCACAACGAAGACCATATCATTTCTTTAATATTATAATAATGGCATTTTCTATTACCACATTTTAGTCAAGAGACATTCTCTTATTTTTGATACATGTAGTTCCCAACAAATTGAAAAACCAGAAGTAGTTTGTTCGCTCTCCTCCACCCCTACACTGCACTTAAACAAAGACTGGTCTATTCCTAATTTTATTCATTGTTACTATATTCAGTCTTAACATAAATAAAGTTTACCTAAGGTATAGAAAATCAAACATGGCCGTAAGACAGCTTCATTTTTCTTCCAAATTTTTAGTTAAATTCTAGTTAGAGGAAATAGACAACAAATAAATATATACATTCATGTCAGATAAAGCTATGAAGAAAAATCAAACAGGGTGAGAGACGAGTTTGATGGGTAGGGGGTATTATTTTAGAATAGAGTGGACAAAGGTAACTCTAAGCAGGTAATATTTGGCAGAAACCTAAAAATGAAGAACAGAAATGTTTAAATTTCTGAGGGAACAGCATTCAGACACAGAGATGATAAATGCAAAGACTTAAGAGGCAACAAAGTACCTACCTAATGTTATTTGAAGAGATCAATGTGATTAAAGAGGTAACTAAATGATGAGGCTGAAAAGTTAACTAGAAGCCAAATATTGTATGACCTTATGATACGTGATAAGGACTTAAACTTTTATTCTAAGTTGGGAAGCCAGTGAAGAGCTATGAGCAGGAAGTAACATGTTATGACATGTTGTTGTTTTTTTTTTTTAAGTTTATTTATTTATTTTGAAACAGAGAGAATTCCAAGCAGGCTCCACACCATCAGCACAGAGCCCGATGCAGGGCTCAAACCCACGAACCAGGAGATCATGACCCAAGCCAAAGTCAAGAGTTGGGCGCTCAACTGACTAAGCCACCTAAGTGCCCCCACATGTTATAACATATTTTAAAAGAACAGTCCAGGCTGATAAATGAAAAAAGAATGGACTGTGGGGGGCAAGAAGGAAGGGTAAATTGGAAAGAGTCCAGGTTAAAGATGGTGGTAACTTAGACTAAAACAAAAAGAGTAGAAGTGCCTGGCTGATTCAGTTGGGAGAACATGGGACTTTTCATCTCAGGATCATGCATTTGAGCCCTACACTGGGCATAGAGACTAGTTTAAAAAAAAAAAAAAAAATCCCAGAGGCACCTGGGTGGCTCAGTCGGTTAATATTGGACTTTGATTCAGGTCATGTTCTCAGGGTTCATGAGTTTGAGCCCCACACTGGGCTCTGTTCTAACAGCTCAGAGCCTGGAGCTTGCTTCAGATTCTGTGTCTCCCCCTCTGCCCTTCCCCCACTCATGCTCTCTCTCTCAAAAATAAACATTAAAAATAATTTAAACCCTAGGGATGGTAATAGCTTTCCACTATTAAACAAACAAGAAAATTCCAAACAGAAAGAGTAGAGTGTGTGCAAATGACTCAATTTGGAATATATAATGTTTCAAGGTAAACGCTATAGAATTTGTTAACAGTTTGAATGTGGGATGTAGATGAGAGAGACAAATCAAAGATGACTCAAAAGTGCTTTTCCAAAGCAACTGGGTAAACAAATGGTGGTGTTTCTGGTGATATCTGGTAAGTTCTGGAAAGAATTAGTTTAGTCTAAGAAAACATGCCCGGGGCACCAGGGTGGCTCAGTTAAGCGTCCGACTTTGGCTCAGGTCATGATCTCGCAGTTTGTGGGTTCAAGCCCCGTGTCGGGCTCTGTGCTGCCAGCTCCAGAGCCTGGAGCCTGTTTCTGATTCTGTGTCTCCCTATCTCTCTGCTCCTCCCCTGTTCATGCTCTGTCTCTCTCAAAAATCAGTAAACATTAAAATATATGTATATATGGTGTGTGTGTGTATATATATATATAGAGAGAGAGAGAGAGAGGGGGGGGGGGAGAGAGAGAGAGAGAAAACATGCCCAAGAAGTAAGAGCTTGCTAACGAGTCATCTATTTCCACTCTCTGGCCATTCATCCCATTCCCCTTACATCTACCAGTTAGTCTCCTACTTCAAAACTTTCAGTAAATCCTCAACAGAATACTAGCAAACCAAATGCAGCAAAATATTAAATAGATTATATAGCATGACCAAGTGCAATTTTTTCCTGTAATGCAAGAAGAGTTCAACATACAATAGTCAATCAACGTAATCACCATCTTAATAAATGAAAGAAAAAAAAATGACTTGAATATCTTGATACAGAAAAAGCATTTGACAAAATTCACCCTTTTGTGGTTAAAAAAAACAAAAACAAAAACAAAAACACTCACCAAACTAGGAATAAAAGGAAATGACCTCAACATAATAAAGACCTATATAAAAACTCACTGCTAACATTAAACTCAGTGGTTAAAGACTAAAAGCTTTTTCTCTAAGATCAGGAACAAGTCAAGAATGCCAATATTCGGGGTGTCTAGGTTGCTCAGTTGATTCAGCATCCGACTTCAGCTCAGGTCATGATCTCATGGTTCATGAGTTAGAACCCCACACTGGGCTCACTGCTGACAGTGCAGAGCACACTTCAGATACTCAGTCCCTCTCTCTCTCTGCTCCTCCCCTGCTCGCACTCCCTCTCAAAAATAAACATTAAAAAAAAAAAAAAGAATGCCCATTTTTACCACTTCTATTCAACATATTATTAGAAGTGCTAGCCAGAGGAATTAGGCAAGAAAAAGAAATAACAGGCAACTAACTTGGAATGGAAGAAATAAAATTATCTCTATTCATAGATAACAAGCTAATATGTAAAAAACCCTAAAGATGCCATTAAAAAAAAACTGTTAGAACTAATGAACAAATTCAGTAAAGTAGAATACAAATCAACATGCAAAAATCAGTTGCATTTCTATACACTAACAATACACAATCTGAAAAGGAAATTAAGAAAACAACTCCATTCAACATAGCCTCAAAAAGGAACACCTGGGTGTCTCAGCTGGTTAAGCATCAAACTCTTGACTTAGGCTCAGGTCTTGATCTCACGATCATGAGACTGAGCCCCACGCTGGACTCCACGCTGACTGTGGAGCCTACTGGGGATTCTCTCTCTCTCTCTACTCCCCCCACCCCAGTCTCTCTCTCAAAATAAATTTAAAACAAATAATAATAATAAAATAGCCTCAAAAAGAATAAAATACTTAGAAATTAACTTAACCAAAGAGATGAATGACTTTGTACACTGAAAACAATAAAACACTTAAAGAAATAAAAGAAGACATGAATAAACAGAAAGACATCCCATGTTCATGGACTGGCAGGCTTAATATTGTTAAGATGATGTCAATACTACTCAAAGTAATCTACAGATTCAATACAATCCCATTAAAATGGGATTGATTTTTTTTGCAAAAATAGGAAAATTAATCCTAAAATTCACATAGCATCTTAAGGGACCCTAAACAGCCAAAACAATCTTTAAAAACAACAACGAAGTTACAGAATCCACATTTCCTGACTTTGAAACTTACTCTAAGAGCCACAGTAACCAAGACAGTATGGTACTGGTATAAAGACAGATGTATAGGTCAACAGAATAAAACACATAGCCCAGAAATAGATACTCATATATATAGCCAAATGATTTTTAATAAGGGTGTCAAGACTGTCCAATGGCAAATGGACTGGCTTTTCAACAAATCATGCTAGGAAAACTGGACATCCATATGCAGTATAGACCCTTATCTTATACCAATATACAAAAATTAGCTCAAAATGGATCAAAGACCTAAATGTAAGAGAAAAATTATAAAACTCTTAGAAGAAAACAGGAAAGTTTCATGACACTAGATTTGGCAATGATTTATTGGATATGAAACATAAAAAAACCACATAGACAAAAAAAGAAAAATTAGACAAATTGGAATTTATGAAAATCAAACTTCAGTGCATCAAACAACACAATTAACAGAGTAAAAAGGCAACCCACAGAATAGGAGAAAATATTTGCAAATCACATATATGATAAGGGATTAATATTCAGAACATATAAAGACCTCCTAAAACTTAACAACAAGAAAACAACCCAATTCAAAAGTGGTCAAAGGACTTGAATAGACATTTCTCCAAAGAAGATATACAAATGGGCAGTAAGTACACAAAAAGGTGTTCAACCTCAGTAATCATTAGGAAAATGGAAATAAAAAGGACAATGAAATACCTATTCACATTTAGTAAGATAACTATTACAAAACAGAAAAAAAACAAAAGTTTTGTGAATATAGAGAAATTGAACCCTTAGGCATTGCTAGTAGGAATCTAAAATGGTGTAGCCACTGTAGAAAATAGTATGGCAGTTTCTCAAAAAATTTAACATGTATTTACCATTTGATCCAGCAATTCCACTTCTGGGTATATACACAAATGAAATGAAAGTAGGGATTCGAACAAGTATTTACTCTACCAATGTTCATACCAGTATCATTCACAATACCCAAAAAGTAGAAATGACCCAAATAGAATAAATGGATGGATGAATGGATACACAAAACATGGTACTATGGACTACTATTCAACATTAACAGGAAGGAAATCTAATACATACTACATTATGGTTGAACCTTTAAGATAAAATACTAAGTGAAATTTGCAGAAAAGGACAAACATTGTAGGATTCCACTTATATGAGGTACCTACAATAGCTAGCCAAGTACACAGACACAAAACCAGGTGCAAAGGGAAGAGGGGAATGAGGAGTTACTGTATAATGGGTACAGAGTTTTAATATGGGATGATAAAAAGTTCTACAGATGCATAGTGCAGATGGTTGTACAATCATGTGAATGTACTTAATGTCACTGAACTGTACACTTAAAAATGGAAAAAATAATAAATTTTATGTCATATATATTTTACTGCAATAAAAATCATTTTTTAAAACCTTCAATGGCACACACAAAAAAACAAAACACCTTCAAGGGCACCGATAAGATAATGCCCCATCCTTTTAATAAGGAATTCACAGCAATTTAGTTTCAGCTTGCCTTTTTAAGCCCTCCTCCAACCATTCCTCCTACTTCTGCTAAAATTTTAGGCAATATCCATAGTTAAATAGTTACCAGCCATAAAATACTATATGTGCTATTGGGCCTCCAGGTCTTTACTTTCTGTCTCTATTCTTCTTATTTTCCTGATCATTCTCCAGTCTATTGGTTGCTCTTCTTCTACTAGTCCCTTAAACATTTGTATTCTTTGATCTTCTCTCCTGGTTCCTTTGGGTTATCTCACCCACACCCATGACTTCAATATGCTAAAGATTACCAAATCTGAATTTGTAGCTCCTATTATAAATTCCAGATCATTAGATTCAACTTATTGGTGGACATCTCTAATTGAAATACCCTGCAAGTGTTTCAAATTCAGTATATTCAAAAACTTTTTTTTTGTATTTCCTGAGTAAATGGCACCACAACCTATAATAACACCTCAAATCAAATACCTTATGATCACTCTAGACATCCTAGGCCTCCACCTCCACAATTTTACATCCTAAATCTCTTAAAGTTCTAACCTCAACTCCATTCTGACTGTCTACTCCTTCTTATCAAATGTTCATCATTGCCTGACTGGATTATCATGAGAGACTAACTGGTCTCCCCAAACCTAGACCTTTCAAAAGATTCTTTTTTTTTTTTTTTTTAATTTACTTCCAAATTAGTTAGTATATAGTGCAACAATGATTTCAGGAGTAGATTCCTTAGTGCCCCTTACGCATTTAGCCCATCCCCCCTCCCACAACCCCTCCAGTAACCCTCAGTTTGTTCTCCATATTTATGAGTCTCTTCTGTTTTGTCCCCCTCCCTGTTTTTATATTATTTTTGTTTCCCTTCCCTTATGTTCATCTGTTTTGTCCCTTAAAGTCCTCATATGAGTGAAGTCATATGATGTTTGTATTTCTCTAATTTCACTTAGCCTAATACCCTCCAGTTCTATCCATGTAGTTGCAAATGGCAAGATTTCATTCTTTTTGATTGCGGAGTGATACTCCATTGTATATATGTACCACATCTTCTTTATCCATTCATCCATGGAGGGACATTTGGGCTCTTTCCATACTTTGGCTATTGTTGACAGTGCTGCTATAAACATGGGGGTGCATGTGTCCCTTCAAAACAGCACACCTGTATCCCTTGGATAAATACCTAGTAGTGCAATTGCTGGGTAGTAGGGTAGTTCTATTTTGATTTTTTTGAGGAACCTCCATACTGTTTTCCAAGGTGGCTGCACCAGCTTGCATTCCCACCAACAATGCAAAAGAGATCCTCTTTCTCCGCATCCTCGCCAACATCTGTTGTTGCCTGAATTGTTAATGTTGGCCATTCTGACAGGTGTCAAGTGGTTCAAAAGATTCTTTCACACTTGAGTATGAAAGAGTTTGCAAAATACATGTCATTAAGCTCCATAAACCTCAAAATAAAATTCAAACAGTGTTAAGTATACATATTCATTCATGATCAGGCTTTTGCCTAACTGTCCAATTATCCATATATTTCATCCTCTCCTTTGTGTGCTTCAGTTATGCTAAACTACTAGTTGTTTCCTGAACACACTCTGCCATTTCTTGCCTCAAACCAACCCTCCACGTGATGGTTTCTCTTCCATAAAGATACATTCTCATTTCTACATTTGGCTAACATTATTAAGAACCAGGATCATATTCTCTATTCACCTTTTCTGACTCACTACACAAACTGTTACATAAGTCCCAATCTGCTGTCATACCATATTCTAAAAACCATCTACTATGACACTTAACCACATTCTTTCTCAATCAACCATTTGCTTATATGCCCGCAAACTCCTTATGTCCACAGGTTATGGAGCTGTACTTCTTTTTACATTTCCGTAGCAGCAGTACCTAAAGCAGAAGCTGAAGGTACACAATAAATTCTTTATAAATTAAAAAAAAAATCTATATTAGTCTTTTTACTGGAAAATATAGTTCAATTATCTTTTTGGATATGCATAAAATTAGTATGATTGAGCTTTTTAATCTGTTTTTCCTGACACCATCAAGCCTTGTGCCCTACCCCAAATCTGCCCATTGTTTGGGATGGAGGCTTTTTCATTATCTTATTCAATCTTTCTACCTCTAATAGTTCAGAGGTTATACTTTTTTGCTACTCATAAAATGTATACCCTAGGTATTTCAACATGGATACTTAACCTAACAATATCTAAAACAAACCAGTATCTTTTATTCTCCTCCAAACCAGAAAATCTTTTTAAAGTTTTAATTTGGATAACCCTCTCGAAATTTACATCCTATTATTGTTAGTATTTTAGTACTAGCCTGCATTTTTCTCCATGACAAACTGAATGCTATTGTTGTTGTTGTTGTTACTGTCATTTTATTCAACCGATGTATCTTTAACTCTCCAATCCTTCTTCCAACTCTCTTATTTCCTCAAAGATCATTTTTAGTCTAAAATACAGCCTTTAGAACTTCCTTTACTGAGGGTCTTTTGGAGGTTAACTCACTTCATTTATCCATCAATATATTCTGTGCTTAGTATTGTTAGATATTGTTAAGATATCGTGCTAAGATATTGTTAAATATACCTTTATGGGTGACCCCACCTTTTCTTTTTGACTGCTTTTATAAAAAGTACTTTACTGAAATGTAATTGACATAAACAGCACAAATATAAAGTTTACAATTTGGCTGATATCTGACATACATATACCACCATAAAACCATCACTGTAGTCAACGTAATAAATGTATCAATCACACATAAAAATTCCTTCATATCCCTTTGTGACCACTCTCCCACCCTTTTACACACATACTTGGGCAACCAATGACCTGCTTTTGACAACTACAGTTTAGTTTGCATTTTCTAGAGTTTTACATAAATGGAATCACACAATACATACTCATTTTTATCTGGCTTCTTTCACTCATGTTAATTATGTTAAGATTCATCTGTGTTGTATATATCAACAGATCATTCCTTTTTATGCCAAACAGAGTAACATGGTATGAATATATACCACAATTTGTACATCCTTTCACCTACCTATTCATGTACATTTGGCTTCTCTGCATTTTTTGGCTAATAATTGTATATAAAGCTGCCATGAACATTAGTATACAAGTATTTGTACAGACATATGCTTTCACTTCTACTGGGTAAATACATAGTAATAGAATAGCTGATAGTGTATTAGGTGTATGTTTAACTTCTTTTAAACTGCTGAAGTGTTTTCAAAAGTGGATGTACTACCACATGATCCAACAATTCCACTTCTGGGTACTTACCCAAAGGAAACAAAAACGCTAACTCAAAAAGATATTGTACCTCCTCATGTTCACTGCAGCATTACTTCTAATAGCCAATACATGGAAACAACCTAAGTACCCATGAATGGATGAATGAAAAATGTGATAGATATAGATATATACTTCCCATTGTGTATGTGTGTATATATACAACAGAAATTACTCAGCCAAAAAAAGAAAGACATTTATAACAGGGATGGATGCTGAGGTCATTATGTTAAGTGAAATAAGACAGAGAAAGAAATCCTACATGATCTCACTTATACGTGGAATCTAAAAAACACAAACTGAACTCATAAATACAGAGAACTGATACCAGCATTCTTCTCGAAGCTAGAACAAGCAATTCTAAAATTCATATGGAAACACAAAAGGCCCCGAATAGCCAAAGTAATTTTGAAGAAGACCAAAGCAGGAGGCATCACAAAGCTGTACTTTAGCCTCTACTAGAGACTTTAGCCTCTACTACAAAGATGTAATCATCAAGACAGCATGGTATTGGCACAAAAACAGACACAAAGACCAATGGAATAGAATAGAAACCCCAGAACTAGACCCACAAACGTATGGCCAACTAATCTTTGACAAAGCAGGAAAGAATATCCAATGGAAAAAAGACAGTCTCTTTAACAAATAGTGCTGGGAGAACTGGACAGCAACATGCAGAAGGTTGAAACTAGACCACTTTCTTACACCATTCACAAAAATAAACTCAAAATGGATAAAGGACCTGAATCTGAGACAGGAATTTACCCAAGGGATACAGGAGTACTGATGCATAGGGGCACTTGTACCCCAATGTTTATAGCAGCACTCTCAACAATAGCCAAATTGTGGAAAGAGCCTAATGTCCATCAACTGATGAATGGATAAAGAAATTGTGGTTTATATACACAATGGAGTACTACATGGCAATGAGAAAGAATGAAATATGGCCCTTTGTAGCAACGTGGATGGAACCAGAGAGTGTGATGCTAAGTGAAATAAGCCATACAGAGAAAGACAGATACCATATGTTTTCACTCTTATGTGGATCCTGAGAAACTTAACAGAAACCCATGGGGTAGGGGAAGGAAAAAAAAAAAAAAAAAAAAAAGAGGTTAGAGTGGGAGAGAGCCAAAGCATAAGAGACTCTTAAAAACTGAGAACAAACTGAGGGTTGATGGGGGGTGGGAGGGAGGGGAGGGTGGGTGATGGGTATTGAGGAGGGCACCTTTTGGGATGAGCACTGGGTGTTGTATGGAAACCAATTTGACAATAAATTTCATATATTGAAAATAAATAAATAAATAAATACATACATACATACATACATACATACAGAGAACTGACTGATTGGTCGGGATGAGCAAGATGGGTGAAAGTGATTAGATGGTACAAACTTTCAGTTATAAAATAAATAAATCTTAGGAATGTAATGTACAGCATGGTGACCACAATTAGTAATGATGCATTGTATATTTGAAAGTTGCTAAGAGAGTCAATCTTTTTTTATTTTTTTTTTTTTAATTTTTTTTTTTCAAGGTTTTTTTATTTATTTTTGGGACAGAGAGAGACAGAGCATGAACGGGGGAGGGGCAGAGAGAGAGGGAGACACAGAATCGGAAACAGGCTCCAGGCTCCGAGCCATCAGCCCAGAGCCTGACGCGGGGCTCGAACTCACGGACCGCGAGATCGTGACCTGGCTGAAGTCGGACGCTTAACCGACTGCGCCACCCAGGCGCCCCGCTAAGAGAGTCAATCTTAAAAGTTCTCACCTCAAGACAAAAAATTTATTATGTGTGGTGCTGTACAACCAGACTTATTGTGATCATTTTGCAAAATGTATAGTGAATCATTACGCTGTCTACCTAAAACTATGTATCTCAATTAAATCTCAATTATATCTCAATTAAAAAATTATTGAAAATAACTAAAAGTTTTTAAAAAGTGCAAGTACTACCTTACATTTCCATCAGTACTGTTTGTGACTTACAGTTCGGTGTCCACATCCTTGACAAACCTTGGTACAGTTATTTTTTTTTTTATTTTTAGCTATTCTTGTATTGATTTCCCTAATGTAAAGATACAGAACGTTGAACATCTTTTCATGTGTTTGATATCTGTATATCTTTTGTAATGAAGTGTCAACTCCAATCTTCTGCCCATACTTTTATTGGACTGTTTATTACTGAGGTTTTGAATTTTTTTATTGAAGTATAATTAACATACAATGTTGTATTAGTTTCAGATACACAATATAATGATTCAACAAGTTTATACATTTCTCAGTGCTCATTATGCTTATTAGTGAGCTTTCAAAGTTGTTTCTACCTTCTACATATAAATTATTGCCAGATACATGATTTGCAAGTATTTTCTCCCAGTCTGTAGCTAATATCATCATTTTTTGAATAGTATCTTCCAAGGAACTGAAGTTTGCAATTTTGAGGAAGTCTCATTGATAATTTGTGTCCTTTAGTGTCATATTTTTTAAAATTGTGACTAACCCAAGGTTATAAACATTTTTTCCTATAGTTTCTTCTGGAAATTTTATGCTTTTAGGTTTTACATTTATGTCTGTTATTCATTTTGAGTAATTTTTTTATACAGTACAAATTATGGATCTAATTATTCTAGAGCCATACATTTAGAAGACTATCATTTCTCCACTGAATTGCTTTTGAACGTCAAAAATCAGTTGTTCACACATGTGTGGGCCTATTTCTAGACTCACCATTCTGTTCCACTGATCTATTAGTCCACTTGATGCCAGTACCACACTGTCTTGATTATTGTGGCTTTGTTAAGTCTGGAAATAAAGTGTATTAGTCTTCCACCTTTGTTCTCTTTCAAGGTTGTTTTGGATCTTCTAGATAGAGCCTTTGTGTTCTCATATGAATTTTAATTTTTTTTTTTCAACGTTTATTTATTTTTTGGGACAGAGAGAGACAGAGCATGAACGGGGGAGGGGCAGAGAGAGGGAGACACAGAATCGGAAGCAGGCTCCAGGCTCTGAGCCATCAGCCCAGAGCCTGATGCGGGGCTTGAACTCACGGAGCGTGAGATCGTGACCTGGCTGAAGTCGGACGCTTAACCGACTGCGCCACCCAGGCGCCCCTCATATGAATTTTAGAATCAGTTTTTAAATCAGGATTTTGGCTGGGATTATGTTGAATCTATTCATCAGTTTAGAAAGAACTGACAATAATATTAATTCTTCTAACACCCAAACAAGACGATTTCTCCATTTATTTAGCTCTTTCATTTCTCTCAGGAATGTTTTATAGTTTTCTGTACACAAGCTTTGCATATTTTGATGCTATTTTAAATAGGGTTTTTTTTTAACTTCTAGATTTCACTAAATATTCTATATAAACAATTATATTATCTATAAATACAGTTTTGCTATTTCTTTTAGAACCTCTAATACAATATTGAATAAAAGTGTTAAGAGTGAACATTATCTTCTTTCTTCTCCAATTTTTTTAATGTCATAAAATATACACCACATAAATTTCACTATCTTAACTGTTTAGGGTACATTTCAGTGACATTAAGTAAATTCATACTGTACAACCATCACTATCATCCATCCACAGAATTTCCATCTTACAAAACTGATACTCTATATCCATTCATGATAACTCCCCATTCCCTCATCTCTGCAAGGTTCTGGCAACCACCATTCTACTTTCTCTATGATTCTGTCTATTCTAAATATCTCAGGTAAATGAATTCATATAGTATTTGTCTTTTTGTTACTGGCTTACTTTATTTAGCATAATGTCCTCAAGATTCATCCATGTTATAGTATATCAGAATTTCCTTCCTTTTTATCACCCATTGTATGTTTATATAACATTTTGCTGACCCATTCATCTACAGATGGACACTTGGGTGGCTTCTATGTTTTAGTCATTATGAATGATGCACTATGAACACAGGTGTACAAATATTTCTTCAAGACCTGCTTTCAGTTCTTCCAAGCATACACTCAGAAGTGTAACTGCTGGATCATATGGTAATTCTTTTTTTTTTTAATGTTTATTTATTTTTGAGAGGGAGAGAGCACAAGCAGGGGAGGGGCAGAGAAAGAGAGGGAGACACAGAATCTGAAGCAGGCTCCAGACTGATCTGCCAGCACAGAGCCCAATGCAGGGCTCAAACTCATGAACCATGAGATCATGACCCTGAGCCGAAGTCAGATGCTTGACTGAGCCACCCAGGCACCCCAGTAATTCTACTTTTAATTTCTTGAGGAAACACAATACTATTTTCACAAGAGCTATACCATTTTTTTTAACGTTTTTATTTATTTTTGAGACAGAGAGAGACAGAGCATGGTCAGGGGAGGGGCAGAGAGAGAGGGAGAAACAGAATCTGAAGCAGGATCCAGGCTCTGAGCTGTCAGCACAGAGCCTGACACGGGGCTTGAGCTCATAGACTGTGAGATCATGACCTGAGCTGAAGTCAGACACTTAACTGACTGAGCCACGCAGGCACCCCAAGCTATACCATTTTCGTATCTATCTTTTCTCCTAATCTTAGGGAGACAGTGAGTGTTCAGTCTTTCACCATTAAGTATGATATTAGCTGTATGTTTTTCATAGATGTTCTTTATCACATTGAGGAAGTTCTCTTCTATTCCTAGCTTTGCAGAGCCTGATGCAGGGCTTGAACTCATCAACTTGAGACCTGAGTCGAGATCAAGAGTTGGACACTTAACCGACTGAGCCACCCAGGAGCCCCTTGCTGAGACTTTTTATAAGAACTTTTTTAAATGCTTTTTCAGCATCTACTGAAATGATCAAATAGTTTTTTTGGTTTGTTAATATGATAAATTACATTCATTGGTTTTCTAAACCAAAACTGCACTCTTGGAATAAAGCCCCACTTGGTCATAATATATTTCTTCCTTAAAATTATTCTTAGATTCAACTTGCTAAAATAATGTTTAGAATTTTTGCATTTTTATTCATGAGGGATATAGGGCTTAAGTTTTCTTTTATTGTAATGTCTTTTTCTGGTTTTGGTATCAGAATAACATAGGCCTCATGGACTCAATTAGGAAGCCATACTCTTCTTCAGTGTTCTGGAATATGTGTACTGGCACAGAAATTATCAATTATGCCAGAGCTCAAGGGTGACCTTTTATTTCTTTTTTTCAAGTTTTTTCCTCTTTCTATTTCATTTTGGATGGCCTCTATTATCGTATGTTCAAGTTCACTTTTTCTTTTGCAACGTCTGATCTGCCATTAGTCCTACCCAGTGTATTTTTCATCTTAGACCCTGTAGTTTTCATTACTATAAATTCAATTGTAATCTTTTTTATATCTTCCAAGTCTCTATTTAATTTTTGGAATATCAGGAATATAGTTAACTGCCTTGATGTCTTCCTCTGCTAATTCTCGAGTCAATTTAATCAGTTTTTCCCCTCATCATGGTTTGTGTTCTCCTGCTTCATTGTATGCCTGATAATCTTTGAATGCCAACATGAACTTTTTTTGTGGTGATGGATATACTGTGTTTCTATAAACATTCTCAACCTTTGGTCTGAAACACTGGAAACTGTACTTTTGGGTCTTGTCTTTTAAATACTTTAGTCAGGATCAGACTGCATTTAGTTTAGGGTTATATATTCCCCACTCCTGAAACAGAATCTTTCTGCATACTCCACCCAATGCCCATGAAGGTTTTCCAGTCTGGATAGTGGCAAGGTACTTACTATTCAAAGCCCTATGTGAGCACCAAGCACTGTTTGAATTCCATCAGATGATTCTTTCCCTGGCTCTAGGCAGCTTTCTCACATGCATGTACCAATCAGTACTGTATTGAATACTCTGAGGGGACTGTCTTTACACCTATGGATTTCTTTTTTTTTTTCTTTTTTTTCAAGTTTATTTATTTATTTTGAGAGAAAGAGAGAGAGAGCACAAGCAGGGGAGGGGCAAAGAGACGGGGAAAGAATCCTAAGCAGGCTCTGTGCTGTCAGCAAGGCTCGAACTAGCAAACTGTGAGATCATGACCAAAGCCAAACCCAAGTGGAATGCTTAACAGACTAAGCCACCTGGGCACCCCTTTCTCTTTTTTGTTTCTTCAACAAAAAAGCTTTCTCTTTTTTGTTATTCTATCCTACAAACTCTAGCCACCCTGGATTCCCTGGACTAAAGTTCATCTCACCTCTGGGAGTTCATTGGGTTCCCCTCCCTATAATGCAGTATGGAAATCAAACTGGAGTAATCATTGGGTTCACCTCATTTGTTTTCCATTCACTGCCTGTCCTTCATTGCTTGAAAACCACTGTTAGCTATTTTTATCCTTTTTTCCCCTTTGGTTATTTCAAGAGTGAGGTAAATCTAGTCCTTTTTATTCCAATTTCAACAAAAGCAGAAGTCCAGTACGACTGTTTTTAAGGTTTGCTTTTTTGTAATGTTCTAACATTTCCTTATAAAGTATATAATGTGTATTGGCTTTCTTTTTAAGTTTCTTGTTTGGAACTCCCTGAGGTTCCTGGAATTAATGAGTAGCATCATTCAACATTTCTTGAAATTTCTCAGTTATTATCTCCTAAACTACCACTTTGTCTCTGTTCCATTAAGTCTTATGAAGCTCTAATTAAATCAAAATAGGCTAATAAAATCTGAATTTCTTTTCCGAATTTCTGATTTTCTTCAATGCATTCACTTTTTCAAGAAAGATGTACTGAACACCTACTATGTGTCAGACACTGTCCTAAGCAATATAGAAACAAAAATAAGACACTAAACCTACCTGCTAGAATACTGGATATTGAAAGTGTAGAAGAAAAGGAGAGAAAGCAGACATGCACAATACATTCTGATCAAGCTGCTATGCAAGCACAGAAATACCTAATCCAGACTTTTTGGGAAGATCAGGTAAGAGTATTTCTCAGAGAAAATACACCAGCAGAGACTGAGACATAAGTAGATTACATAGTATTAATATTACAACTTTGAAAAGAAAAAATTAAATAGCTAAAATACTAATCATTTTTAAAAACACTATTCATATCTATGTCTACGAAATGTTCAAACAAAAATAGCTAACTAAAAAATTATGAATTCCCAAAGTCTAATCATCATAAAGCCCTACATGGTCTGGACTTCTCTACTTTCACCTCACATCATTTTCGTCCTATCTCTCTTTGCCCCAGTCACACTAGACATTTTCAGTTCCTAATATGCCACATCATTTCCTAACTTAGAGAACTTTATTCATACTTTTTTGTGTAAAATGCCCTCAGCTTACTCCTCTGTGCCATTCACCTTTCTTTTAAACTACTTCAAAGTTCAACTCAAATGACACTTTCTCAGATAAACTGTCTCTGTTGCAGACTAAGTAAAACATTCGTATACACTTCCTTAGCACCACATTTCTCCCTTTAATAAAACTCGTTATACTTAAATTCTTTTTCAGTGTACGCCTTCACCAATACTTTAGACACTCTGAGGGTAGGAATCACGACTATCTTGTTCACCGCTGCCTAGACCAAGCACATAAAATCTCAATAAATATCAGGTGGACTGACTGTACTTGACAGTTATGTATGTATGTAAGTATGTATGTATTCATTCATGCATTCATTTCGGTTTTATTTTTAAGTTATCTATACACCCAACATGGGGCTCAAATTTACAACCTGGAGATCAAGAGTCACATGCTCTACCAAATAAGACAGCCAGGAGCCCCTCTCTGACAGTTTTAAACTCAGTAATCAACACACTTTAGGATGAAAAGACTGGTCTCTGAAAAGAACCTCCTGACCACCTAAGATAAAGTCAATCACAGTTTTTAATGCTATCATTTTAGTTAACAATATAAGACTGGACAAATGCCTCATTTTTGGTTTCATAAATTAATCTTTGATATAGTTTTACCATTCAAAATATAAATAAAATATTTTATAAAAAGAACTCACCAAAATATTTTTCTTATGTCGTTTCTCCTTTATATGTTTATGAGCTCCCTGGATGTTTTCAATGTGAATTAAGCAAAGTTTGCATAGGTATCGGCAATTGGTATATTCTGGTGAGCGCTGAAAAGTTAAAAAATACATTTTCAAAAAACAGAGAAGTAAATTTTTGACTATATATTTGGATGACATAAATATAAGTAACAAAAATAGGCATTAAAGGAATAAATTTTTAATAAACAAATCAGTACTTATATACCGAAAAGATAGTTGTCCTTTTCAAAACAGTCACCATAGGCAATTATATGCTAATTTCAAACAACATGATAATGTAATATAGTCTTTAGAATCCAATGTAGGATAAAAAAGTCAGTCTTGTTACTTAGTCTTATTCCAATGTTGTCCCAAAAACCAGTTTCAAACTTTGTCTTTTTATTATAAAAAATAAAATCCACCCTCAAATAGGGGAGTTCAAAAGAATGAACTGCAAATATGGAAGACAGTTTCAAAAGCTGAGTTCCAAAATCACTCCAATGAATCTCAAGCTCATGGGAATAAATGGATACTCTCTTGAGTCAACTATTCCGAAGGGAACAATTCTGACACACAAAATTATCATAGTACTTTAGTCATACTTTATAAATCTACTCTTGAAATAATTTTTAAAAACTTAGTAATTTCAAAGGGCCTGTTATGTGCTAGGCACCATACTAGGTGTTTTCACACATAATTTGTCACTTTAATACCCCTAATAATCCAATTAGATTGGTATTATCTTCATTCTATACATGTGAAAACAAAAGCTTATACAGCTTGTAACTTTCACAAGGATACAACATTAAGTAGGAGATGCTGAATTTAAATTCATGTATATCTGAATCCAAAACCAGCTCTATCCATATTGATTACACAATGAAAAATTATAAAAACACAATAAATACACATTGAATTTAAAATATTATTTCTAGTGCCTTATACTGAAATTGCAGCAATGCTTAAATTTTTATCTCAGATTGATCTTCAATAGGCTGCAATTCCTGACAAAAAGATTCTCACCCCAAATTTACCAACAATCCTACCAGACTAAAAATAAATATAGCCATCATTTAATGACTCCACATTTTACTGGCAAAGCAACTAAATCTCAAGAATTAAATAATCTGTCCAAGGCAACAAGCAAAAAGGAAAATTCAGTTCGATAGTCATTTCGATTTGTAGTATAAAAATTCTTTCACCATTTGCAAAGATATGGATGGAGTGAGAGTTATGCTAAGTGAAATAAGTCAGAGAAAGACAAATACCATGTGATTTCACTCATATGTAGAATTTAAGAAACAAAACAAACGAGCAAAGGGGAGAAGGGGGGGCAAAGCAAAAAACAGATGCTTAACTACAGAGAACAAACTGGTTACCAAAAGAGAAGTGGGTAGGAGGATGGGTTAAATAGGTGATAGGAATTAAGGAGAGCACTTGTGATCAGCACTAAGTGTTGTATGGAAGTGCTGAATCACTATACTTTACACCTGACACTATCATTACACTGTATGTTAACTGGAATTTAAATAAAAACTTAAAGACAAAAAACAAACCAAAGAAACTCTTTCAAATCTGTCCTTCTTGGGGAACGAATTAAGACCTTGCAGAGACTCCTACCTCTTAGTTTCTAACCACAACTAATACTTAACTCCCTAAATACCTTCTTAGCTCATACTATGTCAGACATTTATCTAGGAGCTGGGGAAATACAAACAAAACAAATTCTCTGTTCTCACAGTTTACATTCTAGTGTACAGAGACATGTAATAAATAAACAAATGTACAAATTAATAGGAATATGGTGTGGGAGTATTAACTACTTTTTTAAAAAAGGGTCCTCACTTAAGACTTTACTGATAAACTTAAAGGAAGTGAAGGATTAAGCTGGGTGGATATTTGGTAAGAGACATTCTAAGCAGAAGGAAATGTTAATGCTAAGGCCCTGAAGCAGGAATGTGCTAATATGTTTGAGAAACTGCAAAAAGCCTAGTGTATGACTGGCAGAGGGGTAATTGGGGCCAGGTCACAGGCCCCTTAAAAAGACCCTGGCTTTTATTCCAAGTGTGAGAGGAAGACACTGAAGGTTTTCAAGCAGAGAACTACAAGATCTAATCTACTTTTAAAGGGATCACTTGCCTTCTTCCTAATTCCTTCAAGAACAGAAGCAGGAAGAGCTTATTGCCATTATGAGCATACTGCAACAATCCAGAAGAGAGATGATGTTGACTTGGTTCAAGAAGAGTGGTGAATGTGGCAAGAAGGGTCGATTCAGGAGTCAAAAGCATAAATACAGAACACCTGAAGCTATGAATATTGATGAGGGAGTCATGAAATCACTTATGACACGAGTTTTTCAGTTGTAAAATATTAGCGGACAAGGACTTGTCTGGATTTTTTTCATAAGAAAAATTTGTTGTAACACTGAACGGGAAGTCAGAAAGCTTGAGATGACATCTCAATTGACCTTGGATAAATCTCTAACACTGAAAACTGCTTCTATCATCTTAGAATGTAATAATAAAAATTGCTCTCCTTGGTAAATTCAATTCTACAAATAGCTGATCTTTATTTAGTGGTTACTACATACCAGGCACTATGCCAAGAACTTTACTTGTATTACTGTATTTAGCCCTCCTAACAGCCAATGAGCTGTTATTTTTTTATCAACTCTATTCTAATGATGAAGAAACTGAGGTTTAAAGAAGTTAAATAACTTATCCAATGTTACCCAACCAGTAAGTGGCAGAGATAGACCCCATGACTCCGAAACCCATACACTTTAATCACTAAGCAAACTACCTCCAATTATTGGCTAACTTCTATGTGCAAGGCAATATATTAAGTACAACAGGAAATAGGACAAAAATGTTCTATCATGAAGCTTCTAGTTTCACAGGAGAAACAAATAAAAAAATGTTTTAAAATTCCTTTATTATAGTTATATTTTATTTTGCCATTAAACACACACAATAAACCTTTCTCTGGGCATGGAAATTCTAGTCAACAATACTAGTCAACTAGTATTTCCTAGTCAACATTTAACACTCACTATGGGGAAATTTACCCTTCTGATCTAAGAGCTTGGATTCATTCCTTCTTTGGTACAGTTTAAAAATCTACATCTTTACTCCTCAATCAGATAATCTATGGGTATAGTGTGAACCAAAGGACCTGATGAAACCAAAAGCAAGTAGTTAAGAATATTCTTAATGGGGGCGCCTGGGTGGCTCAGTGGGTTACGTGACCGACTTCGGCTCAGGTCATGATCTCACGGTCCATGGGTTCGAGCCCCACGTCGGGCTCTGTGCTGACAGCTCAGAGCCTGGAGCCTGTTTCGGATTCTGTGTCTCCCTCTCTCTCTGACCCTCCCCCGTTCGTGCTGTGTCTCTCCCTGTCTCAAAAATAAATAAACGTTAAAAAAAAAAAAATTAAAAAAAAAAAGAATATTCTTAATGAATGTCTAAAGCTGGTAAAAAAAAAAAAAAAAAAAAAAAAAAAAGGTTAACTAAGAGTGCACTCAACAACTGGGGCACCTGGTTGGCTCAGCTGTGCTGACAGCTCAGCGCCTAGAGCCTGCTTCAGATTCTGTGTCTCCCTCTCTCTCTGCTCCTACTCTTCCCCTGCTCATACTTGGTCTCTCTGTCTCTCTCAAAAATAAACAAAACATTAAAAAAAAAAAAAGTACACTCAATTGAAACGAGAGGTTTTGGAGGACAAAGAGGTGCCAGGAAGAAAAGAGATTACAGACATCTATGCTGGTACTGGCACACTCATCTTATATAATTATTGCCTAAATTCAAATAAACAAATTCAAACAACAAATAATACGTCTTCCACACTTCCAAGCTTTTCTTTTACCCCAGGCCATTCTTTCCCACCACCATCAAATATCCATTCCACCCCAACTTCTTCCTTCTCCCAAGAATTGATCTTTCCTGCTTCATATCTTACCCCATCCAGTCCCCAACTTGTCTTAAAAACACATCTTTCACATTTTCTTTATATATATGCCATATAATATTCACCTATATCAGCCTTCCCCAATTCACCAAGTCAATTCCTAACTACTCCTTCAGACTCCATTCCAATGTTACCTCTTTATAAAGCATTCAAGCTGGTCACTCTTTTAAGATCCCATTTTCAAACAACAGTGTTACTATTACTGTTATTTGCTTACATGTTTTTCTCTAATCAGTAAACTCCTAGAGGAGAAGCATCATGTTTTTAAAAATGCCACACACGTCCAATTCAACTTTTTATCACTAGATCACGGCACATGAAAAGCACTCAATATTTATCTTAACAATACACAGATCCAGAATAGCACTAATTCCAGACTTAGGGAAAAGAAAATGATAGGAAAGAGA
Source organism: Lynx canadensis (assembly GCF_007474595.2). Classification (NCBI taxonomy): domain Eukaryota; kingdom Metazoa; phylum Chordata; class Mammalia; order Carnivora; family Felidae; genus Lynx; species Lynx canadensis. Next base: position 41,970,326 of record NC_044310.1, read on the forward strand.
GGACTAAGTAAAATAGCAAATTGCAAAAGACTTCCTTCTAACTAGCTTGGGATACTAGCTAGTACAGAACCTAAATTCTCTTCTACATTATGGGCCCCGACGGCCTTAATATTCCTTTCTATTTTCAGAGGGTGACTACTCTGTCCTATTAATAACCCAGGATCGCCTTCATCAATTTAGATATGACCTCATTTTTCTAAACTCTACAAAATTATACCATTTCTTTCTTTCCTTTCTTATTTATCAAGAATGATTACCTATTTCCTTGTATACATATTCACAAATATCCCAAATATCTATTTATGAACAGATTGATTTATGATTCTTTCCTTCAATACCTAGCAGTGTTTTTATTAAGGCTAGGAAGGTGTATTTCTAGATTAAAAAATTAGTACTCAGGAACAAGATACAAATGGCTACAACAGTTCCTAATACACTGGAGATACTCAGTAAATTTGGGAGAAAAAAGAGGAAAAGGTAGAAAACCAAGGAAAAAGGGTTAAAGTGTAATACATCATACAGTATTTACTAATTTATCATTCCAAATGGACTATTCACTTCTAATTCATAAACTGCCACTTTCACCAATATATCCCCAGTGCCTAGCATAGTACCTAGAAAGTAACAAGCACTCCATATCTATTGATGAGTGAATAAATCAAAGGTCAACAAACTTCTTCTGTAAAGGGACAAAGTAATAACTTTGGTAAATATTTTACTTTGGTAAATATTTTGGTAAATATTTACTTTGGTAAATAATGAATATTTTATGCTTTGATAAATAATAAATATTTTATGTTTTGCAAGCTATATGCTCTCTAGAGCAACTACTCAATGCAACTCTGCCATGGTAGCATGAAAGCAGCCACAGACAATAGGTAAACAAATGGGCATGGCTGTGTACCAATAAAACTTTGTTTATAAAAACAAGGAGTAGGGGTTTTTTTAATCACAATTTAAAAAACACAAAACTCACCAACCAAAAAGCAAAAAAAAGAGGATAACCCCATAGTTTGTTGACCCCTGGAATGAGAATGAATGAAGTCAGATTCACAGATATAAGGATTTACTGAACAAAGGGAGAGAAGAAAGAAGGAAAGAGGGAAGTCAGGAAAAATGAAAGCTATCTCTGCCTTAGCAATAAAAGAAAAAAAAAAAGAGCTGTACTTGGCAAAGAAAAGTTATGAAACATGCATCTTCCTCCAAACAACTAAAATGACATAGTATACTTTTTCAAGTCGAAAGATGTGATCTCTTTCTAAGCGTTCTTCTGCTTGTTTCAAGCCTAGCCTCTGCTCAGGTGTCAATGCAGATTCATCTATCACAGTAGCATTTTCTAAATAGTCCATCTCTGAAGAATTTTCTTTATTAGATTCATCATTCTTCATTTTACCTGGAAAAGGAAGCAACCACTTAGTTACCATCAGCAGAACTGATAAATTAAAAAAAAATTTAATGGAAAACATTCAATTTCTGCACATACAGAAAAAAGATTCTTTCCTTATACATTCCTTAGTTGTACAAGTTGGTATACTTATGTAAGATTCAAGTAAGAGATATACATGGTATCAGAATTCACAAAGAAAAATCTATGTCATGGGTGAAATGCCTATCTTGTTCTTCCAACCTATCAAGAGAGACAAATCTAACTGACACTCACTGCAGAAGGCTAACACACTATAACCATCTTGCAAAATGTCTGAAGTATGATAAAAAGCTATTTGAAGTCCCAAAGATTAATCACTAAAATCAGTTTAGTGACTTCATCAATATACACTAGCAGCCAAAATAACATACATACTCTAGACCACAAACCCACACCAAGCTCCTCCCTCTTTGCTTTCACTGAACTCATGGATATCTCTACCATATCAATATTTCTTTCTTTGCTTCCCTACCTCATAGCTACATTGCAATCTCTTCAAGGCAAAGACTGGGTGCTGTCATCTTTTCATTTTCAGCACGTAGCATTATATACCTAGCATACAGTAGGTTCCACCATCACTGTGATTTTTCTAAATACATAATGAATCATGTTATTCTCTTGCTTAAAATATATAAGGCTTTCAAAGAGTTCAGGATAAAGTTTAAACTCTCTAGCTTATTACATGTCATTCTTGCCTTCATGAAGGCAGTAAACAGAGTAACTACAATAATTCCAAGTTGTAGCAAGTGTTATAAAAGGGGAAATGCAAGTAACTGAGAAGGAGAGTTTAGATATGGGAGTCAGGGAAGGCTTCTCTCAGATTTTAAACCAAGACCTTCAGAAAGAGAGCTAAGTTCTCTATATCTCTAACCTTATATTCTGCCTTAAGCATCTTTCATTTCATTCATACCAAATGTGCTAGAATGGATCATTGTTACTTCAAGTCTCAATGTCCTTTATATATGTTTTTTCTTCCACCATCAAGGCCCTCCTCACTTCAACTAGTAATGTTTACCTGTCCTGCAAAATTCAGCTTGAGCTTAACCTAATTCAGAAGACAGTCTGATATTCTTTATACAGTTGACACTTGAACAATACTGGGGCTTGGGGTGCCAAAATCTGCATGTAACTTTTGACTGCCCAAAACCTTTACTATTAATAGCCTATTTTTGACCAAAAGCCTAATGATTAACAGTTGATAGACACACATTTTGCATGTTATATATACTATATATTTTATTCTTACAATAAGGTAAGCTAGAAAAAAGAAACTGTTATTAAAAAAAATCATGAGAAAATAGATTTACAGTACCATACTATATTTACTAAAAAAAAAAAAAAAATCAGGGGTGCCTGGCTGGCTCAGTCAGTAGAGCATGTGACTCTTGATCTTGAGATTATAAACCGAGCCCCATGCTGAGTGTAGTGATACTTTTAAAAAAATGAAAATATTAAAAAAAAATTTTTTAAGCTTATTTTTATTTATTCTGAGAAAGAAAAGGAGAAAGAGCACAAGAGAGGGAGGAGCAGAGAGAGAGAGAGAGAGAGAGAGAGAGAGAGAGAAAGAGAGAGAATCCCAACCAGGCTCCACGCTGTAAGCACAGAGCCCAACTCGGGGCTCCATCCCACGAACGATGAGATCATGACCTGAGCCAAAATCAAGAGTCAGACACTTACCCAACTGAGCCACCCAGGTGCCCCCCAAAATAATAATTTTTTTTAATTAAAAAAAAATCCATAAGTGGACCTGTGCAATTCAAACCTGTGTTGTTCAATTATACAACTGTATTCTCGTAACACTCTCTATTGTTTCACATTTGCATAATAATGTAATTTGTATTCATTTATCTATCTCCTACTTCACATGATAGATTCCTTGATGCTAATGACTAGGTATTATTTAACTTTGTATTTTCAGATTTTAATACCTAGACCAGAGAAGACACATAATAAAAGTGTACTGAACAAATAAGTTTGGATGTATCTAAAAACACTACTTAAAGTAAACGTTCATGGACAACAGATCTCTCCATTCTGCCCTCAAAAGCCAACTGCATGCCATCTACAAGAACCATGACAGTCAATTCTACCTTTTGATAACACGAATTTTCTAAACAAAGAAGAAAGGATAGGACTTTGGAAATGAAGTGTTTCCTACCACAAGGACACAGAAGTCTCTAGAGTCAGGTGGCAAACTCTTAAGATGTTATTAGAAGGATTCAAACATAAGAATTATGTTAGGTTGGCTAATTAATTCTTAAATTATTGTCAGGGAAAGACTGATGCACAATAAGTAATTTGCAATTGTATCCTAGTATTTAGAAAAATAATTTAGCTTTTTAGTAACAATTTTATGACGGTAATGTAAAATAAAAGATAAAATTCTAGTTTTATTTCTACATTTCATGATAAAGAACAGTAGTAAGAATATTCTAACCTTTTTCTCTTTTCTATATGTACAATTTGCCAAGCACTACAAGGCAACATCAGCAAATCTTGTAAAACTGTCATTTCTGCCAATATAAATAATTATTGAAAGTTACATACCTTCTTTAAAATTCAGAAATAAATTATTTATTTTTCTAAAATCAACATGAATATAAAATAACATCTGGCAGAAGTTCCCAAATTTCTTCCATCAAACTCTAGTTCTGTGAGATGTTAACACTATCCCAAAACAAGAGTTCAAAACAGGTATTCAAACAAAAACCTCTACATGAATGTTCATAGCAGCACTATTCACAATAGTCAAATGTGGAAATGACCCAAATGTCCAATCACTGATAAACATAAATAAAATGTGGCATATCCGCACAGTGGAATATTATTCAACTGTCTTAGCTCAGGTTGTCATAACAAAATACCATAGACTTAACAGGGATTTATTTTCTCACAGTTCTAGAGGCAGGAAAGCCCAACATCAAGGTGCCAGCAGGTTTGGTGTCTAATTAGAGCTCTCTCCTTGGATTGCAGACAGTTGCTTTCTTGCTGTGTCCTCACAAGGCCATTCCTTGGTTCATGCATACAATGAGACAGATGCCTCTATTCCTCTTCTTATAAGGCTTCAATCCCATTGTATTAGGAACCTACCCTTATGACCTCATTTAATCTTAATTACCTACTAAAAGCTCTTATCTCCAAATGCAATCATACCGGGAGTTGAGACTTTAGCATACAAAATTTAAGGGGACACAATTCAGTCTATAGCATCAGCCTTAAAAAGGAAAAGTCCTGGGGGGTGCCTGGGGGACTCAGTCAGTTAAGCATCCTACTATCAGCTCAGGTCAACACCATGATTTCATGGTCATGAGATCGAGTTCCACATCAGGCTCTGCACTGGGTGTGGAGCCTGGTAGAGATTCTCTCTCCCTCTGCCCCTCTCCCCTGCTTTTCCATGCTCGCTCTCTCTCTAAAAAAAAAAAAAAAAAAAAAAAAGTACTGATATATATAACACAAATGAACCTTGAAAACACGATGCTTAATGAAGGAGCCAGACATACAAAACAACATACATGATTCCATTTCTATGAAATATCCAGAAAAGGTAAATATATAGAAACAGAAAGCTTCGTATTAGTGATTGTCAGAAGATGACAGGAGGAGGGCAAAAGGATGTGAATCTTAATGAGTAGAGTGTTTCCTTTTGGGGTGATGAAAAAGTTCTGCAATTAGATAGTGGTGATGGTTGTACAACACTATAAATGTACTTAATGTCACTAAGTTATATACTTTTAAATGGTTAAGACAGTAGTTATCATATGACTCAGAACTCTACTTCAACATATATATCAAGGAGAAATGAATACACACACCCACACAGAAATTTTTAAATAAATGTTCAAAAAAATGTTCATTGCAGGGTTATTTATACTAGGCAAAAGATGGAAACAATTCAATTATCTATCAGCTGATAAAAGGATAAGTAAAACATGGTATAGCCATAAGATGGAATATTATTCAGCAATAAAAAGGAGTAAGGTACTAGTACATGCTACAACATGTATGAATCTTGAAAACATTCTGCTAAGTGTAAAAAGCCAGACACAAAAGGCCACATGTTATATGATTCCCTTTATATAAAACAGGGAAATCTATAGAGACAGAAAGTAGATTACTGGCTGGCAATGTCTAGGAGGAGGGAGTAATGAGTAAGTGACTTCTAATGGGTACAGTTTCTTTTGGGGGTGATAAAAATTTTCAGGAATTAGACAGTGGCTATATCTACACAACTCTATGAATATAGTACTAAAAACCCCTAAACTGTATGTTTTTAAATGAGACATTTTGGCATGTGAACTGTATCGCAATAAAACTATTATATAAAAAGGTAAGTAAGAAAAATTTTAAATATGACAAATAGTAATAAAGACTATGGACAAAGGCACCTGGGCATCTGACTCCTGGTTTCAGCTCAGGTTATGATCTCACAGTTCATGAGTTCGAGCCGAGTCAGGCTCTGAGGGGCTGGTGCAGAGCCTGCTTGGGATTCTCTCTCTTCCTCCCTCTCTACCCCTCCCTCACTCACACTCTCTCTTAAAATAAATAAATGAACTTAAAAAAAAAAATAAGACTACTGAGAACAATTAAAAAGAGTAAAGACTGTAAATTCCTCCTTCACTGAAAAGGTGAAGGAGGTAAGGGAGCAAGCCATGTGGACATCTCAGGGAAGAATGTTCCAAGCAAAGGAAAAGCAAATGTGAAGACCATTCTCCATATTTGAGGAAATGCAAGGAAACCATGCAGTTGGAGCAGAGAAGGGGAGAGGGAAAAAATGTAGAATGAAAGCAGAGAAGTGGAACAGTAGCACAGATCACAGTAGCACAGATCACATAGGGCCTCACAGGTCACTGCAAGGATGCTAACTATTACTCTAACGTATGGGAAACTAGTAAAACACTTTGAAGAGTAGTAACATGATCTGAATAATTTTAAAAGGATTATTCTGGCTGTGTAAAAAGTAAAATGAAGGGTGGTGTAAATGAAAGTAAGGAAATGAGTTGGGTTATCCTGCTCAAAAGCATATCTTACTCAGGAGCTTTTCAAAAATCCAGCATCTTGGAGCCCGTGAGTGGCTCAGTCGGTTAAGCATCCAAATCTTGGTTTTGGCCCAGGTCATTATCTCACAATTTCTTGAGTTCAAGCCCCATGTAAGTCTCTGTGCTGGCAGCATGAAGTCTGCTTGGGATTCTCTCTCTGCCTCTTTCTCCCCATCCTTCTCACTTGCACTGTCTTGTCTGTCTCTCTCAAAATAAATAAACTTGAAAAAAAATTTTTAAATACTAAAAGGGGACCTGGGTGGCTTAGCTGGTTAAGAGTCTGACTTTAGCTCATGCCATGAATTCTCAGTTGGTGAGTTCGAGCCCCACATCAGGCTGTCTGCTGTCAGCACGGAGCCCACTTCAGATCCTCTGCCTCCCTCTCTCTCTAACCCTCCCGTTTGTGCTCTTTCAAAAATAAAGATAAAATAATAAAAATTAATATTAAAAAACAATCCTATGGTCGCCTGTATGGGTCAGTCTATTCAACATCTAACTCTTGATTTTGGCTCAGGTCATGATCCCATGGTTGTGGGACTGAGCCCTGTCTCAGGCTTAGCAAGGGCTCAGCGCTGAACATGGAGCCTGCTTGAGATTCTCTCTCTCTCCTGTTGACCCTCTTCCTTGCTTGTGATCTCTCTCAAATAAAAATAAATAAATAAATCTTTAAATTTTTCACTAACTCAAGTGGTCAAACCATTATAAGTGATCTTTAAGCAACTTCAAGCATTCACAGGGGCACCTGGGTGGCTCAGCTGGTTATCAGAGCCTGCTTAGGATCCTCTGTCTCCCTCTCTCTCTGTCCTAGCCCCACTCACATCCTTGCTCTCTCAAAAATAAATACATTTCAAAGAAAAAATCATTGGGGCGCCTCAGTGGCTCAGTTGGTTAAGCATCTGGCATCAGCTCAGGTCATAATCTTGTAGTTAGTGAGTTTGAACCCCACACTGGGCTCTCTGCTGTCAGCTCCTGTCTTAGTATCATCTGTCTCACTCTCTGCTCCTCCCCTCCAGCGCTCTCTCAAAAATAAATAAACATTAAAAAAAAAATCATTCATGGAGCTCCTGGGTGGCTTAAATAGCTGAGTGACTTCAGCTCAGGTCATGATCTCGCAGTTAATGTGTTCAAGCCTCTGTGCTGACAGCTGGAGACTGGAGCCTGCCTCGGATTCTGTGTCTCCCTCTCTCTCTGCCTCTCCCCTACTCATGCTCTATCTCTCTCGAAAATAAACAACATTTAAAAAAAATTTTTTTAATCATTCATTGGGGCGCCTGGGCGACTCAGTTGATTAAGCATCTGACTCAGTTATAACTCAGGTCATGATTGCATTAGTTTCATTGGGTTTGAACCCCACAATGGGTTTTGTGCTGATGGTGCAGAGCCTACTTGGGATTCTCTCTCTTCTCCCTTTCCCTTTGCCCCTCCCCAGCTCGTGCTGTCTCTGTCTAAATAATAAACTTAAAAATTTTTAATACAAAAAATAAATTAAAAAAAATCATTCACATGTTATCATGTTCAGATTTGCTTATCTAAACATTATCAGTAGTGTTATTTATTTGATACTATCTTTAAATTGACTTGCTTTTTTTGTCCTTCTCCTAAAGCATATCTTTAAAATTATGAAGTTGGTATTTTCCTTATGCATATAAAAATACGTCTATTAAAATTAAAAAAAAAAAAAGTCTGTCAACATACTGTCACCAGAAATAAAAAGAAACTATTTCTAAACTCTTTACCGGAGGTTCTCAAAGTGTGAAATAGCTTTCTTTTGTTATTCATATACCAAGAAAAGGTTTTATCCAACTAGCCACAGAAACATGAGGAAAAAAGATTGGTAAGAAAAATCCATTAAGTTAAACAGAATCAGGATTACTCAAAAGACATATACAACATTTATAAGCAATTAATTAAAACTAAGATCAAAATCCCAAAAGAAAATGAATTTTATACCAATAGCTCAAGTAAATTCCAAGGGTCCTAACCAATCTGTGCTTCCATTCTTGTTCCTGTCAAAAAATTTGCTGCACTGCAGCCAAAAAGATTAAAAATATGTATCTGTATCTGATCATAGCACTACCTTACTTAAAATTCTTTAGTGTCTTCCAAAACACTCATAATAAAGTCCAAACTGCCTATCATGTCCCAAAAGGTCCTTCATTCTCCAATTGTTCTAAGACTTTTCAGCTGTATCATTTGCTACTTTTCCCCTCAATTCTGTTCCAGTCATAATCTCAGTCATACTCTCAGTCTCACATTTATGTCCTACATTTTCTCAATCTAAAATCTAAATCCCTCAATTAAATCATGTACTCTCTCAACTCTTAAGTTTTTGGCACTGAACTAAACCACCACTTTATCTGTATCACCCCCCATCAAACTAGAAGCTTCCTTGAGGTCTGGGGCTGTATTTTTTGGGTTTTTCATTGTAAACATATGCTTGGCATATAAAAGGAACTCAATACATACATGTTTGTTGAATGAATGAGTTACATATTACCAGGACCACTTAAAAAGTGTTTGTGTGTGTACACATGCACATACCTACATACTGGACTATAGGAGCCACTAATTTCTATTTGCACAGGCTTTTTACCCACCTCAATAAATGTAAACGTTCTTTTTTAGCTTAAAAAGCCACATTATTTGGGCACCTGGGTGGCTCAGTTGGTTAAGCATCTTACTCTTGATTTCAGCTCAGGTCATAATCTGATGGTTGTGAGATCAAGCCCTGTGTCAGGCTCTGCACTGAGTGCAGGGCCTGCTTGGGATATTCTCTCTCTCTCTCTCTCTCTCTCTCTCTCTCTCTCTTTCTGCCCCTCCTCTGCTCACACACGCACACTTGTGCTCTTTCTCTCCCTCTCAAAATAAACAAACATTTTTAAAAAGCCGTATTATTAATGTCCTTCTTGTAATTAAAGTAGTTAAAATCAAACTGGTGATAATCTAAACACTATTAACATAGGAAAAATCTCTCCAAAAATGTGACCCTGGGATAATCTAATTTGTACTTACTCAAATCATCTGATATGTCTTCAATTCCCGAAGCACTATCATCAGAATCACCAGTATTATCTGTACATGCTTGTTGCTTCTGAGATCGTGGTGAGTTTTCCAAAGCAGATTTTTCTCCCTCTACAACATCAATATTCACTTTGTCCAGAGAAGTAAAGGAACTTGGAATTTTTCTTCCAATCTGCTGTAATTCTATCTGTCGCATGTTTTCTTTTAACGGTAAACTGGGTGCCTTCTCTGGTTCTGTTAGCGAACCAGGGACCTTTTCTGATTTCATCTGAGCAATGGGTACTTTTTCTGTTTTCCTCTGTGAACTAAGTGCCTTTTCTGCTGCTATTGCCTGGGAGCTGGATGTCTTTTCTGTTTTCACTGGTGAATTAGATGACTTTGGTGACTTTTCTGCTTTTGCCTGTGAAACAGGTACCTTCTCTGCTTTTACTGGTGAATTAGGTGATTTTTTTGTTTTGCAATGACTTTGATCTCGAAGGACTAATCCCAAATCTTTAGGACTTGCTACGTTGGCAGCATTTACTTTACATGATTTAACTTCTGTCTTTTCTATACAAATATCATTTTGCTTATTTTTTTTACTACTATTCCTACTTGGAGAGCTGGTCCCAATTTCTTTTATGGATTTATCATTTCTAGCTTTCAAAGTTTGATTAGATATAACTTTAACTGCTTTGCTTTCTTCAGAAAGAGCCCAAGCATTCTTCTTTGGTTCATGATTTTCATTTTTAGAGGTCTTAGACTCTTCCATTATTTGAAAACCTGCTTCTTCCCAATTGTGATACTGTAAAATGGCAGATTTCTAGTAGTTGAATTGCTTCAAGTCCAGATTAGGCAAACAAACTATTGGATTGGAAAAAAAAAGAAAAATCTGTTATTTAAAACACAAAAGCCACTTTTTTTTAATTGGTGAGACTTTCAAAATTTGTTCTTAAAACTAAAGAAATAGTAAAAAATTAAAAACTCTGAAAACCATATGAGGAGTTAAAACCCACTTAGTAAATAACAACCAAATGTTCATAAAGAAGGTTGTAATGTAATTATGGCAATATGACATCAAAACAATTTTAGAAGTAAAATTTGTTTTACATTACCCAATAAGAATTTCAACTAAAAGGGAAATAAAACCTGCAATTGATGTACCACAACTAACATAAAAGGAAATGGAACAAAGAAAACACAAAAACCCTAATCTAGGGGAGCCTGGCTGGCTCAACCAATGGAGCATTTGACTCTTGGGGTCGTGAGTTCAAGTCCCACATGGTGTATACAGATTACTTAAATAAACAAAGCTTTTAAAAAAAGAATCCAAATTTATAGGCAATATAGGGAATCAGTTTATAGAGGCCCAAATTGAAAGATTTTGCCTACATGACTTTCCTACTAAACACTACCTATGTATACTGCTAACCTACTTCAAACTTGATTTTCTAAAGATGGGGAAATAATGTCAACAGACTTTCTCCACCTCTAAAGTATAAATGAGTTTAAATTAATTTTTCTGAGATTAAAAAATTTAAAAATAGGAACCCAGAATTAAAAAATGATAGTAATATTTTATATGATATAATGGTGGTTACATGACATTATACATTATACAAAATCGACAGAATATATACCATTAAAAGTGAACCCTAACATAAACTATGGACTTTGGGTGATAGAGACATGTCAATGTAGGTTCACTGACATAACAAATATACCACCCTGGGATGATGATAGGGAGGCTATTCCTGTATTGGGGAAGGGAGTTTATGAGCCTTCTGTATTTTCTGGTCAATTCTGCTATAAAAACTTAAACTGCTATATAAAAACGAATGTTTAAAAAAGAAAGATGATAGAATACTAAAATCAGTCAGAACTCATCTTGTTCTAAAATATAATAGAAACAATTATACATTTACCACTGAGCACAAACTACAAACAAATTAAAATGCTGCATTTTGTTAAGTTATTTCTATATTAGAAATACCCTGTATACTGTATTTTACAGAAATAAGAATTTTTTTTTACTGTTCACTTTGCCCTGTATGCCTTAAATTCAGATCTATGCTTCTAAACAGATAACTAATATGAATAAAAATTAAAGTCAGCTAAAACAAAATGTAAGTGGCATCTTTGATTTTACTTAATTTATTAAACTACAAATTTGGGCAAATGAACACCTCTAACCATATAACCATACATCATATAAATGCAAAAAAATTGCCTAAAATAAAAAGTCCAAAACACCAAGTCATATCCTCCCAACTATCTATTTATACCAAAACCTATGTCCAAATTAAAGAAACTAAACTTACCTAGCTATGTCTCCACCACAACATCTTACTCAACGTGCACCTAAGTTTTATAATTCCTATTGTAGTAAAGCAGTATGTATCCTCTGCCTTGATCTCTGTCCAGATTGACATTCTCTTTTATTTAAAACAAAAACAAAAACAAAAACAAAAACAAAAACAATTAGATTCTTCTTTCTATATTATTTTATGGACACCTGGGTGCCTCAGTCATTTAAGCATCCAACTCTTGGTTTTGGTTTGGTTTTTGCGGTTTCATGGGTTTGAGCCCTACACATCGGGCTCTGTGCTGGCAGCATGGAGTTTGCTTGGGATTCTCTCTCTCTCTCTGTGTCCCTCTCCCACTTATGCTGTCTCTCAATAAATAAATAAACTAAAAAAATAATTTTATAAAGTAACTTTTTCAAATTATAAAATTTAAGCCAAAAAAAAAACTTTAAGCCAAAACCATCCTAGATTTTCACCATTAATGTCTTCTGTGACTAATATTATTTTCTAGTAAAAAGCTGTAGCACTCTTAGCTATAAAAGAATGTTTATATTCCTGGTTTTTGGATATTTGAATTTATTAAATTTATACATTCTGCTCTCAATATTCTTCATAAGGTGTTTCACATAAATGTCAAAACAGTTACCAAATATGGACTATATCTAAATTCTTGTAGAAACTACTGCACATTCTTAATTTTAAAAATAAAAATGGATTCTATTTCTAAAAGATTAGTTTTACCTTATCCAGAAACCAAAATATTTTAAATTTTCTAATTCTATTCTACGATGATGACTCTAATAATTTTGTAGATGTCATCTCCCTGACAAAAGCCATAATACAACAAACACTTGATTGAGCCACACTGATCCACAATTCCATTTATAAAACTTTTCAGAGGAGCGCCTGGGAGGCTCAGTTGGTTTAGCGTAGGACTCTTGATTTTGACTCAAGTCATGATTTCACTGTTCGTGGGTTTGAGCCCCATGTTGGGCTCCATGCTGGTGGCACAGAGCCTGCTTAGGAGGATTCCCTCCCTCTTTCTCTGCCCCTCCCCTGCTTGCACTCTCTCTCTCAAAAATAAACTTAAAAAAAAACTTTTAAAGATTTTTTTTTTAATGTTTATTCATTTTTGAGAGAGACAGAGCACGAGTGGGGTAGGGGCAGAGAGAGAGGAAGACACAGAATCTGAAGCAGGCTCCAGGCTCTGAGCTGTCAGCACAGAGTCCGACGCAGGATCCAAACCCACGAACTGTGAGATCATGACCTGAGCCAAATTTGAACATTTAACCAACTGAGCCACCCAGGCCCCAACAAAACTTTCTAGATACACTATTCTTCCACTCAAAAAAAACTCTATAAATCGGGGTGCCTGGGTGGCTCAGTCGGTTGAGCGTCTGACTTCAGCTCAGGACATGATCTCAAAGTTCATGGGTTCGAGTCCCGCACAGGGCTCTGTGCGGACAATTCAGAGCCTGGAGCCTGCTTCAGATTCTGCCTCTCCCTCTCTGTCTCTGCCCCTCCCCCACTTGTTCTCTCTCCCTCTCTCTCTTAAAAAAAAATAAACATTAAAAATTTAAAAAAAAACTCTATAAATCAAGTTTGTATACATAAATTAAAGCTACATTTAAAAAATTAATGTACTTAATATAGATAAATGCTAGTTCAAGACTCAGGAAATTGCTACATTTCACTTTGATTAATTTGGTTCATGTAACTAAAAGTACATTTAAATTTTTAACAGGAACATGTTATTAAAAACAAGCTTTACTTAATTTCTAATCTTCCTCATCTTCTTGTAAGAGTAACAGATGTCCTATTCAAAAAAAAAAAAAAAAAAGCATGGTAATATTATATAGCAAAATTCCTATTTTAAGCTATCAACAGTATAAATTTTTCCCAAAAAAGTTGTAATTTCTAGAAATGAAGTTCTCTCTGAGGAGGTTAAGATTTTGAAAATAAGGTTCACTGCTTCCCATTGCACACTCATAGCAAAATTGGTTGAACAAAATAAAAATGTCAGACCTATGTTCTAGTTCCTGGCTACATTTCTCCAATGCAGTAAATGAGGATTAAATGAGGTTCCAACCTTGAATGCACTATTATTGTCAAGAAGATACAAAGAATTTTTAATAAATTTTAAAAAGGTATTTGAATATAGAAAACAATAGCATTTAGAATGTATCCCATTTCATTTTTATATTATTAAGATATCAGTTCACTTCTTACTTCTAGTTCTAACCATGTCTTCCTTTCTTGAATTCTTACAATGCCTACAGATACTGGAGACTGAGGGAGTTCTCAGGCCCTGAGACTTCAACTAACAACTAGTGCCAGGTTCCTGACTTTGCTGTGAAAAAGAATTCAAGGACAAGTCAGAGTGAAATACAGCAGAGGAAGCTTTACTACAAAGCGAAAGTACACACCTGAAGGAAAGAGGAGTCCGTACGGGCACACTCAGAGAATCTAAGTAGCGCCGGGTGGATATGGGGCTGATTTTTATTGGTGGTTATAATTTGGGGATGAAACATTCATATGGGGTTCTGCAGAATAGGCAGAGATTTCTAGGAATTCTGCATAATACTACATATGCCCTATGATGGCTACTATGCACAGGTGCAGTCTGATTTCAGGCTAACTGGGTCTTGGTGTGCATGTAGGTTAAGCAACAGCAGGATGCTTATTATCATTAGAAACCACAGAGCTATCAGAGGTTTGCTTAATCGCCACAATCTGTCAGGTATCAGACTAGGTTCCCCGTTTTTTTGTTCCTCCTGCAAATATCTAGCACTTCCCTATTCAATACCTGCCCCACTACCACAATGCTGGGTACTCAAAAGACATTCAAAATCACTACCAATTAAAATATCCATTCCAGACTGATGGCCAAACACGGGGCCTGTAGTTGTGCCTGTGCCTCAGTAAGTCTAATTGTGGCATTGAGTATTAACAAAAACTTGAAAATATTAAGTCCCATTCTCCAAAGTGCATTTTATCCATAATAAAAAAGGATAATCTAATCTCCATATGCTTCTTCTGTCTTTCCCAATTTGTTCAGGATTCAGGAAAGGAAAGAGTGCTATTTATTGGTCCCCGTAAGCCCCAAGAAGTAGGTAAATTTTATAAGACTCTGAATGTCTTAAATGTCTATCCTATCTTCATATTTTGTTTAATTAAGTTTAAAATTCTAGGTTAGAAATCATTCACTCAAAATGCTACAGGTATTGTTTCAATGATTTCTAGTTTCTAGTATTACTAGGGAAAATCATGCCATTCTTATTTTCCATTTCTTTTTTTAATGTTTATTTACGAGACAGGGAGAAAGACAGTGAGAGAGTGAAGAGGGCAGACAAAGAGAGAATCCCAAGCAAGCTCCATGTTATCAGTACAGAGCCCAATGTAGGGCTAAAACCCATGAACTGTGAGATCATGACTGAGCCAAAACCAAAGCCAGATGCCCGTATTTTCCATCTTTTTTACTGAACTGTTTCTTTTCTGTATGGAAACTTAGGATATTCTCTTTGTCTCGGTGTTCTGTAATTTTTTTTTTCAATTTAGGTTTGAGTTAGTTAACATATAGTGTAGTTAGTATTGGTTTCAAGTGCTCTGTAATTTCTTTTTTTTTTTTATTTTTTTTAACGTTTTTATTTATTTTTGAGACAGAGAGAGACAGAGCACGAATGGGGGAGGAGCAGAGAGAGAGGGAGACACAGAATCGTAAGCAGGCTCCAGGCTCTGAGCCATCAGCCCAGAGCCCGACGCGGGACTCAAACTCACGGACCGCGAGATCGTGACCTGAGCTGAAGTCGGATGCTTAACCGACTGAGCCACCCAGGCGCCCCATGTAATTTCTAATTGATAAACCATGGAGCAGATATTTCTTCAAACATTTGTCTGGGTATTTAGTTGGCTGTTTTAATCTCTAACTCAAGTTCCCCAGTTCTGACAATTTTTTCTTATATTATGTCTTGTATCTTTTCCTCCCTTTCATTTTCTCCGTCCTTTTTCTCTAACTCCTATTAATTGGCCTTTATGTCTCCTACATTGATTCTACATTTATCTTACCTTTCTATCCATTTTCTATCTCTTTATTTTCTTTCCTCAGTGATTTCCTCACCTTTATCTTCCAAATATTCCGCATTTAAGAGGAGAGGAGCATTTTCATTTCTAAAAATGCCTTAACTCTCTGATTATTCCTTTTTACGACACTCTGTTCTTGTCTCATGATTATTATCTCTTATTTCTGAATGCTAATAGTTTTCTTAAATTTTTTTTTCTGCTCCCTGTAGTTTCCTGACTTTCTTATTTGTTTTCTTCTCTATCAAGCATAATAGGAATCTCAGGAGAAAAAGAGAATAAAGGAGACAGAAGAATACTTGAAGAAATAGTCAAAAACTTCCCAAATCAGATGAAAGACACAATTATACACAACCAAAAAGACCAATAACTCCAAGCAGAATAAACTAAAAAAACCCACACCAAGACCAACTACTACTCAATTTTGATAAACAATGAGAGAATTTTGAAAGCAGTAAGAGAGAAGCAACTTTTCATATACTAAGAATTCACAATAAGATTAAAAGATGATTTCCCATCAGAAACCATGAAAATCAGAAAAAAGATGACATATTTAAAGTTCTGAATGAAAAAAATGTCAACCAAGCATTCTCTAGCCTTGTGGCAAAACTATACTCTACAAAGGAGGAATTATGACATTCCAGATAAACCTCCTGGAAATCAGGAAGTATTTAAGCTCATGTGACTTACAGCCCCCAAGGAAGGGGAGAGCTGGAAGACTATTCTACTCTTACTATTCTTCTTACTGTTCTTATCATTTACTTTAAAGGATTAAGCACTCCACCCCTTGCTTACTGTTATTAAGCTCAAAAATCCCAAGAATGGTTTAGGAGCTTTTTTCCCAGAGCTGCCAAAAGCTAGACACTAGGCAAAATTCATGATATGCAGTCCACTGTGCACTCACTCACTTCCTTCTCTGAAGTTATCACCAATAACTTATACTGTTAACAATATTGGGTTTTGTTTTGTTAAGTTTATTTATTTTGAGGGGGAGGGGGAGAGGGGGAGAGAGAGGGAGAGGGAGAGGGAGAGGGAGAGGGAGAGGGAGAGGGAGAGGGAGAGGGAGAGAAAGCGAAAGTGGGAGGAGTAGATAGAGAGGGAGAAAGAGAATCCAGAGCAGGCTCCATGATGTCACCCAGAGCCCCAGGAGATCATAACCTGAGCTGAAATCAGGAGTTGGGAACTCAAACCGACAGAGCTACCCAGGCACCCCTATCGTTAACAATATTGTTAAGATGCCAACACTACCCAAAGCAATCTAAAAACTGAATGCACTATCAAAATCCCAATGGTATTTTTTGCAGAAATAGAAAACCTCATCCTAAAATTCATATGGAATTTCAAAAAACTCTGACTAGCCAAATCAACCTAGAAAAAGAAGAAAAAAGAATTGGAAGACTCACACTTCCTGATTTCAAAACTTAATACAAGCTACAGTAATCAAACAGCATGATACTGGCATAAAAAAAAACAAACAAAAAAACACAGATCAATAGAATAAAACAGAGAGCCCCAGAATAAACCCTCACATATGTGGTCAACTGATTTGACACTGATGCTAATAGTATTCAGTGGGGAAAGGACAGTTTTTTCAAGAAATGGTGCTGCAAAAACCAGATATGTACATTCAAAGGAATGAATTTGGACCCTGACCTTATACCGGTTACAAGAATCTACTCAAAATGGATCAACTTAGGCACTAATTATAAGGCAAAAGACTGGAACAAAATTCAAATGGCCAATAATGCTAAATTGGTAAGGAAAACCATCACAAAATCATAAAATATATTACCATAGCAGCCATTAAACAGAGTAAGTTTCTACTCTGCTGTGGAGCGATAGTGAAGACATACTGTTAAACAAAGAAAGTAATAACATAGGAGTATGCACTACAGTAAATCTATGCAAGAAAGAAGACAGTGGGGCACCTGGATGGCTCAGTCAGCAGAGCGTGTGACTCTTGATCTCAGGGTTGTAGGTTCGAGCCCCACGTTGGGTGTAGAGATTACTTAAAAATAAAAACTTGAAAGAAAGAGAGAGAGAGAGAGAGAGAGAGAGAAAGAAAGAAAGAAAGAAAGAAAGAAAGAAAGAAAGAAAGAAAGAAAGAAAGAAAAAGAAAAGAAAAGAATATATATACCTAAAATTTCACATACTATATAAAAATTGTAAGTCTTCAGGACTTTGGGTCTGGCAACAGCTTCTTAAGTATGACATTAGAAGCAGACAAGGGCATCTGTCTGGCTCAGTAGGTGGCATATGTGACTCTTGATCTCAGGGGTCATGAGTTCAAGCCCCGACAAAAATAAATATATAAACTTTAAATATAAATAAATAAACTTAAAAAAAACATACAACAAAGAAATAAATACTGGATCATCAAAATTTAAATTTTTTCTTTGACATCTGTCTTGGCAATGATTTTTTGGATTTGACACCAAAACCAAAGACAACTGGGGGCACCTGGGTAGTGGTCAGTTGGGCGTCTGGCTTTGGCTCAGGTTACAATATCACAGTTCGTGGGTTCCAGCCTGGAGCCTGCTTCGGATTCTGTGTCTCCCTCTCTCTCTCTGCCCCTCCCCTGCTCACACTCTGTGTCTCTCTCAAAAATAAACAAACATTAAAATATATTTTTTTTCAAAACCAAAGAAACCAAAGCAAAAATAAACAAGGAAGACTATCAAATTAAAAAGCTTCTACAGAGCAAAGGAAACCATCAGCAAAATAAAAGGGCAACCTGCCCTGCAAGAGACACTAAGGTCATGGTCTCACGGTTTATGAGTTCGAGCCCCGCATCAGACTCTGTGCTGACAGCTCAGAGCCTGGAGCCTGCTTCAGATTCTGTCTCCTTCTCTCTCTCTGTCCCTCCCCCACTTGCACATGCACACATGTGTGGGCTCTCTCTCAAAAATAAATAAAGTTAAAAAAAATTTTTTTTGATTAAAAAGAGAAATACCATATGATCCAGCAATTCCACTTCTGGGCATTTACTGAAAGGAAACAAAAACACTAAGTCAAAAAGATATCTGCACCCCCATGTTCTTTGCGGTGTTTATTTACAATAGCCAAGACATGGAAGCAACCTGTGTCTACTCACAGATGAACTGATAAAGAAAATGTGGTATACAATGCAATATTATTTAGCCCTGAAAAAGTAGAAAACCTTGCTATTTATAACAACTTGGATAGACCCTGAAGGCATTATGCTAAGCGAAGTAAGTCAGACAAATACTGTTATGATCTCATTTACATGTAAAATCTAAAACAAACAAAAATGAACTCACAGCTATAGAGAACAGCTTGATAGATGCCATAGGCTGGGGCTGGGGCAGGGGAAGGAGATGGGCAAAATAGGTCAAAGCGGTGGGGTGCCTGGGTGGCTCAGTCAGTTAAGTGACTGACTCCATTTCAGCTCAGGTCATGATCTATCTCATGGTTCATGAGTTCGAGCCCCACATCAGACTCCACAATGTCACAGTGTGAGTCTGCTTTGGTTTCTCTCTCTCCGCCCTTCATGTGCACTCTCTCTCTCAAAATAAATAAACTTAAAAAAAGTTTTTTAAAATAGGTCAAAGTGGTCAAAACATGAACTTACATTTATTAAAGAAAATAAATTCTGGGGATGTAACATATAGCATGCTGACTATAGTTAATAATACTGTCTTGTATATTTGAAAGTTGCTAATAGAGTAAATCTTAAAGGTACTCATCACAAAAAAAAAATAATTTATTAACTATGTGATGATGGATGTTAATAACTAGACTTACTGTGGAGATCATTTCACAATATATACAAATATCAGAGCATTATGTTGTACACCTGAAACTAATATAATGTTGTATATATGTATATACATACATATACACATATGTAATGTGTATGTTAATTATATCTCAACCAAAAAAAATTAAAACATCTGTTCAGCAAGGACACTACCAAAAAAGTGAAAAAATTACCAACAGAATGGGAGGAAATATATGCAAATCACATATTTAAATAAGGGTCTAGTATCCAGAATATATAAAAAACTCCTTACAACTTACCAACAAAAAAGACAAACAACCCACTTAACAAATCGGCAAAAGACTTGAATAGACATTGCTCCAAAGATAAATGGTCAATAAGTGCATGAAAAAATGCTGAACATCATTAGTCATTAGGGAAATGTAAATCAAAACTACAATAAAACACCACTTCATTCTTACTAGGATTATCAAAAAAGCAGAAAATAACAAATGTTGGTGAGGCTATGGAAAGATTGGAATCCTCACGCAACTGCTGGTGAGAATAAAATGATGCAGCCAATGCAGAAAACAGTTTGGCAGTTCCTTAAAAAAAATATAGAGAATTACCATATGATCCAGCAATTCTACCCATAGGCATATATTCCAAAGAGCTGAAACCCGGGACTCGAACAGTTATTTGTATGCCCATGTTCACTACAACATCATTCACAATAGCCAAAATGTAGAAGCAACCCAAGTGACTAACAGATGAATGGATAAGCAAATTGTGGTATATACAAAACAATGGAATTTTAGTCAGCCATTGAAAGAAATTCTGACACATGCTACAACATGGCTGAACCTTGACAACACTGTACTAAATGAAATGTCAGTCACAAAAGGACAAATTTGGGAGCACCTGGGTGGTTCAGTTAAGCATCCGACTCAGGTCATGAACAGGTCATGATCTCAGTTCATAGGAATCAGAGACCTGTGTTGGGCTCTGCGATGACAGCAAACAGCCTACTTGGGATTCTCTCCCTCTCGTTCTGCACCCCCCACCCCCGCCCTCTGTCTTTATCTGTCAAAATAAATAAATAAACTTTAAAAAATAAAAGGAGAGGGGTGCCTGGGTGATTCAGTTGGTTGGGCATTATGATCTCGCAGTCCGTGAGTTCAAGCCCCAAGTCAGGCTCTGTGCTAACAGCTCAGAGCCTGGAGCCTGCTTCAGATTCTGTGTCTCCCTCTCTCTGCCCCACCCCACTCATGCTCTGTCTCCCTCCCTCTCTCTCTCAAAAATAAATACACATAGCCCCGCGTCAGGCTCTGGGCTGATGGCTCAGAGCCTG
This sequence comes from Lynx canadensis, assembly GCF_007474595.2. NCBI lineage: Eukaryota > Metazoa > Chordata > Mammalia > Carnivora > Felidae > Lynx > Lynx canadensis. The sequence continues at coordinate 41,991,243 of NC_044310.1, forward strand.
GAGCCTGTTTCCCATTCTGTGTCTCCCTCTCTCTCTGCCCCTCCCCCGTTCATGCTCTGTCTCTCTCTGTCCCAAAAATAAATAAACGTTGAAAAAAAAATTAAAAAAAAAAAAAAAAGGGGGGCGCCTGGGTGGCGCAGTCGGTTAAGCGTCCGACTTTAGCCAGGTCACGATCTCGCGGTCCATGAGTTCGAGCCCCGCGTCAGGCTCTGGGCTGATGGCTCAGAGCCTGGAGCCTGTTTCCGATTCTGTGTCTCCCTCTCTCTCTGCCCCTCCCCCGTTCATGCTCTGTCTCTCTCTGTCCCAAAAATAAATAAACATTGAAAAAAAAAATTTAAAAAAAAATAAATAAATACACATAAAAAAAGGACAAATATTGTATAACTCCAATTACAAGATATTTAAAATAAGTATATTCATAAAGACAGAAAATAGAACAGAAGTTATCAGGGAATGGAGGAAGAAGGGAATGAGAAGTAACTATTTAATGGGTTTCTGTTTGGGATGATTAAAAAAAGTTCTGGAAATAGTCGTGATGATGATATAACATTGCGAATGCATTGATGCTACTAAGTTGTACATTTAACTGGTAAGTTCTATGTTATTTATATTTTTCAATAAAAAACTTAAAACTCAAGGGGCGCCTGGGTGGCTCAGTCAGTTACGCATCCAACTTTGGCTCAGGCCATGATCTCACAGTTTGTGGGTTTGAGCCCCGTTTCGGGCTCTGTGCTGACAGCTCAGAGCCTGGAACCTGCTTTGGATTATGTGTCTCCCTCTCTCTCTGCTCCTCCCCCAATCATGCTGTCTCTCTCTGTCACTCAAAGATAAAAAAATTAAACATTAAAAAAAAATTTTAACTTAAAACTCAAAAAATTATAATCAAAATAATGTGCATGCACTGACCTTATGTAAGATATCATAGACCTCAGATCTTAATCACTCTCAAATAGCTAAATGTTTTTTAAAAAATACTTTTTATATGGGTAAAATCAACTGACAGAATTTTTATGATCAAAGGCAAGTGCAACTGTGCCCCCTTCTCTCAAAGCCAGTTTTGTGAATAAACAGGATTTCCAAACTAAATTACCTATATACTCACCCAAAGTCCAATTACGTAAAGCTTTCTGGATTGATTAGTCAATCTTTTTTCCTTCTTTGTTCATCTGGTAAGCCTTTTTGGACATTTTATTATATACTAGAATCTTTACCAGCAATAGACAAAATAAATTTAAGTTATGCTTCTTTTCACAAGCAATTTGTTGGCCTCACATTTTTTTCCTAATGAGATATGGAGATTATGTGGATCCCCAAATTACCCAAGACACAATTTCCTTTTCTTCCTTATAATCAAGAATTAGCACTACAGATGAAAAGTTCTGTGCAAGATTTGCCAGAGAGCTCTTGATTCTTCTATTATCAAGCAGCTCCTGAGTATTTATAATGATATACCTAACACCTTTTGAGTGGGTTTACTTGTTTACTGGGGATACCTATTATATCCCGTAGATCCAAATATCATGATGTGTAACTGTGCTGGTCCTACAAAGCTTTTGAAATTTGACAAACTATAATTCGAAATAAGCCAGGTTACACTGCAGTAACAACCTCTTTAACTCAGTGCTGATCACAACATAAATTGATTTATTAACTCATGTAAAATCCTCTGTAAGTTCAGGTGCTCTCCAAGGCAGCTGTCCTTCATGCATCAGCTCAACATTCCAAGCTGCTTAATCTTATGCTACCTCTCACTTTTAATAAAACAGGGAGAGAAAGACTAGTACTGGTTAGTTTTGCTCACATTTAATTTACCTTAACAGGTCACTGGGCTCCACCAAACTTCAAGGCACACAGCCCTCAGAATGCCTCAAAATAAAAAAGTAGTAACAATTCTTATCACATTGGTACAAGGTGAAATATGGCAACCTCTTTGTCTCAATGCATGTTACTGTTTCCCTCCAATCCTTTTATTCAGGACTAATTTCATAAACATGTGATGTGTACCATCACATAGGGCTCCCATCTCAGAAAAGAAAGACTCTGTGCTTGTTTTAAAACTGCTGTCACTGCGGGGCCTGGGTGGCTCAGTCAGTTAAGCATCAGACTACTGCTAAGGTCATGATCTCATGGTTCGTGAGTTCAAGCCCTGCATCAGGCTCTCTGCTGTCAGCACAGAGTCCACTTTGGATCCTCTGTCTCTGTCTCTCTCAAACATAAACATTAAAAAAAAAAAAAAAAAAAAAAGCTTCTGTCACCATCTTGAAATTCTTAATAATTTTATCTTTGAATTTGTGTTTTGTAGTCTAATGGGACAATGGAACATGCATAGGAGCAGTGGAGATACATGCAAAATGCATGTCTGACATTCCTTTCTACTTCATTCTCATACAGCTTTGGTGATACACCATGAGCACAGAATTTCAGTGGATCCACAATATATGTGGGAGTTCAGCAAGACTTAAAGTGAGTGAGTATAAAGTAAGCATGTTGTCTACAACTAAGTAAGCAGTGGTACTAACAGCCAAAGAACCTTCATTTTCTATTTCAACCATAATTTGCTTCAAACACAGAACAAAGACAATGGTATTCTAAGACACACGAATGACAAAAATGAAAAATAAAAACCTTTTATATCTTTTCTTACTCATGTTACTTCCCTGTATTAACCAACTAATTATGCTAAAAGTGATGACACAGAAAGAAAGGGAAAGATAGAACAAGTCACAGTTTCTTCTTGTTTCAGTCCTGCCATGGTCAAAGGTAGAGCATATTGGGCCACCTGGCTGGCTCAGATGGAAGAGCATGGGACTCTTCATCTCAGGATTGTGAGTTCAAGCCCCACCACACTGAGAGTAGAAATTATATATATTATATAATCAAAAATAATATATATATTTTTTAAGTAGAGAGTGTTGATGGAATGTGCAAGTATAAGAAGTAAAATAAAAACAGTTGAGGGGTAGGGGTGCTGGGTGGCTCAGTTGGTTAAGTGTCTGACTTCAGCTCACGTCACGATCTCATGGTTCATGGGCTTGAGCCCCATGTGGGCTCTACACTGACAGCGCAGAGCCTGCTTAGGATTCTCATTCTCATTCTCTCTCTCTCTCTCTCTCTCTCTCTCTGCCCTTCCCCTGCTTGCTCTAAGTAAGTAAATAAATAACTTTATATTTTAAAAAATTAGTTGAGGGGCACCTAGGTGGCTCAGTCCGTTAAGTGTCCAATTCTTGATTTCAACTCAGGTCATGATCTCGATTCATCCCACTTTGGGATCCATGCTGACAGCGTGGAGCCTGCTTGCGATTATCTGTCTCCCCTTCTCTTTGCCCCTTCCCCATGCTCCCTCTCTCAAAAATAAATAAACATTAAAAAAAAATAGCTGAGTTAAGTTTTGTGCAGTGTTTTCCGTGTTCTGGTAAAAATGAAATATGAATTCACAAACTATGAAATACCAGCAATTCCACATAAGAGTTAAATAGCCTTATATTTGCACTTAGAGATGACACTACACAAAATAAAGATGAATAGTAAAACTTATGCTTAATAACTTAAATTTTTAAATTGTTCTATATTTAGAATAACATTTACAAGTAAATCAAAAATAAGTAAATGGGACGCCTGGATGGCTCAGTTGGTTAGACATTCAACTTTGGCTCTGATCTCAGGATTCTTAAGTTCAAGCTCGGCAGGGCTCTATGCTGACAGCTCAGAGCCTGGAGCCTGCTTCTGATTCTGTGCCTCTCTCCCACTCTCTCTTAAAAATAAACATTAAAAAAATTTTAAATAAATTAAATACCTAAAAATTAAAGTAAATTAAAATCACCATAACAAGTTGAGAAAAAGATCGCAGAGGAAAAGAAAAAGCTTTATATTTTAGTAACTTGTTTAAGATTTTATTTTTAAGTAACCTCTACACCCAACATGGGGCTCAAACTTACAACCCTGAGATCAAGAGTGGCATGCTAAATCAGCTGAGCTAGTAGCCAGGAGCCCCTATATTTTAGTAACTTTATTACCAACTTTTTTCCTACTATTTCAGCAAGGGCTTTGCATTTTCGTTTTGCATTTCGCCCTGCAAATTATGTAGCTGGGCCTGCATTTGTTCAGGTAAATAAATATAAATCTAGAATTCGTTTTAACAAAGATCATTTGCCAACATTCACATATAAGGTGCTGGGTTAAAAGCTGAAGATACAATGATAAATAATGGGCTCATGCCTGAAAGGGGAGACAGTCATATAAACAAGTAATGACAATATATTATGTGACCATGTTATGGAAAGCCTGTGGAAAGAGCCTTAGAAAAGCATTCATCATGGAGATAACAGTTGGGCTGAGAAAGAACTTCCCACTTAGGAGAGAAAGTGAGAAGGGATAGTCCTAATAATAAGACCTGTATATACTAAACAAAATGTATTTATAAAATTTTGGCAAGTTTTTTGGGACCATAAAATAGCACGCATAATGATGAATACAGGAGATGAACTGAGAATGTAAATTGGTGCACACATTTGCATACCAAGTCAGGTTTACACTTTAAGCAAAAAGAAGGCATAGATTTATAAGCAGAAGAGTGGCACAACTTCTGTTTTAGACTAACTTCAGAATAGGAAGACAGAGTGGAGAGAAAAATGAGATAAATCAGTAAAGTAAGTAATAGTAATTATCAGTAATAGTAAAAAGCATTCGCTTATTTAGGGCCTTATCATAAGCAATTTTAGTGGGGTTAGGAAGGGGAAAAGGCTGTGTTAAAGGAGTTTCTTTCTAGAAGAACCTTTCACACTCTTTAATATGCTAATAAGCACTGCAAATCTCTAAGAGAGAGATAATTTGCAACATTTCCCAGATTTATTGGACTAAAGAAACCTCTTTTGCCAGGACCACCACTGAAGAACTGTGAGGGACACAATTTTAACATTTTTCTATTAAAGAGAAGACAGCACTTAGGAAAGCAGAGGGCAGTAGAGGGCTTAAGATGGGGTGAAACAATAGGAAATGTGAGAAACAGAAAGAAATCTAACTAAAGTCCTGTCAAGCTGTATTAAGGGCCTGACTAAATATATAAAATACCAGTCTATTAATTTATACAATTAGAAAATATTTTAATTCACACTGGGTAGGGGGCTGACAGAATGAATATCTCAACAGAAATAAGGGGAAAAAAATAGTAATGATATGAGTGGGGGAAGGAATAAAGCCAAAAAGATGTTACATCCAGAGATTTAGGATAGTTCAGAAAACTAAAGAAATGAAAAGCATGCACATATCGGAATTTAGGAGAGTCTGATCAGAAGTAGAACCATTTTTGAACCACATTAATAGATGTGCCAAGGAACACAGAATTGAGTATCACTGGAATATAGAAATTAAGAAAAAATAAACTTAAGGTGTTAGATGACCTTCAATGTCGAACTGCCAATATGATGTCAAGAATTAATCCAGTATCAGGGCACCTGAGTGGCTCAGTCAGTTAAGCATCTGACTCTTAATTTCGGCTGAAGTCATGATCTCTGTGCTGACAGTACGGGAGTCTACTTGAGATTCTCTTCCCTTTCTCTGCCTCTCCCTACCCTCTCTCTCAAAATAAACATTTTCAAAAAAATTTTTTCAAAGAAAATTACATCCACTAACAGTGAATATAAGGGAATAACCTAGAGGTTCCTAGACTGAAATGACAAAATCAGATAAGAAATAATAGGCACGGGGCACCTGGGTGGCTCAGTCGGTTGGGCGTCTGACTTCGGCTCAGATCATGATCTTGCAGTCTGTGAGTTCAAGCCCCATGTTGGGCTCTGCGCTGACATCTCAGAGCCTGGAGCCTGCTTCAGACTCTGTCTCTATCTATCTCTACCCCTCCCCTGCTCTCACTGTCTCAGTCTCTCTGTCTCTCTCTCTCTCTCAAAAATAAAATAAAAACATAAAAGTTTTTTTTTAAAGAAATAATAGGCAGCAGGTCACCCGCCTTAAAAGAAGAGGAACTACAGAGAAACAGAAAAGAATAAATAGATGGGGCGCCTGGATGTCCCAGTCGGTGAAGCGTCTGACTCTTGACTCAGGCTCAGGTCATGATCTCACAGTTCATGGGTTCAAGCCCCACATCAAGTTCCGCGCTAACTGTTGGGAGACTGCTTGGAATTCTCTCTCTCTCAAAATAAGTAAACTTAAAAAAAAAAAGAATAAATACATAATATGTATAAAAATATGGATCTGGTTTCCTGGCTGTGAGGAAAATAAGCATATTCTTACAGGATTAGAACAAAGTAATGGTTCTCAATCTTTTTTCTGTTCCAACACATCTGAGAAATAGAGAATATACATTCCCAACAGAAATAAAGAGGAACAAAAGAATGAGGAAGAGGGAGGATAAATGTGAGTGGTTCCTAAGGCCTTCCAAAATAATTATAAAAAGACTTCCTAAGGAAGTGTAACTCTCATATATTGAAAATCACTAGTTTAAAACTGCTGCTACCACAGAAAACTTAAATAAAGTTCCAAAGACAATTTTTTATCTGTGTGACAGAATTCAAGACGCTATCACATAAGACAAGTTCCTGCAAAAAGTCCCAGAGCTCTTTCAGTTAAAAAAAAAAAAATTGTTTTTGAAGATACAGCATCAGCTAATACATGTCTAGTATGTTCATTCATTTATATTTACACATTTATGAAATTAATACAGTCTTTTAGTATTTCCATTTTATACACTAATGAGGCACCCTAAGTTTGTGACTTGCCTAAAGTGACACAAACCAGACTGGTTTATAACTATAAGAAACAAGAGTCCCAATTTTTGTTTCAATGCTTAAGCACCAGGGTAGGTCTATTCATCTACACCAGAAGCAGTTCTCAAATTTTTTTATCTCAGGATGTGTTTATATTCTTAAAAATTACTGAAGATCCAAAGAACTTCTTTGTGTACGGGTTATAACTACTGATACTCATGTCATTAGATATTAAAACAAATTTTTCACATACAAAAATACACTATTAACTCATTCTGTAAGGCCAGTATAACCCTAATACCAAAACCAGACAAAGACATCATAAGAAAATTATGGTCCGGGGCACCTGGGTGGCTCAGTCGGTTAAGTGTCTGACTTCGGCTCAGGTCATGATCTCACAGTTCGTGAGTTCAAGCCCCACATCAAGCTCTGCACCGATAGTGCAGAACCTGCCTGGGATTCTCCCTCTACCACTCTTTCTCTGCCCCTCCCCAATTCATGTATGCATGTGCTCACTCTCTCTCTCTCTCAAAAATAAATAAACTTAAAAACAAAATGTGGACCAATGTTTCTTATGAACATAGATGCAAAATTTTTCAACAAAATACTAGCAAACCAAAGACAGCAACAAAGGATTGTACCCCAGGATACCAAGTAGTATGTGTCCCAGGAATGCAAGGTTGGTTCAACATATGAAAATCACTCAACATAATACACCATATTAGTTGAATAAAGGACAAAAACCACAGTCATCTCAATAAATGCAAAATGCATTTGATAGGGGCAGCTGGGTGGCTCAGTTGGTTAAGTTTCTGACTCCTGATTTCGGCTCAGGTCATGATCCCAGAGTGGTGGCATAGAGCCCACATCAGTCTCCAGGCTGAGCATGGAGCGTGCTTAAGATTTTCTCTCTCCCTTGGGGCGCCTGGGTGGCGCAGTCGGTTGAGCGTCCGACTTCAGCCAGGTCACGATCTCACGGTCCGTGAGTTCGAGCCCCGCGTCAGGCTCTGGGCTGATGGCTCAGAGCCTGGAGCCTGTTTCCCATTCTGTGTCTCCCTCTCTCTCTGCCCCTCCCCCGTTCATGCTCTGTCTCTCTCTGTCCCAAAAATAAATAAACATTGAAAAAAAAAAAAAAAAAAAGATTTTCTCTCTCCCTTCCTCTGCCCCTCTCACCTGCTCACACACTTTCTACAATAAAATTATTAAAAATGCATTTGATAAAACCTAACACCCTTTTATGATAAAACAACAACAACAACAACAACAACACTCAATCAACTAAGAATAGAAACGAACTGCCTCAACCTGACAAAGCCCATCTAAGAAAAACCCACAGGTGACATCATACTTTATGGTGAAAGACTAGATGTTCTCTCCTCTAAGAGAACACAGGATGAGGATGTCTGCTGTCTCCAATTCTATTCATCATTGTACTACCCAGAGCAATTAGACAAGAAAAAGAAATTAAAAGTATCCAGATCAGGAAGGAAGAAATAAAACTATATCTAATTTGCAGATGACATGATCTTACATACAGAAAATCAGAAGAAATCCACAAAAAAATTTAGAGCTAGTAAATGAGTCCAGCCAGGTTGCTATCCAAAATCAATATACAAAAATTAGTTATATTTCTACACACTAGCAATGAACAATCCAAAAATGAAATTAAAAAAAAAAAAAAAAAACAATTTCATTTACAATAGCATCAAAAAGAATACTTAGGAATAAATGTAATAAAAGAAGAACAAAATTTGTACACTAAAAACCACAAAATGCTGTTGAAATAAATAGGTAAAGGCCTATTTAATGGAAATGAAAAGTAAGTGCACAAACATCTCATATTCACAGATTGGAAGACTTAATATTAAGATGACAATACCAGGGTACCTGGGTGGCTCATTCAGTTAAGCATCCCAACTCTTGGTTCCAGCTCAGGTCATGACTTCACAGTCTGTAAGTTAGAGCCCCACATCAGGCTCTGAACTGACAGTGTAGAGCCTGCTTGGGATTCTCTCTCTCTCTGCCCTCCCCCACTCACTCCCACACTCTCTCTCAAAATAAATAAACTTAAAAAAAAAAAAAAGATGACAATACTCCCCAGGTTAATCACCAGATTCAACACAATTCCTTTCAAAACTCCAGATGCTCTTTTTTTTTTGGGGGGGGGCAGAAATTGATATACTGATCCTAAAATTCGTATCAAATTGCAAGGGACTCTACAAAACAATCTTGAAAAAGAACAAAGTTGGAAGACTCACACTTTCAGATTTCAAAACTCTGTACAAAGCTACAGTAGTCAATACTGGGTGGTACTGGCATAAGAACAAATATATATATAGATCAATGGAGAATCCAGAAACAATTGAGAATCCACAAATAAACACAGACATTTATGATCAATTGATTTTCAACAAGGATGCCAAGACCATTCAATAAGGGAAAGAACAGTCTTGTCAATTAATGGTGGGACAACTGGATAGCCACATGGAAAAGAATAAAGTTGAACATCTATCTCACATCACATACAAAAATTAACTCAAAATGGATCAAAGACCTAAATAGAAAAGCTAAAACTATAAAACTGTTCAATGAAAACAGAGGTATAAACTCTTATAATCCTGGATTAGGCGATTATTTCTAAGGTATGACCCCAAAGCACAAATACCCAAAGAAAAAATAAATCAAACTTTATTAAAACTGAAAACTTATGTTCTTCAAAAACATATTTTATTCAAAAAAATGAAAAAACCAACATGGCAAATCCTCAAAAAGCTAAATATAAATTTACTGTATGATCAGCAATTCCAATTCTGGGTATATGCCCAAAGAGCTGAAAGCAGGGGCTCAAACAGATATTTGTATGCCCATATGCAAAGCAATATTACTCACAATAGCCAAAAGGTGGAAGGAACCCAAATGTTGATCAACAGATGAATAAACAAAATGTGGTATATAATACAACAGAATATTATTCAGCCTTAAAAAGAAAGAAAATTTTGACACATGTGACAACATGGAAGAACTTTGAAGACACTGTGCTAAATGAAGTATCAGTCACAAAGGGACAAATATTGAGGGGCAGTCAGCTGGCTCAGTCACTGGAGCACATAACTCTCAATCTCAAGGTCATGAGTTCAAGCCCCACATTGGGTGTGGAGTGTACTTTTAAAAAAAAAAAAAAAAAGGGGGCGCCTGGGTGGCGCAGTCGGTTAAGCGTCCGACTTCAGCCAGGTCACGATCTCGCGGTCCGTGAGTTCGAGCCCCGCGTCGGGCTCTGGGCTGATGGCTCGGAGCCCGGAGCCTGTTTCCGATTCTGTGTCTCCCTCTCTCTCTGCCCCTCCCCCGTTCATGCTCTGTCTCTCTCTGTCCCAAAAATAAATAAACGTTGAAAAAAAAAAAATTTAAAAAAAAAAAAAAAAAAAAGGACAAAAATTGTATGACTCTAATTACATATAGTAGTCAAATTCATTGTGACAGAAAGTAGAATGGTAGTTTCTAAGGGGTGGGAGGAGGGAATGGGAAGTCATTGCTTAAAAGGTACAGAGTTTTAGTCTGCAAAAAATGAAAAAGTTCTGGGGATGGATAGTGGTGATGGTTTGCACAACAATGTGAATGAACCTAATGTCACTGAATGTACTCATAAAAATCATTAAAATGGTTTAAAATGGTAAATTTGGTGTTAGGAATATTTTACCACAATTTTTTTAAGTTTATTTATTTACTTTGAGAGAGAGAGAGAGAGAGAGAGAGAGAGCGAGCGAGCATAGAGGAGACAGGGGGAGAGAGAGAATCCCAAGCAGGCTCCACACCATCAGCACAGACTCTGAAAAAGGGCTTAAACTCAAAAACCTCAAGATCATGACCTGAGCTGAAATTAAGAGTCAGACACTTATCCAGCTAAGCTACCCAGGCACCCCTATTTTACAACTATTAAAATTTAAAAAAAGAAATTGAAAAGACAACCCACAAAAATGGAAGGACATTTTTACAAATTATATATCTGATAAAAAGTCCAGTATCAAAAATATATAAAGAATTCTTACAACTCAGGGGCACCTGGGTGGCGCAGTCGGTTAGGCGTCCGACTTCAGCCAGGTCACGATCTCGTGGTCCGTGAGTTCGAGCCCCGTGTCAGGCTCTGGGCTGATGGCTCAGAGCCTGGAGCCTGTTTCCGATTCTGTGTCTCCATCTCTCTCTGACCCTCCCCCGTTCATGCTCTGTCTCTCTGTCCCAAAAATAAATAAACGTTGAAAAAAAAAAAGAATTCTTACAACTCAACAATAAAAAGACAAATAACCCCGGCACTTGGGTGGCTGTCAGTCAAGCATCCAGCTCTTGAATTGGGCTCAGGTCATGATCTCATGGTTAGTGGGATTGAGTCCCGAGTCTGCCTCTGCACTGACAACTCAGAGCTGCTTGAGATTCTCTCTCTCTCCCTCTCTCCCTTCCCTACATTCGAGTGCACACACTCTCTCTCTGCCTCTCCTTCAGAATAAATAAACTTTTAAAAAAAAAAAAAGGACAGCCTAGTTTTTTTAAATAGGCAAAGGATGTGAGTAGACCTTTCTCCAAATAAGATATACAAATGGCCAAAAGGCATATGAAGAGATTGTCAACATCATCATCATCAGTTACTAGGGAAATGCAAATCAAAACCACAATGAGATACCACTTCACCTACTAGGATGGCTGAAATTAAAAGATGGGGGGGGGGCACTTGGTTAGCTCAGTAAGTTGAACATCTGACTTTTGACTTCAGCTCAGGTCATCATTTCGTGGTTCGTCAGTTCAAGCCCGGCATGGGGGCTCTGTGCTGAGCATGGAACCTACTTAAGATTCTCTCCCTCTCTCACTCTGTCCCTCTTCCCCACCTGCTCTCTTCTCTCAAAAAAGAAAAAAGAAAAAAGATGAACAACAACAAGTATTGGCGAGGATGTGGAGAAATTAGAACTCTCATACATTGTTAGTGGGAAAATAAAATGGTGCAGTCTCTTAGGAAAATAGTTTGGTAGGTCCTTATAAAGTTAAACTTAAATGTAACAAAACACTCAGCAATTCCACTCCTGGGTGTATACCCAAGAGAAATGAAAACATACATCCACAAAAACTTTCACATGAATTTTCATAGGAATATTATTCATAATAGCCAAAAAAGTGGAAATAAGCCAAACGACTATCAAATGATGAATGGATAAACAAAACATGGTATCTCCACAGAACACATTCCATAGAATGAAGTATTGTAAAAAGGAATGAAGTACTAATACTTGACATAACATGGACAAACCTTGAAAACATTCTGCTTAGTGAAAGAAGTCAGGCACAAAAAGCCACACACATATGATTCCATTTACATGACATGTCCAGAACCAGCAAATCCACAGACAGAAAATAGCTTAGTGGTTGCCAAAGGCTTGGAGCAGAGGCGAATAAGGAGTGACTGCTAATGGACACAGGATTTCTATTCTTTTTTTAATGTTTATTTTTGAGAAAGAGACAAAGTACAAGCAAGCGGGGGGGGGAGAGGTAGACACAGAATCTAAAGCAGGCTCCAGGCTCTCAGCTGTCAGCAGAACCCAACGCAGGGGCTCAAACTCAGGAATGGCAAAATCATGACCTGAGCCCAAGTCAGACACTTAACCAGCTGAGCCACCCAGGCACCCCCAGGATTTCTTTTTGGAAAGATGAAAATGTTCTGGAATTAGATAGTGATGGTTACAGAACCTTATGAATATATACTTAACACTATACTTTAAAAGGGTGAGTTTTATTTGGTTTTGTTTTTTGAGAGAGAGAGAAAGCATGCGGGGGGGGGCAGGCAAGGGGGGGAGGAAGACGGAAGAGGAGGGGGGGAGAGGGAGAGAAGGGGGAGGGGGGAGAGAGGGGGACAGAGAGGGGGAAGGGGGAAGAGAGGGGGGAGAGAGAGGGAGGGAGGGAGGGAGGGAGGGAGGGAGGGAGGAGAGAGGAGAGAGAGAGAGAGAGAGAGAGAGACATGGAGAATATCAAGCAGGCTCTATGCTCAGCGCTTTCTGACTGGGGGTTTGATCCCACAATCCTGGGATTATGTTATGACCTGGGCCAAAATCAAGAGCTGGATGTTCAACCAGCTGAGCCAGCCAGGTACCCCTGACTGATCAATTTTAATGATAATTATTTAAACTACGATGTACAAGACAGACAAAATGCAAGCAGATTTCACTATTATGTATAATTCATACTTTATGTTCTTACAACATACAGTAATACCTTGGATTGCGAACAACTTGTTCTGCAAGTGTTCTGCAAGATGAGCAAACATTTCCAATAAATTTTAATGTCATAAACAAGCAACATCTTGCAATACCAGTAGTACATGACACCCAATGTCACATGATCACAACTGAGCCAATGGTGCTTGAAATTCACTTTGATATACAAGTGCTTTGGATTACAAGCATGTTTCCAGAAGAATTATGCTCACAAACCAAGGTTTTTTTCTCACATATTTTTGACAACCTATGTAACTATACTGAACACCCCCTGCATATTAAATTTAAAAAAAATTTTTTTAACCTTTATTTTTTAGAGAGAGTGTGCATGCACATGGGAGAGGGGCAGAGAAAGGGAGAGAGAGAATCCCAAGTAGGCTCCATGTTCTCAGCACAGAGCACAATGTGGGGCTTGAACTCACAGACAATGACATCATGACCTGAGCAGAAATCAAGAGTCAGCCGCTTAACCAACTGAGGCACCCAGGCACCCCTGCATACTAAATTCTGACAACCCAAGCTTGAGGTGCAACACAGTATAGTGGTTGAGAGCTCTGACTCCAGACTCAGATACCCTGAATATGAATGCTAACTCTGAGGCAAAGTAGCTGTGAAATCTTGTCCAAGATACTTAACCCTTCTGCACCTCTTTTCCTCACCCGTAAATGAGGATAATACCAAAAGGTTGTTGTGAAAACTGAACTAATACTTAAGCTCTTTAGAAAGAGGGGCACCTGGCTGGCTCAGTTGGAAAAGCATATACAACTCTTGATCTCAGGGTCATGAGTTCAAGCCACACATTGGGTGTGGAAATTACTAAAAACAAACAAGTAAATTAAAAAATTTGTAAAAAGATCTTTAGAAAGAAATTACACATCGCAAATATGCAGTAAGTTATCTATTATCATTGTAAATCAAATACCCACTTAAAACGACCACACTATTTGGGCACCTGGCTGGCTCAGTGGGTGGAGCATGTGACTCTATCTCAGGGTTGTGAATTTGAGTCCTTCGTTGAGTGTAAAGATTACCTAAAAATAAAATCTTTGGGGCACCTGGGTGGCTCAGTTGGTTAAGTGGCCAACTCTTGATTTCAGCTTAGGTCATGATCTCACTGTTCATGAGTTTGAGCCCCCCATCAGGCTCTATGCTATCAGCTGGGAGCCTGCCTGGGATTCTCTCTCTGCCTCTCCCCTGCTTGTGTGCTGTCTCTCTCTCTCTCAAAATAAGTAACACTAAAAAAAATAATAATAATAACAAAATCTTTGAAAATTAATAAATAAAACTACCAGACGACTGACTTACAAACATACTGATTTCGTCTTGAAAGTACAGGCTACTTTGTGCAAAGATTAAGACTTTGCACATCTTTACTGATGAACACAGAGCTTGCAGGAAGCCCACACTCCCCAATTCTCCCATGCTACTGCTTTCCAGTACTAAACTAGAAAGTAGTCAACTAACCCTTAGGAGTGAAAAAACTTCCTAAAAACTATAACAAGGTTATTTCCCCGAGAGGTATTTTTATGGCAAAAGAACCTTCTAAGAAATTTAACATTCAGGATCCTCAAAAAAACAATGTGAATTATAGCAACTACTAAGAGGAGAAAAGAGTGGCATGGAAAAGGTGGCTTGACTATCCACTGAAAACAGGGCTAAACTCTGTTGGTATAAGGAAGCTTAAGAGAAAGAAATATTAAAGTTGGAGTCAGAAAACACACTTCTAATCACAACTCAACCACTAGCTCACTTGGTGATCTCATTTGGTAAAATTGAAAGGCCTTAATTCAAAATACACAATAACTTTCACAATCTGACTACTGTTTCCAAACATTTCTCTCACCACTCTACCCATAAATCCTCAATTCCCGCCACACTGAATTTCTCACTTTTCTACTCTGAGCCCCATAACAACTTATCTTTGCATATGTTATTCACTAACTGTGAGACCATGACCTGAGCTGAAATCAAGAGTCCACTTAACCAAATGAGCCACCCAGGCACCCCTCACATATCCTGCCTTAAATTAGCATTTTTTCCTTGTTTTAGGTATTTCTGGAACTGTTCTTTTTTAGAACATATTTCTGTCTGCAGTAATGACTTTCAATGAATTTTGTAAAATTATTTTACCAATTCTAGCATTTGTAGTTTACATTAGAAAGTAACACATCTCACTGAATTGTTATATCAAAATGGTCTGATTTTTTTTTTAAGGATAAACAAAATGTACCAGTATCAGCGTTTCCGGGTAAGGCTTACTGATGGTCTGGAAACAAACTTTCTGTAGGAAATAAAGTCAAACACCATTCTCTACCCACAGATCCTGATTTGACATTCTATAAATAACACATTAAAAAAAACACACACACAAACACAGCATAATTAATGATGCTTATTATGCATGTCAAGGTTAACTCTGAGGTCAAAAAAAGTTCTCTACTTACTAAACTGAATCTGCTCTGAGAACTAATAAAAATTCTCTTTAAACAGTTTTTTATTAATCAGAAATATTAATAATTGCCATTGTAACTTGATTTTAAATTTTAAAATTATAACAGACACTGTACTGTTCTAGTTTAATGAACTAAAATTAAATGTAATTCACGGTGTGATTTAGGAATTACAAAATTGAATTAAACTTTTAAATGCATGATAACATCTTATAAATTTATCTGCTAACAACCTGACTTAGGACAATGAAAAGACCTTAGTTTCCCCTTTGTATTTAGACATTTGCTACACTTAAAACATTAAATGTCAATAACTTTCACTTCCGCTTCTGTATTATTTCAAGGAAGTTTTACTTTTTCATTTTCCACACTAGTCAAATGAAAAATTGAAAATAGGAAAATTTACCTAAAAGAGCTCTTTTCAAACCAACTTTCTTTTGTTTATATGAAACGTCACATTTTTAAAGCCTAAAACGGCTTAAAATTCTTATCTTCCCAAAAGTATGATTTTTAAGAAGCACCCTTTCAAATGTGTTTATAAAAGCATCATGGCACACTAGACACTAGTGAATTCGTTAATACAGCATTCTAAATGAAGTAATATTTCATAATTTTACAAGTTGTGACTAATAAGTACTAGGATGCAATGCTATGCAGCTATTTTCAAGGAGACATTACAGGGTGCTGAGCCTAAAGAAAATTTCAGCGTACAATCTACTCATATACAGAACATGTTGACTGACACAACAAAAAAAGTCAACTTTTTTTAACCATCCACAATTCACCGCCTTACTATGGCACTCTCTCTAAATGGTCGTATCCAGTTGGGATTCTCCAATTTTATCAGCTAATAGTTCTCATTACTTTAAAAACAGAAACAGGATACGTTCTGTTTCACCAAGTATTACACGTTTCGCTACTACAAGACTTGGCAGGGGGAGGGGGACATTTAGGAAACAAAAGGTAATCTGATCCACTCCAGCTAATTACTAAATGCACGCCAACAATACACAATTTGAATTGCGTTTCTAGTCACTAAGAAGATCACAAAAGGAGGCTGAATGTCCAATGTGTAAGGAACTAGTTTTGTATCAAAAATATATTAAAATGAAGAAACAGGGTATACGGAAACAAGATCTCGCACAAGGTTCAAAATTCATCTGATTAAAGATCTGATAAACTTACGATAATAAAATGTTCAATTAGCGTCGTTAAAATAACAGTAATTCATCCCATTCAGGTATGACTAAAAATCCCGATGATGTGCTTCTTTCGGGTCTAAATATCTCATTCTTTTACAATCCGGATACCAAACGGACCCGAAACCTCTAGCGGAGGCGTGCAACACACACGGCTGGTGCTGTCTGTTTACAAATACGAATCTCACAGTTTCCCACGTCAAAAGCGTTCATTACCACCATTCGACTGGGGGGCGGGGGAGAGAGAAGGCGGGCAAGCAAGAAACGAAATCTATACAGGCACCTCTGCCTTCCCTCTTCCCGAAAAGGGTGAGCTTGTGTATTACAGGAGTGTGCATATTTACATGTTATATATGTACGTCCGTGTCTAAGCGGGGATGAAAGAATAGGCATACATGACAAGGAATCGTACTGGACCCAAAAGAATGCTCACGCCAATCCCGTTAACTCAAAATCCACCTCCCGAGGTCTACAGGTTTCGGCCCGGGGCCGAGAACCTCAGCCTCTCTGTGAAGTTCGGCCCCCAAAGCGCCCCAATGCCCTCCTCAGGCCGCCAGGCCGCCGCCCCTACCTCCCTTATCTCTGCCTTTCCTTGGGACACCCGAAGCCCATTCCCGCAAAGAAAGAAGTGTCAGGCCCCAAGGGGGCGACTGGGCCCCCGACACCTGCGAGGCGCGGCACCTGAGGAGGCGGACAGGGGGCCGCCTGGCCTTCCCCGAGCACACCCCCTCGGCGCGGAGCGCTGAGTCGCGGCCGGAACCTCCGTACCTGAGAGGCCCGCGAGCTACAGGCGCGCGCGGCGCCTCCTCATCTCAGTGGCTCCCGCTCCCCCCGCCGCCTCCCGCTGCCGCCGCCGCCGTCACTGCCGCCGCCGCTGGAGGCCGGGACACGACGAGCTCAGGACTCCACCGCCATGTCCGCCGCGCCGCGAACTGCATTGTGGGGGGGAAGGGATGGGGTGGGGGAGGAGGAGGGAGAGGGAGAGAAAAAGGAGGACCCGCTGAGGGGAGGGGGCCGAGGGGGAGCCAGGGAAGGGGGGAGGGGAGAGAGGGACGGAATCTTGACGAGTCCTGACCCCGAGGGTTGGGCAGGGGAGAGTCGCGGAGGAGACCCTGGAGAGGAGACGCAGAGGGTTGAGTTCAGGGGTACCCCCCCTTAGTTCTGGGGGCCCGTAGGCGCCGCTTAAACCGGGGAGAGTGGGGGCGGTAAACACCAATGGGGGGAGGGGTTGCGTTTGGAGGCTTGTGGTGGCGTCGTGAAACAATAGGGAGGGGCCGAGGTGGGAGGGCAGCACACTCACACTCAAAGCCGAGGGAAAGGGCGCGCGCGCGCGCGCGAGGACACTCGTTAGCCCGCGAGGAGGGGGCGGGGCCCTCCAGCGTTGGGGGAGGGTCGAAGTCACCACGGGCTCGCGGGGAGGGGCGGGGCCACCGAGCCGGGGTCGCTAGGTCCCGCACCCGCCTACCCGCCGGGGCCCCACTGGGGAGACGGAGGACGCCGGCATGCCTGCGGAGGCCCGGGCTTGCGGGCACGGCCGCGCCACTCAGCTCTAGCTCCTGGGCTGCGGGCCGCCCTACCAAGGCCCCCAAGCGAGAAGGACCAGAAAGCCGCCTCCACGCCTTCCTCCAAAAGCTGTCCTCTCACCTCACAAGGAGGCCAGGCGCTGGACGTGCACCTTGTGGCCTGGCACACGGACCCGGCCTGACCTGTGCCTCCGTGGACCCTCGGCGCCTAGCGCGGGCTTCTGAGCATCAAGGTGGAGCTAGACGAAGGAAGCCGGGGTCGACACCCGCGTATTCACCTTTGCCACCAGTCCACCAAAGCTGGAATTCTTTTCTTCTTTAAAATGTAGCCAACCTAGGAGTTAAGGAGCTCAGCAGAAAAATCTCAAGAGCATCCCCCCACCCCGGGGAAGATTTCAGAATCATTTCTTTAGTTTCACTTGGGTTTGCAATCAACCCATGGGCCTTTCCTTCCTTTGCTTTTAATGTGTTAGGTTCGTCTGCATAGTTATTTAAAGTCACGATCCTAGAGAACCTATGATTTAATTAGTTTTTTTTTAAGACCCCACCATGGACATTATTTAACCAACCTCTGACCTCAAAGCTGGACAAATCACACAACTACAATCCTTGCCTTTGACACACACACTAAGCAGGAAAAGAATGTAACGGGTGGACAAGGGTGGACATGGTGAAGGAGGATGCTAAATCTTACGTGTTTACAAAATATTGCCTTATGAAATTTCTTATAATATGTCTCAGAGGATGGAACCTATGTGTAGTCCATCTACTTCTCACTACACCTCAGAACTGGGTACTTATTTATCTGTTCATGTACATAAGAATTTGAAGCTTGTGAGAAGGGACCAAGCATTGCCCAGTAAGTGCTAAGCCTTTAGCTAGGGACTTCACATATTTCACCCCGTTTAACCCTCATAACAATCCCATGTGGTCAGTACTATTGCTCTCATTTACAAAGGAAAAACCAGAGCTTTGAGAATAAGTGCATTTACCCCTACATGTCTGATGCCACATGGCCCCAATACAGTGCAGAGAGTAGTGGATTTCAAGTCAAAAGAGCCCTGCTTGGCTTCAGAACCTAGCTGGATCACTGGACAAATGGCACCCTCTGAGTTTCCTCATCTCTAAGTTTTTAAAGGCAAAAAAGACTCTACTTCACAGGGATGATGTAAGAAAAACAGCAGGACACAAAAGTTGAAGCCTATAGAGACATGAAGATGATACCAACATGTCCTTCACTTTAGTGAGTGATACAATGTCCTTGGAACAAGTTCAGTTGAATAAAATTTCCTGATTACTTAATAAGAGCAAAGCATTGAGTTCAGTACCAGATTCCCATCTCCAAAAAGTTCACCATTAAGCAAGGAAGGTGGTTCTATTAAGCTATAATAAAAGCAAGGGGTCATATGAACAAGGGCCTGGGCTAATATAGAGGAAAGCACTGTAAATTTCACCTGGGTGAGGCTGGAAGGGAAGAGGTAGAAGCTGGGCCTTGGAGGCTTGCCTGCTATGTGCCAGACACATGCTTGATTCAGAGAACATCATTTAGTCTGAAGTGTGCAGAAGATAATGAGTATGAAAATAAAAGCTGGGGACAGATTGAGAATCCCAGTACCTCTCTGTTCCTATCCCTTCCAGATGACTCTATCACCTTTCCTATTCCTCCAGACCCAGCTCAACCCCTATCTCCTTTATTAAATATACCTGATCACATCCCCTGCCTCCACTAAATGTAATCCATCCTTTCTCTAGATCCTTACATGTTACTTTTATAAGTCTGACCCCAATAGAATATAAACTTGAATACAAATACTTATATTTGTATTCCTTATAATACATACTTGCTGAGTTAAAATTTTGGGCAACTAAAATTGTATATAGTCAGAAAGTATATGTAGAACACTACATATACTTTTGGGCAACTAAAATTGTATATAGTCAGAAAGTATATGTATAAAATTGTATATAGTCAGAAAGTATATGTAGAACAAATATTATTTCTACCTGAATAATCAGAAAACTTAGTACATAAGAGGTTTAATTAGAAACCAGGATCATACAGGAAGTCACAGGCAGGACTAGACCAGTCCTGTGTTCTTTCCATTGAATCACAGCTCATTGAGAAATAAGATGGTAAATGACTGCTCTACAAAAATAGGAGTCACTGAGGAGGGCACCTGGGTGGCTCAGTCACTTAAGCATCTGGCTTCAGCTCAGGTCATGATATCACAGTTCATGAGTTGGAGCCCCATACTGGGCTCTCTGCTGTCAACACAGAGCCCACTTCAGATCTTCTATCCCCCGTCTCTCTCTGCCCCTTCCCCACTCATGCGCTTTCTCTCTCTCTCTCTCTCTCTCTCTCTCTCTCTCTCTCTCTCAAAAATAATAAATAAAAAAAATTTTTTAAATACACTGAGGACTCACATCTGGTACTTGCAAGGAAGACATTCATAATTGTGGTTAAGTCTCTAAATTTAGCCTTCCAGTCCAGAAGTTCTGGGAACAATTTCATCTAAACTCAGGTGAAAATTACTGATAGCAAAAGTCTTATTTCATCATATATAATGAGAAATATAAATGCCCAGTGGATCAATATTCATATTATATTCTCTTCCTAGGTGATAGAAAAGCCTATAAAGCAAAAGATATGTTCAAAGTTTAAAACTTTTGTAATGCTTACAAATACACAATACCAAAGATCCTACAGTATGTTTCCACCTGAAAGACAGTGTAAAGGATCTATTCCTTTGTCTTTTTGCATTCTTAAAATTAAATAATCTAAAATATGTTTAAATGTCTATTATATGGGTGCCTGGCTGGCTGGCTTAGTTGGTAGAGCATGCGACTCTTGATTTCAGGGTCATGAGTTCAACCCCTACATTGGGCACAGAGCTTACTTAAAAAATAATAATAAATGTCTATTATATAGTAAACATTCACCAAATGTTAATTCCCTTTCTTATTAAAATCGAGTGATAGGATCAACAAGACTTAAATGACTTATCAAATGTGTTGTGCATGTTAGAGATGAAGGCTTTCATGTGAACAAGGCCATTCTTGTCCAGGGAAGTTTCTCCAGTGCCAACTCTCAACAATGAGTAGCGGCTGCTGGTGCACAGTTTAGGAAAAGAACCTAAAACTCAATCGAGGCATAATAAGAAAGAATGATGAATTAATAATATCTGCCATGATGCAGAATGGGAGAGTCCAGCACATGACAGATATTTAGCATTCCTATTGTCAGGCAGAGGAAACATAAAAATGTACTATGTGGTTTGTTTGTTTTTTTTAAGTTTATTTACTTATTTGAAAGAGAGAGAGCAGGGGAAGGGCAGAGAGAGAGGGAAAGAATCCCAAGCAGGCTTCCCACTGCCAGCACAGAGCCTGATGTAGGACTCGAACTCACGAACCAAACCCAGAGATCATGGGTTTGAAATCAATCATGGAGCTGAAATCAAGAGTCGGTGCTTAACCAAGGGAGCCACCCAAGCGCCTCTGGACTACATGTTTTAAAGAATACTTATGGTGGGCACCTGGGTGGCTCCCTCAGTTAAGCGTCCAGACTGTGGCTCAGGTCATGATCTCACAGTTCGTGAGTTTGAGCCCCTAGTGGGGCTCTGTGCTGGCAGCTGGGACCCTGGAGCCTGCTTTGGATTCTGTGTCTCCCTCTCTCTCTACCCCTCCCCTGCTCGTGCTCTGTCTCTGTCTCTGTCTCTCTCTCTCTCTCTCTCTCAAAAATTAATAAACATTAAAAAGAAATTAAAAACAAAAAAAAGAATACTATGGCATGGGGGCCTGGCTGGCTCAGTTAGAAGAGCATGCAACTCTTGATCTCGGGGTCGTGAGTTTAAGCCCCATGTTGGGCATAGAGCAGACTTAAAAAAAAAAAAAAATCATAGGGGCACCTGGGTGGCTCAGTTAGTTAAGCATCCAACTCTTGATTTCGGCTCAGGTCATAATCTCACAGTTCATGGGATCAAGCCCTGTGTCAGGCCCTGAGCTGAACCTGCTTGGGATTCTCTCTCTCTTCTTCTCTCTCTCTCTCTCTCTGTCCCTCTCTTCTCTGTATGCACACTCCTTAAATAAATAGACATTTATAAATAAATACATAAATACATAAATAAATAAACAAGCATACATGTCTATTATATAGTAAACATTCACCAAAAATTAATTCCCTTTCTTTTTAAAATTAAATTTGTTCTCATCTGCCCCAGTTTGGATTTCATGTGCCCTTATACTCACAGTAGCACATGTGTATACCTGCTACCCATTGATTCCATTTAGTTTGTTCCTAGGATTCTATGTGTGGAATTTTAAGCTATAGCCACACCCTTTAGCTTACTTCCTTGAAGCATTAGAAACAGTCTGTTTTATTAAGATGGTTGTTTTATTTTTTTTTTTAATTTGAGTAAGATCTGAGAATTAAAAATGACAGATCTCACAATACAGTTAGATATATCAAGAACACAGATACCTGGCAGGAAATGATGCTATATAGGTAGCCTGGGACCACATCTTAAGGGTTATGTATGCCATTTCAAAAAGCAGGCCCTTATCCTGAAGTTAATGGGCAGTCCTGGAATATTCACAAGCAAGGAAGAGAAATGATCAGACCTACCTTCTACAGCAAAACTTACAGGTGATCATCCAACTTCCGTTTGAATATCTGTAGTTATAGAGTTCATTCTTTAATCTAGCTATTCCAGATGTTAGAAATTCTTCCTTCACTAAGTTGAAATCTTTCTTCTATAATGTCTTGTTGGGTTTTGTTTTGTTTTGTTTTGTTTTGTTTTGTTTTGTTTTGTTTTGGTAATTCTGATCTCAAGAGAAACATAAGCCCTCTTTTTCTTCATATATAAAAACAAGGATGTGAACTAGATGAACTAGGCAGGAAAGGGGTTTGAGGTCTACAATTCTGACATGAACTCCTTTTAAGTCAGCTGTTTTACCTCCTTCTAAAATCATTTCTCTTTTGTTTTCTCTAAAACAAAAATGAGATCCAACTCCATTCTAACAACCTCCTTATGACCAATATAGTGTGTTAGGACAATCTGATTCATCTTTGTATCCTATGAAATGCCATGCACTCTATCCAGAAATAAACCCTCACCTATATGGTGAGGCACCCATGGCAGTAATTTTTTGGATATGACACCAAAGGCACAGACAACCAAAGAAAATAAAGACAAACTGGACTTTATAAAAATTAAATTTTTGTGCATCAAAAGACAGTATCATCAGAGTAAAAAGGCAACCGAGAGAATGGGAGCAAATGTTTGCAAATCCTATCTCTGATAAAGGATTAATATCCAGAATATGTAGAGAACTAGAAGTCAACAACAACAACAAAAAAACATATTCAAAAAACGGGCAAAGGACTTGAATACACAACACTCCAAAGAAGATCTGCAAATGGCCAATGAGCACATGAAAAGATGCTCAACATCACCAATCATTAGGGAAGTGCGAATCAAAAGTACAATGAGATGTCACCTCACATTCATTAGGATGTCTACTACCAAAAACAAAAACAGGGACATCTGGGTGTCTCAGCTGGTTGAGCATCGGACTTTGGCTCAGGTCATGATCTCATGGCTCATGGGTTCAAGCCCCGCGTCAGGCTTTGCACAGATAGCGTGGAGCCTGCTTCGTATTCTCCATCTTCCTCTTTCTCTGCCCCTTCCCCACTGGTGCACACATGCTCTCTCTCTCTCAAAAATAAAATAAACATTAAAAGAAAAAACATAGAAAACAATAAGTATTGGTGTGGGTATGGAGAAATTGGAACCCCATGAGCATTGTTGATGGGAAAGTAAAATGGTGCAGCCACAGTGGAAAACAGTATAGTGGTTCCTCAAAAAATTAAACATAGAATTACCATATGATCCAGCAATTCCACTTCTGAGCAAACACTCAAAGGAATTGAAAGCAGAGGTTTATACACTCATATTCATAGCAGCATTATTCACAATAACTAACAAGCAAAAGCAATCCAAGTGTCCATTGACAGATGAATGGATAAGCAAATTGTGGTATATATACATACAGTGGAATATTATTTGGCCTTCAAAAGGAAGGAAATATTGATACATGCTACAACATGAATAAACCTTGAAGACTTTGTGCCAAATAAAATAAGCCAGCCACAAAAAAAAAACAAAAACAAAAACAAATACTGTGTGATCCCAGTTATAGGGGGTACTTAAAGTAGCCAACTTCACAGACAGTAGAATGGTGGTTGCCAGAGGTTAGGTGGAGAGGAGAATGAGGAGTTGTTTAGTAAGTATGGAGTTTCAGTTTTGCAAGATGAAAAGAGTTCTAGAGATAGATGATGGTGATAGCTGCATGACCATAAAACTATACTTAGTACTACTGAACTGTACACTTGAAAATGATAAAGATGGTGACCTTCATGTTATGTGTATTTTAGCACAATTTTTTTTAATTGTAAAAAACGGGGTGCCTGGGTGGCTCAGTCAGTTAAGCATTGAGCTTTTGATCTCAGCTCAGGTCTTGATCTCAGGGTCATGAATTCAAGCCACACATTGGGCTCTGTGCTAGGTGTGAAGCCTACTAAATAAGTAAATAAACAAACAAACAAATAAATGTAAAAACAGATATCATTCACTCTGATGAGTTCTGGAGCTGCAAAGCTCTCTTCCCTCAAAGAACTCTTAGAAATGTAAACAGATAATAATACAACATGATAATTGTCATAATAAGGATATGTATAAAGTATTATGAGGATACAAACAAGGGATAATAAGTTTTGCCTGGGAGAGAAAAATAATTTGTTAGGGAAAGAATGACCAATAAAGGTTTGTATAATAAATATCCTTGAAATGTCCTTATAGAGTGAAGGAGACTTAGCCATTTAGAGAAGAAAAGCAAGATTAGAGGAGAGAGGCGCCTGGGTGGCTCAGTCAGTTGATTTGAGCATCCAACTCTTGACTTCGGCTCAGGTCATGATCTCACAGTTCATGGGTTCGAGCCCCACATCAGGCCCTGCGCTGACAACATGGAGCCTGCTTGGGGTTCTGTCTCCCTCTCTCTCTCTGCCCCCCTCCTGCTTGCTCTCTATCTCTCTCTCAACATAAATAAAACTTTAAAAGGAAAGATTAGAGGAGAAAGAGGGCAGGGCATGTTGCAGAAACCTGCAAGCTGCTGGCACACTGGAAGGCAGTGTGACAGGAGATGACACTGGAGAGATGGGCAGGACCAGATCACAAGACCTGCAATACCATGCTAACCACTTGGGCTTAACCTGAAAGATAGTCCCTTAAAGGTTTTAACCAGGAGAATGACGTAGTATATCATATTTGCATATTTAAAAAAAGATTCATCAGCAGTGTGTAGAAAAGAATAGAGGTGCCAAAATTGAAGTTAAGGAAAACAGTGAGGGGTTGTTGTAGAAAATCAGGTGAGAGGGGCGCCTGGGTGGCGCAGTCGGTTAAGCGTCCGACTTCAGCCAGGTCACGATCTCGCGGTCCGTGAGTTCAAGCCCCGCGTCAGGCTCTGGGCTGATGGCTCAGAGCCTGGAGCCTGTTTCCCATTCTGTGTCTCCCTCTCTCTCTGCCCCTCCCCCCGTTCATGCTCTGTCTCTGTCCCAAAAATAAATAAACGTTGAAAAAAAAATTAAAAAAAAAAAAGAAAATCAGGTGAGAGATTATGAAAGTTTGCAATAAGCAGAGAAGTGAGAATGGATAAAAGGGACAGATTGGAAAGATATTACAGTGATAGGATCAATAAGTCTTAAATGACTTACCAGATATGTTGCGCGTGGTAGATGAGGGCTTTCATGTGAACTTGTCCAGGGAAGTTTCTCCAGTGCAAACTCTCAATAATGAGTAGTGGCTGCTGGTACACAGTTTAGGAAAAGAACCTAAAACTCAACTGAAGCATAATAAGAAAGAAAGATGAATTAGTAATATCTGCCATGATGCAGAATGGGAGAGTCCAGCACATGACAGATACTTAGCATTCCTATTGTCAGGCAAAGGAAACATAAAAATGTACTTTGTGTTTTAAGGAATACATAGGGGTGCCTGGCTGGCTCAGTTGGTAGAGTATGTGACTCTCAATCTCAGGGTCGTGAGTTCAAGCCCCATGTTGGGCATAGAGCTTACTTTGAAAAAAGAGAGAAAGATGGGGCGCCTGGGTGGCTCAGTCAGTTAAGTGGCCGACTTTGGTTCAGGTCATGATCTCTCGGTCTGTGAGTTCAAGCCCCGCGTCGGGCTCTGTGCTGACAACTCAGAGCCTGGAGCCTGTTTCAGATTCTGTGTCTCCCTCTCTCTGACCCTCCCCTGTTCATGCTCTGTCTCTCCCTGTCTCAAAAATAAATAAAACGTTAAAAAAAATTTTTTTTAAAAAGAGAGAGAAAGAGAATACATATGGTGTATTTCCATTTTTTTAAGTTAAAGAACAGACAAACCTTTGTTGATGGAAGTCAAAATAGTGTAGATATGGACTAAGGGGGGTATAGGGGAGCCATCTAGAGTTTAGAAACGTTCTAGATTTTGATCGTGTGTATACATACATGAACAACCATTGAGTTGTACACTTAAGTTTGGTGCTCCTTATTATATGAATGGTATACATCAATAAAATGTGAAAAAAAGTTAATACGTGTTTAAGGAATGGCAAGTAGTCTGATGTAACATAGGGTAAGGAAGGAAAAAAAAGGTTAGCAGATTACTGGGACATAAAGTTGGAGAGGTAGAATAACAGTAGATTATGAAGGGACTTGAGAGCCATATTAAAGAGTTTGGACTTGAACCTGCAGGTGCTGGTGTTTTGAGGTAAGAGAAATATATGCTCATATCTCTATTTTGGCTGTAGATAATCTGGAGAGAAAAGATGCAGAGAAAGATGAAGAGAAAATTTAGAGAGAAAAAGATGTTTCTTTGACCCAGATAGGATCTCAGACCTTGTATCTTCTTGTCTAAAGGGATATCAATTTTATGACATCGAAAGGAAGAGAATCATGAAAATCATGAAAAGGAAGAGAATTCAAAAATTACCTGTGAAAGCACAGAGAGTGACTTTAATTCAAACTTCAAATATTTTTGTTATAGATCTATCATAACCACATTGTAAAATTTCAAGCCTAAAGAAAAGTGGCATAAACTACCAATAAATCCACCACAGTATTATTAGCATTTTGATATACTGAATTTCCTATGTCTTTTTTTTTTTTTAAAACAGTTAGCTCTTCAAGATAAGGCAGCTGGCTTATGCTGATAGGAGAGTACCAGGGGCTAGGTCAGATATGGAGAGGCATTGCCAAAAGTAGTCTCTGAGTATATTTTGGCCGGAGCAAGGCAGAATCTAAATGAAAACCAAGTCAGAAATACATGTCTAAAAAGAGGAAGTAGGGGCATCTGGCTGGCTCAGTTGGTGGAGCACGCAACTCTTGATCTTGGGGTGGTGAGTTTGAGCTCCACTTTGTCCATTTGCCAAGCCTATGCCACCAGGTGGGGTGCAAGACAAAGGGCTCTGTTCAGCAAAAGGCTGAAGAGGAAGTAAGGGGCAAGAGTGCAAAGGATGAGAAGTTCAAGAGCTAGCCTTTGCAAGAAAGCAGTATCTACAGGAAAGTCCTTTTTCTGGGCACCACTCTATATCGTTGCTTACAATGTTGGCCTAAATAGTTGTAATCTTAATTATTTTGGCCCCTTTGCACATAGCCTTAAATCATAAGCATTTCTCACGTTGTTATATTGTCTTCATGACTACTTGTGTTTTCAAAGGCTGCTTTATTTTTAATAAAATGAAAATCAAAAATAATATTTAAAAAAAAAGTTTTAGGGGGGTCGGGCTGTGGCTGCACGGAGACTGTCTGGTGTTGAATCCTAGGCCAGCCCCAGCTCAAAGTCCCAGACCCAGGGGACACCAGAAGAAGCTAAAGGACTTGAGGTTCAGGAGCAGTCCTGCTGGCTGCTGCCTCTGCTGCTCTGCCTGGGCCCCTGCCACCTGAGGACTCAGGCCTAGTGTAGCCGGAGGAGCCCTACACGCTGCTGCCTGCCGGTGCTGCTGTAATATGAGCACCTTCTCCACAGTTGTTTAGAAATTAAAATGAAGGACAGTTCTTTGTCTAACCGAGATACCAACAAGCTAGAGGCCATTGCTCAGGAGATATATGTAGACCTAATAGAGGATTCTTGTTTGGGCCTCTGCTTTGAGGTACACCGGGCAGTCAAGTGTGACTACTTCTACCCAGAGTTCGAAGAAACTGGCAGCATGAAGGATTTTGGCACTCAGCCAGTAGAAGATAAAGGAGCGTGCTGCCTCCAGCTTTGCTCCCTTCCTGGAGAATCTGGGAATGGGCCCGATCAGCAGCTGCAACGCTCACCCAGAGAATTCTAGTAGCTGCACCATAAGAGAGTCAGAGGGTGACCAGGACAATAACATAGAATGGTCCTGTGGTTTGGAGAAGTTAGGTATCTAAGTAGAAAAAGAAAAAAAAAAAAAAAAATCGGACAAAAATCCCAATTTCCCATTGAAGATTCCAGCCTTTAAAAACCCAAAGTGTAGGGGTACCTGGGTGGCTTAGTCAGTTAAACAGCAGACTGAGATCATGATCTCACGGTTCATAAGGTCAAGCCCTGCATGGGTCCCCACATAGGCCCCTATTGACAGTGCAGAGCCTGCTTG
Organism: Lynx canadensis; assembly: GCF_007474595.2. Taxonomy (NCBI): domain Eukaryota; kingdom Metazoa; phylum Chordata; class Mammalia; order Carnivora; family Felidae; genus Lynx; species Lynx canadensis. The sequence goes on from NC_044310.1 coordinate 42,020,032, forward strand.
GGATTCTCTCTCCCTCTTTTTCTGTCTGCTCCTCCCCTACTCTCTCTCTCTCTCTCTCTGTCACTCAAAATAAGTAAACCTAAAAAAGAAAAAAAAAAACCCAAGTGGACAATTTAGGAATTTTGATCCTTTTATATTACCTGGAATCAGCTTTGAAACCCTGGGCAGGGAGAGCTGTGCATCCCAACACCATACCATGCAGGTAATCTCCACACAAGGAAGTGCACAAGATCTATTGTCTTCCATGCACAGTTGAGCATCTGTGTGCCCAGTGTATAAATCCTTTGGTTCCTCAGGCTTTCTATCTATCTGATGTCAGGGCTTTCTGGATAACTGATAGATGAACGTGGCTGATGGTCAGGCCTTTATCATTGGGCCTCAGTGGGACTGCTCCTCTGATCTCTGAGCCTGATTCGGACTTCCTCAAGACAAATGCAAGTCAGGTGAGAGATCTGGATATTAACAGTTCCAATTTGGGAAACCAAGAAAAAGAATTACAACTGAATCTGATAAGCAAAGCTCTGTGATCTTGGCTCCAACAAGAAGAAAAGGACAATGCTACCAGTTTCCAAAATATCTAGCATTTATAGTGACTTGAACAGACTTGGGGACAAGGGCAAATTTGCTGAACAGAGCCCTTTGTCTTGCACCCCACCTGGTAGCATAGGCTTGGCAAATGGACAACTTGGTTATCTAGGCAGGTTGAGGATTCAGTTATGATCCCCTGAAGAGGCAGCAGGGGCTTCTACAACTATGTACCATCTCTTAAACTGCAAGATCATATCTGGATATATTATGCTGTGAACAACAGTTTTGTGGGGCAGTCATTTTCCTACTCTGGGTTGTTAGTTACCTAGCCAGTCCATGTGTCTGATTTGGTCATTATGCCAGGTCACTACCTGCCTTCCATGCCAGGGGCAGGCCTGAATTATAGAAGAGCATAATGGCTGTAGAGACTGTGGTTTGAAAGCTGAGCCCAGAAGGGACCTCTTCCAACTGCCCTCAATGTTAATAGGTTAGTACTAGGAGCCAAGGACCAAGGCTGGGTCTCTCATCTGATGGCAGTATCCTACTGAATGTCCCTGTTCCTTGGGTTGAGCAGTCGAAGCTCTGTTATGGTGAACATACAGACTGCCACCACCTGTTGTCCCTCATGAGGAGCAGCCCCTTTCTATTCAGTCCCTTTTGAACATTCTCGACAAGAGCTGTCCTTTTGTTGTCAGAAGTCAGGTAATGGGATAGGCAAGGATGGGAAATGTGAGCCACATATCAAAACTACCTTCCACTTTACTTCCTGATCAAGGGTTTATGAAGTGTAGAGGTGTGAGAGCCCCAAAGTGAGCGGGAACAGTGCTGCCTTATTTGAAATGTTTCCTTAAACCTCATTCTGTGCCCCAGTAAGGGGCCCAGCCTCGTCTGTCTGGCTTGGCCCCATGTCCCCTGCTCCACTGCCCATCTGGTGTAGCTCATGACCCAGGTACTGCCTGCCACCCTGCTTTCATACTGACCAATTTCAATTCATCTCTCTTGATGCTCCTGCTTCTGAAGCCTGCCCAGTTTCCCTTTCCTTAGCTTCTTTTAAGTTTTTCTTTTTCTTGTTCCCCGCCCCCACCCTTGTTCTTTTAGGAGATCCAGAGAAGAATCTTGCTGATAGGTTCCTCTGTTGGGATCAAGATGGGGAGACAACCAGGGTGCCTGAGTGGCCCAGTAGGTTCAACCTCTAACCCTTGATTCCTTCCTTCAGCTTTTGGCTCCAGTAGTGGTCTCACAGTCCGTGGGATCGGGCCCTGACTCAGGCTCTGCACTGGCAGCATGGATCTTGCTTGGGATTCTCTCTGTCCTCTCTCTCTCTTTCTCTCTCTCTCTCCCCCTACCCCCACCCCGCTTGTGCTCCCCCCACCTCACTTGTGCCCCTCTCCCTCACTTGTGTGCTCTCTCTCTTTCAAAATAAATAAATAAACATTTTTAAAAATTCTTCAAAAAATAAAGATGGGGAGAGAACATAATTTTTTGTGTATGAAAGGCAGTATCATGCATAAGCATTGTTCCTATAGGACTGCCTTGCTAGATGCCTTCCTGCTGTGTCTTACTTCATAAGGAATTACATCTTCCCACCTCCATTTGGATACTGTCTCTTAGGACCTAAGTAGAAGACCAGGAAAGGCTGAATGACACACACAGGGATGGAGTGGGTACTAATCTATTTTCTCTAACCCCTGGGCATGTATCCTTCCTTACCTGAGAAGGAACTGTTTGGACTATATGGACTAATTAGTGTTACATATAGACTTTAAGGGAACCATAGTAATAGGCCTCAAGACTGTCTATTATTGTATTCTCCCCCTAAAATTGTCCAGGTCAGGGTTGAGGTGTAATTACAGACTGGTCTGTCAATCCAAGAATTGTGATCACTTCTTTTTTTTTTTTTTTTTTCCAACGTTTATTTATTTTTGGGACAGAGAGAGACAGAGCATGAACAGGGGAGGGGCAGAGAGAGAGGGAGACACAGAATCGGAAACAGGCTCCAGGCTCCGAGCCATCAGCCCAGAGCCTGACCCGGGGCTCGAACTCACGGACCGCGAGATCGTGACCTGGCTGAAGTTGGACGCTTAACCGACTGCGCCACCCAGGCGCCCCTGTGATCACTTCTTAGAAAGGTAAACCTTGGCAAGAGCTAAAATAATTTTAGGTGTTCTGCCCTTGACTTTATAGACATATCCTTCTAAGGAGATACAGAGGAAAAGGAGAGTCCAAGTAAATTTGGCCTACTTCCAAACAATGTCTGGGAAACAAGCTGAAAGTAAGGTCATGGTCCACTCTTCCTTCAGAGAGGGAGCTCTGATTGTGATATTACTGATTCCTTTCTGGTCTCTTGGTTAGAGGAGGAAGAAGTAGAAATAATTTTGAAAAATCATTGGTTCATATTAACTCCCTCTTATTTATTGTTTTTGGCTTTTGCCCTCCCATTACTAGGGCAATAGTCCTAGGCCTGTCCTGGATGGGTAAGAGGTGGGCTAGGTAGAACAGGTTCCCTGAGGGGGACAAACTAACTCCTTTCTTCTCTGGGGAGTGAATGTTCCCCACATTATAGTTTACAGTGGTTAGGAACTTGCCCTTTCCCTACCCATCTTCCCTCTAATAGCAGAATTCCTATCCTTCCTTCCTCAGTTAAGTATAGTGATCACCCTGTGATTCTATTATGTATCTGAATGTGTGTGTGTGTGTGTGTGTGTGCACGTGCATGGGGGGAAAGGGGGTTCTTTACAAATTTTTGTAGTTTGTGACTTTTTCTGCCATACATTAGTTCCCACCACCGCATATCCAGGGGCCATTGCCTGGCATAATCACATCCTGGAACCATTAGGGAAGTGTTGTGAAACTCTCCACTGTCCTTTGTTTTGGAGATTATTATTTTTGCATAAGTAGTTGATCCTATACAGATTGCTAACTGTCTATTCCCTTTGCCCCTATGGCTGCTGGTGTAAATAAACTGCATCTCCCCTTTGGTAAAAGTACTAATAAAATTTTTTTAATAGTTAAAAAAATAAATAAATACATAAATAAAAATAAAAGTTTTATTGCATACCTTTTAATAATTTTATTAAAAAATAATTATTTTATTAAAAATGTTATTAAAAATAATAATTTTATTAAAAAAGTTTTTTTAATGTTTTTTTTTTTCTTCAATGGGGAAAAACTGAGAGTTTTTCCCCTAAGGTCAGAAAAATGATAGGGATGTCCATTCTCACCACTGTTGTTCAACATAGTACTGGAAGTCCTAGTCTCAGCAATCAGACAACACAAAGGAATAAAAGGCATCCAGATCGGCAAGGAGGAAGTCAACCTGTCACTTTTCGCAGATGACATACTACTCTATATGGAAAACACAAAAGATTCCACCAAAAAACTGCTAGAACTGATCCATGAATTCAGCAAAGTCGCACAGAAATCGGTTGCATTCTATACACCAACAATGAAGCAACAGAAAGAGAAATCAAGGAATCAATCCCATTTACAATTGCACCAAAAACCATAAAATACCTAGGAATAAACCTAACCAAATAGGTGAAAAATTTACACACTGAAAACTATAGAAAGCTTATGAAACAAATTGAAGAAGACACACACAAAAAAGGAAAAATATTCCATGCTCATGGATTGGAAGAACAAATATTGTTAAAATGTTGATACTACCCAAAGCAATCTACATATTCAATGCAATCCTTATCAAAATAACACCAGCATTCTTCACAGAGCTAGAACAAACAATCCTAAAAGTTGTGTGGAACCAGAAAAGACCCTGAATAGCCAAAGCAATCCTGAAAAAGAAAACCAAAGCTGGAGGCATCACAATCCCGGACTTCAAGATGTATTACAAAGCTGTAATCATCAAGACAGTATGGTACTGGCACAAAAACTGACACTTAGATCAATGGAACAGAATAGAGAACCCAGAAATGGACCCACAAACATATGGCTAACTAATCTTTGACAAAGCAGGAAAGAATGTCCAATGGAATAAAGAAAGTCTCTTCAGCAAAGGGTGCTAGGAAAACTTGACAGCAGCATGCAGAAAAATGAACCTGGACCACTTTCTTACACCATACACAAAAATAAACTCAAAATGGATGAAAGACCTAAATGTGAGACAGGAAGCCATCAAAATCCTCGAGGAGAAAGCAGGCAAAAACCTCTTTGACCTCAGCCACAGCAACTTCTTACCATACAAGTCTCCGGAGGCAAGGGAAACAAAAGCAAAAATGAACTATTGGGACCTCATCAAGATAAAAAGCTTCTGCACAGCGAAGGAAACAATCAGCTAAACTAAAAGGCAACCAACAGAATGGGAGAAGATATTTGCAAATGACTTAGTAGATAAAGGGTTAGTATCCAAAATCTATAAAGAACCTATCAAACTCAACACCCAAAAAACAAATAATCCAGTGAAGAAGTGGGCAAAAGACATGAACAGACACTTTTCCAAAGAAGACATCCAGATGGCTAACAGACACATTAAAAGATGCTCAACATCACTCATCATCAGGGAAATACAAATCAAAACCACAATGAAATACCACCTCACACCAGTCAGAATGGCTAAAATTAATAACTCAGGCAACAGATGTTGGGGAGGAGGCAGAGAAAGAGGATCTCTTTTGCATTGCTGGTGGGAATGCAAACTGGTGCAGCCACTCTGGAAAATAGTGTGGAGGTTCCTCAAAAAATTAAAAATAGAACTACCCTATGGCTCAGCAATTGCACTACTAGGTATTTATCCAAAGGATACAAAAATACTAATTCGAAGTGGCACATGCACCCCCCAATGTTTATAGCAGCATTATCAACAATAGCCAAAGTATGGAAAGATCCCAAATGTCCATCGACAAATGAATGGATAATGAAGATGTGGTATATATACACAATGGAGTATTAGTTGGCAATCAAATAGAATGAAATCTTGCCATTTACAACTAAATGGATGGAACTAGAGGGTATTATGCTAAACGAAATGAGTCAGTCAGAGACAGACAAATATATGACTTCACTCATATGTAGAATTTAAGATACAAAACAGATGAACATAATGGAAGGGAAGCAAAAATAATATAAAAACAGGGAAGGGGACAAAACATAAGAGACTCTTAAATACAGAGAACAAACTGAGGGTTGCTGGAGTGGTTGGGGGTGGGGGTGGGGATGGGCTAAATGGGTAAGGGGAATTAAGGAAGATACTTGTTGGGAAGAGTACCAGGTGTTATACATATGGGATGAATCACTGGAATCTGCTCCTGAAATCATTATTGCACTATATGCTAACTGACTTAGATATAAATATAAAACATAAGTAAATAAATAAAATTTTTTAAAAAATGTTTTATTTTTGAGAGAGAAAGAGACAGAGCACAAGCAGGGAAGGGGCAGAGAGAGAGGGAGACACAGAATCCAAAACAGGCTACAGGCTCTGAGCTGTCAGACCAGAGCCCAACATGGGGCTCAAACCCACGAACCCTGAGATCACTACCTAAGGTGAAGACCTATATGCTGCCTTTAGCATTTTTTAAAATACTGACTTTTTTTTTTAAGTTTATTTACTTTGAGAGAGAGACACAGAGACCATAAGCAGGTGAGGGGCAGAAAGAGAGGGAGGGAGAGAATCCCAAGCAGGCCCAGCACTGTCAGCACAGAGCCGGATCAGGCATGACCTGAGCCAAAATCAAGAACCAAATGCTTAACCGATGTGAGCCACCCAGGCATGTCTACTTGATGTTTTATCTTAAATATTTCTCCACATCACTAAGAATTCTTTGTAAATATAATTTTAGCAGCTCCAAAATATTACATAAGAGAGGTGCTAGCGGTGACTGGGTACCTCAGTCAGTTAAGCTCCAACTCTTGATTCTGGCTCAAGTAATGATCTCACGGTTCTTGAGTTTGAGCCCCACATCAGGGCATCCCTGCTTGGGATTCCCTCCCTTTCTCTCTCTACCCATCCCCTACTCGTGTTCAGGAGCACACGTGCTTTCTCTCTCTCCCACACACCTCCCGTTGCCAAAAAAAACCCAGTCTTTTCAGAATCTCTGAGCAAAGGCTATAGTAATCTACAAAAGTATTTTCCTTCAAAAAATAAATACTGTCTGGTAGCATAGAAGTCCCAGATTTAGGGAGAAGCAGGGACTTCCACACTTCACTCACTTTGATGTTTCCCAAGAACCTGAGAAACACACTTTTAAACTACTAAGTACCCCCATCTTGCAAGCCAGCAATGTTTTAGAGAGAGGTTTCCTGAAGGTTAGACGACATCAACAAAACATCTGTCTGGGTTTCCACAATTCCCCAGAGAGTATCACCCAAGATCACTTTACAGCTTTGAGGGGGGCTAGGCTCTCTAGGGGATTCCTCGAGGGATCACCAGTTCTAGCAGACAGCAAATGCAGCTTTGAGTTTTCTTGTTTGCACAGCCCTTGGTCCAGTTCCAAAATCTTTTCCCAGCCTTAGATCTCTCCCAACTCTCCCCCAGACTTTCACAACCTTGAGAGAAACTTCAGGTTTCCCATTTGTCTCTCTTGCCCTTGCCTGCTCGCTTGCTCTAGCTCCCCCACCCCCTACTCCAACCTCACTCTTCCGCTCTGGTTCTTCCTAGCCTTTCTTCCTTTCCTCCCACCTGCCTGACTCTGTCTTTCAAGATTTTCTTTAAGTTTCTCTTTTAATGCTATTCTCTCTCTCTCTCTCTCTCTCTCTCTCTCTCTCTCTCTCTTTCCCTCCCTCCCTCCTTCTTTCTCCTCTGAGCGTTTGTATAACTTTCTTTCAAGATCTCTCCGTCCTGGTTTTCTCAAATTTTCAGCCTTTTCCTCTTCAATGGGGACACAGCTGACCTTCACTAGAAGCAGCCTTTCCCTATTTTGTTCCCAAACTTCTCTCCCTTGGACTTTTCTATTATCTCCAAATGGCACAAAAACATACTTAATTTTGCAAGAGTACCTCCCAGCGTCTTTCACACCAAAGATGGCTTTTTTACACCTTGTTACCAAGGAATACTCTTTAGGAATACTCTGAGCACTGTTATCCCTCTAATCTCCAGCATAACTTCCTTCTGGTATTTATCCTTATCATAAAGGCCAAGAAAGTATCACTTGTATCACACCTATATTTTCCCCTCTATCCAAATTGGGATACACAAGAGCACACATTTATAAGCATACTTATAGTTACAACAGGATAGGATATTTGAAATCTGGGCTGTCCTCAAAAATCTGGGACATACGTTGCTATAAATTCACCTATCCAGAATCTAGCTTTCAAGCAATTTCACAGGCAAGAACTCTGAGCATCCTCAGAGTTGTCAGGAAGTTTGTGTTTGATATATTGCACTCATACTAAAAACGAGGTTTTCTCCTCTTTTTGTCCCCTCTGGGAATCAGAATTTTGACTGCACACGGTAGGATCTAGCCATGCATATTGCTATCTATAGGTCATACATAGAGGGATTCTCTAACTGGAGACTTTTTTCTAAGTTTATTTATTTTGAGTGGGGGGCATGAGTGGGGGAAGGGCAGAGAGAGAGAGAGAGAGAGAGAGAGAGAGAGAGAGAATCCCAAGTAGGCTCTGCACTGTCAGCCCAGAGCTCGACTCGGGCTCAAACTCATGAACCATGAGATCATGACCTGAGCCAAAATGAAGAGTTGGACACTTAACCAGCTGAGCCACCCAGGCACCCCTCTAACTGGAGACCTTATGAAGGTCATATAAGGGTTCACTGAGAAAAACTGAACCCATACTCTGAAATGAGAGTATACAGTTCACTACCCATTAACTTACACATAAATATGTATGAAGATCTTCAAAGGTGGTTTAATAGGTTCTGGTTTAGGCTTTCAGTTCCTCCTCCTTAAAAAAAAAAAAAAGTAATAAAAATAAAAAAATAAAAAAGATTAAAAAATGAGGGAAACCTATTAACTAGCTGAATTCCTCAGGTCCAATTTGGGAACTTTCCTACTTACACTGCCCAAGTTCTGCTGATTCTCTTCTGTCTGGAAACTTTAATCTAAATCTTCATGGTCGCAGGGTGCCTGGGTGGCTCAGCAGATTAAGCGTCTGACTTTTGATTTCGGCCCAGGTCATGATTTCATGGTTCCTGAATTCAAGCTCCACGTCAGGCTCTTTGCTGTCAGCATGGAACCTGCTTCAGATCCTCTGTCCTCCACTCTCTCTGCCCATCCCCCGCTCATGCTCGCTAGCTCTCTCTCACACAAAAAAAATAAATAAACTTAAAAAAATAAATCTTCATGGTTGCATTTGCTCAGGGTTCACTTCAAGTACAGTCTTAATCAATCATATTTCTGAGGAAGTTTGCTTCCTCTAGTAAGTCCCAAACCTCTCCCTTCTTATTTATTCCTCATGGTCCCCTGGAACCAATGTATCTCTTTGTGAATTAATATGGCTCTGCCTAGCTCTGGATAATCCTAACTCTTTTTGTCACATAACTTGTCAGTGTTGCATTTTCCACCCCGTCCCTACAGTAAAGGGAGTATTTTAAAATTTTTTGTTTCCAGAGAAGAGTAAATTGCTGGTTAAAGGATCCAAGTTTAAAATGGACCCCCAGAAAAATAAATAAACATTTAAAAAAATTTTTTTAATTAAAAAAAATGGGACACCTGGGTGGCTCTGTTGGTAAAGCATCCGGCTTTGGCTCAGGTCATGATCTCACAGCTCATGAGTTAGAGCCCCACTTTGAGTCTATGCTGACAGCTCAGAGCCTGGAGCCTGCTTCGGATTCTGTGTCTCCCTCTCTCTCTGCCCCTCCCCTGCTCACACTGTCTCTCTCTCTCTCTCAAGAATAAACATGAAAAAAAAATTTTTTAATGGTCCCCCTGAGACACATGTGTGGCCTGAGACATCCTTTGTAATTCAATAAATACCCACCTCTTCCCCACCCCCACCCTTGCTGGCTATGGCAAGTGGGGAGTGAGAGAGGGGAAGGAGTTATTTTAAAGTATTTTGTGCTCAGTCTTGTGCAGGCTACATATGCTGTAGAGTTTATGCACTTTGTTCCCAAATGTGACTTTCAGCTTTTACTTTACATGCAGTTCCAGCAAGTTTGGGTCTCTAGTTTCTATGTCTACAGCAGCCCAAAAACAACAACTAGTGAGTGGGTAGGAGTGGGGAGGGGGCAGAACAAGAATAGTGATTAAGAGCACAAATTCTGGAGTGAAACTGTGAGTTTGAATTTTGGCACTGCCACTTCAATGCTATATGACTTTGAATGATGAACCTGACTTTTTGCCTCAATTTTCTCATCTGTAAAATGAGAATAATAACGGTACCTATTTCACACAGTTGTCATAAGTTTATATAGTTAGTACATACAAAGTGACTGCAACATTAAGTACTTTATGAGTATTAAGTGGAGTGGACACGCAGGCAACAGTTTTATGAAAAGTAAAGGAAATAACTTACAGAAAATGCGTAATACAGACCATAATAGATGTCCAAGTGCCCCTTGCCATTTGCTAAACATGCTTTAGGCTTGCATCCTACTACACGTATGCAACATGGTGCTTCCTTGGCCCGATATATCCTACTGCCTTTCTTTGCTGGCAAGCTGTTCATTCTGTGTCACCCAACTTAAATGCATTTTACCCTCTAAAGCCTCCCTTGGCTTCTTTGGAGAGAATGAGTCACTCCCTCTCCTTCAGTTTTGCAGTACTTACCCCACCACCACATTTGATTGTATTGTGTTGTAATTACTTATTTATGAATCCTCTTCCTCACCAGATTTTATGGTCTTCGTCCATGGAAGAGAAATAAGACCACATCTTATTTTCACAGCATCTAGCACAGTACTTAGCCCTCAAGAAATGTTCTGGTGAATGGATGAATAATAGCAAACACTTACACAGTGCTTAGTTCTAGGCTCTGTTCCAATGCTTTACAAGTATTAACTCGTTTAATCTTGACAACAATCCTAAGAAATAGTATTATCTTCTCTAACTTAACAGATAAGGTAAATGACACAAAAGAGCTTATGTAATTTGTCCAGGGTGACCTCAGCTATTAATTGTGGAAGCCAGGATTCAAATCTAAACAGCTGGTGTCAGAGACCGGGCTTTTAACCAGCACACTACAATGCTTCCCAGAGAACAAGGGCACAAGCAATCACACACAAACCTGGCTTCCCCAAACATCTCACTTTCTTACGTTTTGGAATGGCTCACTCATTCATCCAACAAATATTTACATAGTGTTTTCTATGTGTACACCATCATGTTAAACACCCATTTCTAATTGTTCCCCTCTTCCCTCTCTACCCTCTCCCTCCCCAGCTTCTACTAGCTCTAGTGCTCTGTAAACTTTCATTTTCTTTTTTCATTTAATTTGCATTTCTTGCAGTTTCTTTTTTTTAGGTTTATTTATTTTTGAAAGAGAGAGAGTGTGCACAAGAAAGGGATAGGCAGGGAGAGAGAGGGAGAGAGAGAGAATCCCAAGCAAGCTCCCCAGTGTCAGCACAGAGTCAGACCCAGGGCTCAAACTCACAAACCCGTGAGATCACGACCTAAGCTAAAATCAAGAGTCAGACACTTAACCGACTGAATCACCCAGGTGCCCATTTCTTTCAGTTTCTTAAATGTATTGTGCTCTCTCTCAGCTCTGGACCCATGCCTGGCTAATTCATGCTTATCCTTCAGTTCTTAGCTTAAATTACTTCGTCCTAATAGCCTCCTTGCTCTAGGCTCCCCATTGTACTTTACACTTTCCTTATCATAGCATTTGTCATATTTACTGTTTTTGCCTGCTTACTCGTCTGCCTTCTGCCTTCTGCAACTGACTATAGCTCTGTTAGAACAAGGACTGAGTCTTATCCAGGTTATTAGTGAATCTGCAGGACCTATGTGATGTCCATAGTAGATGTTTGATAAGTATTTTTTGAATGACCAATAGGACATGAACAAGACAAAATCTCTATGCTTAGGTGGCTCAGTCAGTTAAGCGTCCGACTTTGGCTCAGATCATGATCTCACGGTTCCTGAGTTTGGATCTTCTGTGTCCCCGCCCCTGCCCCTTCCCCGCTTGCAGAGCTCATAGGTGCCTGCGTGCTCTCTGTCTCAAAACTAAATAAACATTAAAAAAAAAAAAAAAAGAAATCTAGCAGTGAGAAAAAGTCTAGGGGGGATACATGAAAAACAAACCAACCAGATTTCTAATTCTACCTGGGGTAAAGTGAGAGAGGGGAGTTCAGCAAAGTTTTAAGAATGAGAGTTTGTGAAAAGGAAAGGAAAATGTAGTATAGAAGTCATAAGCAAGAACTATAGTAGAAATTGGTTCGTTACCTAAGTGGCTAAACCATTTTTCTGGATGTCTCAAAATAACATTAATCTAAATTTAGGCCTACAATTGACTGATCTAATATGAGTTTGGAAGCAATAGGAAACAACTTAAAAGGAAATATGATGAAATTATTTTTACTCCTTTTAAGTACCTCTCCTGTGAATTCCCATGAAAATCTCTTCATATCTCTATTATCATATTTATCATACTGCATTGCCATTGTCAAAGTGTCTCTATTCCACCTGATGAACTATTCAAGACCTGGGATTAAGGTACTCTAAAGTCGGATTCAATTCTATATATCCCTAGTACCTGAACAAAGCCAGTGCCAGGGAAAGGCTCTGAATAGTCCAACATGACCATAAAGTCTTAAATGAGCTGACCCCCATCAGTCTTCCAGCTTTGTCTCATGTCTCATACTTGGTGCTCTAGCCATTACACACCTTCAGTTCTCTGAACAAAATTTGGTTCCTTAAAGCCACTGGCCCCCACCCCCCCAACACATACCAATGCCACTCCCACTGTCTCTTCCCACTCATTTCTCTAGCTCTTCATCTGCCTAACTCCCACTCAATGTTCAGATTTCAACTTAAACACTACATTTGAAGGAAGCCTTCACCAACCCAAAGACAAGTTTAGACATTCCTATTATATAGTCCTATTGATGTGAAATGTTGGGGTCTGGGAGCCAATGGTCAAGAAAGGATTCTTGAGACCTCTACCGTGCAAAAAGGGTGGTTTTATTAAAGCATGGGGACAGAACCTGTGGGCAGAAAGAGCTGCACTGGGATTGTGAGGAGTGACTAATTATATACTTTCAAGTTGGGAGAGGGTTAGGGATAGCATAAGTCTCTAAGGAATTTGGAATCAAGGTTTCTAGGACCTTAAGGGGCTAGCTGTTTTTAGGAAAAAGTCATTTACTTCTGTCTAGTAAAACCTTCGTCATGAGACCCTTCAGTTGTATATCAGTGGGCCATATGCTTGGAGGATGTATCTTGGGGGAATAGAGACAAAGGAAGTTTCCAAAGGGATTTTTACAGGATCCTGGAGATCATGCTAAAGTCAAGCTAAGGTTGCCTTTTGCCTCTAGCAAAGTATTAAAATGGAGGCAGCTGAGCTCTGTGATGAAGGTTACTCTGCCTGTCTCAAATACTTGTTAGTGGACTTTTAAGTTGTAAGGAAGTTTAATTTTTTCCTTTGCCTTTGTTCTCCACATCACTATAATATTCTATATTTCTCATTTGTATCATTTATCACACTTGTAAATACTTAATCATCATCTCTCCAGTAGATCATAAGTTTCATAATTCAGCACCTGGAACAGAGCCTATAAGATAACAGGTGCTCAATAAAAATTATTTTGAATAAGTTAATGAATAAATGAATAAAATGCTATTATTTATTTATAGCATGATTTTAGTGGCCCAGCTTTCAGGAAGCTCTGTATGGTGTTATGATAGATTGGAACTAACTAAATCAAACTAGTGAATCACCATTTAGTATTAGAAACACTTCCTATTCACCATTAAGAATCGGGATTGTTGGGGTGCCTCGCTGGCTCAGTCAGTAGACCATGAGGCTCTTGATATCAGGATCGTGAATTCGAGCCCCACACTGGATGTAAAGCTTACTTTAAAAAAAGAAGAAGAAGAAAAGAAAAAGCTTTTCTCTTGAGCTTACTTTTCCTATACTAACTTTCAACTCATCTCTTGCTTCAGGTCCTTCTTCCTAGTTCTTCAAAGGCTTGCCCTAGCCAGCCAGCCCCAGGATTCACCTTTCCTCAGCAGCCTTTCCCAGAGCATCAGAATATTATTGCTCCTAGCTCCAGACCATCTTACTTAGTACCTCTCCAGCTCCTACCAATCTATCCTTCTAGTAAGCTCTGGCATAAGGCATGGGGCCGGGTGGTGTGGAGGAGCCAAAAAAAAGACAGCTCTTGCCCCAGTCTGCTGAGGAAACAGAGGATAAATACAAAAAGCAAAATAACATAGCATACTGTATACCCTTAAATGTCAAATACTTTAAATATACATAGATCATTCATGAGGAAATTCAGAGGAGTCATTATCTTTGAGTCTTCATTCTTACTTACCTCACAATCACCCTCCAAGTCTTGATATTTCCTTCTTAGCTCTTCTACCTTTCCCTTTCCCACTATCCCCACTACCATTACCTTATTGTAGACCCCATTCACTCTCCTCTGCTCTATTGCCACAGTCTCCCGGTTTAACTTCTTGCTTCTATTCTCAATCCCCATTCAATTGTTCTCTATTGTAGCCAGAGTGAGATTCATAAAACATGAATCTGACCATACCCTCCCCCACAGAAAACCTTTTAACAGCTTCTCATTGCTCTCAGGATAAAGTGCAAGCATTCAAGGTCCTTTACAATCTGCCCTCAACTCACCATTCTGGCCTCAAACCAAAGACAGGAGCAAGGGGAGAGTAGCTCAAGTTTTAGCTACTGTTTAGTGGTAAATCTGTACAAGGGAATAAGGTAAGGCCTTATCTCAAATGTTCGTTTCGGCATTGAACTCTTTCTTTCTTTCTTTCTTTCTTTCTTTCTTTCTTTCTTTCTTTCTTTCTTTCTTTCTTTCTTTTTTTAGATTTGATTTTTAAGTAATCTCCACACCATGGACCCCCTGGGTGGCTCAGTCGGTTAAGCGGCAGACTTTGGCTCAGGTCATGAACTCCCAGTTTGTGGGTTCAAACCCCAAGTTGGGCTCTGTGCTAACATTTCAGAGCCTGGAGCCTGCTTCGGTTTCTGTGTCTCCTCTCTGTCTGCTCCTACCCTGCTCATGCTCTGTCTCTCTTTGCCTCTCAAAAATAAATGAAAAATGTTTAAAAAAATTTTTTTTAGAAAGTAATCTCCACACCCAATGTGGGGCTTGAACTCACAACCCTGAGATCAAGAGTCTCATGTTCTACCAACAGAGCTAGCCAGGTGCCCCTATATATTTCCTTTTTCTTCTTTTTATTTTATTTTATTTTTTTATTTTATTTTATTTTATTTTATTTTATTTTATATTATTTTATTTTAGAGAGAGAGAATCTTAAGCAGGCCCCTATATATTTCCTTTTTCTTTAATTTATTTTATTTTATTTCATTTTATTTTATTTAAGAGAGAGAGAGAATCTTAAGCAGGCTCCATGCCCAGCTTGGAGCCTGAAGCGGGGCTCAATCCCATGTCCCTGGAATCATGACCTGAGCTGAAATCAGGAGCTGGACACTCAACTGACTGAGTCACCCAAGCAGCCCATATATATTTCATTTTTAATGAAACATTTCATATGTACAAAAAATTATAAAAAAATAATATAATAAATATTGTATGCCCATGACCCACTGAAGAGATGAAACATTATCAATAAAATTAAAGCCCCTATATACTCCTCCACAGTTGCCTAGTCCTCTCTTCCCCTCCCTTAGCATCCAGAAGTATTTAGAATCATGAATTCGGTGTTTTTCATTCCTATGTATGTTTTTGTTTGTTTAATTTTATTTAAATTCTAGTTAACATACAGTGTAATATTAGTTTCAGGTGTATAATTTAGTAATTCGGCACTTCCCATACAACATCTGGTGTTCATCATGACAAGTATACTCCTTAATCCCCAACACCTATTTTTTTCTATTCTCTTCTATTTTATTAATAGTTTTTTTAATTAGAAATTAATAGTGAATTTTATCACTCTACCTCCACCCTTTATCAAGATGGTTATATGGGTTGTTTCCTTTGTCTTATTGAAATGGTAACTTACAAATAATAAACCATTTCCAAGTTGAACCATCATTGCATTCTTGGAATTGGGCCTCCCTGATCATGATGCATAACCTTGTGTTACACACCTGAATTTTATTTTTTAATGTTTTAATTAGTACTTTTGTATCTAATAAGTGTGGTTGGTAATTCCCCATCACCTATTTAACCCATTCCTCCACCCAACTCCCCTCTGATAACCATCAGTTTGTTCTCTATAGTTAAGAGTCTGTTTTTCCATTTCTTTATATCAACTGATGAATGGATAAAGAAATTGTGGTTTATATACACAATGGAATACTACTTGGCAATGAGAAAGAATGAAATATGGCCTTTTGTAGCAACGTGGATGGAACTGGAGAGTGACATAAGTGAAAAATAAGTCATACAGAGAAAGACAGATAACATATGTTTTCACTCATATGTGGATCCTGAGAAACTTAACAGAAACCCATGGGGGAGGGGAAGGGAAAAAAAAAAGTTAGAGAGGGAGGGAGCCAAACCATAAGAGACTCTTAAAAACTGAGAATAAACTGACGGTTGATGGGGGGTGGGAGGGTGGAGAGGGTGGGTGATGGGCATTGAGGAGGGCACCTGTTGGGATGAGCACTGTGTGTTGTATGGAAACCAATTTGACAATAAATTTCATATTAAAAAAAAAAGTCTGTTTCTTTAGTTTGCCTCTTTCTCTTTTTTTCCCCCTATGCTCATTTGTTTCTAAAACTCCACATAAGAGTGAAATCATATGGTATTTGTCTTTCTCTGACTGACTTATTTACACTTAGCATAATACACTCTAGCTCCATCCAAGTCATTGCAAATGGCAAGATTTCATTCTTTTTATGGCTGAGTAATATTCCATTGTGTATGTATACCACATTTTTTTTTAATTCATTCATTAGTTGATGGACCTTTGGGCTTTTTCCATAATTTGGCTATTGTAGACAATATGCTCTAAACATTGGGGTGCATGTATCCCTTCAAATTAGCGTTTTTATATTCTCTGGGTAAATACCTAGTATTTAGTAGTGCAGTTGCTGGATCATAAGGTAGTTCTATTTTTAACTTTTTGAGGAACCTCCATACTGTTTTCCAGAGTGGCTGCACCAGTTTGGATTCCTACCAACAGTGCAAGAGGGTTCCCCTTTCTCTACATCCTCGCCAGCACCTGTTGTTTCTTGTATTGTTGATTTAAGCCATTCTGATAGGTGTGAGATGATATTTCATTGTGGTTTTGATTTGTGTTTCCCTGATGATGAGTGACGTTGAGCATCTTGTCATGTGTCTGTTAGCCATCTGTATGTCTTCTTTGGAAAAATGTCTATTCATGTCTTCTGTCCATTTTAAACTTTTTAAAACATTTATTTATTTATTTATTTATTTATTTATTTATTTATTTATTTTGAGAGAGAGAGAGAGAGAGAGAGAGAGAGAGCATATACAAGCAGGGGAGGGGTGGAGAAAGAGGAAGAGGGAGAATTCCAAGAAGGCTGCACTCTGTCAGTGGGTAGCCCAACACAGGGTTCAATCTCAGGAACTGTGAGATCATGCTCTGAGCAGAAATCAAGAGTCATCATCGCTTAACCAGCTGAGCCACCCACGCACCCCGTCCATTTTTAATTGGATTATTTATTTTGAGGGTGCTGAGTTTTATAAGTTCTTTGTATATTTTGGATACTAACCCTTTATCAGATATGTCATTGAAAATATCTTCTCCTATTTGGTAGGAAGCCTTTTTATGCTTCTATGCTTTTTTTTTAAGAATTTTTTTTTAAGTTTTATTTATTATTTTTGAGAGAGACAGAGACAGTGTAAGCAGGGGGAAGGCAGAGAGAGAGAGAACCCCAAGCAGCATAGAGCCAGATGTGGGACTTGAAGCATGAACTGTGAGATCATGACCTGAGTTGAAACCAACAATTGGATGTTCAACCAACTGAGCCACCCAGGCACCCCTAGACTTTCTTAATTTTTTTTAAAGAATCTCTTTTATGTATGATGTATGTATGTATGTATATATTTATAAAGTAAGTTTTATGCCCAATGTGGGGCTTGAACTCACCATAACCAAGTCAAGAGTTGCATGCTCTCCTGATTAAGCCAGCCAGGCACACTTGCTTCCAGACTTTCAATGCATATTCATATCTGTGAACAATATGTTGTATTATTTTGCATCTTAAAACTCTTTATTTTTTTATATTTTTAAAGATTTTATTTTTAAGTAATCTCAACAACCAATGTGGGGCTCAAACTTCCAACGCCAAAATCAAGAGTCACATACTCCACCGACTGAGCCAGCCAGGTGCCCCAATTATTAACTCTTTAATTCAAAATAATTTAACATTTTATGGGGTGCCTGGGTGGCTCAGTTGGTTAAGCCTCTGACTTCGGTTCAGGTCATGATCTCACAGTTTGTGAGTTCAAGCCTTGCATCAGGCTGTCTGCTATCAGCACAGAGCCTTCTTTGGATCCTCTGTCCCCCAACCCGCCCCCCCCACCCCGCCTCTCTCTGCTCCACCTCTGCTCATGTTTGTTTGTTTTTCTCTCTCTCAAAAATAAACATTTAAAAATACAGTTTCAAAATAATTTAACATTTTAAATTTATAGAAGAGTTGCAAAAACAGTTTTTCTGAATATCTTACTCAGCTATGTTGTCATTTTAAATAAAAAAGCAACAGACAGACATTAAATTGAAAGAATTCAAGGAATCCAGCATCCTTCTTTAAATAACTTCTTAATGCTGCAATCCAGCTAATCAAGACATGAATGTAAGGAAAGAAAAGAAACTATAATAAAGGACTGATGATGAAAATGGAATCTACTTAAAACTGGAACTAAGCCTAAACAGCTAGATGAGTTATAGTTATAAAATAAAATGTAAATATTATGAATCTTGGCAAAGTAAAAATAATGAGCCACAAAAATTAGGCAGTAGAAGAGAGGAGATGGGGGAAGTATAATGTATTAATCACACCATGACAGACAATAATAAGTTAATATTGTCTAACATTAAAATGTGTAGTTTTAAAAAAAATGACAATTCCAATTATTTTCATAATCTTTTAATAAATATAATTTATCACCTTTTTTGTTATTTGTATTCTTAACTTCAACAAGACCTTTTTATTAAATATTTTATTTCAAATATCTTGCTCAGTATGAGCCCTTTGAAATTATTTCAGGTATTGATTATGCTGTGTAAATACATATAGAAATGTCCACAATGATTTTCCCCATACATTAAAAATGCTATTTTGAGTGTTACAATTAAGGGTGATCTGTTACTTTCTTCCTTGTGTTTTTCTGTACTAGAATTTTTTATGAGCATGGGTCATTATTTTTTTTTAAGACTTTATTATTTTTTTTTAATTTTTTTTTTCAACGTTTATTTATTTTTGGGACAGAGAGAGACAGAGAATGAACGGGGGAGGGGTAGAGAGAGAGGGAGACACAGAATCGGAAACAGGCTCCAGGCTCTGAGCCATCAGCCCAGAGCCTGACGCGGGGCTCGAACTCACGGACCGCGAGATCGTGACCTGGCTGAAGTCGGACGCTTAACCGACTGCGCCACCCAGGCGCCCCAAGACTTTATTTTTAAGTAATCTTTACACCCAATGTGGGACTCGAACTTATAAGTCTGAGATCAAGAGTCACATTCTCTTGGGGCACCTGGGTGGCTCAGTCCATTGAGCATCCAACTTTGGCTCAGGTAATGATCTCACAGATTGTGGGTTTGAGCCCCCCATTGGGCTCTGTGCTGACAGCTCAGAGTCTGGAGCCTGCTTTGGATTCTGTATCTCCCTCTCTCTCTGCCCCTCCCCTGCTCAATAAAAATTAAGAAAAAAAAAAAAAAAAGAGTCACATTCTCTACCAACTGAGCTGACGAGGCATCCCTGTATCATTATTTTTATTTATTTATTTTTTTTTTAATTTTTTTTCAACGTTTATTTATTTTTGGGACAGAGAGAGACAGAGCATGAACGGGAGAGGGGCAGAGAGAGAGGGAGACACAGAATCGGAAACAGGCTCCAGGCTCTGAGCCATCAGCCCAGAGCCTGACGCGGGGCTCGAACTCCCGGACCGCGAGATCGTGACCTGGTTGAAGTCGGGCGCTTAACCGACTGCGCCACCCAGGCGCCCCCTGTATCATTATTTTTAAAGCATGATAAATTTCTACTCTAAAAAAAGTAAAGAGAGAGGGAGTTTGGTTCTGAGGAAATACTCCCTAACTTTCGAGAGACAGATTCTTTCAAGAATACCAATAGTAATAGTTTTATTATTGAGTGCTTATGCTATTCCAAAGAGTTTTCATACAGTATCTTTATTACCCACCACAATTATAAAAGCTAGGCATGATAATGCCTAAATTACAGATGAAGCCTTTTGCCCAAAGTCACATATCTTGAAAAGGTCAAAATCAAGATGTGTACTCAGACCTCTCTGATTCTTTTTTTTTTTTCAATATATGAAATTTATTGTCAAATTGGTTTCCATAAGACCTCTCTGATTCTTTACATTGAACCACTTTTGTATCCATATAGGTAGGGTTAGCTCATTATAATTAAACTTTCTCTTTGAATTTCTACAACCTTGGATTATTCTCTGGATGCTTGATGATGAAAGAGTGGGACACCCTCAAAAAGTCTGGAATCAAGATTGCCCCTGAAATAAAATCTACTCTGCACAAATGAAATTAATCATCTGTAGGAAACTAAGAACCCATGTGTAAAACTGTGCCTGAGAGGTTTGGGAACATTCAGAACTCCAATCAACATGATCTGGGAGTATTCTGAAAGCTGCAGGCCTAGAAACTGACTGCTGTGTAATAACTGGAAACCACATCAATTGCAATATATCTTGTTTGGAAAACATCTATGTGAATGGAAAGGGAAGATGGTCAACCATGGAACCTTGAAAAAGGAAAGTCACAGAAGTGTCTCTCCAGGCAATGTCCTGTGGTGAGAAATCTTAGCTAAGCAACATAAACACCATGATTTCCTTGAAAGACCTAGAAAACAGCCCTTTGTTGCATGTTGGACTTGCCTTAGCAGCTTTTAAAATAAGACTCCAAAACAAAAATAAGGTAATTAATTAATTAATTAATTAGTTAATTAAGATTCCTATCTGGGCTTTAACACAGAGCAACTGAATCAGAATCTCAGTGGGTCCCTGGCATGAGTGCTTTAAAAATCTTTCTAGGCGATTCTAATTTGCAATCAGTGTTGAGAAACAGCTGAAGTGAGTAGAGTGTCCAAACTCATTGACAGAGGGGACCTCTCTTGAGATTGACTCATACCCTTTGCTTTAATTCCAGGCCTACTCAGCTGCTCTCCAATACTTGGCTTCCCGTGTAGCATGTTTGGAGGGAGAAAGTGCACGGATCTTCTGATGTGAGTGTTCTGGCCTGCTTTGCAAATTAAACTGTCTTTGCAAATAATTTTTTTGCAGATGAATAAATGGACTTCTGGTTTATGCATGTTACATTGAGCTTTGTTAATGTATGTTTGAGGATATGTCTCTAATCTGAAAGACATATCCATTCTTTATGTGCCACAAAATCAGGGTTCCTGAGACAGTCAGGATCCTAGACAATGGTAATGCCAGTCTATGGGAATGAGTTTGAGTGGCCATCTGACCTTCTCCAGGAACACATCCTTTGCCCTACTACAGACCTATTTTTCTCCACAGCCAGATTATAAGATCTTTAAGAGCACAGACCATGGCTTCCTTTTTTTTTTTTTTTTTTTTTTTTTTTTTTCTCCTACTTCTGCCTAGTACACAGCTGGGAAGTTTTAGAAACTTCCAAAAAAGATTAGGAATATTAATGAAGGATAGAATGTATGTAAATACTCGTACTTGTGTAAACTTGTGTTCAGTCTCTGTTCTCAGACCGAAAGGCTGAGGCACCCAGGCAATGGTGTCCACAGTTCTGGATTGGATGCCAGGTGCCAAGCAAGGTACCTCATAGCTGAGGCTTTGCAAACAGGTGCCTGGGACAGTAAGAGGGAAGACAGAATTCCTAGCTAGCTAAAACTCCTTTGTTCTTCAGGTCTCAGACATCATTTTTCCCAGAATATTTTCTCTGATTTCTCCTGATTCCTTTATGCTAGCCATTTCCTCTTCTCTGTAATCCCACAGCCTGCTCTGCTTTTCCTCTATCATGGCCATTATCACAGTGCATTCAAACTGCCCATTCACACTATACCAGACTTGGAACTCTTAAAAGCAGATGCTAGTCACTTTTGTGGGTTTTTTTTTTAAATGTTCATTTATTTTTGAGAGAGAGAGAGAGCAAGCGCACTAGTAGGGGAGGGGAAGAGAGAGACGGAGACACAGAATCTGAAGCAGGTTCCAGGCTCTGAGCTGTCAGCACAGAGCCCGACGTGGGGCTCGAACTCACGAACCGTGAGATTATGACCTGAGCCAAAGTCAGACACTTAACTGACTGAGCCACCCAGGGGCCCCAATGCTGGTCACCATTGTATTCCCAAGGCATGATCTTAAAAGTTCAATAAGATGTGCCTGGTTGGCTTGCTTACTTAAAAATTTTTAAAAATTTTAAAGTTCAATAAATATTTGTTGGGGCGCCTGGGTGGCTCAGTCGGCTAAGCGTCCAACTTCAGCTCAGGTCACGATCTCACGGTCCATGAGTTTGAGCCCCGCGTCCGGCTCTGGGCTGACAGCTCAGAGCCTGGAGCCTGCTTCGGATTCTGTGTCTCCCTCTCTCTCTCTGCCCCTCCCCCATTCATGCTCTGTCTCTCTCTGTCTCAAAAATAAATAAAACGTTAAATAAAAAATAAATAAATAAATAAATAATAAAATAAAATAAAATAAAATAAAATAAATATTTGTTGAGTATAGTGGACACTTGTAATTCTGAGTGATGCATATCTGAACCTCTTCCTTATGTTAAGAGACTCCTAAATCGGTTAAGCATCTGACCTCGGCTCAGATCATGATCTCGCGGTTTGTGGGTCTGAGCCCCCCATCAGACTCTGCTGACAGCTCTGAGACTGAAGGCTGCTTCAGATTCTGTGCCTCCCTCTCTCTGCCCGTTCCCTACTCGTGCTCTCTCTCTCTCTCAAAAAATGAATAAACTTTTCATTTTTTTTAAGTAAAAAGAGAGACTCCTTATGTGTCTTGATGGAAGACAGAGCCTAATATAGAAGCAGAAAACACAAGATGCTTGTTTTCCTAGCCTCTCTTGCAGGTAGGCAAGGGCATGTGTCGCCCAATCAGATACACTTGCCCCAAATTTTGAATCAGGAGCTGGTGATCCAGAAGGGGCCATAGAGTATTCATTCTAGTGGCAAAGTGGGAGTGGCAGCAGGCATGCCAAGTTTTCAGGGAGCAGTGCAGGAACCAGAGAGGGCAGTGTCACTGGTCATGGCAGTGATACCGTCATCAGACTGGTTTGGTGGTGTGGTTTGAAACGTAGGCTGGTTACTCACTGCCTTACCTCTCTCATTCCTGCCTGACTTCCAAGGCTTCCCTGTGATTCTGTGAAATCCCCAGTGCCTTTTAAGTCATTTTTCCCCCCGAAATCAGTGAGAGTCCGTTTCTGTTGCTTATTACTTAGAACCCTATTATGGACTGAATTGTGTCTCTTCTCTCCCATCAAAATTCCTATGTTGAAGCCCCAACCCCTAGTACCTCAGAATGTGACTATATCTGGAGATAGGGACTTTAAAGAGGTGATTACGTTAAAATGAGGTCATTATGATAAGCCTAATCCATTCTGATTGGTGTCCTTATGAGAAAAGGAAATTTGGACACGGAGAGATACTTGAGACACACATGCACAGAGAAACAACCATGTGTAGATACAGTGAGAAGGCAGCCACCTGTAAGCCATGTGGAGAAGTCTCTGGAATAACCAAACCTGCAGATACCTGATCTCAGACTTCTTACCTCCAGAACTGGGAGAAAATAAATTTCTGTTGTTTAAGGCACCCAGTCTGTGGTATTTTATTATGGCAGCCCTTGAAAACTAATAGAAATTCTGACTGAATTTAGTGACTGATCAAACAACAAGATTGGAAGATGGAAAGAAGATTATTATATGTAAATGGAGCAAGACAAGAAGGAAGAGTCAAGGTGTGAAACCAAGCAGGACCCTAAGTAAGAATGGACTAGAAGGTACAAGCAGCAGTAGGAAAGGAAGCCTAGAGGAATTCCCCAGCTCCAATGGAAGTGTTTCTATGGGCCCCAAGACTGAGGGTCTCAGAACAAAGACCTAATCTCTAGCAGAAAGAACCTGGATTTCAGCAGTGAAAACCTGGGTTCAAAATCTCACCCCATCCTTTGCTTCATATGTGATTCTGAGCAAATTACTGCAACTTTCTGAGCCACAGTTTTCTCTTTAGAGGGAAAATGAAAAGGGGTGCCTGGGTAGCCCAGTTAGTTAAGCATCTGACTTTGGCTCAGGTCATGATCTCGTGGTCTGTGAGTTCAAGCTCCGCATTGGGCTCTGAGCTGACAGCCTGGAGCCTGCTTCGGATTCTGTGTCTCCTTCTCTGTTTGCCCCTCCCCTGCTCACACTCTGTCTCTCTCTCTCTCTCTCTCTCTCTCTCTCAAAATAAATAAACATTTAAAAAAATCGTAAAGGAAAATGAAAAAAAAATACCTATCTCATATAGTTGTTAGGATTAAACTAAGCAAGAATGCATATGTAAAGCTACTTAGGATTTAATAAATGTTAGCGTATTTCTCCTTTTTCTCTTGGGCTAGAGGAAGAGAGAAGTAAAGACCCAGTCAGGAGAAGTCTGAATATCTTCTGGGACCAAAGTGCAATGTTCAGAGTGTGATGAGCTCAGACATGGTCTGGGTAGGCGCTTTGGGTGGCAAGAAGCTCCAATTTAGCAGGTGGAAATGGCAGCCAGTCTAGGCAGCAAATGACATTGAAAAGAGTCTGATAGGAGCAATGCTGTAGTTCTAGGTTATCATTCTATTCCCAGCTATATGCCAGCTAGTGGCTAAAGTAAGGAGCAGGATCCATCTCTACTCCCTACCCAGGTTAGGATTAGCAGGATTTATGCAGGCTGACAACCCCAGGACAGGTGTATTAAGTAGGAGAACTGCAGCTGAAGACTGGTTGTACAAACTGGACCAGTCTAGCCTGTGCCAAACCAGGTCTAATTCTTGGTCCCACATGCTAGTAGAGGTAAGGCAGTCTACCCCTACATTGGTCAGGCAGGACTGGCTCAAAAACTGGGCAGAACTGACCCTTTGGCTCCAGGGTATAATGTTAATAATAGTTATAATTTATTAGTGATTACCGTGTGCCATGATTTTCACATATCTTTTCTCTTTACCTCATTACAACCCAGGGAGGTGGAACTGTTATTTCCAAAAAAAAAATTTTTTTTTTTTTTTTTTCAGAAAAAGAAATTGAGTTTCAGAGATGGTAGGCAACCTGTACAAAACTATATAGTTAATAAGTGGTTGGGCCAGGAATTTAATAAATTTCAAAGTTTGCTTACTGAAGAAAAGAAGAGGTTTCAGTTGTTGGCAATGCAAAGAAATTTCTAAGGAATTTTCTAATATTCCAACAGATCCCTTATAAGTACAGTATACCTCCTAGTATCTCAATATGGGGCCCAGATTCAAACCTTTGATACTTCTACCAGAAACCCACATAACAGAGGGCAGCCCTGTGGAATATTTTCCACAGGAAGCATCTGCCCAAATATTTCGAAGGCTGCAAAGTGTCCCAAGAGGAAAGGGGGAAAGCTGAGGCCAATCACAAACACCGTGGTTAAGTCCAGGTACCAGGTGGACTGAAGCAGAGAGAAAATGCAGGCTTCCTGCTTTCCGCTCCCTCTGGAAGCATGTTCTAGTAAAATAAACTCTTTCCAAGACTCAGGTTCCTAGGTTAGTGATCTGGTTTTCTTCTAATAGGAAGTGAGCTGTCTCTCAATCAGGGAGTGGAGGAGGGGGAAATTATTGCCAATTATACTAAATACGTTAGGAGGGAAGATTCAGACATTTTATGTCTTTACAATTAAAAGACCTCCACTTTATTCTTTTTTTTCCCTTTCTCCCCACCCCGTCCCCCCACAACCTCCACTTTATTCTTAGAGTCAATTACCCCAGCCATAGACAGACATTCTTTCTTTGAGTGTTTACAAGAGAATCAATTTTAAAAGATTTTTTATAATCCTTTTTTGTTTAAAGAAACGGACATAATAGAAAGGATTGAGTCCCTGCCAAGAAAAGGCTTTCTGAACCTTCTTTGGCTCAGATCGACAACACTTTAAGGTCTTTCAATAAACCAAGTCATTGGCCCCAGATAGAAAATTGCTACCAGGGAAGAAGAATTTTTGTTTAATGGGATGTCTTTGAGTTAAATTAGAGCCCATAATCACCCTGAATGTATTATTCAGACTCTTTTTTTTTTTCAGACTCTTTTTTTTAATCCGCTCCTTTTATTTTTTTAAATTGAAGTATAGTTGACATACAATGTTACATTAATTTCAGGTGTACAACATAGTGACTTGACAACTCTCTAACGTTATGTTATGCTCACCACAAGTGTAGCTACAATCTGTCACCGCACATTATGACAATCCCATTGACTTTATTCCTATTCTATACCTTTCATCCTTGTGACTTATTCATTCCATAACTGGAAGCCTGTTTCTCTCACTCCCCTGTACCCATTTTGCTCATCCCCTACTCCCCTCCCCTCTGGTGACCACCAGTTTGTTCTCTGTATTTATTAGTCTGTTTCTGCTTTTTTGTTTGTTCATGTTTTGTTTTTTAGATTCTACATGTATGTAAAACAATATGGTATTTGTTTTGACTGATTTCACTCAGCATAATACTTTCTAGATTCATCCATGTTGTCCCAAATGGCAAAAGCTCATTCTTTATTAATAGCTGAATAATATTCCATTTATATACCACATCTTCTTTATCTATTCATCTATTGATGGACACCTAGGTTTCTTTTTTTTTTAACTTGTTTTATTTTTTATTTTTTTAAATTTACATCCAAATTAGTTAGCATATAGTGCAACAATGATTTCAGGAGTAGATTCCTTAGTGCCCCTTACCCATTTAGCCCATCCCCCCTCCCACAACTCCTCCAGTAACCCTTAGTTTGTTCTCCATATTTACGAGTCTCTTCTGTTTTGTCCCCCTCCCTGTTTTTATATTATTTTTGTTTCCCTTCCCTTATGTTCATCTGTTCTGTGTCTTAAAGTCCTCATATGAATGAAGTCATATAATATTTGTCTTTCTCTGACTGACTAATTTCACTTAGCATAATACCCTCCAGTTACATCGACATAGTTGCAAATGGAAAGATTTCATTCTTTTTGATTGCCAAGTAATACTCCATTGTATATATATACCACATCTTCTTTATCCACTCATCCATCGATGGACATTTGGGCTGTTTCCATACTTCGGCTATTGTTGATAGCGCTGCTATGAACATTGGGGTAAATGTGTCCTTTCGAAACAGAACACCTGTATCCCTTGGATAAATGCCTAGTAGTGCAATTGCTGGGTCGTAGGGTAGTTCTATTTTTAGTTTTTTGAGGAAACTCCATACTGTTTTCCAGAGTGGCTACACCAGCTTGCATTCCCAGCTAGGTTTCTTCTATATCTTGGCTATTGTAAATAATGCTACAACAAACATAGGGGTGCATATATCTTTTTGGATTAGTGTTTTCATTTTCTTTGGGTAATGCAAGTACTGGGTCATATGGCATTTCTATTTTTAATTTTTTTCTCTTTTTAATTTTTTGAGGAACTTCCATATTGTTCTCCACAGTGGTTGTACCAATTTATATTCCAACCAACATTGCACAGGGTTCTTTTTTCTCCACATCCTTACCAACACATATTATTTCTTGTTGTTTTGATACTAGTCATTCGGATAGGTGTAAGGTTATATTTCATTGTGGTTTTGATTTACATTTCCATGATGATTAGTGATGTTGAGAATCTTTTCATATGTTTGTTAGCCATCTGTATATCTTCTTCAGAAAAATGTCTATTCAGGTCTTCTGTCCATTTTTTATTATTTTATTTTAGTTTTTAAAACTTTATTTTAGAGCAAGCAAGAGAGAGAGCATGGGGGGGGGAGCAGAAGGAGAGAAAGAATTTTAAGCAGGCTCTATCCCATGAGCCTGGGATCATGACCTGAGCTGAAATCAAAAGTCAGACGCTCAACTGACTGAGCCACCCAGCTGCCCCTTCTGTCCATTTTTTAAATCAGATTATTTAATTTTTTTGGCATTGCATTGTATAAATTCTTTATATATTTTGGCTATTAACCCCTCATCAGATATATAATTTGTAAATATCTTCTCCCATTCAGTAGGTTGCCTTTTCATCACACTCATTCCCCATGTGCCAGGCATTGTACCAGGCACTGAGGAGCCAAAGGTATTAATTCATCCTGATCCTTGTTTGCCAAGGACTTCCTGTGTGGGGAGATGAAATCACACTCAGAGATAGAATGAAAAGACAATGGGGAAAGTGGGAAGGTCTAAAGGGGACTGAGCATGTAACACTGAGTTAGAGGGTTGTAAATTGGAATTTGGGGTCCCTGAGTGGGAGGCACAGTGCTTCATCTCTCAGTGATGAGGGGAAAATAAGCCTCTTTCATCTGGGGTTGGAAGGGAATCATCTTTTCCTTGTTTTTCTTTTCCTATCCCTTCTCTTCAACCACTGCCATACACCTATCTGCCCATTCATGCAACCAGCATTTACTATGCACTGAGTAGGGGTACCTGAGTGGCTCAGTTAAACATCAACTCTTGATTTCAGCTTAGGTCATGACTTCATGGGGATCGTGAGACGAGCCCTGTATTGGGCTCTGCACTGGGATTCTCTCTCTCCCCCTCTCCCCAGTCTCTCTGCCCCTCCCCCGTGCTCTCTCTCGCTCTCTCTCTCTCTCAAAACAAACAAACATTGGGGAAAAATAAAACTATGTGCTGAGTATTATGCTAGGCACGTCATACACATTTTTTCCACTCATCTTTCACAGAAGCCTTGTGAGGATGGAATTATTGCTTCACTTGACCATTGGGAAACTGAAGGCAAGGAAGTTTAAGGTCATATGGCTAATACCTGATTCAAATGACATCTGCCCCTTGTCTGTCCCTGAAAGCCTGTGCACTCTTCACTATACTCAAAAGCTAAAGAGTTCTGAGAGATGTATTAGATAGGATCCCTGCCCCTGAGCAGCACATAGTTCAGTGGAAAAGAAAGACATATAAAGAGTTTGTTAATTCCTTCAGTCATTCAACAACACTTACTAATTGCCACTGTTGGCTGTCACAAAGCCGAATCAGACATAGTCTCCTGGTCTTTAGGAGAATAGACAAAACATTACAATTTAGATAAATGATAATATAATGTAATGAATCTTCTAAGAAAAGACTTGTAAGGCTTCAGGAAATAGGAAAGGATGCAAGTCTCCCTGGGATAATTGGGAGCAGTTCCACAAGGACAGGGGACATGTTTGAGTGGAAAAGAGGAATGTGCAGGAATTTGCCACAAGAAGCTCCTTCCAGTCTAAATGCACCAGGCTGCCTCTGAGCTTTTACACATGTTGACCCCCTAATTAGACCAGTTCCCTGCTCCCCTTTCCTGAACTGGTTCACCCCACACACGTTTCTGGCATCTGTTTGGAAGATACTTCCTCCTGGAAGCCTTCCTTCACGCGCCCTTTTTTCTTCCTTCATCTGGACTAAGACTTATTGCCATGGTTTCCCATAGAACTGTGTGTGTATGCAAATGTTAGAGAGGGACAGCACTTTTGTTTATTGTGTAAGGAACAGTGAGAAATTCAGTGTGGTTGAAGTATAGGGTACATGGCTCAACCAAGAAATATTTGTGGAATGAATTATTGAATGAATACTTTAAAGAACTATAATTTCACCCAGAAAAGTAGGCATTATCAAATTTCTCCTAAATGTACACATCCAGACATTTGAACTGTCCCTATCACATTCCCCTTATCTTTACCTGGTCTTCTACTCGTTGTTCAAAACATCCCTTTGTCCTAGAATCCTTTCCTGACAACTCTCCTCTGTTCTTCCAGTCTGAGTCAAGTGCTTACCACTCTGTTGTGCCTTTCTGGGATCAGTGAAGTCAGGAGACAGGCTCTGGAGTCCTGATGTTGCTGCTCTCTGGATCAAAGCACACTAATTGAAACTCCATATAAGAAATTGGATGGAACCTTCAAGATTATCCCTTTTCTGACAGGGAACTGGTCTCCTAGCCTTATATGTTTTGTTTATTGCTGAAGCACCTACTCCATGAAAGGCTTTGATGGGAAGGGCAGCAATGTGACCCATGGACTCTTGGATCTCTCCACTTGATGACTTGTGGGCACCCCAAATTTAACTCATCCAAAATCAAAATACTGGAAAGGTCTCGGGTTTTTGAATCAGAAAAACCTGGGTTTAGCTCTGCACTTTACTTGTTATGTGGACATTGGGCAAGTTATTTCAAATCTCTGAACCTTAGTTTCCTCAACTGACAGCCCAAAGGTTTTGGAATAGGGGAGTGCTATGGTCTATGCTTGTTTTAGAAAGATCTATCCTGCAGCTGTGTGGGGGATGGGCTGGAGGGGCAAAACCAGAGGCAGTTCAGAGGCTGCTGAATAGAAGTGTTTCTAATTACCTCAGCCTCGGCCTCCATTGCACACTCTCCACTGTGACCCCAGAGCCAACCTCATGCTGTTGCCTAGCAACTCACCTGCATCACCCAGGGATCTGAAGCTGGGGCCCCACTGACGATGGGGAAATGGCCAGTTTAATTACAAAGTCTCAGGGGAATCATGCATCCGTTCATTCCTCAAATACTCACTGGGCTCCCACCAAGTGCCAAGCCTTGGGCTAGCTATTGGAGATTTAGAGATTAATAAAACACTGTCTCTTTCCTCAAAAAAACTCATAATGTAACAGAATGGATAATCAAATGACCTACGATGAGTGAAAGAAGCTAGATGGAAAAAGATATATTGTTTGGTCACAGGCTAAGTCACTGAAGAGTATTTAAACAAAGGAGAACCATGATCAGATTTTTGTGTGAGAAAGATAATTCTGGTTTCTCTGTGGAAAATTGCATTCGATTGGATGGGGAGAAAGTGGAGGCAGGGAGACCAAGGAGAAAGCTGCTCCAGGAGTCCAAATGAGAGACACTGAGGCCTAATTGAGGATAGAGGCTAAGGAGAGGAAGGGAAGATTTTTAGAAATCAATGACACTTGGGTACCTGGGTGGCTTAGTTGGTTGAGTGTCCAACTCTTGATTTTGTTCAGTTTAGGTCATGATCCCAGGGTTGTGGGATTGAGCCCAGCATTGGGCTCCATGCTGAGCATGGAACCTGCTTAAGATTCTCTCTCTTTCTCTCTCTCTCTCTCTCTTTCTCTCTTCCCCTCTGCCCCTCTCCCCGGTTCGCCTGCTCTCTCTCTCTCTCTCTCTCTCTCTCTCTCTCTAAAAAACAAAACAAAACAAAACAAAACAAAACAGGCTGGGTGGCTCAGTAGGTTAAGCATCTGACTTCAGATCAGGTCATGATCTTATGGTTCATGAGTTCAAGCCCCGTGTCGGGCTCTGTACTGACAGCTCAGAGCCTGGAGCCTGCTTTGGATTCTGTGTCTCCCTCTCTCCCTCCGCCCCTCCCACACTCACACTCTGTCTCTGTTTCTCAAAAATCAAATTAACGTTGAAAAAAAAAGAAAAAAGAAAGAAATCAATGACACCTATCTGCTTTACATTTTATATATACTGTTAGAAATAAAATCCCCCCAAAAGGCAGAAATTATAGTATTTTATTTTATTTTAAGTTTATTTATTTATTTTTGAGAGAGAGAAAGCAAGAATGAGTGGGGTAGGGGCAGAGAGACAGGGGGAGAGAGAATCTCAAGCAGGCTCCACACTGTCAGCACAGAGCCCAATGCGAGGCTTGGACTCACAAACCATAAGATCATGCCCTGAGTAGAAACCAAGAGTCTGACACTTAACCAACTGAGCCATCCAGGAGCCCCTATTTTATTTTATTTTTAAATTTTAAGTGCAGATAGTTGAGGTAAACGTATTACTCAGTTGTCTTCTTTGGCCTTGAAGGCCTGTCTCTTATTCATTCATTCGTTCATTCATTCATTCATTTATTTATCCTCTCTCCCTCTCTCTCTCTCTTTTTTTAACATAATCTCTACACCCAACATGGGGCTTGAACTCATGATCAAAAATTGCATGCTCTCTGAACTGAGCCAGCTGGATGCCCCTATCGATTCTCTTTTACCCTATTTCCTCTCCCTACCCCTGCAGGTAACTCTTTAAAGTATTGACTGTGCAACTGGTTTATATTGTTCTTGAAAAATGTGCATTTTCATATTGTGGGCACACATTTTACATTTATGTAAATGGCATCGAATTATGTATCCCACTCTGTATCTTACTTTTGCACAACACACTATATTTTTCAAGATCTATCCCTGCTGCTATATGTATCTTTTGTTTGTTGACTCTAACTGCATGCCAGGATTTTACAATTGGATTGACAATACAATACCATAGAAAGTGCTCTACCATGGAACGGAGAGACTTCAACTGTAACCTCTGCCTCTCCACCAACTTGTCATGTGAACTTGCATAAGTCCCTTCCCCTAGTTGAGTCTTAGCTTCCTCACTTGTAAAATCAGAGGTTCCTTTATCTCTAACTTCCATTCAGTCTCTCTCACTGTATACACAGGAAACTCTGGTGCAGAGTGTGTGACTTGATCAAGGTCACACAACAGTTATCAATAGTTTAGCCTATCTATTGAGTAACAGGTATGGTGTTAAGTGTTTTGGATATTCAAACAAGTAAGCCCTGCTTAGTCCCTACTCCTAAGACCTCTAAACAGAGCTGTACTAATTTTCCAAGAGCAGGTGCAGAGATAGCCTGTGGGCACCGGTCAGAAGCAGTAGAGATATTAATAGGACCTAGCCACAGATAGAATCTAAGGCAGCACCTCCACCACCCCAATCAGGCCCCACAACATTCCTGACCTCAAGAAAAGGAAAGCGGTCGGGTACACAGCTTCCTATTTGTAAAAAGTTATTTATTGCCATAGCATTTTCCAATAATAACTGAGTTAAGAAAAAAAAAGCTCTTATCTACCTGTATGCCTAATATTGTACAGCAGTAATTGCAGGATAAATAAAATTTCATTTATTTATTTATTAAACATTTTTATAAGTTTATTTATTTTTGAGACAGAAAGACAGCGAGCACGAGCACGGGAGGAGCAGTGAGAGAAGGAGAGAGAGACTCCCAAGCAGACTCAGCAGTGTCCGATGCAGGGCTGGAATTCACCAACCATGACATCATGACCCGAGCTGAAACCAAGAGTTGCACACTCAACCAACTGAGCCACCCAGGCACCACTAAAATTTTATATTCTTTTAAAAAGTGTTTTTGTTGTCGAACAATAAAACAGGTACTGTTGATTATGTACTCTGCTAGACACCAAGCACTTTACATGTATTACTTCATTTAATCTTCATTACAATCCCATGAGATAGGAGGTACTATGATTCTATTTTAAAAGATAGGGAGGGGCGCCTGGGTGGCTCAGTCAGTTGAGCATCTGACTTCAGCTCAGGTCACGATCTCAGGTTCGTGGGCTGGAGCCCCGCGTTGGGTTCTGTGCTGAACGCTTGCTCAGAGCCTGGAGCCTGCTTCAGATTCTGTCCTTCTCTCTCTGCCCCTCCCCCACTCGCACTCTGTCTCATTCTCTCAAAAATAAACGTTAAAAAAAATTTTTTTTTTAAAAGATAGGTAAACAGAAGCACAGAGAGATTACTTGTCCTAGGTCACTGGATTTCAAGCATTGTGAATGCAATTCACAGCAGACACAGTTTATGTTGCAATCTGGATCACCCATACCTGTTTCAAAACACTACACTAACCCTTACTATATGTCACCTACTCTTGAATTTGTATTCAATTTTTCCCCCGTGCTGGTCTATGACCTACTAAGGGGTTGCAACTTGCAGATTGAAAACAATACCGTAGGTGACATATATACCACAATCCTAACAAAATTACACAAATGTGAAGTCCTCACACTCTGTAATGTGAACTTTCATGTCCTGAGCACCTGCCCTGTATCAGGTTCCATGCTGCACGTTAAAGACATGATCTTACCCTCAAAGTACTCAGACACTCCTCAATGAAACATAGGTAGGTAGGCAATGACAACACAGCAGTGTTTCTCAATCCTGGCTGCACCTTAGAATCACCTGGAGGATTTTTAAAAAGCATTAATGTTGAGGACCTACCCCCAGACTTTCTGATTCAATTGGTCTGGAATGGGACTGGACATCAATATTTAAAAAAAAAAAAATTTTTTTAACGTTTATTTATTCTTGAGACAGAGAGAGACAGAGCATGAACGGGGGAGGGGCAGAGAGAGAGGGAGACACAGAATCGGAAGCAGGCTCCAGGCTCTGAGCCCATCTGGGCTGATGGCTCAGAGCCTGACGCGGGGCTCGAACTCACAGACCGCGAGATTGTGACCTGGGCTGAAGTCGGACGCTTAACCGACTGAGCCACCCAGGCGCCCCTGGACATCAATATTTTTAAAAAACTCCCCGGGTGATTCTAAGGTGCAGCCAGGATTGCAATACAGCATTAAGTACTATGTTAAAGGGAGGCTTAGAATAGGCACTCCTAACTACCTAAAGATGTTGAGAGGGGTGGGTGCCTGGTTGGTCAGTCAGTGAAGCATGCAACTCTTGACCTTCAGGGTTGTGGGTTTGAGCCCCAGGTTGGGTGTGGAGATTACTCAAAAATAAAATTAAAAAAGGAGCATCTGGGTGGCTCAGTTGGTTGAACATTCAAGTCGATTTCAGCTCAGGTCCTGATCTCAGGGTTGTGGGATCAAACCCCACGTCGGGCTCCATGCTCCAAGTGTGGAGCCTGCCTGAGATTCTCTTTCTCTTTCTCTCTCTCTCTCTCTCTCCCTGTGCCCTTCTCCCCTGCTTGCATGCTATCTCTCTAAAATAAAAGAATTAAAAATAAAAATAATTTTTAAACAAACGTTGAGAAAAGCCTCAGAAATTGTTTTCTGAGCTGGGTTTGTGTGCTGGATACCTTCTGTTTGGCTTTTAGATCCACTGTCCACCCACCGTCTGCCCAGTACACTGAACCTGTGGAGACCAGGTCAATTGGCTCCTTTGCTCTCTGGCTTCCACTTTCCACTTAGGTCTGGGCCAACACCCTTGCAGAGGATTGGTGAGAGGGAGGGCTAGATAATGAATTCCCTGACTACTTCCTGCAAGTTTCCCTTGTGGTGTGAACCTTTTTTTTTCCTCTAACTTTTGTTTTTATTTATTTTGAGAGAGGGAGAGCACATGCATGAGCAGGGGAGGAGCAGAGAGAGAGAATCCCAAGCAGGCTCCTCACTGTCAGCACAGAGCCCAACAGGCTCCACGCTGGGCTCCATGTGGGGCTCCACCTCCAGAACAGTTGACATTGCGACCTGAGCTGAAGTCAATGCTTAACCTATTTACCCACCCAGCTGCCCCTGGCTGTGAACCTTTTTTGAAAGTAAGTGTCCCTTTCACGATGGCTAGATGAACAGTACTCTTGCAGTTTCTGAAATCTCTCCTCCCTCTCCCCACCCTTCAGGTCAAGGGGTGTAACAGATCACATAGTTCTTGAACTATCCCTTGTCTTCCTCTATACTCCACCCACATGTTTTAAACTAGTCCCTTTGTAAATAAACCTTTGTCTAATTGTCCTAATCTGAGTGTGTCATCTGTTTCCTATTGAGACTCTGATAAAGCCTGGAAGCAAGATGGGAGCTTGCTCTAAGGATAAGGAAGGGGGAAAAATGTCAGAGAGAGCAGCATGAGTAATGCCAAAAAGGCATGAAAATATTGTATTTTTGTTTGATTCTCTTTATTGGTTAAGAACAAATTGCTAAACCCAATGTTCACTTCTCAGTCCTAATCTTACTAGATCAGCAGCATTTGACTAGTTAATGACTGCTTGGTAAAACAAAACAAAATAAAATTTAAAAATTAAAAATTAAAAAAAAACAAAAAACAAAAAGATACAAATAAATAAATAGATAGATAAATAGATAGATAAATAAATAAATGAATAAATGAATAAATAAATAAAAGCTCCATCTTGGAACAATTTTGCCACTTGGCCCCCATGATACTGCACTCTATTGGTTCCTGTTCTTCTAGCTACTCTGTTAAGTCACCTCTTCTGGTTCCCTCCCACTTTTCTGATGTCTTCTTCATCTCCCCGATGCTGAATGATGGAGTCCCAAGAACTGTTCTCAGTTCTCCCGTCTATCTACACCAACTCTCCATCAAGATTCAGTATCCTGGCTTTAAGTACTCCATATGCTATCCACTCCCAAATTTATACCTCTGACCTAGAGCTCTCCTCCAAGTCCAGACTGAGATATCCAACCTAACTAGAGAAAGGAGTAGTGTTCTAGAGCCAATTGTTATATTTTCAGGAATTTTTCCAGCCTCTTGTTAAACACAGTCATTACTAACACTTAAATTATGTAAACTTAAAATTAAATAAATTATAGTATAAGGTAAAATTCAAAACTCATCATTTTCTAATTACTTTATTTTATTATTTTCTATGCTCTTGGTGTTATTTACATCTATTCTCTCTGTATTGTGGAAATACTATATAATGGTGTAGTATTCTTACATCTTTTCCTAACTCCACATTTAGTGACATTATGTTGGTAGCTCCAAAACCAGCCATAGTGAGAGTATCACACCACAGAAATTGGCAAAATACTACCAGAGTTTGACCTATTACTATGTTGATTGCCTATACTTAAGAAAGTGATGTAAAACATATTAATAATGCAGATTAAATTTAGACTGCATTGTATCTGTAGCTATTACACTGTAAATAACATTAAAAATTGAGGAATTATTCTTCTAATATTGAAAAACTACTATCTGAGTCAGCAAAAGCAATCATGTGTGTCATTGACTAGTGAAGTTCCAACATTAGTCTTTATTGTTTCACTTTCATCTTACTATTTGGTTTTTGTTTGTTTGTTTTTAAGTAGGCTCTACACACACTGTGGGGCTTGAACTCATGACTCTGACATCAAGAGCTACATACTCTACCGACTGAGCCAGCCAGGCACCCCCCCATCTTACTGTTAATGTGAACAAATATCAACCAATATTCACCTTGGACTATACTTCTCTTAAATTTCAATTTTTGTTTTAATTCCACTACAGTGTTATATCAGTTTCAGGTGTACATATAGTGATTCACCAATTCTATACATTACTCAGTGCTCATCATGGTAAGTGTACTCTTAATCCCCTTCACCTATTTCACCCCTTCACCCACCCACCTACTCTGGTGACCATCTGTTTGTTCTCTGTAGTTAAGAGTCTGTTTTTTGGGTTGTCTCTTTTTTTTTTTCCTTGTTTGTTTGTTTTGTTTTTAAATTCCACATATGAGTGAAATGATGTGATATTTGTCTTTCTCTGTGACTTATTTCACTTAGCATTACACTCTCTAGAGGTCATTGTCATTGTACATCCTTGCAAAAGGCAAGATTTCATTCTTTTTTATGGCTGAGCCTTGAAACTATACTTGTTCAGCAATTTGCAACCATTAAATGGCTACAGATACAAGTTTAGTGAAATCGTGGTGCTTGGCTGACTCTGTCAGTAGAGCCTGTGACTCTTGATCTTGGAGTCATGAATTCAAGCCCTATGTTGGGTGTAGAGATTACTTTAAAAAAAAAAAACAAGTTTGGCAAAAATCAAAACATTCTGTTAGAACAAATTTGGAATTTATGATAAAGAGCATTTTTTTAATTTTTAAAAATGTTTATTTATTTTTTGGGAGAGAGCAAATGGAGGCGAGCAGGGGCAGATCTGAAGAATGTTCCACCCTAATAGCAGAGAGCCCAATGTGGGGCTTGAACTCACAAACCATGGCCACCGAGGCTCCCCTGTGATAGGAAATACTATATAAAGTAGTCTTCCCTCATCCAAGTTTTTGCCTTTGCATTTTCATTTATCCTGGGTCAAAGGCAGTCTAGAAAAAGACAATCCTCCTTTTTTTTTTTTAATTTTTAAAAATGTTTATTTATTTGAGAGAGAGAGACAAAGTGCCAAGTGGGAAAGTAGCAGAGAGAGAGGGAGACACAGGATCTGAAGCAGGCTCCAGGCTCTGAGCCGTCAGCACAGAGCCCAACATGGGGCTCAAAATCATGAACTGCAAGATCATGGGGCTCAAACTCATAAACCATGAGCTCATGACCTGACCTGAAGTCGGACGCTTAACTGACTGAGCCACCCAGGCACCCTAGACAGTCCTCCTTCTGATGTACCACCAAAAGGTCAATTTTTGCCTAATGCTACATCACAAATGCCTAATTGTTTACCTCACCTCCTCTCATCCTACAGGCATTTTATTTTCTCACATAATCACAGGAAGGGTGAAAAGGGGACTTCCAACTACCTGTATTTTGACCTCAGTCTGTACTTTCACACATTAAGCTCTTTTTTCCAGCTTTCTCTTTTTTAATGTTTATTTATTTCTTGAGAGGGAGATAGAATGAGAGAGAGAGAGAGAAAGAGAGACAGAATCCAAAGCAGGCTCCAGGCTCTGAGCTGTCAGTACAGAGCCCGAGGCGGGACTTGAACTCATGAACCATGAGATCATGACCTGAGCTGAAGTCGAAGTCGAATGCTCAACCGACTGAGCCACCCAGGAACTCTTTCCAGCTTTCTCTTACTTAACTCAAGCAAAAGACTCTGTGCACAAAGCATCCTCTGATGGGAACCCAAAATACCCCCTCAAGCAATCAGGACTGCCCTGAGCCAGCAAGACCCCATGATGATTGACCTCAAGATAATGATCAACCTGACCTTTACTGCCCACCAGCATGTACCCACCCACCATTGTCGCACATTTTCCTTATATAAACCTAGAAGTTATTTTCGGCACTTCGGAGACAGTGTTCGAGATGCTGGTCTATTGTCTTCCTGGTGTTGGCCTCACTGAAATAAATCCCTTTCCTGTTTCCCCACCACCCTTCTCTCTGCCTTTGGATTTTGTCAGCTGCCAGTGGCTGAACTTGTTCTCTTTGGGGACCCTGGAGCCACATGCTCTTGCACCCCGGTTCCCTGGTTACAAACACAGTACAAGGGGTTTGGATAGAGAGAGAAAGACCACATTCACATAACTTTTATATCGCTACAACTGTTCTATTCTATTATTTGCACTTGTTATTAATCTCTTACTGTGCCTATTTGTGAATTAAACTCTCTCAGGTATGTATAGGAGAAAACATAGCTTTATGTAGGGTTCAGTACTATGCATGGTTTCAGGTATCTACTGTGGGTCTTGGAACATATCTCACGTAGACAGGGGGAGAACTACTAAATTTTAGTATTTGTGAATCGTGTGCCATGCGTAAACTTTATAATACACTTATATGGGTGTATGCGCACATATACACACACACACACCTTTTTCCCTTGGCGCAGAAGTTGTCAAACGTTTACCAGCATACCACTGCTAGTAAGCCACTCAAATTTAACAGGTCCAAAACTGAGCTCTTGATTTTCCATCCCAAACCAGTTGCCTCTGTAGGCATCTTCATTTCAGTTAACAGCAGAACTTCATTCTTCCAGTTGCTCTGGCCAAAACTTTAAAGCCACCCGTGACATTCAACAATCAGGAAACCCTTTTGCCTCTACTTTCAAAATATATTCAGAATCTGACTACTTTGCACTACCTCCACCGCCATCACTTTTGTGAAGGCCTGCATTTTCCTTCACATCCATTATTGCAAGAGCCTCCTGAATGGCCTCCTTACTTCAATACTGCTGTCAGAGTGATTCTGTTAAAACATGAATTAGAAATGCCATTCCCTTGCTTAAAACTCTTCAATAGCTTCACATCTCAGATTCCAAGCCAATGTCTTTACGATGGCTTATAAGGCCCTACAGTGTGTGCTCCCTTCCCATCCTATTACCCCCCTAATGTTATCCCCAGTTACTCCCCCCCCCCCGCCCCCCACTCACTCCACTGCAGTTATGCTAGCCCCTTTGCTGTTCTCCCAACACATTATGCATGCTTCTGCCTCATGGCCTTTGTACTTGCTGTTTCCGCTATCTGGAATGTTGCTTCTTGTTTTCCCATTGTTTGCTCTCTTTCTTCAGGTCTTTGCCCAATGCCACTTTCTCAGTGAGGCCTCCTGATCATTCGAATTAAAGCTGCAATCTCCCCACCCTACCACCACATTCTCCATCCCTCTCCCCAGCTTATCACCATCTAATGTGTTATATGTATGTTTCCTATTATCAATTTTTATTATTCTTTTCCCCCTGCTAGAATGTAAGTTCAAGAATTATTGTCTTTTTTGTCTGTCTTATTAACTACTATACTCCTAGACCTTAAAATGTGTTTTGTAGATAGTAGGTTCTCAACAATTTGATGAACAAACAAAACATTAATGAGTATTCTAAATGCCCATTAAAAGCTTCCTTGAGCTTTTACAGGAGATCCAGGAGGGAGTCCCTCACCCTTCTAGGTGTTCAGCTAAGAATTGTATGTGCATTTGTCA
Source organism: Lynx canadensis (assembly GCF_007474595.2). Lineage (NCBI taxonomy): Eukaryota > Metazoa > Chordata > Mammalia > Carnivora > Felidae > Lynx > Lynx canadensis. Next base: position 42,060,217 of record NC_044310.1, read on the forward strand.
GTGCCCTTGGGTCTCCCACTTGTATAGATAGACCACTTGGGAATAGGTGTGCTCTTTCAGAAACACAAAAAAATTCATAGTGGACTGAAAATAAAATGACAAAACATACACTGATGGTTAAAATCAATAGCATCTCATATCAGATTCCAGCACAGACAAATAATGAAAGAAAGTTTATGAAAAATGAATATTTACTGAGTAGCTAATGTATACCAGGGAGACAAAGATGATTCAGATATAGTCCAGCCTGCCCCCAAGCCACAGAAATGGACAACTGCACAATATTATCATCAGCCCACTGAGAGGAAAATGTACTAGGTACAAAGGCATCAGAGAAGAGAGAGTGATTTAGTACCACAGGGGGGTGATATCTGAACTGGGTTCCAAAGCATGAATAGGGGAGAAGGGTAGGCCTCAGAAGAGAAATTTACAACTGAGAAACATTTCACCTCTAACTTTTATTTTTTTTTCTGCTTAGTAGAAATGCCTGCCTATCTGGATTTTACAGGAAACAGCTTGGCCAAGCTTGCAAAACTCTGTGTGGAGCAGAATTTGAGAACTCGTGGTTATTAGGACATCCAGGGAAAGGCTGAGTGAAAGGGACAGATGGCAGGAAGGGAGATCAACATCTTTGTGGGGCAGAGTAAAGCGGGAGCCATTTAATACCAGAGAAGCATCACAGGCTCAAGGTTCCCACGGAGGTGGGGCGGAGGAGGGAGTAGGAAGGCCGGAGCACTTTATTCCTGTCTTGGCCCTTGTCTGGAGCACATTTTCTCTGGTCTTCCTCTTCTCCCGATAATGCTGTCTGCTCCTGAAGAGAGAGCCACACTGGCAGTACAGAAAGACTCCATGTTCTGAGTCTGAAGGCCTGGATTTAAGTTTCATTAACTGTGTAATCTTGTGCCCACCTTCAAACTTTGCTCACCACAGCATGGAGAGTGAAGTCCAAGCTCCTAGGCTTGGCACTCCAGACCCTTCTCCATCTGGCCCCTGATAACTGTCCCACCTCATCTACGCTTCACCCTCTCATCCCAACAGCCAAGCAGACTCTTGTGAAGACTGTGCCCCTTCATAGACACTTCTCTCTCAGGCCAACATCTTTGCCCTCCCCTTGCCCAAACTGGAGAATTCCCATTCCTCTTTGAAGACATGGTTCTAGTGTTACCACCTACAAGAAGACTTTCCTGACTACTAGGTTAGCAACCACCTCTAGGCCTCAAAAACGCAGTTTCCTTTACCTCAGCATCTAGAACACATGCACTCTTTCTCCTTTCTATCCACTCTCTTTGGAACAGCCAGAGGTACCTTTCTACACCTACACCATAGGACTCACCACCACTACTCTGCTTTAAACAACAACAACAACAACAACAACAACAACAACAACAAACCACCCTCATTTCTTGCCTTAAAGACCATAATCTTGACTGTGGCCTACTAGGTATTGTGTGGCCTCACCCCTACCTGCCTCACTACCTTCCCTTACCCTTTGCTCTCTCTGCTCCAACCAGACTAGCCTTCTTTGTTTCTCAATGCACCATGTTTCTCTCTCACTCAGGATCTTTGAACTTGCTTCCTTGTTTCAACCTGCCCAATTTCTACTTATTCTTCAGAATGCAGCTCAGACCTTCCTCTGGGAAGCCCTCCTAGTCTGCTTCTGCCTCTCCTACCAGGTTAGTTTAGGTGGTACTTAACACAGCAGTAATTATAGACCTATTTATGAATTATTTAATACCTGTCTCCCCCTGGGTAGGGACCATGCTGTCTTGTTCATCACTGCACAAGAAGCATCTAAAGCAGAACCTGGCATAGACCAGGTGCTCAATAAGTGTTTGTTGAATGACTGTAGGAATGCTTAGCTCTTACCACATTACATGAAATCTCCAGTTTACCTGGTTTCTCATGAAAGTGGACGTTGGCTGCCTCCATTTCGGTCTCAAATTTTCCAGTTGGGTTTTTCATCCAGTTTGTCCCTTGGCTCAGGTGGAAGACCCTGCAGGCAAAGCATCCCCGGCTTTGGGATGTGGGAACCCAAACTACTTTCTTAAGCCATCAGGACTGCCCTGAGCCAGCAAGACCCCTGCCTGTGATGGACTCCAAGACAATGATCAATTTGACTGTCACTGCCTATCCGCATGTGCCCTCCCACTTTTGTCCTACATTTTCCTTATATAAACCTGGATGTATTTTTGCCACTTTGGAGACAGTCTTTGAGAGGCACTAGTCCATTGTCTTCCTGGTGTTGTCCTCACTGAAATAAATTCCTTTCCTGTTTCACCACCACTTGTCTTTCTGCCTTTGGATTTTGTCAGCAACGAGTGGCCAAACTTGGTCTATTTGGGACCCTTGGAACCTGGCGCTCTGTACCCTTGCATCCTGGCTACACTGTCACACCCAGCACCATGCTTGGCATTTGGTGCGGCTCAGCAATGTGGTGTTTAAATGGTGTGTCTGTCCGATGAGATGGGACCCCCAGACGTGGGGTGACGATAGGGTGGAAGCCTGTGGCACAGGCGGTGAAAGAATTTACCGGAGGCAGAACAAAGCAGCTAGAAGTTTATTGAATACACAGCAAGGGAGCGGCTGGGTGAACAGCAAACAGGCAGTGGGTGGGTCTGTTATTTTTGTTTGTTTGTTTAAGGTTTATTTATGTATTGTGAGGAGGGGACAGACAGAGAGAGAGGGAGAGAGAGAATCCCAAACAGGCTCTATCTACACTGTCAGCGTGGAGCTCAGTATGGGGCTTGAGCTCATGAACTGTGAGAGCATGACCTGAGCCAAGATCAAGAGTTGGATGCTTAACCAACTGAACCACCCCGGCGCCCCAAGCGGGGGCTGTTTTTAAAGGGGAAAGATGAACAGGTATGGCCAGATATGGAATTCTCCCTTTTTTGGTAACTGTGCCTAGTTGTAAGTAGCCCATTGGTCAGTTAGGGCCCATGGGTATTTTGAAGTGGGTCGCCTGATGGGCCTGTCTAAAAGTGGCCTCAACAAGAACACGTTTTCTGAGTGTGGGAGACATTGTAATGTGCTGCCCAGATTTCCCGTCAGTGAAGACCTGAGACACCAGCTGCTGGGAGTGCTGTCAGTGGAAAGCCTTTAACTGTCAGCCCCTCCAGGGACAGGGTCACCTTTGCTCCTATCGCACCCTTGCCCAGATGGCCTCACATCCAAAGACAGGTGTAGCAGGGATATAAAGTCTTGGCCTGGCCATTTTCATTTATCTGGGGACTACTCTGATGGGCCGTTCTAGCTCCAGTGTCCCCATGGGATCAACCAAGACTGTCCTTGGACCTGCATGGAGCTCTGGACTTGTGCCCACTCCTGTTCCCTCCCTCCCTTCCACAGGTGTTGATCCCAGGGAGGCTCCCTCGTAAATTCCTGCACTGCAACCTCTATCTCAGAATCTGCTTCCCTGGCACCCAACCTACAACAGACCCTCTGTCCTCTCTTCCTTTTCTCTGTGTCATCTCTTTCAGGGACCGTACACATTCATTCCTCTAAAATTTGTAAGCACCATTCAGCAGACAAAGTGTTTAGATGTGATGTGAGCCAGGAGGAAATGGTCAAGAAAGAATTCTTGAGACGTTTTCAGTGCAAAAAGTGCTCTTATCAAAGCACAACTCAGGACCCGTGGGCAGAAAGAGCCGCACTGGGATTGTGAAGACTCACTGATTATACACTTTTTAGTTAGTGGGGGTTAGGGATAGCTTAAATCTCCAAGGAATTTGGAAGTAAAGCTTTCAGGACCTCGGGGGGGGGGGGGCGGCTGCTGCTGCTACGATAAGGTTATTTACTAGTGCCTAGTAAAACACCAGTCTGGGGACTCTTCAGATGTGTATCAGTGGGCCATATGCTCAGGAGGTAATTGCAAATATATCTCGGGGCGTGTTTACAGCTATCAGGGAAAGTAACACTATTAAGAGCAAAGCTACAGAGGTAAAGCAATAAAGGAAGTCCTTGAGAGAGCTGCGGGAGTGTTACAATTTGTAAGCCTCAGGAATTCTGCCTGGAGACTGAGAGCGCATGAAGTCTGACATTTGTTTCTTTTTTCTCCCATCAGTTTCACCTCCATTTTTTCTATTACTCCCATTCTATATTGCCCTGGTGCGTCAGGGAGGGAGGCTAGCGCCACTGAACTAATGGAGAAGCTGAAGCCCAGAGAAGTGGCCTGACCAGCCTAAGGCCACTGAGCAAATTAAAAGTTGAACTCACAAATCGAATTTTTCACCTCTTTCCCTACCGAGTCGCTGCATCCTGAAACAAGACGGAGCCTCACTGCAACTGGTCGGAACGGTCTCAGTGGTCAGACGCCTGAACCCACGACTCTGGGGTCGGAGACAGGCGCGCAGTCCAACGCTCCCACGGTGCAGATGGGGAGACTGAGGTCCAGAGCCCCGCGCTCCACCGCCAGCGGGACAGAAGGCGAGGGGGCGCGTCCAGCCTCGCCGGCCCCCTGGCGCGGGTGCCGCCTCCGCCCGCCCCCCACGCTGGGTACCCCCGCCTGATTTTGCCCTCGCAGAGCCGCCAGCTCGGGAGCGAGTCATGGTGGGTGCACTGGTGTTGGCGTGGCTGCTCCTATCGGCCGCGGCCTGCGCGCAGCGGGAGCAGGACTTCTACGACTTCAAGGCGGTCAACATCCGGGGCAAGTTGGTGTCGCTGGAGAAGTACCGCGGTTCGGTGAGTGTCCGCCGGCGGGGCCTCGGAGCCGCCCGGGCAGGGCCCGTTGCGGGAACCCCGCAGCCCGGGACCCTACGGGTGTGGCCCCGAGGGGGTTCCGCAGCCCTGCCCTGGCTCCCACTCCCCCAGCTATTCTCCCCCGGGGTGCGGCGCCCCCAGATGCTGCGCTGAGCCTATCCCGCGACTACGTGGCACGGCCTCGGCGCGCAGTGAAACCCGAAGCTCTTCCAGCCTACGCCGATTTCCCTCGCAGCGACTTTGGGCAGTGGAGCCCGACCTCTCTCAGAGGCTGCTTGCCTCGGCTAGGCCTTTGTCAAGCACCGGTCGAAAGGCAACCCTAGCATCCTGCCGCCTTTGTCTCTCCCATCCCCCGTTTCCGCTCTGGAACTGGGATTGTTGCTGATACTGAGTCCAATGAGAACCCCGTGGATATGGATATGCAGTGCTGGGGGAGTTAGTTAAGATGCACGGCGACTTTTACACAGATCATCCTTTAGAGAGGACAGGAAGGTCCAGAGGAAAGGTCATACAGCTCTAGAAAGCACAGAGCCTGGAGAGAACTACCCATCCATCTGTGGACTTCTCTAGGCAAACTCCTAAGATGGCAGCTCAGGCTGAGATACAAGAGCCATCCAGGCTAACTGCTGTCTCATTACCAAGTCTCTCAGGGAGGACTCAGAGAAGAAATGTACCTGGGTGAGTCTTTGAAACAAGAGTGAGTTTTGGCAAGACCAAGAAGAGCTTTCCAGGCAAAGAACTGTTCATACCAAGTCTCTAAAGCAAACAAACAGCAAGAAGGATGGAGGAGGAGTGGGTGGCCTTCAAGCAGATCTGCCTGAAGGAGTATACAGCATGAGGCTGAGTGGTGGAAGATGAGGCCGATGATAGTAGGGAGGGACCGAGAGGGGCCTTGAACAGTATATTCAGAGGCCTAGATGTTACACTGTGTATAATGAAGAGCACTCTGAGCCCCATTTCTCAAGATGGCTCTAGGGCCTTAATGTGGGAAAGGTGGGGAATTGGTAATGAACACATAGGTTCAGCATCCAGATTTGGACGGACCACACAAAAATGGCTATCAGCATTCTTCTCCTGGGAGCGAGTCTTTAGTGAAGAAAGTACTTTCTAAACCTGAAAATGCTCAAATATGCTGGTAGTGCTGGGGGCAGTATTCCTTGTCCTGATTGTCCCCCAAGGTATTGTGAATTTCAAATGAGATGACAGTGTGGAAGCTCTTGGTAGAGTGCTCCGTACCTGTGTTTGGTGGGCTCCAGCAGGAAACTCATCCAGGACTGAGGACAAAGAGCCAATAAGAGTAGGGCCCATTCCCAGTTAGGCCTTTCCTTCCTTCTAGTGCAGCTTAACAGAGAGCTCCAGGTTTAGCACTTGACTAGCTCTGCTATTCATTCAATCATTCACTCATTCATTCATTCATTCATTCATTATTATTGAGTACCTACTGTATACTAAGTACTCGGCCAGTCTTTGGGACACAGTGGTGAACAAAAAAGATAAGTTTCCACTTCAATAGAGCCTATATGCAATGGAGAAGAGAGAGACAATAAACAGGAACAGAAACGAACAAGGTAATTCCTAGTACAGTGGTAATAAGTGCTAAGATGGAAATAGAACAAATTTTATTTATTTTCAGAAGTAATAAGGCACCCAGGATGTGAAGAACAGAAATCCTGGAGAAAAATGACCCAGAGAAGTGATCCCAGAATTCTGAGTGTTTTCATACTCTTGGTTACTGGCATATCCTAAAAAGCATAGGAGTGAGAAGCCAAGAAATCAATCAGAAAGAAAATGGAAAAAAGAAAAAGAAAAGAACAAAGTCACACACCTGCTAAGAGATAGAGTGAGAATTTGAACATAGGCAGTCCAGCTCCAAAGCCCAAGCTCTTAGCTGCCAGGTTTAGAGGGAAACCAGAAATAGTCCAGGGAAGCTGTAAATGATTCTGTCGAGTTAATCCAAGCTAGGACTACCACTTGGTCATTCATTCACCTGTAAATAATTACTGGCTCATTATGTATATTTTACCACTGTCTTTTAAAAATTGAAAGAGATTTATTGGCTCCCACTACATGCCTGGCACTGAGTCTAGCCCTGGAGACAAAACCATGAGCAAGATTGTATAGTTTATGCCCTGTGACTAACTGGAAGGCAGTCATTTAGATCAGTGTTGAGTATGGATGAATGGGTGACTACCTGGGAATGTGCTTGTCTACGGTGTGAGCTTATGTACATGCAGGCCTGAGTGTAGTATGCATGCAAATAGTTTGTTTCCTTGCTTCTATGTGCACGCCTGAGTCTGTATCTATGCTTTGATATGCACATATGTAAATTAACTATGTATATTTGGGTGTCTCTGTCCATCCATGCTTTGATCAGTTTAAGGAGAAACTTTTTGGTTTCAGGTATGGAACTAGAAACAGGATTTCCCTCCTTCCAAGGGTAGGCAGACGCACAAGACAAGGGTTAAAAAAAGCAACTTTTAATGCTTTCACTGCCCAGGGATCCAGCAGAAAAGAAAGAGGAAGACCCCCAATTAAGGAAGGGAATTAAGGGTCCCAGTTTCTCAGCACCACAAGCAGAATACAACATGCTGACACAGATAGGGGAGGTTGTTCTAATGGCCTGTGGCCCCATAGAATGGGTCCTTCCTCAGCTGGTAGAGGCAGGGTAGGGGAGTTACAGCTCAACAGTTCTCATCATCCAGCCCAGTAGTTCTCAACTGGGGGTGATTTTGCTCCCCAGGAGACATACAGCAATGTTTGGAGACATTTTTGATTGTCAAAACTAGACATCAGGGCGCCTGGGTGGCTCAGTCGGTTAAGCGTCCGACTTCAACTCAGGTCACACTCTCACGGGTCATGGGTTCGAGCCCCGCATTGGGCTGTGTACTGACAGCTCTCTCTGCCCCTCTCCTGCTCACGCTCTGTCTCTGTCTCTCTCTCTCTCAGAAATAAATAAACATTAAAAAAAATTTTTTTAAAGCTAGACATCTAGTGGGTAGAGGCCAGGGATGCTGCTAAACATCCTACAATGAATAGGAAAGCCCCTGCATAATAGAATTATCTGGCCCAGTGGGGTGCCTGGGTGGCTCAGTCCATTAAGCACTGACTCTTGATTTTGGCTCAATCATGATCTCATGGTTCATGAGACTGAGCCCCATCTCGGGCTCTGCACTGACAGCTGAGAGCCTGCTTGGGATTTTCTCTCTCTCTCTGCCTCTACCCGGCTTTGTGCTCTCTTGCTCTGTCTCAAAATAAATAAATAAATAAATAAATAAATAAATAAATAAATAAATAAATGGAAGGAAGGAAGGAAGGAAGGAAGGAAGGAAGAAGGAAGAAAAGAATGGACCAAGTGCTGAGGTTGAAAAAGCCTGTCTAGCCTGAGCAGTTTGTGCCAGTGTATGTCCAGTGCCCCAGGCTGTCTCTGGGAGGTGGCCCTCTTTATGGAGCCAGCTAGTATAATCCTAGCTCTTCCAAAAAAGTGGCCAAAGAGATAGGGCTGGGCTCCACAGACACAGGGTAAGATTTAAGAATTCTTTAACAATGTATACAGCATTGGTGCCAAAATTCTACTTGTTGTATTGTCAGCAATTGTATTTATCAGCCAGCTTTGTATGTATCACCTAAAGGCTATAAATAAATGCATTTATTATAAGGCGATAAGAAGTTTAAGGAATAGTCTAGTGACTCAAGAAAGTGGTATTTGTGTGCTGGAGGGAGAGGCGCAGAAAGGGATTGCCATGGGGTCCTTTTATGAAGAAAACCTACGTCTGTCTCTATATCCATGTGATTGTGTATGTGTGTACATTTACTTATTCATTTAGCACTTTCTGAGACCTGAAGAGGACATGGCTCCTGCCTTCAACAGGTTCACAGTGGGTTTCTTAGAAGGGTTTATTACTCATGTAAAGTGATAAGTGCCAGTTGACTGAACCAGAAATTGAACCCAGGTCTGCCTTTCCATTCCCCCACATTACCTCCTTTTTTGTTTTAATTTTATTTTTTAAGTTTTTTTTAAATTTTTTAAATTTTTTTTTTTTTTTTTTTTAGAGAGAGAGCATGCCAGCAGGGGAGAAAGGCTGAGGGGAAGAGAGAGAGAGAGAGAGAGAGAGAGAGAGAGAGAGAGAGAGAGAGAGAGAGAGAGAGAATCTTAAGCAGGCTCCATATGCTCAGCGCAGAGCCCGACATGGGGCTCGATCTCACGATTATGAGATCATGACCTAAGCCAAAATGAAGACTTAGATGCTTAACAAACTGAGCCACCCAGGTGCCCCCACATTACCTCCTGATGTGAGCTCACCAGTGTGTGTGCCTCTCTGTGTAAATGTGTTGTGTGTGTTTGTGGGCATGTGTGATGTGTGCTAATATATTTTTGTGTCATGGGGCATATGCATCCCCATTTATGTATATTGTATGCTTATTCTCATGGATGTTCATGTATGTGTATGCACACATATCTGCAAGCCCCTGAATGTTTGATTTCATTTGTGCCTATGTGCATGTGTTTGTGAGAGCATTGCACATTTATATATGTATACACTGTGCTCTTGAATATATGAGAAAGCATTAATTTTTGGGGGGTGGTCACCGTGTGGGCACGTCTGGCATGTGAAAGTGCATGACTCTTCACTGGGCTGTGTATGTATCTGGGTTTTGTTTTTGCCACCCAGGTGTCCCTGGTAGTGAACGTGGCTAGCGAGTGCGGCTTCACAGACCAGCACTACAGAGCCTTGCAGCAGCTGCAGCGGGACCTGGGGCCCCATCACTTCAATGTGCTTGCCTTCCCCTGCAACCAGTTTGGCCAGCAGGAGCCCGATAGCAACAAGGAGATCGAGAGCTTCGCCCGCCGCACCTATGGTGTCTCTTTCCCCATGTTTAGCAAGGTCGCAGTTACTGGCACTGGTGCCCACCCTGCCTTCAAGTACCTGATCCGTGAGTCCTGATCTGTTCCCTTACTTTCCCTCAGCTGGCTGAGGTCATGGCTCCCTGGGCAGCAGAAACTACTTGCTGATTGGGTGACCTGGGGCCCTTTCCAGACTCCTGCATATAGGTTCACGGTCTGTTCGAGCACTCATCTTTGAGGATGAACAGAGAGGTATTCCTGCCTGAGGATACCTCTACCCCTGCTGCCTTGAAGTTCCCCCTCAGGGGCACTCTAGCAGACTTCTCTGAGGTCCTGTTTTCATACACAGGGATTTTAAAAGGAGACTGAGGCCCTCAGATTTAGTCTGTGTGAATTAGTCGAGCTTATGGATTTCGGATGGAGACACCAAGGGCAGACAGAGGATGCCACATGTCTGGAGAAGGCTGACCAAGATGGCTGACAGGTTATCTCCTGTCCTGAGTTAGGGGCAAAGTCCATATACCATGGAGGGAAACCTTCAGAGCAAAAATTCCAGATCTTAATATTTCAGAAATAGGTCCCCTCTGCATCCCCAGAAGCTTCAGAACTACAAAATGAGGTCATGGGTCAAGCTTATCATTATGGTCCTGTTTCCTTCCTTGGGCCTTTCTCTTCCTTTGGAGGCTCCATTTTTGCCATCTATGCTGTGTATTTGATTGCCTTCACATCCCTCACTACCACCCCCCACCCATTTACTTGGAGGAGTAAATGAAAACAGTGTAGCAAACAAAAAATCCCTTACTGATGCAGATTTGAATTTTGCCGTATGGGTCAATCCTAATATTTGCTTTTTTTCCCCTGTGTGTTTTTATTAGTACCTTTCCAGTTCCCATAGTTATAGATCAAACCTAAATGTGCTTTAAAAGCAACTGGGGGGGCGCCTGGGTGGCGCAGTCGGTTAAGCGTCCGACTTCAGCCAGGTCACGATCTCGCGGTCTGTGAGTTCGAGCCCCGCGTCAGGCTCTGGGCTGATGGCTCAGAGCCTGGAGCCTGTTTCCGATTCTGTGTCTCCTTCTCTCTCTGCCCCTCCCCCGTTCATGCTCTGTCTCTCTCTGTCCCAAAAATAAATAAACGTTGAAAAAAAAAAAATTAAAAAAAAAAAATAAAAGCAACTGGGAACTCTTAAAAGTGGTTTAGTCTGAGACCTACTGAAGCAGGGCCCAAGAATTTATTTAAGTACCTCCCCCCACCCCCACAACCAAGATTCAGATGCAACCAGTCCACAGACTAACATTTGGAAACCATTAAGATTTCCTTAGAGAATAGGCTGTAGACTATTTAGTAGTTTGAGATCATTAAGAAAGGAGGATCTGATACTACTTTATCAAGTACTTCACAGAATCCTAAAGCAGTAGTTCTCAACCTTGGGGCCATATTGGCATCTCCTAGAGAGTTTTTAAAATTTTTTTTTTTCAACGTTTATTTATTTTTGGGACAGAGAGAGACAGAGCATGAACGGGGGAGGGGCAGGGAGAGAGGGAGACACAGAATCGGAGACAGGCTCCAGGCTCCGAGCCATCAGCCCAGAGCCTGACGCGGGGCTCGAACTCACGGACCGCAAGATCGTGACCTGGCTGAAGTCGGACGCTTAACCGACTGCGCCACCCAGGCGCCCCTCCTAGAGAGTTTTTAAAAAAATACTGATGCCTGGGGGCGTCTGGGTGGCTGAGTCAGTTAAGCATCTGACCCTTGGTTTGGGCTTAGGTCATGATCTCACAGTTCATGGGATCGAGCCCTGTATTGGGCTCTGCACTGACAGCATGGAGCCTGCTTGGGATTCTCTCCCTCTCTCTGCCCCTCTCCCACTTGCACTCTCTCTCAAAATAAATAAATAAACTTAAAAAAAATTACTGATTCCTAAGACTTACCACCAGAGATTCTGATTTAAGTAGTCTGGGGTGTGGCCTGGGCATCAGGATTTTAAAAAGCTCTCTAGTTAATTCTAAATAATGGAACAACTGCTTCAAGGGAAGGATGGACACCGATAATGGAATTCCAGGAGAGTGGACACCGGGAAGCACATTTTGCTTTCCTTCTTCCTTTTTCTCTAGAGACTTCTGGGAAGGAGCCCACCTGGAACTTCTGGAAGTACCTAGTGGCCCCAGATGGAAAGGTAGTAGGGGCTTGGGACCCAACTGTGTCGGTGGAGGAAATCAGGCCCCAGATCACAGCACTCGTGAGGAAGCTCATCCTGAAGAAGCGAGAAGACTTATAACCACTTTCTCTCCTCTCCCACTGTCCCATTCCCCCCACCCTACACCTTGGATGGTGACCAAAGCAAACTCAGTCGTGCTCAATGGTGCTCGGAGGGAGGGCCTATGGACTCTCCTTCCTCCACTTTTATCCCATGTACCCTATCCTTCCTATGAGGGAAAAATCTGGTATTTTGTATTTGAGTCTTAGAACAACCTTTAGGAACTCCTGGCCAGGGAGAGCTCTTGACCAATGAATCACCAGCCAATAAGCACCTCTAGCCCATGAAAACATGTGGCAAATAGAAGTATATCAAGCAATAATCTGCTGCCTGTTAAGAACTCTATAAGATGGGACCAATTCCTACCTCACAGAGCTGTTGTGAGGATGAGGATGAACAACCTATGAAAGGTGCCTAGGGCAGTGCCAGCTCACTAGGAGCATTCAATAAATGTTTTTTGCATATGAACCAAAAAATAACTTGTAATCAATAAAAACTTGCACCCAACATGAATTTCCAGCCATTGAGAATCCAGGCCAAAGATTTATTTGTTGTAGTTGTTTTCCTCTGTATTATTTTTTTAATTGAAAAAGTAATCCAAATAGATGTAAAATAATACAGGATGATAATAAATAAAAGTGAAAGTATCTGGGCACCTGGGTGGCTCAGCCCGTTAAGCGTCCAACTTCAGCTCAGGTCATAGTCTCATAGTTCGTGAGTTCAAGCCCCACATCAGGCTCTGTGCTGACAGCTCAGCCTGGAGCCTGCTTCCGATTCTGTGTCTCCTTCTTTCTCTGCCCCTCCCCTACTCACACTTTGTCTCTCTCTCTCAAAAATAAATAAACATTTAAAAAATTTTTTAAAAATGAAAGTATCTCCCTGGTTTTCTATATCTCACTCCCTGGAGGTAAGTAAACACTGTTAGGAATCTGGTACAAAGACTTCCTAATTTTTTTTTTTTTATCAAGCCAATCATTGCCCAGTAAGAATGCACTGACCAAAAGTACACTACAATAACAAATAGGCAAAAGATATGAAGAGATCATTCACAGAATAATGTAGATGGATAATAAGGATATGAAAAGATGCTCAGCCTCATTAAAATTGGAAAGATTTTTTTAAATGATAATACTCATAGTTGGTAAGGATGTGGGGAAATGGGCATTCATAGTAACTGTTGGTGGGACAATGAACTGACATAAGTTTTTGGATGGTGATTTGGCAGTATCTTTTATTTATTTATTTATTTTTTACTGTTTACTTATATTTTGAGAGAGAGAGAAAGACAGAGTGCAAGTTGGGAGAGGGCAGAGAGAGGGAGACACAGAATCTGAAGGAGGTTCCAGGCTCTGAGCTGTCAGCACAGAGCCCGACGCGGGGCTCAAACTCACGAGCTGTGAGATCATGACCTGAGCTGAAGTCAGATGCTCAACTGACTGAGCCACCCAGGTGCCCCGGCAGTGTCTTTTAAAACAAAATGCTCATGCCCATTGATCCATCATTTCTCATCCTAGAAGTCTCCCCAACTGTGCAAATATATATGTACAATAATATGTATGTTTACTGTTCAAATAGTGAAAATTGGATGCACCTCTATGTCCATCAATATGATCTGATAATAAATTAGTGTACAAATCCAAATAGTTCACTAATACAGTTCTTAATATGAATGAATTAGATTTTTGTCTTAAAATATTTTTAAGATATCTCTACACCCAACGTGGGGCTCAATCTTACAACCCTGAGATCAAGAGTCACATGCTCTACCCACTGAGCCAGCCAGGTGCCCCAAAATGAATGAATCAGAATTCTATATACTACCATAATAAGTTTTCAAAAAGCAAAAAAAGGGCAAGTTGTAAAACAGAATGAATACACGTGCACACACACACACACACACACACACACACAAGCCAGTAGAGGGGCACCTAGCTGGCCCAGTCAGTAGAGCATGCAACTCTTAATCTCGGGATTGTAAATTCAAGACCCACATTGGGTGCAGAGATTACTTAAAAAATAAAATCTTTTAAAAAATCCACTGTAAGCAAGCATAATATTTTTATCAAAAATTTCAATGTTAAGTAAGAGGGAGAGAGGGAGGGAGGAATATAGACCAAACTATTAATGGTGATTGTCAATGAGCGAGTCAGGGCAAAGAGGGCATAACAGGAGTCCTTCACTGTCTTTGTTAAGTATTTTTGTAATGTTTGAATTTTGTATATAAAATATGTATTTCGCTTTTATCTAAATATCAAAAGAGGCAGCTAAAAACTGAGGTGATGAGCAAAGTCACCGATCAGTAATTCACTGGCTAATAAGAATTTAATGTCCACTTCTCCCAAGGTCACTCTTCTAGAAGGGAGACTCAGATTCAAGTCCTGGCTGTGTCCCTGACTCATAGACTGAGCAAATTGTTCCCTCTCTGCTGTCTTCCATTTTGCCACTGGACAATGAAAGGGTTGAACTGTGCTTACAGTTTTTGCAGTGTCCCTTAACAGTCCTTCTCAAAAGTTACCCAGAATAAAAGAAGGCTCTCTGTAAGCCGACCACAAGTCCCTCTATCGTGGCCTCCAAGCCTGCCTTTACACATCACACCCTGCTCCAAGTTCCAGGTCTGCATATGCCATGCACATACACACACGCAACGAAATGCAGCAAAGAAATGTTTGTGATAGACACCTCAGAACCACATTCTCTTCTCTGCCCCTCCCCCATGGGCTCTCTCTCTCTCTCTCTCAAAAATAAACATTGGGGCACCTGGGTGCCCCTTTCCCATGCTCGCTCTCTCTCATCTGATTGTTGGTTTCAGCTCAGGTCATGATCTTGCAGTTCGTGGGCTCAAGCCCCACATCAGGCTCCACACTGTTGGCGTGGATCCTGCTAAGGATTCTCTCTCACTCCCTCTCTCTCTGTCCCTTCCCCACTCGCTTTCTCTCTCAACATAAGTATACTTAAAAAAAAATTTTTTTGGGGGGGCGCCTGGGTGGCGCAGTCGGTTAAACGTTCGACTTCAGCCAGGTCACGATCTCGCGGTCCGTGAGTTCGAGCCCCACGTCAGGCTCTGGGCTGATGGCTCAGAGCCTGGAGCCTGTTTCCGATTCTGTGTCTCCCTCTCTCTCTGCCCCTCCCCACTTCATGCTCTGTCTCTCTCTGTCCCAAAAATAAATAAACGTTGAAAAAAAAAATTTTTTTTTTAATGTTTATTTATTTTTGAGACAGAGACAGACAGAGCATGAACAGGGGAGGGTCAGAGAGAGAAGGAGGAACAGAATCTGAAACAGGCTCCAGGCTCTGAGCTGTCAGCACAGAGCCCGACACGGGGCTCGAACTCACGGACTGTGAGATCATGACCTGAGCCGAAGTCAGCTGCTTAACCGACTGAGCCACCCAGGCTCCCCAAAAAAATTTCTTTTAAAGAGTTGCACACTCTACTGACTGAGCCAGCCATTTGCCCCCAGAACGACATTTTCAGTGGATGTCTCTCTGGCTTATCCTGCTTAGCCTCTTAGCCACATCTGACACTGATGACTACACTCTTCTCCCTGACACATTCTCTGCTTTCATGCCACTATCTTCTCTTGATTCCACCCCAATCTCTTTGAGTGCTTTTACCTTTCAGTATCTGTTAATGTCTCTTCCCCCTGCCCACTCCTTTGCTACTGGTCTTCTTTGGAGTAATAGGCTGGTCCTTTTTCTCACACCATGTACTCTTCTGCAGGTACCTCATTGTTTCTCATGGTTTTGACCACCACCCATGCTCTCTTGACACCCAAATCTCTACCTTGCATCTACACTGGATAGATATTATTCACCTATTACTCACTTGCCTACTGGGCATGTCTACAAACGTTTCAGTTCAACATGTCCGGAACTAAACTCATCATCTCTCCTGGACACACCTCTCTCCCTTCCACTCAGCCTTCACAAATCCCCAAAGCCTTTACATTCACACACCACTCGCTCACTATAGTATTATTGTTTAAGTGACTGCCCTCCCTTCTCTCCCTAGCACAGTGCCTGGCTCTTAGTATTACATTTAATTATAAGGTAAGCATTTTGAGCACCAGCTCTGTGCTGTCAGTTTCCCCCAGAAATTTAGAGTCCAGCTGAGGATTTTGTAGTCCCAATTAGACCTTCATTCCTAGGCTTTATCAGCTTTCTGCTGTCGCCACGTCCCCTCGAATGTGCAAGAGTCCCAGAGGAAAAAAATCTCACTTTAAATCCTTATCAACTGTTACCTTAATCGTCATTGACTAACCAGTATCTGCTAACAACTTAGTTTTAAATTAATCCCTTGGTAAATCAACTAATACTTGAGTAGTTAATATTTGATTTTCTACTTACACTTTAGTTATCTTCTAACTCTTTATAAGCATTATACTTTATCAGGTTTTATCTTAGCACTTAGTGGTTTAGCTATTTGCCAAGCCTTAATTATTAATCAATACTTAGTTGGCATTTGACAATGTCTAGAGACATTTTTTGTTGTCACAACTAGGGGATGGGTACTATGGGCATCTAGTGGGTAGAACCCATGGATGCTGCTGAACATCTATACTGCACAGAACTGTCCATCACAACAAAGAATTATCTCAAAATGTCAATAGGTTAATAAATCCTGGTCTGGAGTATTGCAGAGCAGGAGTCACAATCCCAGCTCTGCTGCTTAGCAGCTGGGTGACTCGTGAACAAAGTACTATACCTTGCTGGGCCTCAGTGTCTCCCTCTGGGATATGGGGGATATTAATAGCATTTAATGCATAAACCTATTATGATGATAAATGCTAATACACCCACAAACCACTGAAGTACCTGATACATAGTAAATATTCAGTAAATGATAGTTCTTCTTGTGGTTATTTAAGTTTATTGTCTCCATTTAAAAAACAGGAAATTGAGGCTCAGAGATGGGAACAGACTTGGCCAAGGTTAACAGAAAAGGCAGTTCCAGTCATAGGGTTGACAAATGTCACTAAGAATCTTCTGTAAATAAATGCGGAAGTTTTCTTGTGTATGGACCTAACACGAGACACAATCCTTGTTCTCAGCAAAGTGGAAGAAAGGGGAGAACTAACCTTTCCCAAGTGCTCATGTACCTCTATCTCATTCCTATGAGGTCAGTATTTTGACTTCCATTTTACAGATGAGGCTAAGTAAGAAGTCCAACTTCTCCCAGGAAGTCAATTGCCAAGTATTGATAGGCTGATCCGGTACCAAAGTCCTTGCCTTTCCCTAGTCTCTGTTTCCTGGACTCTAATGACACTCCAGCTAGGATGGAGAGGGAGCAGTTAGGATTAGAGACATGATCCTAGAAGAAAGCAAGACATTCACTCCAGGGAGCAGAAATCTTAGAGTAAATTCCAGGAGTGGCTGATCTCAGGCTGAAAAAGAATTGTGAACATGAAAAATGCTTATTAACACGTGAAGAGCTGGACTCATGTTGAGACCAGAGAAGGAGGTAGGCAAAGGCAGTGTTTCCTTGAGTTTTGGGGATTAACAGACCTGGGACAAATCCCAGCGGGGCAAATACCAGGTTGGGATTTAAACTACTCAGGTGAGTAGTTTAACTTCTCTGAGGCTTGATAGATATATTGACTACATATTTATATATAAAATACCCATACTTCAGAATGACTTGTTCAGTTATTAATTCCTCTCTTGAGGTACAGTTGACCCTTATGGCCATGCAGGTTTTAAAGATATGCAACAGAAGGGACAGGTGGGAGTTGGAATCTGGCCTGAACTCTAATTACCCAGCCTTACCTTTGGCATGGAGCTACATCAGGCCACGGGAAAGGTCACTTTTTTCCTAATATGCACAAAGGAACAAAGGCAGTGCAAAGCAGCAGTCCTGCCTTCTAGAAGACCCTAAGCCAACTGCAGTGAAACTAGGGCTGAAGCAGGCACTACCTCCGTCATAGAGGAGCTTGTGGTCTGAAGCTGTAATTGCCAAGTGAGATGATGACACATGGAAGGTGCTCAATGAATGGTACATATATAGTCAGGACAACAGATACTGCAGAAAAGTACAATGTCCTGAGAGTTGGCCACAGAAAGGCGTCCAGCAGAAGGGGTTATTTCAAGCCTGGCCTTGAAAGGTGGAGAGGATTTAGATAAGTACAAGGGGGGGAACTACATGAGCAAAAACTTGGGTGAAGGGGTTCCTTTCCCAGGTCAGACTGGTTAAATCGGAAGCTTCCTGTAGGAAAGAAGAGGCAGGTATAGTTGAAGAGACAGGGAGAGTTCAGATTTTAGAGGTTCTGGAATCACTGGGACAACTCAACAGATCAAGTGAAGCCTTCAGAAAATCTGTTAATCCAATGGGAGAAAGGATAATCTTTTCAAGGGATGATTTTCGGAACAACTGGATATCCACATATTTTTTTTTATAAATAAAAAATTTATTTATTATATTTAAATGATCTCTACACCCAACATGGGACTCGAACTCACAGCCTTGAGATCAAGAGTCACATACTCTCCTGACTGAGTTAGCCAGGTACCCCTGGATATGTGTATGTAAAAGTGAACTTCAACCATTGCTTCACGCTACACATAAAAACTAACTCAGAAGCATAAACATAAAACTTCTAGAAGAAAACACAGGAGAAAATTTTTGCTATCTTGAGGTAGGCAAAGATTTTTTTTTAATTTTTTTTAATGTTTATGTATTTCTGAGACAGAGAGAGAGAGAGAGAGACAGAGCATGAGTGGGGGAGGGGCATTCAGAAAGGGGGACACAGAATCCGAAGCATTCTGTCGGCACAGAGCCCAAAGCGGGGCTCGAACTCAAAGATCGCGAGATCATGACCTGAGCGGAAGCTGGACGCTCAACCGACTTAGCCACCCAGGCACCCCGGCAAAGATTTTTTTTAGATAGAACACAGGAAACACTAATCTTAACAGAAAAAAAAGTGATAAATTAGACTAAAATTTTAATTTCTGCTTTTTGAAAAATGAATTTAAGAAAATGAGAAGGGAGGGGCAGCTGGCTGGCTTGGTGGTAAAGCATACTACTCTTTGTCTCTGGGTTGTGAGTTCGAGCCCCATGTTAAGTGTAAAGATTACTTTAAAAAACTAAAATCTTTTTTTTTTTTTTTTTTTTGAGAGAGAGAGAGAGAGAGAGAGAGCACATGAGCAGGGGAGGGGGAAAGGAAGAGGGAGAGAGACAATCTTAAGCAGGCTCCATCCATGCCCAGCATGGATTGCGACGTGGGGCTCCATCTCACAACAGTGAGATCATGACCTGAGCCGAAATCAAGAGTCAGTCGCTTAACCAACTGAGTCACCCAGGCGCCCCTACACCTCAATAAAGTTGACTTTAAAAGAAAAAAACCCTCAAGAGCAGCATCATCGTATAGCAATAAAAGAATTGAAAGGAACCTAAATGTTGAAGAAAATGGATAATCAATCATCACATATTCACTAAATGTAAAACTACATAGCAGCAAAATTGGATGAACCAGATTGAGCATACACATCAGTACAAAGTTTACAAACACACAACTGAGTGAAAAAAAAAAAAAGGTTCCAGAAGAATACATGCAGTATGATTTTTATTTAAAGTTTTATCACAAGTAAAGCAACTCCCTACAATTTCTCAAAGATCCATACTTATGTGATAAATGCATGAAGAAGAGCATGGTAATGATAAACACTAAATTCAGGAGAGCAGTTATCTGGGGGAGGAGAGGGCAGGCAGGAAGGAGTACACAGGGGGCTTCAAACAGGACTGATCAATGTTTGTATTTCTTAAGCTGAGTGGAAGGTACATGGGTGGTCCTTATACTATCCTTTATGTTGTTTAATGTGTCTTAACAAAAACTCTACACCTGGAGTCAGGAAAGAGTTTGGCTGGTATCAGGAGCTCTGAGCCTAGGTCCCAATTTGTCCCTGGATGTCATTTGTCCCTGGATGTCATCAAGGTGTTCCACTGTGGTAAAGTCACTTCTCTCAGGATGAGACACAAGAGCATCATTATGGACAGGAAAGGAAGGATTCGTACTGGGCATCAACGGGGAGGCCCTGAGAGGAACTGGCACTTAGAGGGAAATAATGCACCTGTGCCTCCTTCCTTTGCTTCTCCAGCTGCAGTGAACTGCAAGCTGACCCCAGAGCTCGGTGGGTGCCCGAAGGTGAGGATGGGGGTGTGTAGGGGATGGGTTCAGGGTGGGCACAGCTGCAGGAAGCAGGGCAAGGGGAGAGGGGTGCTCGGCGGTGTCGAGTGCAGACACTGCCCGCGGGGCCCACACGCGGCTGAGCCCAGCAGTGAATACTCAACCTCAGGTTGCACACGGGCTCTCAGCCGCTGCTGACTGAGGTCACCACACTGCGTGGCTCACTCCAGCGAGGGGCCATTTCTTTCTAGAGCCTCTCTGAGGGGACTGGGTTCCTGGAGCAAGGGTGCTGAGGTCTAGGGGCACTGCTTGGAGAGCCACGCAGGAGAGGCTTCCAGTTATGGCTCACTGGGTGCCAGGGGACACACGCTTCCATCTCCAGTAATATAAACTACTGCCCTAATGTAATGCACAGGCAAAAAGTGACCGACCTAAGGTCACACTGCAGGTGACTGGAACTTACTCCTTGCATATAGTTGGGCAAGCTACTTAACCTGTTTGGGTCCAAGGTGTGGTGTGTGTGTCTGTGTATCTGGAAGACACCATACCAAAGTATTTGTTTTGTGTGATGAGATTATGGGTGATTTTGATTGTTTCCTTTAACTTACTATAATTTCTAGTTTGTTGTTTTATAATGAATATGTATATATTTTGTTATTTAAAACCGGGAGAGTAATAGTACACAGGGTTGTTGGGAAGGTTAAAGGAGAGGATGAAAAGCACAGAACACAAACTCTAGATTACAGTGTTTTCTCCATAAATGTGAATTCTCCCTGCTCACCCTTCCCTCCTATACTTTCTTTCCCTTGTGGTATTGGAGACTCTGGTCCCCAGACCTCAGCTGGGGAGGAAGGAATTGATGGAAGGAGTCACACTGGCTGTGTGACTTTGGGTAAATCACTTAACCTCCCTGAGTTTCTTACTTTGCAAAATGGGAAGAATAACACTGATCTCAAAGGAAGTTTTCAAGGACTGTATGACATACAAGATGGAAAACTTCCTGATAAGTGCCTGCAAGAAGAATAAGACTGTATGACATACAAGATGGAAAACTTCCTGATACTTAGTAGGTCTACAATAAGTGCCTGCAAGAAGAATAAGCATTACAGTAGGAGGTAGGCCAGAAAAACGAAAGGATTTTAGCATATGGTCCACAGAGCCCAAGGGGTCCGCGGTTAGAGTTCAGGGCGGGGTGGGGGGGGTGGGGGGTAGTCTATGAACCTGGAATGAAAAAAAATTACATCCTGTTTTCACTAACCTGTAACTGGAATTTAGCATTTCTTTCTGTCATGCAGGTAAGGAACAAGCCACAGTACTATTTATCAGTATCTGTGACTTTGTCACCAATAGAAATCCTAGATAGTTTTGTATTGCATTGCAGTAGCAATATCTTGAAATACTATTTACACTCATTCACCACCTCAAAATTACAATAGTTAATAGACCAATCTCTAGATCTTGCTTTTTAATGTTTAAAAAAGACACAAAATAAATATTTCGATAATGATCCAATATAACTAGTATTCTTGTTATCCTAAGTAATTTACTCTTTGTAGTTAAAAATATTCTTCCAGGGGGGCGCCTGGGTGGCTCAGTCGGTTAAGCGTCCGACTTCAGCTCAGGTCACGATCTCGCGGTCTGTGAGTTCGAGCCCTGCATCGGGCTCTGGGCTGATGGCTCAGAGCCTGGAGCCTGCTTCCGATTCTGTGTCTCCCTCTCTATCTGCCCCTCCCCTGTTCATGCTCTGTCTCTCTCTGTCTCAAAAATAAATAAAAACATTAAGAAAAAAAAGAATATAAAAAAAAAATATTCTTCCAGGAGCGCCTGGGTGGCTCAGTCAGTTGGGTGTCCAACTTCCACTCAGGTCACAATCTCACAGTTTGTGAGTTCGAGCCCTTTGTCGGGCTCTGTGCTGACAGTTCAGAGCCTGGAGCCTGCTTCGGATTCTGTGTCTCCCTCTCTCTCTGACCCTCCCCAGCTCACACTCTGTCTCTTTCTCTCCCTCAAAAATAAATAAACGTTAAAAAAAATTTTTTTAATAGTCTTCTGAATGGGGGGGGTGGTCTATAAGTCTTCATCAGACCACTAAAGGAACCCTTGGATAAACAGACACGTTTATCATGTTTATCAATGCCTGGGCCATTGACTGCTGTGTGACATTGGGTTTGTTATTTCTCAGGGGCACAATCATCCCTGCTTGGCTCATCCCACAGGGTTGTTGGGAGGAACAAATTAATTCTTGGCTGGAAAAGTTTTCTGGAAACTGTTGGCAGCTTCACAATTTTCCCAAAAGTCAGAGTACAGTCCTTTTTACCTTTCAGTTAAACCTCTCTCCTTTCCATGGGATTCCACTCCACCCCCTTTACTTTCCATCTGATAAATAAAGAGGTCAAAGTGCACCTTCATTAGGGTATGCCATCCAGCTCCCAGTTTGCAGAGATCCATAGCTCAGTGGAAATGTTTTCTGGGGGATAATAACGATTCCCTCCAGTTTTCACATTTGACCTTATAGTGACCCTTGAGGACACTACGCCTTCCAAAATTATTCTTCTGTCCTTCAGATGGTGACCCCTCTGTGGCCATGGTCCCTACATTTCCCCTTTCACTGCTCTGTCCTATGATCATCTGTGTGACTCCCCCACCATACTGTGTGTTTCTCAAGGGCAGACCCAGATCTGACCCCCTCAGGGACTCCAGTGTTCAGGTCAAAAGCATGGCACACAGGGGCACCTGGGTGGCTTAGCCGGTTAAGCATCCGACTTCAGCTCAGGTCATGATCTTGTGGTTCGTGGGTTTGAGCCCCGCGTTGGGCTCTGTGCTGACAGTTCAGAGCCTGGAACCTGCTTCAGATTCTGTGTCGCCCTCTCTCTCTGGTACTCCCCCACTTGCCCTCTGTCTCTCTCCCTCTCAAAAATAAATAAACATTAAAAAGCATGGCACACATTAGCGTCTTAGAAGCTGGCCTAGATGAAGAAAGGTGACCTGAAACACAGAAAAACCAGGGAAGGAGTAGAGCTAGGGCTTGAACCCAGGTCACCTGATGCCCATGATATATCCCCCATATACCCAAAGCAAGGGATGGAGGAACTGAGGAGTTTCAAGGCATCACAATAACTATTTCCTCCTCTACCCACTCCTGTGAAAAATGAAAAGAGCTAAAGATCTTGTAATCTTGAGTTAGCCCCTGCCCATCTGTCCAGTGGGAGGTGTCAGATTCAGTGGCTTTCAAGCCTTTTTGACCTGATTCAAAGTAAGAAATGCATTTTACATTGTGATCTGGTCCATAATGCATACATACATATGTAACTGAAAGAGACATTTTATGAAAGAACACTTAGTTTTACTATCTGCAGTGCACTTTTTCTATTCTGTTCAATTATTATTATTTTTTAAACCTTGCTGTGACTCAGTAACTGGTTACATGCCCCACAAGTCTTTTTCAACCCCAATACCCCGTGTCTAGCTGAATGGGCATGATTCGCATATAAAATAGGACAGCTAAAGCTCAGGAGTCTCTAGTCCTGGATCAGTGTGATTGGGCAAAGCTGTGTAACTCTCAAAGAGTTTCCCTAGTGTACCCTGAGAGGACAGACAGGCAATTCCTAAGGGCCACATATGGTTCCTTCAGTCTGTGGTTCCCTGATCCTACTGAGAATGCTGCTCTTGTAATCTATAAATAACTTCTGAGAGTAGAAAGGTGTGTTGGCTTTGCTTCCTGGCAGGGGCGGGGGTGGGAGGGTTGGGGGGGGTGGAATTATAATTTGGGACATTGTGTAGCTCCCCTGTCCTAGGCCAGTATGGCAGGGAGTCTGATCAGGGTGTGAACAAGTCAGTACATAAATTAGCTGCTCAAGGAAGGCAGAGACAGGCAAGGAAGTCAGAGGATGAAGATATTTAAAAGTCCACTGGAGGGGCACCTGGGTGGCTCAGTTGGTTAAGTGTTGGACTTTGGCTCAGGTCATAAATCTCGTGCTTCATGGATTCCAGCCCCCGGTCGGGTTCTGTGCTGACAGTATGGGGCCTGGAGCCTGCTTTGGGTTCTGTGTCTCCCTCTCTCTCTGCTCCTCCCCTGCTGGCTCTGTCTCTCTCTCTCAAAAATGAATAAACCAAAATGAATTTTTTTTAAGTCCACTGGAAAAGAGGCGCACTGGAAAAGAACAAGGGCTTGGGGACTAGACAGACCCAGGTTAAAATCTCAGGGTTTGAGGACTGGGGGAAACGACCTCTCTGGCGCTTAGCTCTCATTTATAAAATGGGTTTGAAAATCTCTGGCCCTCTGGGTTGGTGTGACGGTTAAATAGTGTACGAATCATCCCATACTGACGCTACTGAGGGGTCGCGGAGGCGCGCACTAGCCTGGAACTGCCCTGAAACTGCCGGCGTCGAGCACAGTGCCCAGCACCAGGCGGGTGCCCAAGCGCCAAGTGTGGAATCCACGGCGGTGGCTTCCATGCCCACCCTGCCACCCTGGACTTGTGTTGTCTGAGCACCCAGCACCCCCGTGCATAACCTGGGAACGCAGCAGGGCGGGTAGGGGAAGTGCGGGCACAGGCCCGCGCCCAGGAGGCTCCCCCGGGCTGCTCCCACCTCCCGGCTCCACCGGTCGCCCTCCCATCCGGCCCCCCCAACCCCCGCCCCGCGCTCGCGCTCGCGCTCGGGCTCCGGGTCCCGCCCCGCTTCCAGCCTCTCTCCACTCCCACCGCTCCTCAGCCCTCCTCCTCCCTCTCCTCTTCCTCCTCCACGCCCCTCCCGCTGCGCCCGTCCGCGTACCTGGCTGCCTCTCTGGGTCCTCGGGGAGTCTAGAGCTCTAACCGCTGCGTTTCCGCGCCTCTCGCCGCGTCTCTCCCTGTCTCGCTGCTTCTCTCCGCTTCTTTCTCCCTCAGTCTCTGTCTTTCTCAGGCTCGGTGCTGTCTCCGTTCGTCCCTCGCCCAGCCGTCTGGTGGCCCGAGGTGGCAGCGGGCCCGGCGCGGTGCGCGATGAGCGGCGCCTGCACGAGCTACGTGAGCGCCGAGCAGGAGGTGGTGCGTGGCTTCAGCTGCCCGCGGCCGGGGGGCGAGGCGGCCGCCGTCTTCTGCTGCGGCTTCCGCGACCACAAGTACTGCTGCGACGACCCGCACAGCTTCTTTCCCTACGAGCACAGCTACATGTGGTGGCTCAGGTACCGGCCGGCCGTGGCCCTAACCCCAGCTAGAACCCCACTCCAGCCCTAGCCCCTTCGCCGCACCCTCGGCCCAGCGCGGGCTAAACCCTGAGCCCTCACCCAAATGCCCACCCCAACATCAGCATGGACCCCACCGGCCCTTTAGCCCCTCAGGCCCAATCCTGACCTTTGCTCTCATCCCGTCACCAGCCCAACTCCCTCAGTAACCTCTTCCCCCATTCAGATCTAAGCTTGAACCTCACCCCAGCTCCATCCCTACTCCCAATGTCATACTCCACCACCCTCAAACCAGCCCCAGATTACATACCAACCCTCTTCCTGACACCACACTCTCTTCCCCCACAATCACTGGAAACCCAAACTCCACCCTCATTCAAATGCAAACCAGGGTCCCCATCCTAACATCAATCAGCTCCACATCATCCCTGACTTTACCCACTCCGCAATACTGATCACCAGACCCAACCTCCCCGTGAATCCTCCAGGCAACCCACCTCAGCTCTTCTTCCCAACCCTGACTCCAAACATGGTCCAGCCCTACACCCAGACCTCAGCCCTAAGTCCTACTCCTCATCTCATACTATATCCCTAGTCAATCCCAGCCCAGTCCAGGTTCAACTCTTTCTTCCCCCTCATATTTACTTATTCTTTCAGCTACCCCTTACTGAGCACTTAGTTGTGCCAGGCCCTGGAGTGGGTACTGGGGATGTACTCCACTCCCAAGCTAAGGCAGAAGACTAAGGGATTAGAGATGCCTCCAAGTTCATCAGTGGCACAATGCTACAGCAGAAGCCAGCTCAGGCTATATTAATAGAAGTATAATTTGGGTGGATCCCCACTCGTAGGACCTTAGTTTCCCTGCCTGTTCAGGGGAGGGGGTGGGTAGGACAGCACTGACATTCCTGGAGCCTAAGTGTGGTGCTGAGAGGGCAACGGGTCTCAGTGTCTCTCTGTCTCTAAAGGCCTCACCCAGAAAATAGGACGTGATCCTGAGCCTGCTCTGGAAAACAGACATCAGCAAAAATGGCGTGGGCCATCTCAGTAGATAGTGACTTTTTCTGTTCCTGCAGGTATGTGACTGGAGGCTGCATACCCTCTGGGTGGGAAAGGACAGTCTGCTGCAGAACCCATTCTGAGCCTCTGTCTTTGCATCTATCAAATGAAGAGCATGATAAATGATTGCCCCAATTTCTGACTTGGACCAAATGAGATAGAGGTGAAATCAACTTGGCATATGCCACTGACAATTACAGATACCACTTTTTCTAGACTGATTAATCTGTAATTCTGAAACCATTTTCAGATGGCCAAGTTTTCTGATCCTGCACATTTGGCTGCTGTCTGTAACCTGAGGAATTATACTAATTTATTCTCTATTCCCCCATATATTCATTCATTCCTTATAGCCTTTGATTTGTGCCTGGTGCAATGCTAGGCAATAGTGACACAGAAATCAATTATTCCCTGCCCCCGAGGAGCTCATAGTCCATTCAGAGAGATATTTCATGCACCTAGAGTATAACAATGGAGGATTTGCTGAAGACTGAGTGTACTTAGCACTGAGCTGGGTGCTGAAATATGGCAGTGCTGACCTCCCTTTGAGGTATAGAGACAGTATAGAACTTTGGGGATGGTGAGAAGGCTGTCCAAACCTTGGCTCTGTCACTTAATAGCTATGTGAATTAGGGCAATTAGGGCAATTACCTCTGAGTGGTATTTTTTGTTTGTTTGTTTGTTTATTTATTTATTAGTAATCTCTACATCCAACATGGGGCTCGAACTCATGACCCCAAGTCACACACTGCTCTGACTGAGCCAGCCAGGCGCCCCTCTGAGTCTCTTTTTTCATCTTCAAAATAGCAATAGGAATACCTATCTCGTTGAATTGTTGTGAGGATTTAGTGAAATAAAATAATGCATGTGAGAGTGACTAATACATATTGCAGATGTTCAGTAAAAGGAGGTTTCTTTCCCTCGTTCATAGGTAGGGAAAGTGAAGCTTGGAGTATCGAAGTGAATTGTCCAAGACCATCTAGCAATGTATTGGCAGACTGAGGTTTAAAGAACAGTACCTAGGATCAACCGAGAGGTAGATGAATTCACACATTCACAACCCTGGCACATCTTTTCTCCAGTTTACAGATGAGAAAACTTGCAAGGAGCTAAGTTCCTATCTGGGAATGCCCTAGTGAGAGCAAGTGGCAGAGCTGGGATGAAAACTCAGGCCTGTCTGGCCCCACGTCCAGGTCTGTCCTGTGGCACAACTGTTTAAATCTAGCCTGGCTTTCTCATAACCCGCTCTACTCAGATCATTTGAAAAGATATTCACTGACCCTCCAATTCTGTGACCTCAAGAGCAGTTGAAAGGTTTAGCGTGCAGGGCTGACTCTTCCTAGGCTTGGACATAATGTGGTTCATAAACATCACAGACAGTTGCAAAGTGGAGGAGAGGAACTGAGGGTCCCCAGGACATCCAGGTAATCAGTGTGCTCTAACCCCTGAAACAACCCTCTGGTGTGCTCCACAGAGCCTTACCATAGCAGGGTGGAGACCTTGTTTGGCTCTAGACTCCATTTGGCCTTTTTCATGAAAGTTGGCCCTCAAAAACATAAAAATCTCCAGGTAAACAACTGTTTCCTTGTATAGTGCTCAAGGAGAATTGCTGTCTTTAAAAGTGTGTCTCAGGAAGTGAAGACTCCCTGTGGAGAAGCAGCTGGTGCTATCACATGTCTGGTCCACTTTCCAAACACCCTCTATCAGTAGCTCCATTTTTTTTTTTTTTAAACCAGAATGTGAGCCAAAAGGCAGCAGCCTTGCAGCAGGACAGAACTGGGTGTCAGGCACTGGATATACACCACCTCATTTAATCTTTATGGACACCTGGTGAGAAAGGAACCTTTACAAATAAAGAAAGTGAAGGTCAAGAGATGCAGGACTTTTCAGTTTACATGTGACAGAACCCAGATTTGAACTTAGAACTGCCCGACTCAAAAACCCTACCAAATGTTAGACTACCCCTCCAATTCTTTCCTAGAGGACACAGTGTGATCTTTCAGACTTGTAGATCTGTGAAATCCTACAAGGCTAGCAGCTCTTCAGCTTCCCACCCAGGGCAGGAAACTCCAACTTCATTGAAAAGTGTACTTATCCGGGTGTTCTTCACAAACCTGTGCAATAATAGAGAGCTTACCACCTCTTGAGGCAGTGCATTCACCTGGGGACAGTGCTAATCATTTGAAGTTCATCTTATACCAAGCACAGATTTCCCCCTTAGAGCTTCCCCTGGCATTCCTGACTCTATCCTTGGGGGCAGGTTCCTCTGTTCCCAGACAGACCATCAGAGACAGTGCCCGCTCCCTGACTGACTGCTAATCTAGGATGTATTCCCCCAGCTCTCTCACCCATTCTTCAAAGGGCCCTACATTTATTTATTTATTTATTTATTTATTTGTTTATTTATTTATTTATTTATTTAAAAAATATTTTTAATGTTTACTTATTTTTGACAGAGAGAGACAGAGCATGAGCAGAGGAGGGGCAGAGAGAGAGGGAGACACAGAATCTGAAGCAGGCTCCAGGCTCTGAGCTGTCAGCACAGAGCCCGACACGGGGCCTAAACTCACAGACCGTGAGATCATGACCTGAGCCGAAGTCGGACACTCAACCGACTGAACCACCCAGGCGCCCCAGGACCCTACTTTTAGAGGTGGCCACAGATGTCCCATGGAAAGTATAGGGTCCCAACTGGAGCACAAGCCTTCCTTATAAACAGTGAGCATATCTCAAAAGAGGAAATAATGTTTAATTAAAGTACTTATGAGAACCAAAAGGTACTGCATGTTCACTGTGGAAAATGTGGAAGGGACAAGAGAAACAAAAAAGGAAAGAAATCATGGGAGATCAGGTGTCTTAGCTTGGATTCCCCCCAAAGACTCAGATACAAGAATTTGAGGTCAAGTAGTTTATATGGAAAGGCATCCTAGAAAACATAGGTAGACGGTGGGGGAGAGAGGCGGGGAAGGGTAGGAGCAAACAATGGTGTGTCACCACTGAGGGTCACAGGAGCTTAAACCTGCTGAACTCTGCCAGCCATTGCAGAAATTATACCTCAGAGTCATCCCACCTGAGGACCAGGAATTTATATACCAGTTTATATACCAGGGTATATAGGGAATATATGCCAGGGAATCTATATACCAGGGTATTTATATACCAATTTCTGTCAGTCACTGGTTGTGTGCTGATGGGAGAAGGGAGGCATTAATTTTCCTGTACTTATGACCTGCTTGATGTACAGACGAAGACTGTTCTGGCCCAAGAAAGCTTTCAGGCAAAAGGATGCAGATGCTGGCATTTGAAACTCTGGCCAGAATATTCTATAATTATAAGACCAAATGGGACATAGACAGGACATCCACAGCCTGCGCTGTAACAGAGAGAGCCTGTTAGCAATTTGATGTATTTCTACCCGACCTTACAGATGTATAATTATGTAAATGTTTATGTTTATTTAAGTTGGCATTATGCTATATATTTAGTAGTGTGTCCTAGTCTTTTCACTTAACATTTTCCCATCAGAATTTATTCTTGACCTTAAATAATATTTGAAAATATGTTTTTAATGGCTCTATATGATTCCACTGCAGGGTGTTCAATAATTTATTTAGCCAGGGGCACCGGGGTGGCTCAGTCTGTTAAGTGTCCGACTCTTGGTTTCACGTCGGGTCATGATCTCATGGCTTGTGGGTTCGAGCCCCGCATCTCAGAGCAGAGCCTGCTTGGGATTCTCTCTCTCTCCCTCTCTCTGCCCCTCCTCCCCTCCCCCAAAATAAATAAATAAACTTAAAAGTAATAATTAACTAAATAATTTATTTAGCCATGGTGAGATGAAGGAACAGCAGTGAGGAGATATTCTAGATGTGGAATCCACACTGGTGCAATGACCCACTGGAGGGTGGGTCAGAAATTACTTTGAGGCTGGAAGGACAGCTGATTTTTAACTAAGGCTTACTCTTTGTCTTGATTTTTTAAGAAACAGCATCGTGGGGAGGGCTCTTTAAGACCATCTCCAGCTCCCTGGGGTGGAAGCAGGTTGAAGAAAGTAGGGAGGGAAGGCGAACAGAAGAAGGGGAATACATACTGAGTCCCAACTACGTGGTTGCACTGAAGCATGTCATGTTACATGTATGGTGAGTACTTGGCGTATAGCTAATGCTCTTTCTCATGCTTAGGTGCAGAAAGTCTAAGACAAGTAGAGACAGAACAAAAGCTGAAGCCAGCTGATTCCTATAATATCTACAATACTTCGCATCTAACAGGCTGCCTCCCAAGTCCCTTCCCGACACTCAGCTCCCTCCTGTCTTCTCTCCCCAGTATTGGAGCTCTTGTGGGCCTGTCCATAGCAGCAGTGGTTCTCCTGGCCTTCATTGTCACTGCCTGTGTGCTCTGTTACCTGTTCATCAGCTCAAAGCCCCACACGAAGTTGGACCCAGGATTAAGCTTACAGCCTACAGGTAAGAAATAGGCCTCAGGATTTCCGTGTATTGAACAGGCTAGCACCTTTACAGAGGGGAGATATTTAGAAGTGACGTACGAGATATTTGCTTCACGAGTGTTCCTAGAATATCCTGAAGCAGCAACACATTTTTTAAGAGGGTCATGATCTGAACATTTTCATCCGAAGCTCTTCATGTGCTCAGTGTTTATCAAAATAATTTGATATAGTCAAGATTCTATTTGTCACACAAAGATTAATCCATCTTGTGGATTTGCTAAGATAATGTTTTCATTCTAGCCTTAGAGAGTGAAAACTGATTTTAATATTGTCCCAAAATAGAATTAATAAGAAAAACTGAGTTTGTTCAGAAATTAAATAGTTATTTTTCGATAATCTGAATTTTTGGACTACCCCTTCCTTCATTAGCACAGGCCATCTAGAGCCTCAAAGGCCCCCTGCCCAAAAAACAGTATTGCTTTTTCATAAGTCTTTATTGCACACATTTTTACGACCTCTGCAAGGTACTATGAAAGATACAAGTCCCTACTGGCAAATGATCTTTCTGTATGGTTTGGCAAACAACACTCAAAATGAGTATTATTATCTCCACTTTACAGATGAGATGAGAGATGAGAGAATCGAGGCTAAGACAGATTAGATGACTTAAAGTGTCAGAGCCAATAAATGGTAAGGGTGAGTGGATGCCTGGCTGGTTCAGTTGGTAGAGCATGTGACTTTTGATACTGGGGTCCTGAGGTCAAGCCCCACGTTAGGTGGACAGCCTACTTTAAAAAAATAAATTAAAAAAATTTTTTTAAAAGGTAAGGCTGAAATTCAGCTCATGTTTTTCTACCTTAAATCATGCTCTTCTGCCCACCCAAACAAGAGTAGATTTGAATGAGTGCTGAGTTAGCAAAGTTGTTGGTTGGGTAAAAGGAGGAAAGGCATTCCAGGTTAGAGTAAACAATGGGTAAAAGTGTGTGGGCAATTCTGAGTAAGAGCTATGCAGTGACTGGTTCATTTATCACGGGGCCCCATAGGAAATAAGGCCAGGCAGGACCTGAGGAATTTAAGCTAAGCAGAAGCAAGAGCGGCAATTATCAGGGACGTAGAAAGGTGCGGAGTAGCTAACTTTCAGAAGAAGATAGAGGGTTTTTTCAGTTGTAAAAGATTAATTTTCCAACTTAACAACTTATGCAACAAACAACAGCACAAGAACCCTTCTCCGATCCTGATGACAATGAATAATCCTGCTGCTGCTGAGCAATGAAAAGCAGAAGGGATGAGGGTGGAAGGATTCTTCTGGCTCCCCTTGTAGTCAGGAATATGGGAGGCAGTGGCAGGGAATAGGAAGAAAGCCCTGAGCCTAGATCCAGACAGCTCAGGGAGACCAGAGACAGCCCAGGCTTCAACTTTTCCAGAGAAAGATCAGAGAAGTTAATGAAAGGCATGAAAGAAACTATCTCATGAGATATAGCATGTATGTAGATAGGAAGGCTCAATATCATAGACATATCAGATCTTAAAAAATTAATCTATAAATAAAAATCCCAACAAAATGTTTCATGGAATTTGTCAAATTAGTTCTAAAATTAATGTAGAAGAGTAAAGGGAGAGACTAAACAAAACAATTTTGGAAAAGAAAGAAGAGGGGCACCTGGGTGGCTCATTCAGGTGAGCATCCGACTCTTGGTTTTGGTTCAGGTCATGATCTTATGGTTCGTGAGTTCAAGCCCCACATTAGGCTCTGTGCTAACAGCTTGGAGTCTGGAGCCTGCTTTAGATTCTGTGTCTCCCTCTCGCTGTGCCCCTTCCCTGCTCACACTCTGTCTCTCTCTCTCTTAAATAAACAGTAAAAAATTAAAAAACAAAAAAACAAAAAAAAAAGGGAAAAGAAAGAGACGAGGGACTTACCCTACCAGATAACAGACATTTTAAGAAGATATATTGTCTGCTTGATATTGGCACAGCAATTAACAGACAGAATTAGCAATGCAGTGCTAATTTGTACATTTGCCCCCCAGGGACATTTGGCAATGTCTGGAGACATTTTTGGTTGTTCCAACTGGGGAAGGTATCTCTTGATAGAGACCAGGGATGCTGTTAAACATCCTACAATACAGAGGACAACACTCCACAACAAAGAGTTATGCAACCCAAAATTAAATAGTGCCAATGTTGAAAAACCCTAGATTTAAAAAGAGTCCAGAAACAGACTGATTAAAATGTAGGAATTTGAATTAAACACTTAAAAAAATTTTCTTTTTTTTTTTTTTTTAAATTTTTTTTTTCAACGTTTATTTATTTTTGGGACAGAGAGAGACAGAGCATGAACGGGGGAGGGGCAGAGAGAGAGGGAGACACAGAATCGGAAACAGTCTCCAGGCTCTGAGCCATCAGCCCAGAGCCTGACGCGGGGCTCGAACTCACGGACCGCGAGATCGTGACCTGGCTGAAGTCGGACGCTTAACCGACTGCGCCACCCAGGCGCCCCAAAAAAATTTTCTTAAATAAGGGAAAAATTGGCAAATTTGCCTTCATCAAATCCAAATAGACATGAAATAAAAATAAGATAAAAGTGGGGTGCCTGAGTGTCTCAGTCAGTTAAGCGTCCAACTCTCGGTTTTGTGAGTTCAAGCCCTGTGTCAGGCTCTGCACTGGCAGCGTGCAGCCTGCGCGGGATTCTGTCTCTTCCCCTCTCTCTCTGCCCCTCCCCTGCTCATGCTCTCTCTGTCTCTCTCAAAATAAATAAATGAACTTAAAAAAATTGTTTTTAAAAAGACAAAAGACATTATAAATAACATTACAAAACAAGTGGTGGACTGCAAAGTTATTAGAAACATAAAAATAAATACACACATATAGACAATCCTCATTATTCACACATTTGATATTTGTGAAATTGTGTACTTGCTAAAATTTATCTGTAACCTCAAAATCAATACTTACAGTGTTTTTGAGGTCATTTGTGGATGTGGACATGTGCAGAGCAGCAAAAAGTTTGAGTTGCCCATCACGCACATACCCAGCTGAGGTTAAACAAGGCTACACTCTGCCTTCTTGTTTTCAGCTCTCATACTGTAAACAAGTATATATTTAGTGCCATGTTTTTTGCATTTTTGTGATTTTTGTTAATTTCACTGTTTAAAATGCCCCCCAAATATAGTGCCAAAGTATTATTGTCTACTGTTCCTAAGCATAAGAAGGCTGCTGTGCCCTGTGGAGAAAACACATGTGTTTTAAACTTTGTTTTGGCAGGAATTATAATGCTGTTGGTCATGAGTTCAATGTTAATGAATCAACAATGTATATTAAATAATGTGTCTTCAAACAGAAACACACACAAAATAAATTCATGTATTGGTCAGATGACAAAACTGTTGTGACCAGAGGCTCACAGGAACCTAACCTAGCATTTCCCCAGGAGCAATGATTCAGTATTCATTAATTCAGTGTTTGTGATGATTTTATAGAATGTAACTACTGTGGGGTGCCTGGGTGGCTCAGTCAGTTGAGTGTCTGACTCATGATCTTGTGGTTGTGGGACCAAGCCCCGCATCAGGATCTGCACTGACAGTACAGAGCCTGCTTGGGATTCTCTCTCTCTCACTCTCTCTCTCTCTCTCTCTCTCTCTGTCTCTCTGCCCCTCCTCTGCTTCTGCTCTCAGTCTCTCTCAAAATAAAGAAACAAATTTAAAAAAATAAATGTTAAGAGAAGAGTATAACTACTGTGAATTATGAGAATCAACTATATATAAAGTAGAGGTGAGGTTGATATCCAGAATATACAGGCACATCTTTAAACAAATGAGAAAAACATAATCTACAAAAAAAGAAATTCAAATGCTCAGTATACATGAAAAGATGCTCAGCCTTACTAATAATCAGAAGAGTGCAGTTTAAGAATGAAGTAACTTTTAAAAACAATTACATTGGCGGGCCCCTGGTTGGCTCAGTCAGAAGAGCATGTGACTCTTGATCTCAGGGTTGTGAGTTCAAGCCCCACATTGGGGGTAGAGATTACTAAAAAAATAAATAAATAAACTTAAAAAAATCAATTACACTGGCAAAAGTCCAAAAATGGATCATATTAATAGTGAGAAGTTCAGGTGTGAGGAATTGATCCTGTCATATGCGACTGGTAAGAGAATAACTTGGACAACCACTTTGTGGAGCAACTTGGCAATATCTATTGAAACTAAAAAAATAAAAAAATATATATATATATACACACACATCCTATACTCCATAATTCCACTGTAATTATCTGCCTTAGAGAAATAGTTGCACTAGGAGGGGCTTGTAAAGATAGATCCATGATAACTTGTTGTAATTAGAAACAAACTAAATGTCCATCAGTAGAGGAATAATGAAATATGATATCACAGTTAAAAGGAATGAACTAGCTCTAAATACACCATCTCATTTGCTCTTCAAATAACTGGGCAGAGCACAGATCTTATTGCTATCCATTTTACAGATGAGGATTTTACAGACTGAGGCCCAGCGTCACCTAGTGAGTGAGTGACAGAACCAACTCAGCCTCCACCCTCCTTCCTCTCCTTATCCCTGTGCCATCAAAGGGAAGTCCTCACCATGTGCCAGACACTGAAACTTTATGTGCACTCTCTCATCTAATTTTCCCAAATGGGTTAATGATTGTCACCCCTTTTACAGATGTGAACACCAGGTCTCAGAGAGGTTAGATGACTGGCCCAAGGATTTACAGCTTGTAAACTGTAGAACTGGAATTCAAATACATGTGTCTTTCTGCCTCCCAAGTCCTACTCTTTCTGTGTTGCCAGGCCAGGTGTGTGAGGTGTTCCTGCTTGAGACCTGCTTCTCTTACCTCTCCTTGTTTTATCCCCCAAACCTTTCTGACTCAAAGGAGATATAGTTCATTCTTTGGCCGTGTGAATGAAAACCACCCTCCTACTTTTCACTGCTCAGCCACCAGGTAGATTATTCAGTCCCTAGGGTTTGAGGCAGTTGTGTTCTTGCTTTTTGCTGCTGCTGCTGCTGCTGCTTCTTCTTCTTCTTCTTCTTCTTCTTCTTCTTCTTCTTCTTCTTCTTCTTCTTCTTCTTTTAAGATTTTATTTTTGAGTAATCTCTACACCCAATGTGGGGCTTGAACTCACAACCCTGAGATCAAGGGTCACATGCTCTAACAGAGTGAGACAGCCATGCGCCCCTTGCTTATTTTTAGGATGGAAAATGCATTTCCTGACCTTTTATTAAGTGATAGCTTTCAGCTGTCTCTGCATTTTGCCCAAACTCAACTCTTAGCTCCTCCCCTTCTTCATTAAGTGCTATGCTCTCCTTCCTCTGAATACACAGTGTTTAACCAGGAGCTTCTCATTTCTCCAGCATCTGAGACAGTTAAAAAAAAAAATTAATGTTTATTTATTTTTGAGAGAGAGACAGAACATGAGTGGAGGAAGGGCAGAGAGAGAGGGAAACACAGAATCCAAAGTAGGCTCCAGGCTTTGAGCTGTCAGGACAGAGCCCAACACGGGGCTTGAACCCATGAAACGTGAGATCATGACCTGAACTGAAGTCAGATGCTTAACCGACTGAGCCACTCAGACACCCCATCTGCATCTGAGACAGTTTATAAGCCCACTATCTTACATTCATCAGAGCTTTACCCTTCACAAAGAAAGACTTTTCACTTCTGTCTCCCTCTCTGGTAGGACATGTGGAGAGATCATCAGCCCCATTTTACAGCAGACAGAACCAAGGCTTAGCCAAGGGAAGTGAATTAGCCAAGTCCACACAGCTAGTGAGTTTGTGTTGCTGAGGTATCAAGCCCAATCTCCCAGACTCTAAAGACTACGATTATTGCACTGTATCTTGGGGCCATGATATCTGACTATGAGGACACGGGCAGTGTAGGGAGTGAGAACCTTAGTAAGAGCACAGTGGGAATGGACCTGAGTTTCTGAAAATAGGTTCTTTCTGCTGCTCAGGCATTCTGTACTATCCCATCACACCCACACCAATCCCATCACCCAAACTCAGGATGCAACAAAGACCGTAACTTTCTTACTCTGGTACTTTGTGAGGAACTAGCTTGATCAGAAGGGTGACTGAGTTCCTACTGTTGTGCTAGGTGCTATGCTTTAAACACCTTATCCCATTTAACCAGCTCAACTACTCTGCCAAGTGGTTATTATCAACCCTATTTTGCAGATGAGGTGAATGAGGTAAGTGTAGAGGTGATATTCCGACC
Source organism: Lynx canadensis (assembly GCF_007474595.2). Classification (NCBI taxonomy): domain Eukaryota; kingdom Metazoa; phylum Chordata; class Mammalia; order Carnivora; family Felidae; genus Lynx; species Lynx canadensis. The sequence goes on from NC_044310.1 coordinate 42,097,019, forward strand.
TAGGTACGTTTAGTAAGAGACAAAAAAAAGGGGGGGAAATGAGAGACAAGAGTTCAATTTTCCCTCTAAAAGGTGTTGGTGGGAGATCATTAATCAGCCATTCTCATCATCCATCAGCTTGGTGTTTTCATAAAGTTAAACATACACTTACTATATGTATTAGTTTCCTACAGCCCCTGTAACAAATGACCACAAACTTGGTGGCTTAGCATAACAGAAATGTATTAATTATCTCACATTCCAAATCAGTTTCACTGGATTGAAATCAAAGGCTCCAGGGGAGAATCTATTCCCTGCCTTGTCCAGTTTCTGGTGACTGCCAGCATTCCTTTGCTTGTAGCTGTATCCCTCCAATCACACACTCTACATGTGTCTTCACATCACTCTACGTGTGTCCATCTCCCTCTGCCTTTCTATTATAAAGGCAGTTGTGTTGGCATTTAGGGCCCACCCAGATAATTCAGGATATCCTCATCTCAAAACCCTTAATTTAATCACATCTGCAAAATTTTACCATATAAGGTAACATTCACAGGTTCCAGAGATTAGGACCTGATATCTTTGGGGGCCACCATTCAGCCCACTATACCATACAAATCAGCAATCACACTCCTAGGTGTTTATCCTAGAGAAATGAAAATGTATGTCTGCACAAAGCCTATACATGAATGTTCATAGCAGCTTTATTTGTAATTGATGAAAACTAGAAACAACCCAGATGTCCTTCAATGAGCAGATGGTACAACTATACAATGGCATATATGTAGCCATAAAAAGGAATGCACTATTGATACGTACAACAATTAAATGGATCTCAAGGGTATTATGTCAAATAAAAAAAAAGCCAATCTCAAAAGGTGGAATACTATATACTTCTATTTATATAACACTTCTGGAATGACAAAATTATAGTAATGGAGAAAAGGTTGGTGGTTACCAGGAGTTAGGTTTAGGAGGAAGGTCTGACTATAAAGACATAGCATGAAGAAGTTTTTTCTGTGGTAATGAAACATTTCTTTATCCTGACTGTGGCAGTGATTATATAACTATGTATGTGATAAACTTTGATAGTACCATACACCAAAAAAAAAAAAAAAAAGTACATATAAAAACTGGTAAAAATTGAACAGGATTTGTAGTTTAGTTCATCATATTGTATCCATGTCAGTCTCCTAATTTTGAAGTTATTCTGTGGTTATTTAAGATTTTACCATTGGGGAAAGCTAGGTGAAGGGTAAACTGCAACTCTCTACTATTTTTGTCACTTCTTATGAGTCTTAAATTAGTTAAAAAATAGAAAGGTCAAAAGAAAACAAAGGAAATCTATTGGCTCTGTGGGTGAGAAGTCCAAAAGTCAGGTGGGCTTTCTGGATGGTTTGAATAGAAGTTCACTATGTCCTTAGGCTTGTGTCTCCATCCTCTAAGATTCTCTCGGCTCTACCCTCTATTTTGTGTTGGCTTACTCCTCAGGCTGACTTTTCTTATGGTAGTAAGTTGACTACCAGCAGTCCCTGGGACCACTAGCTTTTTGTTTCCTTCTAGCCAGGAGAAGAAAGAGGGAACTATCCCTTCTTTCCAGGGGGAAGGTGTGAGCTCTACTCTTACTGGACCGTTAAGGTCATGTGTCCAACCCTAAACCAATCACTGTGCCCAGGGAAATGCTATGCACCCATTGCCAATCCATGTGGCAAAGGAATGGGATTACCCGATTGGCTCAGACCACCCAGGCCCCACAACTGGAGCTGGGATGGGGCCAATACCACCCAAATATAATTGCTATTAACAGGTGGGAAGAGGTGGGATGTATGTTAGGTAGCCAACTCCAATGTCCAATACAACCTCCTTCTTGAAACTCACTCTTCCCTTAGTTTTGAAGGCATCATTCTTCCTGGACATCCCCCATCAATAGGTCTTTTAAAGCATAGGTGTTTTCTAGACAGATAAGGTATAAAATGTCATTCCAAGCAGAAGACATAGCATAAGCAAAAAACCAGAGATGTGAAGGAATGAAACTGTTTAGGGAACAATGAAAACCTTCGTAACCCAAAGTGTAGAATTCTTAAGGGAAGGGTGAGAGTAATGAAGCTAAAGAGAAGGGGGATTGGGCCAGTATATGAAGAGCCTTGAATACGACCCCAAGGATGCAGGTAATGGGAAGACATTGAAGGCTTTTGAGAAAAAACAGTACGTGGACTCACTTGACTTTAGAAAGCTCTCTCTGGCCACAAACTAGAGGATAGATTGGAGGGGGTCTAACTGGAAGCGGTTCCACTGGTCTAGGAGGAAGAAGATGTGACTAAGGGTGGTGGCCTTGAAGATGTAAAGAAATGGGTGAATATGGAAGATGGTGATTGGTGGAATCTGCAGGACTCACATTCCTGGCTTGAATACTTGATACACTTTTTTTTTTTTTTTTTTTTTAGTAATCTCTACCTCCAACATGGGGCTCGAACCCACAACCCCAAGATCAAAAGCCACCTGCCCTACCAACTGAGCCAGCCAGGTGCCCCTGAACACTTGATGCACTTTTTATTCAAAAAAGCAGGAATGCTCAATTGTGTCAAATGCTCCTGATAAGTCAAGGGATATAAGGATTTGTAAGTGACCATGGGATTTAGTGACAAAACATTTTGAGGCAAGTTGGGGGAAGTACCTAAGTCAATTACAGCAGAATAAGTCATGAATGGGAAATAGGGAATACTAAGGCCAAGCGAGCCTCCTTTCAAGCTCATATATAAGAAGAGAGAATAAAGCAGTAGCTGAAGAGAGTCGTGGAATCTATTCTTAAAGAAGAGAATAATGTATCTTTTAAAAATTTCCAGCACTTCTCTGCATGCTAGCTATGTAGTCAGCCTGTATCTTCATCTATAAAATGAGTTTTCAGTAGTACCTATCTTATGGGTTTATGGTCAAGGTCAAGTCCTCATTTTTCCTAACAATTGTTTATTGTCCGTCTCCCCGAGTAGACTTTAACTTCATTAGAAACACTGATAGCTCGGGGCGCCTGGGTGGCTCAGTCGGTTAAGTGTCCGAGTTTGGCTCAGGTCATGATCTCACGGTCCGTGAGTTTGAGCCCTGCGTCGGGCTCTGTGCTGACAGCTCAGAGCCTGGAGCCTGTTTCAGATTCTGTGTCTCCCTCTCTCTCTGCCCCTCCCCTGTTCATGCTCTGTCTCTCTCTGTCTCAAAAATAAATAAACGTTGGGGCGCCTGGGTGGCGCAGTCGGTTAAGCGTCCGACTTCAGCCAGGTCACAATCTCGCGGTCCGTGAGTTCGAGCCCCGCGTCGGGCTCTGGGCTGATGGCTCAGAGCCTGGAGCCTGTTTCAGATTCTGTGTCTCCCTCTCTCTCTGCCCCTCCCCCGTTCATGCTCTGTCTCTCTCTGTCCCCAAAAAAATAAAATAAACGTTAAAAAAAATAAATAAATAAACGTTAAAAAAAAATTAAAAAAAAAAAAAAAGAAACACTGATAGCTCCTAGTGAATGATGTAGTATGTTGTTAATAAATATTTGTTGAGCAAATGATGAATTTAAGACTATAAGCACAGTCCTACCCCAGGTAAGCACTCAGGGAAGTTAGCCAGGGTGCATGGGACTGTGGGGGAGGAAGGTCTGCATGAGGAAACCCCATACCTTCAGCCTGCTGTTTTCCAGACCCCAAGGAGGAGGCGCCCCCTGACTGCCAAGGTGGGAATACAGGCACTTTGATGGAAGTGCCAGGAGTGAGCGCTCTTGGGCAGAATCACCCTTTCCTGAACCCACAGCTGGACTGCAATGAGGAGCAGGCTATGGACCCCAAGTGCTTTCTCCAGCACTGCTTCATGGCCACAGTGACTGTCAGCGACATTCCAGGCAGCCCTGAGGAGGCCCCTGTCCCAAATCTAGACCCACGTGGACCAGCCCCATAAACATCGAATAAATGTCTCTACATCATCCTTTTCTGGAGCCTCTTTTCCATGAAAGATGGGGGTGGGGATGATCAAAGGGACCTTGGAGCCCAGTGGGATACATGAGGGCTTTCCCCAGAAATCCCACCCAGGCCTTGCTTTGCACCCATTTATATTGCTGTGCCTGGACTACTGTGGGCCAAAGACAGTTTAGACATGAGTCCCAGAGAAATGGTCGGTAATAACTCCATGCAATCAGAGGGAAGCTTGAGGCCTCTGGAGGCTCAGAGGAGCCCCTTACCCAACTTAGGGAGCAAGAGAAGTCTGACTTGGTCTTCCTGTCACAGAGCAGGTATACCTAGGATGCCCTGGAAAGATGGCTGGGACCCAGAAGCAGGTGACTTCTACCTCTCCTGCAGCTCTGCCCCAAGGAACAGAATGAGAGGGAGTGTAGAGTACACGGGGCCCAGCCACATTTAATATCATTTAATTTCTTAGTTGGATGAAAGAGTGAATAAACAAGAGAGGGAATGTATGGTTAACAGACTGAACATAGGCTGCACAGTGTAGACGCAGCCCCTTCCTGTCCTCATGTGGTCTTGATAAAGTCCCTAACTCTCCCTGAGCCTCAGTTCCCTTGCTGGGTTATGGTGAGTGTTCAATGAGATGATGGTTATGTTCTGCCTTCATAAATATGAAAGTGCTACAAAGACTTTTGAAACTACAGTTGGGTGTTTTTCAATATAATGAGTAAGAGCAGGGACTCTGGAACCAAATATCTGGTTCAAATCCTGTCCCTGCCCTTACTTCCTAGGTGACATTTGTGCCTCAGTTCTCTCATCTATGCAAGCAGGTATAATAGTAGGACCTGCCTTATAGAGTTTGGGGGAAGATTAAATCACTTAGTCCATACAAAGTACTTAGAACAGTGTTGGCAAATGGAAAGCACTATGTATTAGCTATTGCCATTATATTATTATTATTATTATTATTATTATTAATTTTATTGTTAAGGGATCTTAGGGGGGATGGCTGACTTCCACCCCTCTCCTGGCTGTTCTCTTTATCTTAACTTTGCAAGTGGCTTTAGGCTTTGCCTTGGGAGCACAAGGTAAGGATCGAGGAGATTCGGTGGCCACTGAAAGCAGCTCTTGACATTTCTGAGAGTGACATGAACTGCTGCTAGATTTGGCAACAGTGAAATAGCCACTCTTAGATATTTGTTCATGGGGCCTGAGCCAGCCAAGGGCACATGGTGGAGTGGCAAGGCGGAGTGAGTCACCTTCAGAAGTGCCCTAGACTGAAAGTCAAGAGACCTCGGTTCTGGTCTTCATTTGTTGTCCTGTGTGTATGTATACACACATAGGTAGGTATGTGTGCATGCACATGTGCCTGCGTATATGTCTATGTGAGTGCACATGTGTGCATGCATGTGTACTTTATTTTGTGTATGTATGTGTCTTTTATTATTAGCACTCTGAAGCCAGCACCTTTGTCCACTTATTGTATGTACATCCATCTATTCTGTGCCAAGAACTGTGCAGGTTACTGGAAACAAAAAGGAATCAGCCACAGCTGCTACCTCAAGGGGCTCACATGGAGAGCAAGGAGAGCACACAAAAGGGCAGTGGGCCCAATGGTGGCCCCTTATGCAGTTTGAGTGAGGAATAAGTGATGTCTGAGCTGAATCATCAAAGATGAGTCAAAGTTTCCAGGTGAGACAAGGTCAGAAGACATAATGTTCAGAGTACAACCTGTACCAAAACAGAGAGAGCCTAGCACATCTCAGGAACTGCAAGTCATACGTTGGAGCGAGAGCTTAGGGTACTTTTTTTGTGTGTGTAAGTGGGAGTGGGTGACAGACGGGAGGTTTAGTCACTGACGTTTTGTATGACCTTTCACAGGACAGATCCTGTCTCTCTCCTTAGTATCCCCATCAGTAAATTTCAGTTTTCCTCTGAACTTTCTGTGCTGGATCTTCTGGGAGGTTACAAGGGAGAATCCAATACAGCCTTTAGGCTGCTCATGGTCTGACAGGGGGACATAATCGGTAAATTCTAAAAACTCAAGTGGTCATCAGTGGCCTAAGCAGTGGTTCTCAAACTTCAGACTGCTTCAGAATCAGACGGAGGGCTTGTTAAAGCACAGATTGCTGGGTCTGCCTCTCTCCCACCTCTTTCCTACCTTGGAGTGTCTGAATCTGTAGTTCTGGAAGAAGTCCCCACAATTTTAACTGGTTCCAGGTGATGCTGCTGCTGCTGGTCTGGGTCCACCTTTTTGAGCATGACTGGCCAGGAAAAACAAAGAGGAATCAGCTGGAGAGATTAAGAGCCAGCCTCACACTGAGCAGGGCCCTGAAGGTCTAGGAGAACATCCCCCAGCAGGAGTCTGTATGGATGGGTTGCGGATAGGTGGAAAACAGACTGTGTTGCCTTTGCTGACCTGTACATCCCAGGCCCCATAAAGCTCTTCCCATCCCCCATGTTTAAGGTTCTCCCTTTTGAATTTAATCAATCCTCAGAGCTGGCTTTCACTAGGGTTGGCTTGTCTGAGTCTGAGGTCAGAAACAAACTGCCCACCCTCTGCAGTGGGAGCCCCCCCCCCCAGGGCAGTTGAGGAGGAAGGAAGCTGGGTGGGCTGACGCACAGACAGAAATAGTCTGAGCTCACCGCTGCTCCCAAGCACACATCGACCAGCAATTATCTCTTGTAAATTGCTTTCCTGGTTATGTTCAGAACATGCGTGTGTGCCTGCCTGAGAACAAACACTCGGAAGCCACAGGGTGAAGGTGGCTAGCTGGGGAGTGGGCTCTAAATGAAGGGGAGCCCAAGTCTGAATCTTCAGCAAAGAATTAGGGAACTGCTGAATCTTAGAACTCAGAAATACTAGAACTTTGCACTCACCTTTATAATACTCCTATCAGTTGGTTTTCCAGCCTCTCCTCAAACATTCTCATTTGTTTATTCCTTCAACATTGACTGACAACAATTCTCTGCCAGGATCTGGGCTAAATGAAGTCCCAGTCCCTGTCCTCAGGAGCTCATGGCTATGGCATCTACAGGAGATCCCTAACACAGCTAAGGGCTTCGGGAAGCTTCTTGGAGGAAGCGATGCCTGAATTAAGTCTTGAAGGACCCAGTGACAGGTGAAAGGGGGTTTGTGGTACAAGACAGGGAACAGCATTCAAGGAAGGCACAGGGAACAGTATACACAAAGGTCCAGAGCTAGGAATGAGCATATGGTGTTTCAAGGGACAATAAATAGTTCACTTTGAGTAGACACTAGAATCAAGGTGGGATGGTGAGAGATGAAGTTGGAGGGCTATGTGGGCCATGTCCTGAAGCCTTGGCCATATTAAGGGGCTCAGGCTTTATCCTGAGGGCAAGGGAAATGATGGCAAAGAGTTTAGCATGGGAAGGAACTTGGCACCTTATGTGATATAGCTTGCTTTCATATTCTTCAAGACACTGAAGTAAAATTTGTTACCCAGGAGCTCTGCCTTGGGGGCCTATTGAACACCAATCCCTTTGGTTCCTGAAACCTCAGAAGTGTGAAGGACAGTGATGGCTCCCATGTCCACAAGAAGTGCCTCAGGCCCTGGACTCTTATCAGGGGGAGGAGGCCATGCCACTGTCTTATATGACTCCGTTCTTCCTGGTCTTTGCCCACTTAGCTTAGGGGCCAGAGCCTGGTACAACCAAGGCCCAGGCCATAGACCAGAGCCCAGAAGAGCATTGTTTTGCTCTGTCCTAGAGATCCGGGAGACTCTCATGTGCAGAGCACTAACAAGGGTATGAATGGCTCCTTGCATGCCTTCTTCATACCTCACAGGATCAAGGCCATCCAGAGTGAACAGTCCACTCAGGGAATATTGACTGAGGACATCCTGTGGGCTCAGCACTGTGATGAGCCCTTTAGGGTAGAAGATGCAGCTCAGCCCTTGGGGACTCACCACTAGGGATGAAAAGTAAGTTTCACCCATAAAACCCCAAGGGAGCAGTCAGAGAATTCAAAAGCAAATGCAGAGCTGTGGGTTAAGAGCCATTAGAGTTGCAGAGAATCTACAATAGAAGAAAATAAGCAGTCTGGAAGCCTTTATGGAGAAAGTAGGTGTTGAGTTTGACCTTGATGGATCATGGCAATATTTGAAGGGTCTCAGTGAGGTATAGAAAGTGTTCTATAATGTCAACTTTATATTTAAAGAAAATACTACTGGGGCAATTGGGTGGGTTAGTCGGTTAAGCATCTGATTCTTTCGGCTCAGGTCATGATCTCACAGTTTTATGAGTTTGAGCACCACATCAGGCTCTGCGCTCACAGTGTGGAGCCTGCTTGGGATTCTCTTTCTCTCTTCTCTCTCTGCACCTTCCCCACTCACACTGTCTCTGTCTCTCTCAAAATAAATAAACTTTAAAAAAAGCAAAAAAAAAAAAAAAAGAGAGAGAGACAGAGACAGAGACAGAGACAGAGACGGAGAGACAGAATACTACTTGTGGCTCCAAGGGCTTTGGACAAGGTAGAACATTCACCAGCCCTATCCCAACCATAGTCATTCAACAAACATAAACTTAATATCTTTTGTGTGCCAGGCCTCATCCTGAGCACTAAGAACAAGGTAATGAATCAGTCAAAATTCCTGTCCTCAAGGAGTTCTCAGGCTATTGGAGAACACTGATAACTTAAATAGACAGTTACAGTATAGTGGAAAGTGCTTTGTTCATTCATCAATTGAAAGATGGTTATGCTAACTGCATTGCTACATGGTATTACATGGTATTACATTGCATACCATGGTATTACATTGTATACCATGGTATTAAATTAGTGCAATGGAACTCTCCCACATCTTCAGTCAAGCAGTGGCATGTATTTTCCCCATCCTTTGTTTCTCGCTAACTTTGTGATTGATTTGCTTTGACAAATAGCAAGTGGCAGAAGTGACATTGTGCCACTTTTGAGTCTAGGCCTCAGGAGACTTTGCAGCTTCCTCTTTCACGTTCTTGGAATGCAGTGTCACTACATAAGGAGCCTAGGCTAGCCAGCTGGAAGATGAGACTATGTAGAAGATATATGAGCTCTCCACTGAGGTCCCCTAGAGCAACCAGCTCCCAGTTGAGGGACCAGATGAGTGAAACTACATGAGTGGCCCCAGGTGAGATCAACTAGGGGAGAATCACTAGCTAAGCCCAAAGTGCCAATTCACAGAATCATGAGCAAATAAATGGTTATTGTTTTAAGCCATTTGTTTTGGGGTACTTCGTTACATAGCAAGAGATTACTAATACAGGTCTTTTCACATATTTTGTCACAATTGTGAACATGTGTATACGTCTTCTCCATTGGTCTGTGAGCTCCTCCTTAGAGGAAAAAAACTGTCTTTGTGCTGAATATCTTCCGTTTACCACTCCAGATCCACTCTCTTCCCTTCTCCACCTTGCTCTGTACCTTAAGAGGGTTACACAAAGAGGCTAGGTTGCTCTCTGGAATTTGGTAGGGTCTGGCCAACTGAAGTCCTAGGAGAATACATATTTTCCTAGCTTCCTTCCTGAAGGTTCACCATGGGCCGCATCTCTGGACCAAGGGATGTAATTCCTGTAACAAGGGATATAATTCCAATCAGGTAGCCCTTACAATAGCTTTCTTTGTCTCCAGATTCTAGTAATTACTCCCACCCTCGCTCCTTTAGGCCTAAGGGTAGTTACCAATGCCCTAACACGACTTACCCTGGAGTATTTCCCTATTCCTTGTCCCTCTATTAAATAATCTCTTTATTAAACTCTTCTCAAAGGGCTCCTGGGTGACTCAGTCGGTTGACCGTCTGACTCTTGATTTCGGCTCAGGTCATGATCTCACGGTTCATGAGATCCAGCTCCGCAGTGGGCTCTGCACTGAGTGTGGAGACGGCTTAAGATTCTCTCTCTCTCTCCCTCTGCCCTTCTCCCCCTCTCATGCTGTTTCTCTCTCTCTAATATATATATAGTGTATATATATATATTATATATATGTATATATTATACATATATATATTACATACACACACACACACACACACACACACACATACATACATATATATAAACCCTTTTCAGATTACCCAGTTTGAGAATGCCATCTATTTCCTTCTGACACCCTGAATGATACTGTCTTATTCCTTAATCTATCCCCAGCTGCCACTTAATTCACAGTATATACTCAATAAATGTCATTTGGTGGAGGAATGTCATTTGGAATGGAGATTCCAAGGAATTTGCTGTTAAAGTTATACTTTGATCAGAAAGACTAGGGTCTGGATCCTGATCCTGTGGCTTCCTTAGATGTATGGTCTTCAACAAATTTCTTCACTTCTCCAGAAGAGTCTGTTTCCTTATGTGTTAAATTTGGATAACAAATACCAACATTGCTGCTCAGTTTATAGATAATGTTTGTAAAATGTTTGGCTCACAGTAAATGATAAATAGGATTCTGGTGAGGAGGTAGGAAGGATTTCATAGCCATTTTCCTACTTCATTCTCATTACACCACTATGAAGATTATCTATCTATCTATCTATCTATCTACCAATCTATCTATTTACCTATCTAAGCAAATGACGACCAGGGAAGGAAAACAACCTGCGGAAGGCCACACACTGAGCTGGAGATAGTCAGAATTTGAATCCAGGTTTCTGACTCTTGGTTCAGTGTTTGTTTTGCCATACCAGGTGAAGGATGAGGAAGAGGCATGGCCTCAACACACCTCTCCAGTAAGCCAACTGGGAAAGAAAAAAATAAAGTGGGACCTCTCAGGAGAAGCTGACAGGGACCACCTGCCTCACCCTCTTCTTCAACAGAACTTCCTGAGTTTTTCCAAGAAAAGGTCTCAGTCCAGCTGCATACCTCACTGCTCAGTAGGAAACTTGAGAATGAAATCATCCTTCTGGAGGCAGGATGAGGAAAAGTCATACTTGGCTGGGAAGCCCTCCTCCAACAAGGCTTCCAGAACACTCCAGGCCTCAGTGAGTGAGCACTTCTGTGAGCTATCACAGTACCTGCCACAGAGTAGGTGCTCTTTAAACCCTGTGGAACAAAAGAATGAATGTGTCCATCTGCATAAATGCTCATTCTGATGTAGGAAACAAAGGCAAAAGAAAAGAAATTTCCTTACAACTTACAGCCCACTGACAAGTCCTTGAGACAGGCAGAGGACATTCCTCTAGAAGTTCAGCTGCCTCCATTTGACAATTTGCTAAGGGCAAAAAGGCAATCATAGGCTGACCCCCCAGGATCCTATGAGTCTACTTGAAACATAGAAATTCCTTTGGAAACTTCCTTTATCTCCACCCCACAAGATGCATGTTGGCAAACATACTCCAAGCATATGGCCCACTCATATACATCTGAAGAGTCTCATAACTGAGGTTTTACTAAACGATAATAAATGACCTTTTCCTAACAATAGCTAGCTGCCTCAGGGTCCTGGAAAATTTGTTTCCAAAATACCTTTGAGGCTTGGGCTGTTCCTAACCCCCTCCCAACTTGAAAGTATATAATCAGCCACTCCTCATGACCCCAGTGCAACTCTTTCTGCCCATGGGTCCTGTCCCTGTGCTTTAACAAAACCATCTTTTTGCACCAAAATCATCTCAAGAATTCTTTCTTGGCCGTCAGCTCCAAATCCCAACATTTCTCTACATCAGTTCCACAAATACCAGTGCTCACCCCACATTTGTTGGGGTGGGGGATTCAGAGACAAATCAGACAATGTGTGGGCCACATGGTGGTCCCATGTGGGATCAGATCACATGATCCTCATCTTAGCATTCACCATCTCCGGTGTGTTTGCTAATAGTTTCATTGAAAATGTCAGAGCTCAAAGGGCCCTCTGAGACCTATTCCTATCAGCTGTCTCATTATACAACCGGGAAAACCAAGGTTCAGAGAAACAATGTTCTGGTACAGAGAAGGGCACCGATTAGAGGTCAGGACAGCTGGGTTCAAACGCGGGCCCTGCCAGTGACTTGCTGGCTACGCTCGTCCTCTCCCTGGGCCTTGTTCTCCAAGTCTGACAACAGGGGGCAAGAATCACCGCGCAGCCCTCGCTGAGGGCAGTTCCAGGGCCGAGACGTGTATCTCGGCGGCCTTCCTCCGGAGCGGAGGGAGCTTCCTTTGTGAAACGTTCATTTTCAAAACCTCCAGCCGAGGGTTCCCAAGCCCCGCCTTCCCTCAAGGCTGCTGTGCGTTACCATGGAGACCGTAAGCCCCTCACAGCTCCCTGCTGTTCTGAACCCCTCCCCCTTCTCCATCTCTCTCAGCTCTTTCTTCTGTGGCTGCAGATCTCCCCCCTAACTCGCCTCCGGGCTGATAAGCCCGAACTTCCCCAGGACAGGAATTATTATCCCCGTTTGAAATCGGGGAAAACTGAGACCCAGAGAAGGGGAGAGACCTGCCCCAGGCTACCCACAGCCTTTTAGTGGCAGAATCCCAAACACACTTCATTTCCTGCACGGGGCGCACCTTGACCTCACCACAACCACCCCTCCTATCCAGAGAGTCCTGTTGTTCCTTTTTCCTTCTTTCTGCATTTTTGGTAGTTTAACTTTCTATTCTAAGAAATTCAGAACATGTTCTGACTAAACCTGGAGTGACGTGAAGTTCAGTCTTTACATTGGTGACTTCAAATCTATTCTTGGGTAAGCTGTTGAAGTCCTTGGTGAACTGAAATAGTGCTAGATGATAAAACCTGCCAACAAGCTACTGCAGAATGTACCCGCCCTGACTATGCAGATGCAACAAAAGAGCATCACATCTTAGAGCCTTGCGATTTTCCAGAATGCATTAAGAAAGCCAGTACAGGACCATGCAGAGTTTACACAACAAACACCTGAGAATTTTGACACATTCTGCCAAGTAGTTAAGTGCTCCTATAACTTTTAAAAATTTTTTTTTTCAACGTTTATTTATTTTTGGGACAGAGAGAGACAGAGCATGAACGGGGGAGGGGCAGAGAGAGAGGGAGACACAGAATCGGAAACAGGCTCCAGGCTCTGAGCCATCAGCCCAGAGCCTGACGTGGGGCTTGAACTCCTGGACCGCGAGATCGTGACCTGGTTGAAGTCGGATGCCCAACCGACTGCGCCACCCAGGCGCCCCAAGTGCTCCTATAACTTTAACAGACAAGGGTATCAAAACCTTGGCATATGGAAAAGAGAATTCATCCTGCAAAGCTGAGTTCCAGTCCCAACCTGCTCATTTTGATCTTGTGCACATTACTCAACCTGAAAGAATACCACTCCCTCCTGTGTGATGGCTGTGCTGATGTGAAAGGACTTGGGAAGGTGTGATAAGCTAAGCTCACCAGATGTGTTATTTATTGTTATTAAATGAAGGCTGAAGAAGGATCGCCTAAATTTTTTCCCAAGGGCCTCCAACTTTCAGATTGTTAGATTCTGAACTTTTCCATGATTAACATGTGTGATACTAAAGGTCTATGATTCTAGAATCCTGAGCCTGATTCTAATCCCAGAACCCTGTGAGTCTGACATTCTCTGATTCCATGCAGGTGTGAAGGCAAGGTCTGAAGCCAGGCAGGGTGAAGACCCAGGTCAGCATTCTAGGCCCCTGGGGAGGAGCAGCTGTCCTTGCTGTCCAGTGTCTGGGCTCACCCACGGAACCACAGCCTAATTCCCCTCAGACCTGTCTTCAGCTTATCATCCTTCCTCCAGCCAACTTTCCTTGGGGCCTCATCACCTGTATGATCCATATTCATCACACATATTTTTCCATTAGGTCCAATTAAACCACTTTGCCAACACTGCAGGAATCAAGACTTCCCTCAATTAGTAGGCCCGGCAGAAGAGGCCCCAATCTAGGATGGTTCCACCTGTAGCCCCCCTTACCCCATACCCCAAGCACCATCCCCCCTACTCCCTCACACCCATTAGCATGTAGCTACAGGAGCATTCCTTTCTGCAGGTTCTGGTACATGGTGTTCCTCTCTGATGGCCTCACAGGCAGCTGGCTGCTGACTCACCCCAGGTGGCTAATGCACCAGGTTCCCATGTAGTCCGATGGGGCTGCTTCACTAGGTGCACAGCATGGGTACATGTGAGCTTATATATGTGGACACCACAAGGATACCAGCTCTGGGCCGCAGACGTGAGATCCGGCTCCCAGGCCACTACTGATAATAGGGTTACATTAAGCTAACACCTTCCTCTTTGTCTAAAGAGAGTATTATGGCCCTGTGGGCCTCACAGGGTGTTTTGAAGCTTCTGAACAAATGTATCAACAATAAATTGTTCAAGAATTACATGCTGTGCTGTAAACTGATATCTAAATACAATGTGCTACAAAGATGTTCATGGTTAGCCCCATACAAGCACCACTGCCTAGCTATGTGACCTCAGGCAGATCATTTTACTTCTCTGAACCTTAGTTTCTGTGTGTGTGTTTTTGTGTGTGTGTGGTTTTTTTGAGTGCTTAGTATATAATGGGCATTGTGTCTGGCATGCTACATGGTTTACTCTATATCAGTCAGGATTCTCAGTTGCAAACAACTGAAACCATCCCTGGCAAACCTAAGCAAAAAGGAGCTTTATTGGAAGGCTGTTGGATGGTTCACTGAAATGATGAGGAGACTAGAGAGCCAGATAGAATTCAGGGGTAACTGGGCATAGCCAAAGTCCTCCACAGGAACTGTTTAGGACAGACTTCACCTCATGCTACTTGCCACTTGCTGCTCACCATGGCACTACTGGGCTCTTGTCCTCACCTCAGCCTCCCAACATAATCTCTGTCCTCACCCCTCTGCCTAACTCCCACCAGACTCAAGGCTCAGGTGAGGGCATCAGCTTGGCTCAGTCCAGACCCACATGGGTCAGGGGAAGAGTTGCTGCCCCCTTCAGCTTCTGTATAGCTTGGAATTCCTCCAAACAGACAAAAGTATCTGGATGTTGGGCAGCCAAAAACATCCAATGTCCACTAAAGCCTTTAGCAATCTTTTTTCAAAAAATTTTTTTAATGTTTATTTTTGAGAGAGAGACAGAGTGTGAGTGGGGGAAGGGCAGGGAGAGAGGGAGACACGGAATCCAAAGCAGGCTTCAGGCTCTGAGTTGTCAGCACAGAGCCAATGTGGGGCTTGAACCCACAAACCGCAAGATCATGACCTGAGCTGAAGTTGGATGCCCAACCAACTGAGCCACACAGGCGCCTCAAGCCTTTAGCAATCTTGGAATCAGGTAATATTACATTTTACAGAGACTTTGTCTCTGAAGGGTTTATTTACTGGTCACCCAGCAGGTCACTAACACTCACCTTGCAGGAATGGAATAAAAAGAATGGATGTAGGTAGTCAGGAAATATTAACTCCCTTTTCCCCCTGAGTAGTAGCTATTGCTGGGAAATGTTTGCTCAGCCATGGGGAAGGCTTTCAAAGACTTGTTCATATTCCCTAGGATTCTGGAGTTGGCCACTAACAACACTCACAATTGTAGTTTACCCCAAGAGACGGACTCCAGTGTAGACAGATTATCATCACCATCATCATCATATTGCCTTTATTTAGTTCATGGGAGCCTCACAAAACCCTGTGAGTTAGGTATTACTTCAGTTTACCAAAATGAGAACACAGGGCCTCAGAGAGGTTTAGTGACTGTTCCAAGCTCAGAACTTGTGACTTCCAAAACAAGTCAGAGCCCAAATCATATCCAGGTCTCCTGTTCCCAGGGTCTGCTCTAACACATGGCCTTTATTTCAAAGGAGCAAGCTGAAAGCAGGACATTCAAGATTCAATACAGACACAAATGCCAAGGCAGGAAGAGGCCTCAAGACTCTGCAACCCTTCTCCCTTTTTATTGATGGGAAAGCTGAGGCCCAGAGAGAGGAGGTGCCCTGCCCAACCTCACACAGCACTGTCTATCAAGCCTCTGTACAAGAGCCAGGGTTTGAATATAGTTGTCTTGCCTCCCAGTTTAGTGAGCTTTGCTCACACCATTACGGAGCTCATTTTAAACTTGAGGTAACTAAAATGGACAGAAGGGTAGTTAAATGGCGCACTCAGCTGTTGGGATAAGGCTTAGGTGTGGGCCCAGAAAAAAGCAGCAGGATGGCTGAGAAGTAGGAGGCTTTGAACCTTCAGAAAATCCTGTTCTCTCATAACCAGGAAATGTCTCCAAACATTGAGAGCCAGTTATCTCATCCTGGTTGGAACTGATTGACACAGACTTAAATTTGTGGGTTATTAGAATAGTTGGAGAGAGGGATCTGAAGGCAATTAGATTAGACCTGGACAAGATCAAACTTGTGTGGCCCAAAGAGCTGGACAGTCTGTGATCATTAGCGCCTTCATCTAAGGCCCACACCTAGACACTGGGAAATTTCCATGTGCCTTGGCCCTTGAGGCAGACTTCCCTCCACACAGATGCCCCTCCTCCTACCCCTCCTGATTTCATCTAGAGTCAGCTCAGATAGCATTTCCCTAGGAAAAATTTTTGATTCTCACGCTGGGTTGGAACCTACTCTGGTCTCCTGCAGCCCCTACAGCTTTCCTATGTATGGTACATCAGTGACCACACTGGGTTGTCATTGAATATGCCCCTGTCTCCTGCATTAGAGACTGTTAACTCCAGGTTATGGAAAAGTCTGCCGCAGAGAAGAGTCAGCAAATGTTAGCTAACTGAATGAATGGATGGAGAAAAAGGAGGAGAGAACACCCAGGAACGCAGCCCTCTCCCCAGTTCCTCTTCTATTCCCACTCTAAACTCCAGGCCGAGGGATATCAGTCTCTGTTCCATCCCAACTCCTGGATTTGGCCTTTGGATCTAGTTTCTTTGATAATGAAGCCTCAACTCTCCCCCAACTAACTCTGACCTGGCTTCCCCTGCTCCTGACCGACTACAAGGATCCTGAGTTGCCTTCAGTCTAATGTCCCCAGAAGGTGAACTCCAGTAGTGAGAGCCCCATCTGCAGGCAGCTTGCTGGCCAGCAGCTTAGTCAGGCTACCCTAGAAGAAAGGACATACAGTAGCCACAGGCTGGCATGGTCTCTGTGCAGGCCCTGACATCTCAGTGTGAAGCTGACAGAAGCCCAAGAGCCAGCCAGATGCCCATAAGTGAGAAGCTCTAGCAGCCAACTAGGTCTTTATTGGGCCCTTATAGGCCACTAAGCTGGGGATATGGGAATCAGAGTCTGAATCAGAGGCTCAACACTGAGGTAAAACTAAGCAAGAAGGATGCCAGGACATCTAGAAGGCGGTGTTTTAGGGACCCAGCGACATCAACATTCCAGAACATACTAATATTCTAACACACGGATGTTCCAGCACACTACATTCTGTCACCTTGCCATTCCCTATGGGTGACATTCCACCCCCCTGCAACATTCCTCTCTCTGCCATTCCAACATTCTGCTCCACCAACATTCCTCCATACCAGCACTCCAACATTTTCAAATACCAGCACCACAACTGGAACTTTCAATCCTCCAACTTCCTTCTACTATAACCATTTATTTGTCTCTTGGTTCACTTACACCACTGGCTCTTAAAATTTTGGAGAACACAAACTCTTTTAAGAAATTTCTTAAAATCTCTGGCTCCTTCTTCCCCAGGAAAAAAATGTATACATACATATCATTTTGTGTATCATTTCAGATTTTCAATAACCCTCAGCAGGATCCATGGACTCTAAGCTAAGAACTGCTTAATTTTACCCTGCCTTAATCCAGAAAGACATTTAAAATAAAACAAGATCTAAGTTTAAGATAGGATAAGACTGAAAAAAAAAACAAACAAACATGGTAGGGACAAAGCGGAGCCTGGAATGATGCAAAAAGTGCAGAACATAGTGACCTACAACAGCTAAATTTGTATCCCGCATATTTAGCTCTAAGACTTCCAGCAGCCAAGGCAAAAAGGGAAACCTGTTCACTTACACAGTTCACAGTGTTCATGAGATAAAAACAAACCACTTACTCTTTAGGGGACATACAACTATTCTTGGTATGAAGACCAGACAAGAGTTTCTCCTGAGATCCTCCTAAAGAATGATGTAATGGACCATGGCCTCAACAGGGCTCCCTCACAATAGACCCAGAGATGTGTTCTGTAGTAGAGTGACCAACTCATCCCAGTTGGCCTGGCACTTTCTCAGTTTTAACACTGAAAGTCTTGTGCCCCATGAGCCTCTTTGGTCCCAGACAAACTGAGATGGTTGATTACCTTATTTGTGAGCTATTGGTCAGTCAGAGATTACCTATGGTAAGATTCTAAAGTAGCATGTATAATTAAAATTATCCTTGGAGGGGCACCTGGGTGACTCAGTCGGTTGAGTGTCCGACTCTCGATTTCGGCTCAGGTCATGATCCCAGGATTGCGGGATTGCTGAGCGTGAAGCCTGCTTAAGATTCTCTTTTTCCCTCTGCCCCTCTCCCCCACTCACTTTCTTTCTCTTTCTCAAATAAAATATTAAAAATAAATAAAATATATAAATAAAATAAATATAAGATAATATATAAAATAATTAAATAAATATAAAAAATAAATAAAATTATCCTTGGAAAGCCTTACATTCATTCAAGAAGTAAAGTACAGAACCCACCTCTCAACAGCACAGCCAATTATCCCCTAGCAACAGAAAAGACTGCTGTTTCTTTGGTGGTGTATCTGAAGAGACTGCCTTGCCTTAAACACTGGAATCACACATACAGTGTGGCAAAATGAGCACACACCAAGGATTTTATGAGGCATGTAAGAGCTGATACCAATGGAAGGAACAACAGATTTACCTCTCCCCTAACACACTCTTCTGGGGAATATGCTGAGTGAATGAATTAATATTTAATATGTTATTGGTCCTTCTCTTCCCATCTGTCTCTTTTCACTCACAAGTAAAATTGAATTTCTGTAAGTCAAAAAAATAGTACCTATCCCATAGGGTTGTTGTGAGAATTAAGGGTTAATATTCATAGAACACTTGAAAGAGTACCTGGCACAGAGTGTTTGCTCTAATTGCTGTTAAATATAGGTATGCTGGCACTCCACTGTATGTCCTACAGCAATCCTGGCTATAAGCTGATAGCAATTTGGGAAAGATATTCTCTGGCAGGGGTGAGGGTTAGGACCCCAGCCCTCTGTAGTTCCAATTTCATTGAAGGCATACCTTCTAAACTTCTAGAGTTGCTAAGAGACTGCCCGTCTTCAGATAGTTCTTCCCAAGCACTGGATCTGAGTCTGAGGTCGTAAGTGTGAGTGGCCGTGAACATACCCTGCTGAGGGTTTTCCTCTCTCAGTCCACTCCTTGGTTTAGAGGATCCCCACACACCAGCTAGAGAGTAACAGCTCACAAGCTCCCTCAGTGTCCAGACTGTACATGCCTCCCATGCAGTCTGCCCTGCCGTTGGGGGTAGCCCTGCCCAGCTGGGGTCTGTGCAGAGGCCTGGCATGAGTACTGAGCTGTTTGCCACACAGACCAATGAATCGCTGAATGTGAAAACACTGTGCACTGTGAAGTGCTCTGCAGGTGTGAGAGACCAGGATTAGTATACAGTGGTACTGGGTTCAGAGTCCAGAGAGATGATGAGACTGGAGCCTGAGTAGTGCCCACAGGATGAAAGGAGGAAGCAGGGGCGCCTGGGTGGCGCAGTCGGTTAAGCGTCCGACTTCAGCCAGGTCACGATCTCGCGGTCCGTGAGTTCGAGCCCCACGTCGGGCTCTGGGCTGATGGCTCACAGCCTGGAGCCTGTTTCCGATTCTGTGTCTCCCTTTCTCTCTGCCCCTCCCCCGTTCATGCTCTGTCTCTCTCTGTCCCAAAAATAAATAAACGTTGAAAAATTAAAAAAAAAAAAAAAAAAAAAAAAAAAGGAGGAAGCAAACAGCAATTATTTCAGAAGGCTTGGAGGGAGACACACTTGATACTTAACTATGCTAAGGCCAACAATCGGTAAGAAATCCCAAGCAGTAGGGTTCCTGAATCCTTCTCCAGGCAGAGTGCACATTTCCCTGAGAATCTCAGAGAAAAAAAAAATAATAAATACTTGATTAGTTTACCAAAAACTCACCAGATGCCTACTCTGGTCTATGCACTGGGCATAATGGTCACCATGTCTGACCTAACTCCTAAGGGGGGGTTCTCCTTGAAACTTCCTTGACAGTTGTTGGCTCCACCACTTACCAACTCTGTAGTCAGCAAGCCATCTACCTCTTCTAAGGTTCAGTTTATTTATCTGTTAAATGAAAATAATGCTGAACAATACCTATACCACAGGATTATGCTGGCCATTAAATAAAACAATAAACACATACAGTGCTTAGCATACGTCCCATACTGTTCTAAGTGTTTTCCACATGTAAACTCATTTAATAAAAATAACTGCAGGAGGTAGGTACCATTTTTATCCCCATTTTCCAGTTGATGAAAAGAAGGCACAAAGATGTCAAGTAATTTGCCCCAGATCATACAGCCCATCAGTGGTGGAGCCAGAAGTGAACCCAGGCAGTACATCTCCAGAGCCTGTGTTCTTGACTACTCTGCTAGCCTTCTTCTTCTTCTTTTTTTTTTTTTTTTTCCCAATAAGCTCTATGCTTAGTTTGGGGTTTGAACTCATGACCCTAATATCAAGAGTGTATGCTCTACTGACTGAGCCAGGCAGGAGCCCTGATCCCTCACATTTTCAATGAAGTACTTAGCATAACTCCTTGTACATAGTAAGTACTCAGTTGATGTTAGCTGCCATTATTATGATATTTTTTACATCTTTAATGAGGTATATTTTAAGCATTATGATTATATTTTGACTTAATATTAGGAAACACTTTCTCTCACTGAGCTGAAATCCCCCTCAGAACATGCCCCTAGAATCTCCTGAAAGCCTGTCTTCTTCCTTGCCCCATTCCAGTCTCTTAGAGATTTTCATTCACAGGCCAGACCTGCATGATGGGGCTTGGTCCGGCCTCATTCCTGTCTGTTGATGACTCAGTCATTGGCCCATAGGGGTCGATAAGCTTCTGACAATTCCAGGACAATTGCAGGTTGGGGGCTGCTGCTTCCCACCCCAGAGCACAGCACCTACATAAAGAAACCACATAATCTGTAGGACCCAGTGAAATTAAAATGAAAATGCAGAGGTCCTTGTTAAGAAATTATTAAGAATTTTAAGGCAGTGACAGTAGAGAATTAAACCAAGCATAAGGTTCTATGAAAATGCACAGGTGGCACATTCATGAAACTGGCCCCGAGCAGCATCTTCTAACTATGGCTCTTCACCACCCCACCCCACCTTCAGCCCATCCTGCCACGCACACAAGAAGCTGAGCCTGGAAAGCTCCTGGCACACCTGAGAAACACAGGAAGCATTTGGCACCAAGAGTTAAAGCCCACTTGAGCTCTGGAATCCATCAATTAGCTATAAGTCTACCTTGAACTTTACTGGCTGTAAGATTCAATCTGCCCACTTCCCCACTGGCTCCCTTTGTCAGAGGCAGCCCTATGGATTTAGTGGATAACAGTACAAATACCAGATTAGGTGCTGGGGACCTATCATAATCTTGCTGGGCAACTGACGGCACTTCATATCCTCTCCAGTCTGTTTTCTTGTGTATTAAATGAAATGGTTGAATTCAGTATCAAATTAAATGTTATTTTACTGAGCACTGACCAGGCATGTTCACATCATAATGATATCATTAAATTGAGCACTTATTTACCAGGCACCATTACCAGACTCATTACACCTTTGTACATTCCTTGGTTTAACCCTCACAACAATCTAATGAGATATTTTTCAGAACTCTAGAATTTAAACTTGACAGGGGTAATGATTTTTGTCTTTTTTTTTCTACAATGTATCCCCAACTACTAGAATAATGCCTGGCACACAGTAGGTGTTCAAAAGCCATTTGTGGGGGGCACCTGGGTGGCTCAGTCGGTTGAGAGTCCAACTCTTGATTTTGGCTCAGGTCATGAGCCCAGGGTCATGGGATTGAACCCTGCATCAGGCTCTGCATGGAGCATAGAGCCTACTTGGAATTCTCTTTCTCCCCCTCTCCCTCTGCTCCTCTCCACAGATTCTGCTCTCTTTCTCTCTCTTATAAATAAATAAATAAATAAATAAACAAACAAACAAACAAACAAACAAAAATTAAAAATAAAAAAAAAATCCATTTGTGGAACAAATGAATGAGAAAACAATCCAGAGAGGCAGTGATGTGGTTTGTCCAAGGTCTTACAGTTAGAAAATGCCACAGTCAGGATTCGAATCCACATGTGCCTGGCTCCAAAGTCTATGTTTATGCTCTTCCACCTGCCATGTGGGTGTGAGTCTCATTTTATAGATGAGGAAACAGGCTCAAGCAAATGGAGTTGCTCTCCAGGATCTCTACTGGTTCTCAGATTTTGTGGTTCTAAGCGTCTGGGCCCACCCTGCTGGAAGTAATACCACTCTGAATGTTAATGTCATTTATCACCTCTGCCCAAGATCCTTCTCAGGCCTCAAGAACATTCTTCTTTCTTCACAAAAGTAGGGTCACTGGCATAGGCAGCTCAGGTTCAAATCCTGCTCTGCTACATACTGTTGTGACCTTGGGCAATTTCTCAGTATCTCTGAGCTCCAATTTCCTCATCAACATCCTAGACGTCCCTGGAAGGATGTCCCCTCTTCCAGAAGGTGCCCTGTACACAGAGGGCCCTTCATAAATGTAGCCATAATTACTCGAGCCCAGAGCAGCTTCACGGTCAAAGTTTGCTGCCACTGATGTCTGGTGTCTGCTGGGGCCTCCTAGAACCTGATTGGAGGCCACCAGCCCAGGGAGAGCAGGGTCAGCTGCTATTCTTGGAGCTGATGGAACCTAGCTGGGTTTCAAGTTCCCTCAGAAAGTCGAGGCCCAGGCAGCTCGGCTACTTACGTGAGCAGTAAGATCTGACCTCAGCATGTTCTCCCGGGCTCTCCACATGGCCCAAACTGGAGAACCTTGGGGCACAGAGCATCTGAGGGAGACCACAACCTCCTGAAGCTGACCTCAGCCTTTTAACTCTTGTTCATCAGCATCTGTTTGGTGCCCAGAAGAGCCCTGGATGCTGTTTTGGGATCTCCCAGATAATGCAAAGAATTTTCAACATCTGGATGACGGGCAGCCTCAGGAAGTGGGAAAAGGAGTCAGGAAATGGGCAGGACTCCATTTTAATCCCAGCTGCACTACTCTCTGGGTCTGTCTCTTGACAAGCCACTTTTTCTGAGAGTTTCTCACAGGGCCGCTGAGAGGATTAGAGCATCTGGCACGTCATAGATGTGAGCTCCTAAATGACAGGGAACCTGTCAGATTCAGCCCACTCTCAGTATTGGTTGAATGGGTGATGAATTATGGAGAGCACTGAATAGAAAAGCCTCACTGGGCTCCCATCTTTCACCACACAGACCTCTGACCCCAATTCTCACATAGAATTGTGGAGATCTCCGCATCAGCCCTGACAGGTGAGCATCTACCCTTGGCTTGCATATTCCTGTGATAGGACACTCACCACTTCCTAAGGCTTCCATACATCGGGCCTAGTTCTGAGGTCTGTCTCCCGGCAGCTTCCATCATCAGGCCTACTTCTGCCCTCTGCAGTTGTACAGAACAAGCCTCGCTCCCCTTCCAGAAGATAGTCCTCCAATGATTTATTACACAATGAAAATGTGCCAGCCATTGAACTAAGCATCTCACTTTATCTCATTAAACCCTTTAACCTTCACAGTAGTCCTGAAAAGGAAACATTACCCCTACTTTAGTGATAAGGAAAATGAGGCTCAGAGAGGTAACATAAACACATTTGTACATAGCAGAGAAGTGCTGTAAATCCAGATCCTTCTCCAAAGTGCTACCCTTTCAATGTTCAATGGATCCACCAGAAGATAGAATTTGTGCCTCAGAGTCCCTTCCCTTTCCTTCAGTAAAGAGTTTTTAAGTATCTTATCTGTACTGGTCTTGAGCTAGGCACTGGGAATAGAGATGAGTCAGACACAATACAGGCCCTTGAGGCACTTACAGCCTGTCCCAAACCATGTAAAAAAAACTGACAAGTACAAGGACTGTTAGAGCACCACAGACCCTGAGGGTCAAGGAGGGCTTCCTGGAGGAGGTGACATTGGGCTGAGTTTTAGAGGATTAGGAATTGGCTAGGCTTGTGTGAAGGGGGGCAAAAAGCAGATGTTTTGGTGGAACTGCTGTTATAAAAAGCTGAAGCTATGGAGCCCAGACTGCAGAGGGTCATGGTGCCAAACCAAGGAGTGAGGACTACATACCACTGGAGTGGGCCATCTGCTTTAGTATGTGTGACAAATCTCCTGGGCTTTGCTTGTTTAGAATCCAGACTTTTATTTAGTACATCTAGGTGGGCCCAAGAATCTATTTTAAGCAGGTGCTCTAAGAGAATAAGGAGTAGGGGGTCACCATTGCTATAAGGGACATCTTTGAAGGATTTCAAAGAGGACAGAATTCTTGGGGAGCCTAGTGGCTCAGTCGGTTGAGTGTCGGACTTCGGCTCAGGTCATGATCTTGTGGTTGGTGGGTTCGAGCCCCGCATCGGGTTTGCTACTGTCAGTGTGGAACCCGCTTCGGATCTTCTGTTCCACCCCTCTGTCCCTCCCTCACTTGCACACTCTCTCTCAAAAATAAATAAGACATTAAAAAAATAAATTAAGAAAAAAGAGGATAGAATTCTTAGTCCCTGTGTTTGGAGCCTCATAAACTCCTCATAAACTCATAATCAGGGACACAACCATGAAAACAAGAATTTATAATGATGACTAATTCTTAGTATTCCAAGAAAAAAAAAGTGCCAAACTTGGACTTGTGGTTCTTTAGCCATGAGGATATTGATTTATTGGCATTAAGTTTTTGAGCATGTACTTTAGGGTGCCAGGGTAGCACTCTGTTGGGTCCTTTTCCTCCATTATCTTAAAACCTTTTTTAAAAAGACCCTTCCTGAACACAGCCCAAGAAAGAGTATTGATCCATCATGTGTCGGCTCTGACTTAGACAGGAACTTTTCTTGATGAGCAGTTTCAAAAAGAATATACCCCTGTGGCTTACACTGGTCCCTAGATATGAATATAAGTCTGGGCCTGATTTGTCCTGGGGTGGTTGGAGGCTGCTAAGGTGCCACGCTATGCTGTTCATCTCAGCAAGCAGCCACTGATGGTCTAGCATGTTCCCGGCCTCATCCTGGGCACTAAGGATACAGAAGAAGCCAATCAAGTCCCTATTCTCCAGGAGCTCATAGTCCTGTGGAAAGTGGAGACCATCAACACACAGATGATAATACAGTGTGATCAGCGTTGTGATGGATGAAATTTGGGGCAGAAAAAGCCTCTAACCAGCCTGGGTGATGAAGGGAATGCTTCCAAAGTGTTAAAAGATGAAGAGCATTCTACTTAAAAGGCAGAAGGAAGCAGGGGCCCTCGCACTCTGGTGCTGGTGTAGGGGACAGAATCAGGGGTGGGGATCCGGACTTGGGAGGGGTGACAAAATAAATAAAAATAAAAAAGTAAAAGATAAAGGAACATTCCGGAGAGAGGAGCCAGCATCATAAATGCATGGCAGTAAGAAACAGCCAGGGTGTTTTGTTGTTAATTTTTTTTTTTTTTTTTTAGCAGTGGTGCAGAGACTACAAGCAGCTCCCAAGTTAGGAAGATGGAGCTAAATATGGAGGCAAGGAGGGACTGTATCATGGGGGCGGGGAGACTTATATGTTAGGCAAAGAATTTTGGCCTTTCCTCTTCAGACAGTGGGGAGGCCTGATTTATAAACTGTAATACAATCACCATTCCTTAAGCCTGGGGAGGGGCACCAGCTGGGAATAGTTTCCACTCCAGGCCCCAGCAGGTGCAAGTCTTCTCAGTGACTCTGTCTCCACTGGGGCCACAGAGAAGGAGGAGGAGGAGGAGCAAGAGGAGGAGGAGGAGGAGGAGGCGGCGGCGGCAGCAGGCAGGCCCCACCCCCCACCCCCTTCTCCAGGCCTGTAGAGCAGCTGTTTTAGTCCCTGAATACCTCTAGAGAGCCTCACCATCAGCTCCCTGGATATTAAAAGAATGGCAGCAAAGGGAGACTGTCTTAAAAGTTAGACACCTTCACAAGTTAACACTGACACATGGAGAGAAAACAATGACCTAATTATAAAATATGGTCCCATAAAAATCTTCTATCCCCATGTTATAGGTAACAAAACCAAGACCCATAGGTCAGATAACTTGTCCAAGGTCACAGAGCCAATAAAGGCAAAACCGAGATCAGAATCCAGGTTAAGACCTTTAGACCTAAGACCTGGAAAGAGTCTGGTACCTCCCCTCCCCAACCCTAATAATAAATTTAAAATAAGAGATCTAAACTGCAAAATCAGTATCAGAAAGCCAAAAATGTTTACCTTTTTTTCACATCAAGTGCTTATTTGATGTTTTTTAAAAATACAAAATTATATTATTGATTTATATCTTCTCATTCTTTGTTAGGTGCCCTAATTACTCATGCTTATTAGTATGCCTTTGACTAATCCAGAGTTGCCCACATCTGTAGGATCTGAAATCTAGGCATTTTCCCTCTACCATGTTGCCTCTCACAAAATTTTTTCAGGCAATTGTGTAAAACTTTAACAAATTAAAATGCAATTTATTTCTAAATTAAAAAAAAATTTACTGAACGGCTCTAAGAAGTTTTTTGTCCCCCTCCTCATTTCACTCCACATCAATATGAAGGGGACCCCTCCCCCTCCCCCATTCACCCAGGTACTCAGGCTAGAAATTTGGGTTCTTTTTTAACCCCAGGCTTGATTCCACCCCCCTTCTACCCCCACATTGCTCTCCAATTCGTTTTCCACAGTAGGGTGATCTAATTTCCTGCTCAAAACCCTTCAGTGACTCTGCATGACCAACAAGATAAAACCCAAACCTCTAGGCCCTCTGTCTCTGAGACTCTTGCTTCCCTTTCTCACAACACTGAGCACTGCACTATGAAATTTTAGTGAAAACACAAACCACTAGTCAATTAGGAAACTTCTTCATTAGACTATCCAGGCCAAGCCTGGCACAGAGGAAACACATTAGAAATAGTTGCTAATGATGATTCGAATGCCTGCTAGCCAGAGGACACGGTAATGAGTAGCTTGCTGTGAACAGAGTCTGGAAACCCATTTTCAAACCTTGCCTCAAACGTTGCACAAAAGTGAGAAACTCAACCATGCTGGCTTTTATCAATCCATTCCTTCCCAGAGCGACTTGGGTATGAAATGGCCTTGGGACCTTTCTGCGCAGTAAATTCTTACTCTTTACATTTTAATAACTTTTGTGAAGCATACATTTTGAAACTGTTAATGCTTACTCTCTTGCTTTCAGCCCCATCTCACTATGTGATCCAAGGAAGGCAGGCACCTTAGGTCCCAGGCAGGAACTGGTCCATAAAAAAATAACCCAGTACATCTGCTACCAAAAATCAAATTAACTCTTCAAAATTACAATACCAATAATTTAATTGGAAAGATGTAATTCTTTTTTTTTTTTTTTTTTTTTTTCAACGTTTATTTATTTTTGGGACAGAGAGAGACAGAGCATGAACGGGGGAGGGGCAGAGAGAGAGGGAGACACAGAATGGGAAACAGGCTCCAGGCTCTGAGCCATCAGCCCAGAGCCTGACGCGGGGCTCGAACTCACGGACCGCGAGATCGTGACCTGGCTGAAGTCGGATGCTTAACCGACTGCGCCACCCAGGCGCCCCAGATGTAATTCTTTAAAAAGTAATTAAATGACAACACTATTGGGCCAAAGAATGCTAGTAGGTTGTAAAGGATAGTGATGGGTAATTGTTTCCTCTGCCATGTTCCAAAATGCATTTTATGAAAACATACCGCTTTTATAACCGAAAACTTCAAACCTTGCATTAAAAAAAATTAAATGTTTACATTTTTTTATTGTGGTAAATGCACATAAAATTTACCATCTTAATCATTTTTAAATGTATAGTTCAGTGGTGTTAACTACTTCGCATTTTTGTGCAAGTAATCTCCAGAACTATTTCATCTTGCAAAATTCAAACTCTGTAACCATTAAATAACTTCCCATTTTCCCCTTCCCCCAGCCTGTGCCAACCACCATTCTACTCTCTCTCTGAGTAGATCTAGATACCTCATGTAAATGAAATTACACAGTATGTCTTTTTGTGATGGCTATTTCATGTAGCCTGTCTTTTAGGTTCATCCATGTAGCATGGGTCAGATTTTCCTTCCTTTTAAGGCTGAGTGATATTCCATTGTATGTATACACCACATTTTGTGTATCCACTCACTCACTGATAAACATCTGAGTTTGCTTCTGCTTTGTGGCAACTGTAAATGTTGCTATGAACATAGGTGCACCCAGAAATGGAACTGTTAGATGATATGGCCATTCTATGTTTAATTTTTTGAGGAACCACTATATTGTTTTCCTCCCCCCACCCCCCACTATATTGTTTTCTGAAGTGGCTATATCATTTTACATTCCCACCAACAATGTGTAAGGGTTCCAATTTCTCCATATCCTTGAAAATGTTTGTTTTTTATTATATTATTTTTTAATGTTTATTTATTTTTGACAAAGAGAGAGAGATAGAGCATGAGTGGGGGAGGGGCAGAGAGAGAGGGAGACACAGAATCCGAAGCAGGCTCCAGGC
Source organism: Lynx canadensis (assembly GCF_007474595.2). Taxonomy (NCBI): domain Eukaryota; kingdom Metazoa; phylum Chordata; class Mammalia; order Carnivora; family Felidae; genus Lynx; species Lynx canadensis. The sequence goes on from NC_044310.1 coordinate 42,125,547, forward strand.
TCTGAGCTGTCAGCACAGAGCCCAACGTAGGGCTCGAACTCACAGACCGTGAGATCATGACCTGAGCCGAAGTCGGACACTCAACCGACTGAGCCACACAGGGAGCACCCCCCTTTTTTTAATAGAACAGCCGTCCTGACAAGTGTGGGATAATTATCTCATTCTGGTTTTGATTTGCATTTCCCTAATAATTAGCGATGTTGAGCATCTTTTCATATGCTTGTTGGCTTACAGAGTTTATTTTAAACCAAACAAAAACTACTTCACATTTTAAAAATAAACTCACTTTTTAAAACTTATCTGCTCCTGGGAAAGTCCCTTTCCTCCATCAACTTGAGAAACTGGCAGGCCGAGCTTACAAACCTTCATCTACATTGCAGGCCTTCCTTGTAGAACAGCTGCAAAACTGGAAGCTCAGAAACAGTAGGTGGTGACAGACCAGTCCTGTTATTGCAGGAAAATGACAAGCTTGCCCCCTAGTGACGGGTTAGGAAGATAATAGAAAAGGCAAAGGTTTACCTTAAAAGAAAAAGCACAACCACCACAAAGAACATCTCTACCCTACCCAGAATCTGGAGAGAAACTAGTAACACAAACTACTAATCAATCACAATAGTTTATTCACAGAGACAGTTAAAAAGATCCAGTTCTGAGGGACAAAATGTGTCACAAAACCTTTGCTTACAAATCCCTAGGTGAAGTTGCCTTGGGAATAATCTGTCCTTCAGCATGATGAGCAATGCCAGGTGAGTGGACTGGGGATGCTAATTTTCAACTGTGGATGCCTCCGCTAAAGCACAGCTTATATTTCATCCTCTTTGGCAATCCTGAAGCATAATGACCTTTAACTTTTATGCTGCACATCCCTCTCAATCTCTAAGAATTTATTGAAGCTCTGACTCTAAAGGCAAAAAGGAAGCCCACACCAATGATTACATAAGTCAGAGGGTGGAAGTCGTGACTATTTAACTGTTCTTAGCTCCTTAAGCCCTCTATTATGTAAGTCAAGACTCTGATTTTCAAGCCCTCCCAACTAAAATAATAATAATGATAATAATAAGGTCTGATTCCTTCAGGCACTGTGGCTGCTGAGTCCTCCTGCTCTTTGTCTCCCCTCTCCACCCCCCGCCCAGTCTCTACTGCTCTCTAGTTTGCCTTTTTTCACAGAGCACAGACTCTGAGACATAAAATCCCATAAATGTGTGTGTCTTCACAGAACACAACAGATGAAAGAATACTGACTGAAATAAACATTTCAGGCTACAACCTAGTAGGTGACACTCTGGGGTAATGGGTCTATGTAACCAGAGCTACTGACATTAAGTCCCAAGTCTTCCTGCTCCAGCAGGTTGACCTTCAAGGGCTATGTAAGACATAGGAGGTGCCAGCCTCAAGCTGTGTGTTACTTAGAAGCATGGGCCACACTACCCAAATGTCAAAGGCTGGACATTTTTCTGCTGTTCTTTGTGCAGCTGCCGGGCCCGGTTTTTTAGCACCTCGGCCTTTGCCTCATCTTTATCTACACCATCCCCCAGCCTGTACATGCGGCTGGCATTGGCACAGGCCCAGACATGGCCCAAGTCACAGGCTTTCATTGAGTATTTACATGCCAGGCCCATGTCCTTGGGAAAGCCAGGGGCACCCTGCAGGAACATGGCACTGAGATTGAAGCAGCTGGAGGCATAGCTGCCTTCACAGGCCCTTGTGTAGTAGTCTCTGGCCTTCTCCAGATCAGGCTGGCCATCTTCATTGACCTGTCCATCATGTGCCAAGAGACCAACGTTGTGACATGCCTCCACAGACTTCCTTCCAGGCTTCTCACACGCCATCAGAAAGCAGCTGGAGGCAGCTTTCAGGTCCTGGGTCAGTCCACCTGGGAGGAAGGAAAGGGAAGAAAAAAATAAACCCAACCAGGGCAGAACCTGCATGTCTGAGGCCAAAGTTAGAGACTAATTCCTGAATAAAGTTCATACATTTTGAGCTAAGGCAGCATGAAAGGAAGGTGGCCTGGTATATAGCACAAAGACTTTCCAGCCTTGGAATCTTTTGTTCAAATGATATCTTATGAGGCAGACCACCCCTAAAGGAGGTGAAAGGTGGGGACTATAAGAACTACCTCATGGGATTATAGGGAGAACATGTGATCTTATAAGCGCTTTGTTAAATGTTCATTAAATGTATATTGAATACATATTATTTGCCAACTACTGTTCTAGGTTCTGGAATAAACAGACACAGTCCCTACCCTTATAATCTAATGAAACAGATATTTAACAACCACACAACCTAATGTATGATTTTAAGTGTGACAAGCATTTGGAAGAAAAGTCCAGGATGCTATGAGAATGTATCATGGCTCTGACCTAGACCAGGTTAAGATCAAGGAAAGTCTCCCCAAAGAAGTGATATTTGAGATATAATGGGGAAAAAAAGAAGGAAAAAAAAATGGAGTAAGAATTGTTCTAAGCACGAGGAATAGGATACAAAGAGAAAAAAAGCTCATATGTCTAGAACCCAGAAATCGCTAGGGAAAAAAGGCTGTAGAGACAGGTAAGGGTCAGATCACAGGTCTGACGCATCTTATTAAGGATCCTGTACTTTATCTTAGAAATTATGGGAAACTGCTAATGGGTGATTTTAAGCAATGGTGGTGACAGGGCTCAATTTTCTCTTTAGTTTTTAGATTTTTCTTTTTAATGGAAAATTTCAAATCCCTATGTACTATCACTCATTCTCAAAAAATACAAACACTATCTTTTAACATTATTTTTTAAAGAAATCACTCCAAATCTACCACCTAAAAATAACCATCATTATCATTAAGAGAATACCATTCCAGTTAGCTTTGTAGTATATATTCAGATTACATGCTGGCTGGCTGAATGGACAGCTAGATAGACGTATGTACTTTGAAAAATTGGATTGTATATGCTAATTTTATTTTTTAAAGTTTATTTATTTATTTATTTATTTATTTATTTATTTATTTATTTATTTATTTATTTATTTCGCATGTGTGAGAGCACAGGAGGGGCAGAGAGAGACAGAATCCCAAGCAGGCTTCGTGCTATCAGCACAGAACCTGATGTGGGGCTCAGTCACATGAACCATGAGATCATGACCTGAGTTGAAATCAAGAGTCGGATGCTTAACCAACTGAGCCACCCAGGTGCCCCTTAACTAAATCTAAGAAGTACTAACTCACAACTATAAAAGGTGAGGATACTGGTGTCTCACATTTCCTTCCATCTTTCCTCCCCCGCCCTCTACTTTTTGTTACTTCTCTATTATTTTAATTTAGGAAGACAGCATAGCACAGTGGTTAACAGAAGCCTGGGCTCTGTAGCCAGAAAACCTAGGCTCCAGTCCTGGCTCCATTCCTTGCTGGCTGTGTGACATTAGGCAAGTTACTTAACCTCTATAAGCCTCCATTTTCCTCACCTGTAAAATAAGGAAAACAGTACCTACTTCATATGTTAGAAGCTTAAATGCGTTTTTACAAAGAGCCTGGCACATAATAAGTGTCTGGGAAACATTGTGGTGTTTCTATGCTCTAAAGGTTTATATTATTTACATTCTATTCAGTAACCTAATAAGCCCAATAGTCATTCTAAATGGATTCCACTCATCACCAGTCTTTTCATTAGAGTTTCTCCATTCCTGAATTGTTTCTTTTGATTAACTTCTTTATTGGTTATCAAATAGATTTTTCCAGAAAAACTCATACATAGATTCTATTTCCCCTGAGTTCTTTCAGTTCTGAGAGTGTATTTGTGCCACCTTATATTTAAATAGGATATAGGTCTTGCTTTTATACACAGCCTAACAATCTATGCCTTTTACTGGAGTGTTTACTTACATTTAATGCAATTGTTGATTATAGCTGGGTTAAAATCTATAATCTTACTTATTTCCCATTTGTCCCAAATGCTTTTTGTTTTTTCTCCTTTCTTGCATTCTTTGGAATCGTGTATTTCTTTTTTTAAAGATTTTATTTCACTTTTAAGTAATCTTTACATTCAACGTGGAGCTCAAACCCATAACCCTGAGATCAAGAGTCACACTCGGGGTGCCTGGGTGGCTCAGCCGGTTAAGCGTCCGGCTTCGGCTCAGGTCATGATCTCGCGGTCTGTGGGTTCGAGCCCCGCGTCGGGCTCCATGCTGACAACTCAGAGCCTGGAGCCTGTTTCAGATTCTGTGTCTCCCTCTTTCTCTGACCCTCCCCTGTTCATGTTCTCTCTCTGTCTCAAAAATAAATAAATGTTAAAAAAAAAATTTTTTTTTAAATAAAGAGTCACACTCTCCACTAACCCAGCCAGCCAGGTGCCTTGAATCGTGTATTTCTTTGAATTTTTTTTAATGTTTATTCATTTTTTGAGAGAGAGAGAGAGAATGAGTGGGGGCAGGACAGAGAGAGAGAGGGAGACACAGAATATGAAGCAGGCTCCAGCCTCTGAGCTATCAGCACATTTCGATGCGGGGCTCGAACCCACGAACCATGAGATCATGACCTGAGCTGAAGTTGAATGCTTAGCCAGCTGAGCCTTGAATTGTGTATTTCTAATAATCCATGTCATTCTTATCACTGGTTTTTTAGTTATATTTCCCTCTTCAGTGACTTATCTAGTGAACATATAACATTAATTTATCACAATCTACCACAAATATTATACCACTTCACATATAATGTAAGAATCTTAAAATACATTTTTATTCATTTACCACAGTTCTATCCTTTGTATTATTGCTACTGTCTTACTTCTACGTATACTTTTTAATTTTACTTCTATATATAAACCTCACAATACACTGCCATTATTTTTGCTTTAAACAGTCTTTTAGAGATATTAAGAAATGAGGAAAAAAGTCTCATATCTGCATACATATTCTAATGTGCTTTATTCTTATGTATGGATCTTAGTTTCCATCTGCTATCATTTGCTTTCAATCCAAACAACTTTAACATTTTTTGTGGTGCAGGTCTGCTAATGATTCATTCCATGAGCTTTTGTCTATCTGAAAATGAATTTATTTCAACTTCATTTTTATTTTTTTAATGTTTATTTACTTTGAGAAAGAGTACATATGCAAGAGTGGGGGAGGGGCAGAGACAGAGAGAGGGAGAGAGAGAATCCCAAGCAGGCTCCATGATGTCAGTGCAGAGCTGGACATGGGCTCGATCTCATGAACCATGAGATTATGACCTGAGCTGAAATCAAGAGTTGGACGCTTAACCGACTGAGCCACTAGGTGCCCCCATCTTCATTTTTTTTTTTAATTCTTTTTTTAACGTTTATTTATTTTTGACACAGAGAGAGACAGAGCATGAATGGGGGAGGGTCAGAGAGAGGGAGACACAGAATCTGAAACAGGCTCCAGGCTCTGAGCTGTCAGCACAGAGCCCGACGTGGGGCTCGAACTCACAGACCGCGAGATCATGACTTGAGCCGAAGTCGGCCACTTAACCGACTGAGCCACCCAGGCGCCCCCCCATCTTCATTTTTAAAGACATTTTTGCTAAAGTAGAATTCATGTTGGATAGTTTTTTTCTTTCATCCCTTAAAGATGTTGTTTTGTCTTCTGGCTTATGTTGCTTCTGATGAAAAGTCAGGAGTTGTTCTCACCACTATTCCCTTCAAAGTCTTTCTCTGATTGCCTTTTTTTTTTTAATTTTTAAAAATTAAAAAAAAAATTTTTGATAGAGTCCACATGGGGAGACAAGCAGGGGAGAGGCAGAGAGAGAGAGAGAGGGACAGAGAGAGAGAGAGAGAGAGAGAGAGTTCCCAACATGTGGCTTGATCCCATGACCCATCATGGCCTGAGCTGAAATCAAGAGTTGGACACCCAACTGACTGAGCCACCCGGGTGCCCTTCTCTGATGGCTTTTAAGATTTTCTCTTTATCTTCGTTTTTCACCAAATTGGTAATAATGTGTCTAGGTATAATTTCATTGGTTATCCTCCTTGGGTTCAGTGAGTGCCATGGATCAGCAGACTGATACTTTTCATCAAATTTGGAAATTTTTCTGCTGTTATTTCTTCAAATATATACATATTTTGCCCCAATCTGTTTTCTTTCTGGGACGCTGATATACATGTGTTAGGTTGAAGGATACTGACCCCTACAGGTTGAGGCTCTTTTTTTTTTCTCATCACTTCATTTTGGGTAATATCTATAATCCTATATTCAAGTTCACCAATCTTTCAAATTGTCTATTTTGCTATTAAGCCTGTCAAGTAACTTCTCATTTCAAATATTATGTTTTTCTACTGTAGGATTTCATTTGGTTCAAGTGTTAATTTCTCTAATGTGATTTCCTATCTATTCACTCATTATGCCCATATTTTATTTTAACTTTTAAAAATATTTATTACACCTGTTTTAAATTTTTTTTTAATGTTTATTTATTTTTGAGACAGAGACAGAGCATGAACAGGGGAGGGTCAGAGAGAGGAAGACACAGAATCCGAAGCAGGCTCCAGGCTCTGAGCTGTCAGCACAGAGCCCGATGCGGGGCTCGAACTCATGGACCGTGAGATCATGACCTGAGCCGAAGTTGGATGCTTAACCGACTGAGCCACCCAGGCGCCCCTATTACACCTGTTTTAAAATATTTAACTGTTAATTTCAACATCTCTGTCATATCTAGGTGTTTCTGTTGACTGCTTTTTTTCTGTTTAGCAATTTCTTATTTTATGCTAAACACTGTACATGATACTTTGTTCAATCTGGATTTTGCTATATTCCTTTGAAGGTTGTTGAACTTTTGTTCTGGTAGCCAAAATCCCTATGGCACTTGTTTGTAAGTTTTGTTAGAGCAGATTATAGAACAGTCTTGCTACTAGGGCAATCTCAGTTGAATGTAGTGTTCAATGTCTCTCCACTCGGGCTGGTTGGAATTCAAACCACTCCCATTACTGTGAAACCTCTGGAACCTCTTCTCAGTTCACAGCTCCCCAGTAGCTTTTCAATGAAGGTCTCTCAGTCTCCCTCTATGCATGTGCTGCTTAACATTAGGCCAAAGACCTAAAAGTACTCCTATATGGATTTCTGGAGTGCCTTCTCAGTATAGCTTCTTTCTTCTCTAGCATTCTGTCCCTCAAATTCCAACTGCTTTATTCACCAGAAATTCTGACTTCTGCCTCATCAGTTCAGCAAAATTGTCATGCTCTCTTTGGCTTCCATCTCTGTGATAGTCTGGAAAGAACTTCCAGGCAGAAAAAGTAACCATGGACGGGGCTCACATTTTATGTTTCCCTTTTCTTGAGGATCACAGCACTACACTGCCTGTTTTTCATACATTTTATCCAATCTATGGTTTATATTCTTTTTTTTTCTTTTTAACTAAAGAAAAGGGTGGAATTTAATCTTCATTTACAGGATACTGCAAGATACAAAATTCCACACAGAAATAAGAAACCTATTGAGAAGAGAAGCTTCAGACGGTATACATAACTTGGAACTGTTCAAGTATAACTGTAGTGTAAAAAATGCTATAATAGCAAACCACATTTAAAAAGAATTCTTGGGGGGGGCACTTGGGTGGCTCAGTCGGTTAAGCGTCCGACTTCGGCTCAGGTCATGATCTCGCAGTCCGTGGGTTCGAGCCCCGCGTCGGGCTCCGTGCTGACAGCTCAGAGCCTGGAGCCTGTTTCAGATTCTGTGTCTCCCTCTTTCTTTGCCCCTCCCCCACTTGCGCTCTGTCTCCCTCGATCTAAAAAATAAATAAACATTTAAAAAAATTAAAAAAAAAAAAAAGAATTCTTGGGGCGCACCTGGGTGGCTCAGTTGGTTAAACATGTGACTCTTGATTTCGGCTCAGGTCATGTTCTCACGATTGTGAGATCTTGCTCCATGTTGGGATCCGCACTGAGCAAGGAGTCTGCTTAAGATTCTCTCTCTCTCTCTACTTCTTTTTAAAATTTTTTTTTTAGGGGCGCCTGGATGGCGCAGTCGGTTAAGCATCCGACTTCAGCCAGGTCACGATCTCGCGGTCTGTGAGTTCGAGCCCCGCGTCGGGCTCTGGGCTGGTGGCTCAGAGCCTGGAGCCTGTTTCCGATTCTGTGTCTCCCTCTCTCTCTGCCCCTCCCCCGTTCATGCTCTGTCTCTCTCTGTCCCAAAAATAAATAAACGTTGAAAAAAAAAAATTAAAAAAAAAAAATTTTTTTTTAATGTTTATTTATTTTTGAGAGAGAGAGTCAGAGTGTGAGCAGGGGAAGGGCAGAGAGAGAGGGAGACACAGAATCTGAAGCAGGCTCCAGGCTCCGAGCTTCCAGCACAGAGCCCGATGCGGGGCTCGAACCCACAAACTGAGAGATCAGTTTGTGATCTGATCCTGAGCCGAAGTCAGATGCGTAACTGACTGAGCCACCTAGGCACTCGCTCTCTATTTCTGATCCTCTCCCAAGCTTGTATTCTCTCTTTCTCTAACATAAAAATAAAGTAAAATTAAAAAATTAAAAAGAGTTTTTGGGGCACCTGGGTGGCTCAGTCAGTTCAGCAGCCAACTCTGGAATTTGGCTCAGGTCGTGATCCCAGGGTCATGGGATTGAGCCCTGCATCAGGCTCTGCACTGAGCATGGAGCCTGCTTGGGATTCTCTTTCCCTCTCTCTCTCTCTTCCTCTTCCCCACTTATGAGAGCACTCTCTCTCTTTAAAATAACATAAAAAGTAAAAATAAATAAAAAATAAAAAGACTTCTTAGTAGAGAAACAGTAAGACAAACGTATAGCAAACATAGTACACAACAAACAACTTTCTGCCTCAGCTGTACAATCTAAAAGTTAAAGGTTCCAGATCTGCAATCCTGAATTGAGAATGTATAGCATTTGGAGGTAATTTCTGGCACATTTTTCCCCCTCTTCTTCTACAGAGAAATACTTCTCAGTTGAGTGCAATGAAGCTTTGTATAAAACTCATGGTTTTGTGGAGCTTCAATTTTGTCCAAACCTCCACTTTCTTCAATCATTATGCTAAGTTTCTCAGTTTCACCTAGTTTCTTAGCAGCCTGAAAGATATTTGAAATAGCGTTCAGAATAACCCCAGCATCTTCCACAGTTAAGAGGTTCATCAATGGTTCTATTATACCACAATGAATAAGATTTATAATCTATTCAACTGGCCCACCAGTTGAATAGTTGGTCACAGCCCATACAGCTTCCTTTTGTGTTTTAAAGTTTTCCTTAGAATGCCAGTGAGAAATGGGATTAACCCATGATTCGCAACTTGCTATGTCTGGTGCCGGCAACCAGCTGTGATGTTTCACACTGTCCACACTGCTTCCTTCTGAGTATTAGTTTTGGGGCTCATTATCAGGCTGGGGAAGATGGCAAGTGCTCCCACTTCTATTACAACATGAGTCGGTTCATCTGTCCCAGTGACAATACTTCCTATGGCTCTTAGCACAGAAGTCACAATTGACAATTTAGGAGCTCTTAGAAGCATTACAAGTTGGGGCACAACTCCCCTTTCAACAACCACTTTTATCTGCTCATTTGGACCACCAGTCTGGTAAGAAATGGTCCAGCAGGTATCTGCCAATACTTCTGGATCACCATAATGCAGGAGAAGAACTAAAATAGGAAGAAGTTGCTTAACAGCATCTACAGGAGTACAGGATCCTTTCTGTAACAAAAATTTGGAAGCGTCCAGATAAGATTACCTAAGTAACCACATGCTACAGACGACATATCAGAAACTGCAAGAAGGGCCAACAGTGGGTCAAATGTACCATACTTGAAAACCAAATCTCAGAAAACTGAACTATTGCGTACAATGTTTCCTAGAGCTCATACAGCTTGTTCACTGATGCGAGCATGGGAAGATGTCAATGGAGAAATGAATGCTGGGACAGCACCTCTATCTACCACAGCCTTGGTCTGTTCTGATATTCTAGAAGCAATGTTAGTGAGAGCTCAAGCAGATTCAACTGAATGGGACTACAAACAATTCTGTCCAAAAAGGACACAAATTTTGGAATGAAACCAAGCCAGATGATGTTCTCTATGGGGGCTGCTTTTCCCCAGAAAGCAGTTTCTTAGCAGCTTGAGTAGCCTGGAGGTGGCTTTCCAAATTGTTGCTATTTATGCTTTTGACAATGCTATTAACAGATCAACTTACACTGCCCTGGTTGTTGTGGAGAAGTAGATTTATTAGGAAATTAGCTTACGTTTCTCCTTTTCAGCATCCAGTCTTCCTTCTTAGCTTTCCTCAGGTCCACATTAACTTCTACTTGACACCACCTCATTTTTATACTGTCTTTCCCCTTGTTCTTGAATCTGTTAAGGTGGGCAGCTGGTGAACTGCAGTGTCATTGGAAGACTGGGTTGTGACACAGAGGGAGAAAGCTACAAAGGCCGACTCAGGCTTCCACAGAAAGCACAGGCTATGGGTTGGCTGCCCTCAAAAACATCCACCACAGCTCAGCCCAAGACAGTGTCCGTGGTTTATATTTTTACAAGTTCATTTTAGGGGTGCCTGGGTGGCTCAGTTGGTTAAATGTCATATGCTTGATTTCGGCTCAGGTCATGATCTCACAGTCGTGAGATGAAGCCCCACTTCGGGCTCCATGCTGAGTGTGGAGCCTGCTTGTTTGGGATTCTCTCTCTCCCTCTCTTTCTCTGCTCCTCCCTTGCTCATGCTATCATAAAATAAACTTTTTTTTTAAAGTTCATTTTAGTTCCTTATGGAAAGAGGATTAGAGACCTGCATTAATCTCCTAACTGTAATTCAAGCAGGAGAGGAAGGTAGCTTGGCTAAGAATGATGCAGGAGAGGGAGAGAGGGCAGATTTGAGACATATTTTGGAGATACACTGGCTATTAGCTACTACTAGAGAGAGATCCACTTGCTAAGGTGGAAGATAATGGGCATAATAAATTGGGGTGAGAAAAAACAATTAAGAATTCCATATCTGATTTAAGTTAAAAAAAATTTTTTTTCAATGTTTATTTATTTTTGAGAGAAAAAGAGAGACAGAGTGCAAGTGGGGGAGAGGCAGAGAGAGAGCGAGACACAGAATCCGAAGCAGGCTCCAGGCTCTGAGCTGTCCACACAGAGCCTGACACAGGGCTTGAACTCACAAGCTGTGAGATCATGACCTGAGCCAAAGTCAGACCCTTAACCAACTGAGCCACCCAGGTGCCCCTGATTTGTTAAGTTTGACATGCCTATGATAATTCTAAGTAGATAGGTCTAATAAAAAATCAGGTATGTGTGGTCTGAAGCTCACAAAAGCAATCTAGATTAGAGATAAAAGATCTGTTTGCGGGGTGCCTGGGTGCTCAGTCAGTTGAGCATCAGACTCAATTTCAGCTCAGATCATGATCCCAAGGTCATGGGATTGAGCCCCACATCAGGCTCTGCGCTGACTGTGGAGCCTGCTTAAGATTTGCTCTCTCTCTTCCTCTGCCCCTCTCCCCAACTCATGCTCCCTCATAAATAAATACATAAATACATACATACATACATACATACATAAATTTTTTAAATTTTTTTTTCAACATTTTTATTTATTTTTGGGACACAGAGAGACAAAGCATGAACGGGGGAGGAGCAGAGAGAGAGGGAGACACAGAATTGGAAACAGGCTCCAGGCTCTGAGCCATCAGCCCAGAGCCCGACGCGGGGCTCGAACTCACGGACCGCGAGATCGTGACCTGGCTGAAGTCGGACGCTTAACCGACTGCGCCACCCAGGCGCCCCCATAAATTTTTTAGATAAAAAAGATTCATTTGCAATTGTCATCAACTTATCTGAGCTTTCATGTCCTCCTCTAAAGCAATCCCACTTTTTAGAAGAGGAAATTGAAGACTCTTAAACAGAAGGGAAACAAAAGTCATCTATTGTTACCACCACCTAGAGACCATCATTACTTAATTTTTGGTGTATTTCCTCCTAGCACTATGTAGTTTTTTATGTAGTTTGCTTTTTTTTTTTTTTTTTTTAAGTAATCTCTGTGCCCAACATGGGGCTCAAACTCACAACCCTGAGATCAAGAGTCCCACGCTCTACTGACTGAGCCAGCCAGGCGCCCCAATTTGGTCTTTTTACATTTGTAATCATGAACCTTCTTCGTGCCCCATTAGAAACCCTTCTTAATATCTGTTTTATTGGCTGCATAATATTTCCTCAAAGACATATGTGTCAGAGTTAACTTCTACTTCTTTTCATAGGACACATAGATTGTTTCACAAGAATAGTTCAAAGTTGATTTCCTATATGAAAACATTTGGCCAACGTATTCCTTGGATGTGCACACTCTAAGTGTGCAATCCAGAGTAACTTCTGCAGCACAACCAGACCTGTTCACGTTGATAAAATGTTTTACAATTTAACAAAGCAGTCACATCTATTCTCATTTGATGCTCAGAAAAATCCTATGAAGAAGGTATGAGTGGACCTTCTTACTCTAATTTTGTCAACAAAGAAATTGCTACTCAGAGAAAGAAAATGCCTTGCCAGATGCTACACTGTCTAAAAGTGGGTTCTTTGGCCTCCCACTCTTTCCCTTGCCCCAAGCTATCCTTGGTAAAAGAGTTATTAACCTGTCCGTGTCAAGAAAGGACATGGGGTGATTTTTTAGCAAAAAGCAAAAGCAAAAGCAAAAAGACTGGAAAATTCTTTGGCTCAGAACTAGGCAGGGGGAGTCAACAGTTTTGGCTTTTAAACATGGCAGGGCCCAAGGTCTGCTAAAGAGCAATCCAAAATGGCTTGAGTAGCAAAGATCAGCTAACAGGATCTTCCATGACCACTTTGGTTTGAACATCCAGAGAAATTTAACAGGATTAAGTACTGATCTCTAAACACTCTGTGTTCTTTCACACCCACATACCTTCTCTTTGCCTGAAATAACTCTTATTACCACCTCCACCAAACAAACCACACTCTGTCCTTCAAGGACCAGTTTGAATGCTGCCTCTTCTGTGACAGCACCCCCTGTGTCAACACTGAACACTCACTCCCAGCACTGACCCTCTATAGTATTTTACATATCTCTCTGAAGATGCTTCTCAAGCTCTCCCAGGTGTAACAGGTATTAGAGTCCTCCTTCCCTCCCTCTACTGGTCCATACTTAATTTATTCTCTCACTAAAGACAGTAAAAGTGTGCTCAATAAAGTAATATCTAAAAGAAAAAAATGTCAATATACAATCATTAATCACATCAATTTGTCTAATAAGAGAACAATTTCAGGGCCTCTTTTGTTTTCTCTAATTCAATAAGAAATTCAAAGTCCTTGTGAAAAATATAGTAAAAAACGGTAAAAAGATTACTTAACATTAAAGGGGGTGGGGGAAAATGCCTGGCTGGCTCAGTTGGTAGAGCATGTAACCCTTAATCTCAGGGTTTTGAGTTTGAGCCTCATGTTGGGTGTGGAGATTACTTAAATCGGGTGAACGTCCAACCTCAGCTCAGGTCATGATCTTGCAGTTTGTGAGTTTGAGCCCCACATCAAGCTTGCTGCTATCAGCCTGTCAGCACAGAACCCCCTTCGGATCCTCTGTCTCCCTCTCTCTGTTCCTCCCCCATTTGCACTCTCTCAAAAATAAACAAACATTAAAAAAAGAAACATTATGGGGCGCCTGGGTGGCGCAGTCGGTTGGGCGTCCGACTTCAGCCAGGTCACGGTCTCGCGGTCCGTGGGTTCGAGCCCCGCGTCGGGCTCCGGGCTGATGGCTCGGAGCCTGGAGCCTGTTTCCGATTCTGTGTCTCCCTCTCTCTCTGCCCCTCCCCCGTTCATGCTCTGTCTCTCTCTGTCCCAAAGATAAATAAACGTTGAAAAAAAAAAAAATTAAAAAAAAAAAAAAAAAGAAACATTATTTTTTATTTTTTTTTTCAATGTTTATTTATTTTTGGGACAGAGAGAGACAGAGCATGAACGGGGGAGGGGCAGAGAGAGAGGGAGACACAGAATCGGAAACAGGCTCCAGGCTCCGAGCCATCAGCCCGGAGCCCGACGCGGGGCTCGAACCCACGGACCGCGAGACCGTGACCTGGCTGAAGTCGGACGCCCAACCGACTGCGCCACCCAGGCGCCCCGAAACATTATTTTTTAATGGGCTAATTAACATTCCATCCAATGGAGGTAACATTATTTATTTAACTAAGCTGCTACTGTTGGCACACAGGTTTTAGGGTTTTTTTTTTTAATCATTATTTTAATGAAATTGTGTATTACCTGTAAACTGTAAGTTAATGAAAATAAAATTTTGCCAGATAAATAATACTAGGGTATCTTTTCACATAACTTTTACTTGCATTTCCAGTTATTTCCTTAGGAAGGACACTAGGAGAATTATTAGGTCAAAAAAATGCCTCTCTGCTCCATCAAGGGAAGCTGATATTCCTGCTGATGCTAAACTTTCTTCAAAATAGTGACTACCACAGGCCCCACGTCCCATGTGAAAGCAGAAATAGTTCACACAACTCCAGAGAATTAAAAAGACACCCTCTTCATCAAACTTTCACTGAATATCTTTCTAACCAGGCTTGGCTGGGCCCTGGGAACAAGAGATCAATGAATCATACAATCCTCAAAAAAACAGTTGCCTGTCAAAGGTCATATTCTCTATTTGTGGTGTTTTTAAAATATGCCCATAAATTCTTTGCTATTCTTTCCTTCAAAAGCCTGGATGTTAGTTCTCTCCTATTAGTGTGGACTGGACTGATTCACTTCTAACAAACAGAATGTGATAGAAATGAAAAACATGTGACCTCCAAGGGTAGGTCATAAAAGACACCGTGTCTTCTGAAGATGCTTCTCAAGCTCTCCCAGGTGTAACAGGTATTAGAGTCCTTCTTCCCTCCCTCTACTGGTCCATACTTAATTCATTCTCTCACTAAAGACAGTAAAAGTGTGCTCAATAAAGTAACATCCCACTCTCTTTTGGATCACTCACTATGGAGGAAAGCAAGATGCCATGTCAAAATGACACATAAGCAGCCCACAGACAGATCCCTGTCACAAAGAATGGAGGTCTCCTGATAAGAGCTAGAAAGGAACAGAAGGCTTTCCTAACAGCCATGTGAGTGAGCCATCTCAGAATTGAAAACTCTAGCTCCAGTCAAGCCTTCAAATGACTCTAGCCCCAACTCCCTGGCTAATGTCTTAACTGCAACCTCATTAGAGATCCTGAGGCATATAGCTAAGCAGATCCCAAATTCCTGACCTATAGAAACCATGTGAAATAATAACTTTGTTGGAATAATTTCTTATTTAGCAGTAGATAATTTAAACACTACTCACTACTATAGTGATAACTGCAATTAGGGAATGAGGAGAAAAGACAGATGGCAGAGAATTAATAATTGGTCCTTTCCTCTGTGGCAGGCACATGCTGATGTCTTTACCTGCATTATCTTATTATACTTATTTAATATTACTTAATAGCAAGTACTATTTTTTCTCCATTTTACAGGTGATATAACTGAGGCAGAGTTAGAGTGAATGGGTCAAGGTCCCACTTCTTGCTAATAATATTCCCTAAGGTCTGCCTAACTTGAAAGGCTATGTTCTTCCCCCTTGAACTCTCTCCAAATCTTCCCACAATGTGCTTGCCCACAGCCTGGCCAGTGAGGACCCTGAGGTCCTGAGCATGACGCTCAGGATGTCATGCCAGTACTACCATCAATGACAATGACCAAAGAAAGCAGGCACCACCTTACCTTTTCCGGTCACATAATAAGCCCCCAGTTTATAGCAGCTATCACTGTGTTTGTTCTCTTCACAGTTGAACTTCAATACCTTGGCAGCCTCCTCAAAATTCTTCTGGATCCCTTCCAAATAGTCCACCAACCGATAGCATCCTGTGAGGAGAAGGCAAGAGCTGTTCTTCATGTCAGGGGTTGCTGCTCAGCAGTGGGGAGGGCTGAGGTGTGGCAGGCCAGAATGTGTCTTTTATTGAGGACCAGCTTCTTTCTGTCCTCCTGAGGTGTAGCAAGGTGACCTCACCACAAAGAATGCAGGTGGTGCTCAGCCATTCTACAATTGGCATTGTCTGTCCTTAGCCAGGGCTGAGCAATGTACAGTCTGGGGAGACAGTGGCCACTATTCTGGCTCCACCAGTCACCAGCCATTCTGGTGGAGCCCTTCTGCTCCCTTTTAGCCAGGGCCAAAGATCCACTGCCTTTCATGACTGAAACTTTGCTACCTTTGGAACTTCCCGGGAAGTTCAGCAATAAAACACCAAAAACCAAAAGGGTCTGTGGGCTAGTCTCTGTAGTAGCAAGAAAGTGGTGTTTCCCTGACTATATTCCTCAGCCAGGCTGAGAATGAGAAGCCCAAAGACTGAGTAGAAATGGTAGCTACTAAAGAAGTTGGAAACAGACTCTCCCTTTTTAGCAGTCTCTAATCCCAGTGAGTATCTTCTTAACATCTCTCCCCCCATCCCTTGTTCATTCCAAATGACACTCATGTCATTAATTTTCCTTCAACAAATATTTGAGCTTCTATGTGTGACCATGTACCACACACTGTTATAGATGGTGGGCATACAGTCACTTCCCCTCCTAAAAATTACATTCTAGACGAGGGAAAAAAATAAGTAGGTAGGTGAGCAAGATGCATTTATATTTTTTAAGACACATTTAAACAGTAACAAATGTTATGTGATTGAAATAAAACAGGGTAAGATAGTTTGTTGTGCAAACTGCCGGAATAGTTACAAGACTGGGCAATCAGGGAGGACCTAGTAAGGACTTTAATGTCTGAGCTGAAATGTGAATAACAAGAATGAACTAATGATTTAAAGACAATAAAACAGGAAGGGGGCAGAAAGTCCCAGGCACAAGAAACAATAAATTAAAAGACCCCAAAGAGGGAATAAGCTTGGTACAAATAAGGTATTATGTGGCTGGATCGAGGAGAAAAGGGGTAGGAAATGAAGAGAGAAAGACAGGGACGAGATAGCAGGGCATTGTGGAACACAGGAAGGAGTTAGGATTTTATTCCAGGTCAATGGCAAATCACTGGAGGGTTTTAGGAAGGGTAGTGATAGAGGCCCCTGGGTGGCTCAAGTCGGTTGAATGTCCAACTTCGGCTCAGGTCACGATCTCACAGTTCATAGGTTCGAGCCCCACGTCAGGCTCTGTACTGACAGCTCAGAGCCTAGAGCCTGCTATGGATTCTGTCTCCCTCACTCTCTGCCCCTCCCCTACTTGTGCACGTGCGCACTCTCTCTCTCAAAAATAAATGGATATTAAAAAAAAATTAAGAAGAGTAGTGATATGATTCA
This sequence comes from Lynx canadensis, assembly GCF_007474595.2. Classification (NCBI taxonomy): domain Eukaryota; kingdom Metazoa; phylum Chordata; class Mammalia; order Carnivora; family Felidae; genus Lynx; species Lynx canadensis. The sequence continues at coordinate 42,142,779 of NC_044310.1, forward strand.
ATTTGCATTTTTAAAAGGTTATTCCAGGGGGCACCTGGGTGGCTCAGTCAGTTAAGCATCCGACTTCAGCTTGGGTCATGATCTCATGGTTAGTGAGTTCAAGCCCAACATCAGACTTGGCGCTGACAGCTGGGAGCCTTGGGCCCTGTTTCGATTCTGTGTCTCCCTCTGTCTCTGCCCCTCCCCCTGCTCATGCTCTGTCTCTCTCTCAAAAATAAGTAAATATAAATAAATAAATAAATAAATAAATAAATAAATAAATAAATAAATAAATGTATGTATGTATGTATGTATGTCATTCCGGTATATGTTTGTATATGCCCAGATGAATATAGAAGAACAAGATGCATGAGGGGGTATACTCCAGTAATGGTGACAACCAACATGTTGTTTTGTTATTTAAAAATCTAATAAGACAGCATTTATTAGAACAAAATGAAATTTTAACTATCAGTTTGAAGGTAGATAACAGATTTTAAGGGAACGAGCATGCAAACAGAGAGGTTAGAAGGCTATTTTAGTTATCCTGGTAAGAGATCATGATGACTTCAAAAGACAGTAGGTATAGTCACTATTGCCTCCTCTCAGGCTCTACTTCTAAAGTGCTGCAGCCAGTCCTTGTATGCCCACCCTTCCCCATTCCAATGCTTAGTATACTCTCCAGAGTACATTACCATGAACTCTCTCCTCAAAAACATGTACGGCTCTTCACTGCCTACAGAATAGTCTAAATGCCTTACCCTGGCATTCAAGGCCTGACACACCTCACTCTTCAATCTTATTTAACTACACTACAGTCTCGCTTCAACCTTCCAGAAGACAGCATTCTATTCTCCCACCCTCTCCTCCATTATCAACAGTTGCCTGCTCCTCCTGACCTCCCCCCAGAAGTCTTTCCCGACAATCCTGCTCCTCAGTGACTCCAACTCCTCTTAGGACACAGGTGAGCCCTCAAAGAACCACCCTGGGTTCTTATTAAGCCATCATACTGCAGAGCAACTCTGGTTAGTTGGTTAGCTTCAAGAAATGGCTATATCATATTCTGGAAACCAGACTGCAAGCTATTAGAAGATAAGACTAGTGGGGTGCCTGGATGGCTCAGTCGGTTAAGCATCCGACTTCAGCTCAGGTCATGATCTTGCGGTTTATGAGTGTGAGCTCCACGTTGGGCTCTGTGCTGACAGCTCAGAGCCTGGAGCCTGCTTCAGATTCTGTGTCTCCCTCTCTCTCTGCCCCTTCCCTGCTTGTACTCTGTCTCTGTCTCTCTCTCTCTCAAAAATAAACATGAAAAAATATTAAAAAAAAAAAAAAAAGAAGGTAAGACTAGTGTCATTTTTTCCCCCCTTTATAAACCACTCACCTGGTGGGTGAGCCCACACCAGGCTGCTCTGGGTGACCTCTTTTGTACACCAATATCCACCCACACACTCAAGTCAACTCAATGTTCCCAGAACACAAGGGGCACATTCATGCCTCAGGGCCTTTTCTTCACTAGATGTTACCTCTGCCTAGCATTGATCTCACAGACCTTCAAGGCTTAGTTCAAATATAACTTTCTCAATGACTACCTTTGACCCTTAATTCAAAATTGCCCTCCTCAACTCCCTATACCTCAGCCCTTTTTCCCATTGCACTAATGACTAGATTCTAACACACGATTTCATGTATTTCCTTACGTTTATTGTCCAATTCCCTCCACTAGAATGTAAGCTCCAAAAGGACAGGGAATTTTATCTGTTCATTGATGTATCCCCATCGCTCTACCCCCAGCACCCAAGCACTTCTCTTCGTACCCGCCCCGGCCTCCAGGCTCTGTCCCTCCAAGTATGCCGCCGCTGCGATCCCCGCAGGTCCTCGAGAAACCCAACCTGTTCCTCCCCAACACACACAACGTCGTTATCGTCCCATCGCGTCCCAACGAGTCCCCGGCCGGGGACCCCTTCCAGACCTCTTCCAGAGGTTGCTAGTGACCCGTCTAGCCCCCTCCCCTCCCCCATGCGTCCCCACGTGTCCCCAGGCTACGCCAGAGGCGCTCACCGTTCGGGTCCTTCTCGCGGTAGCACTGGTAGTTGCACTCCACCTCCATGTTTTCCAGAAAGGACTTCACCTGCTCCTCGTCCTGGAAGTCCACCACGCCCGCCATGGCCCCTGCTCGCTCAGCCGACTTTAGCCGGCCGCCCCTCCCCTGGTGGTTCTGCACACCCGCCCCGCGGTCACGTGAGCCAGAGGAGGGGCGGGGCCTGGGGGCGGGCAGCGGAGGTCTGCGCTCACCCGTATCCCGGAAGGGGGGGCGCAGTGAACCTAAATCCTTGAGCTATTGAGGCCTCAAGTTGTTTGGCTGACACGTCTCTTGCTGTGTTCACTCCTTTCCTAAAACTGGTGACGATCTTTGTGCAACACTTTTTTCTGAGCCGGCTTTGTGCCCTAATGATTTTCTGCCTGCAGTTATTTATTTCTTCATTCATTCATTCGTTTGTTCGGGGATCTCCAAGTGCCTACTGTGTGCCTCACCCAGGGCTTGGTTCCAGTAATACAACAGCTAGGAAGTATGGTCCCTGCCTTTAAAGAGCTTCCAGTTTAGTGGGAAGACATTTGTTGATTCTGTTCAGCAAGCATTCTGAGCATCTACTATGTGTTAGGTATAGCTGCACAAACCAATATTCATAGGTCTGTGCCATGACGTCTGGTTCATCTGTATGTTCCTCCCAGACCTATCCCCCACCTTCCACCCTCAACCTGAATGACCTAAGAAACGAATGGCAATGGGAGATGATTACTGGAACACAGTGGCTACAGAGGTTGTAGTAATAATTCTGTTATAATAGCTACTGTTTAAACAGTGTTGAACTTTGTTCCAGATTCTATTCTAAGAGATTTTATACATGTTTTCATTTAGTTCTCACTATGACCCTCATTGTGACACTATGGGGTAGGTATTATCCCCATTCTGCATATGAGGAAACTGAGCTCCAGAGAAATAACTTGTCCAAGATCATACAAGAAGTGAGAGAATAGTGGCATGATAAATACTTTTTTAAATAAAAGTGCATGTGGTACAAGAGGAACATATGAAGGAGATGGGGCAGAGGAGAGAAACTTCACCTGGCTTTTGCTTTGTTCTCTTGCACAGAATCATCAGTTCCATAAAGCCTAGACTGCAAGCTCTCCAAAGACAGTCAGATCCAGTTCATCTTTAAGTCCCAGACAGCCCTATTCTAGAGTCCTCAGTGGTACTCAATCCTTGGTTTCTCATCACCTACAGGAATGCTTCCCCAATGACTCCTCTATTAACCTATCCCGAAAGACATCAGAGAGTGGACTACTTCCAACCACTGCCTTATCGGGGAGCAGCTTCCTATAACTGGGAAATATTTCTGAAGTCCCAATTTTATTTTAGTTTAGTTCTTTAAAAAATTTTAAATGTTTATTTTTGAGAGAGAGAGAGAGCACAAGTGGGGGGGGGGGGAGGGCAGAGAGAGAGGGAGATACAGAATCCAAAGCAGGTTCCAGGCTCTGAGCTGTCAGCACACAGCCCGACAGGGAATCATGACCTGAGCCAGAAGTCAGACGCTTAACTGACTGAGCTACTCAGGCACCCCCAACCCCAATTTATTTTTGAAATTCTTATGATTTCACATTAAGTTCCATAATAATATATCTTTTATAGGAAAATACAAGATTGTCTTTTCCCAAGCCCTTCAGTAAAATTGACATTCCAAGTGATATGCCACATGTTTGTGTGGTTTCTCATATGCCTGATCGCCTTGGGAGACCCCTCAGTACACATACACCTAGAAGGGAAACCCTAACCTTTGATTTTAGCCTGGCCTTTAAGGCCCTGGTACAATGTGATTCTAGCTTCATATCATACCTCTCTTTCCTCATACCCCACTCAACCTTCTGATCTCTGAATAGGTCCCAGGTTTGTGTCCCTGTTTACTGCTGCTCTTAAGGCCTTAACCCCCCTTCTCTGCCCAAATCAGAGGAGAGAAGTCTTCCCTGTAGTCTTCCCAGGTGCAACAGCCACTTGTCTCCCAAAGTAAATTTAAATGTGCCCATTCCAGTGTTCCACACCACTTTTTATTCTCGTATAATATAGTAGGAAAAGACTAACTTTGGAGGACAGATTTTTTTTTTTTTTGAGGACTGATCTTAATCAGAATCTATGCCCCGTGTCTACTAAGTAGTTACCTTCAACCAATCACATTTATGAGCTTGATTCCTCTTCTGTAAATTAAAATCCTTTGTGGCTGTTGGTAGGACTAAAAGTTCATGTATACAGAATGCTTAGCAGAGTGCCTGGCTCAGAGTCATTCCTGTTCCAGAAACGTTTCTTGTTATGCCCATAATGGCATGAAAGTCCGTGTCCCCCATGACACTGTGAGCTTTTTGTCCCTTGTGCCAGTCATAGGGACAAGAACAAAGAAAGGCTTGGTGAAGATGATGTAGATAGCTAAGGTCAGGAACAGGCCACAAATGATACTTTTCCCTTAATCATTTGCTGAACTACATTAAAAAGAGCCCACCTGGGCAGTAGAGGGTGATAGAGAGTTGGGGAAAAGATGGAAGACAGGCTGGGCCAAGTATGAAGTTACACCTTTAAAAGAAAATTTAGTGTCATCAAAAAGGTAGCCAGTTTCTTTTTTAGTCTTTTCCTTATCTCTGTAGATTTATTCCTCCTTATTCTTATAAATGTTCACATTTACTTTTAAAACTTATTGGGGCGCCTGGGTGGCGCAGTCGGTTAAGCGTCCGACTTCAGCCAGGTCACGATCTCGCAGTCCGTGAGTTCGAGCCCCGCGTCGGGCTCTGGGCTGATGGCCCGGAGCCTGGAGCCTGTTTCCGATTCTGTGTCTCCCTCTCTCTCTGCCCCTCCCCCGTTCATGCTCTGTCTCTCTCTGTCCCAAAAATAAATAAACGTTGAAAAAAAAAAATTTTAAAACTTATTTAATTATTCAAGTAATACATGAATATATGCTTCTTGTAAATTAATCTCATGTTTTTTACCTAACATCCCTTTTTGTTAAGCAGGATACAGCTTGTAGACACCGTTTAGAGTGTTGCTGAAGCTGAAGGTCAGAGAAGTTAAGCGATTTACTCTAAAACACGTAGTGAGATGATGAAGGAGAAACCAGCCTTCTTAGAATCCTAGAGTTCACAATAACCATCCCAAATCCTGGAGGGAAGAATTGAAGAATATTATAGCACTCAACTCCTGACTCTAGACTTAGATTCAACTAATATTAATTGATCACTAATTATGAGTTTAGTACTTTAGATCCATTATCTCATTTATTCTTCATTCACTCAACAAACATTCCCTGGATGCTTGCAAATGGCCAGGGCTTAAGGGATGCAAAATTGAAAAATGCAAGCTTTCAACAAGAGCATGCAACTCTTGAAAGAGGAAAAGCACTGGTCAATAAACATATGATGAGATGCTCCTCCAAATGATCAAAGGAAGGCAAACTAAGAACATTATGATACCATTTTCATCTCTCAGATCAACAAAGGTTGGCATCTTGTGTTTGTTAGAATGCTGAGAAATGGGCATTCCCATACACTATTGGTGGGAATGTAAATTGATGTCTTCTCTTTGGAGAGCAATTCAGTAACATTTATTAACATTTAAATGTGCTTATATATATTTTAGGGGTGGGAGAAAAAATTGCAAACCACCTATCCCACAATGGACTCGGATCCTAAACATGCAGAGAATTCGTACAACTCAACAATAAGAAGACATTTTATTTTATTTTATTTTATTTTATTTTATTTTATTTTATTTTAAATTTTTTAAGTTTATTTATTTTGAGAGAGACAGAGTGAGTGGGGGAGGAGTAGAGAGGGAGACAGAGAAGCTCAAGCAGGCTCTGTGCTGCCAGTGCAGAGGCCGATGCAGGGCTTGAACCCACGAAACCATGAGATCACGACCTGAGCTGAAACCAAGACCACACATGTGCCCCAGAAAACATTTATAGACAAAATATTTGAGTAGATGTTTCACCAAAGACATATGGAGAGGCAACAAGCACACAAAAAGACATCCAACAAAGGGGCGTCTGGGTAGCTCAGTTACTTGGGTGTCTGACTCTTGATTTCAGCTCAGTTCATGATCCTGGGGTTGTGGGATTGAGCCCTGCATCATGTTCCATGCTGGGCATGGAGACTGCTTGAGATTCTCTCTCTCTCTCTCTCTCTCTCTCTCTCTCTCTCTCTCTCTCCCCCTCTGCCCCTCTCCCCAGCTCATGCACATGCTGTCTCTGTCTCTAAAAGAAAAAGAAGGAAAGAAAAAAAAAAAAAAAGAAAGAAAGAAAGACACCCAGCATGGAGAAGTGCAAAAAAAAAAAAAAAAAAATCGGCACTGAGATATCACTACACAGCTTCTAGAATGGCAATAATCAACAAGACAAACAATACCAAGTATTGATGAGAATATAAAAAAAACTAGAACTCTTATGTACATTTCTGATTGGAATGCAATATGCGGTAGCCAGTTTATATTTAAAATTTTTTTTTTTACATTTTCTAAAGTTTATTTATTTTGAGAGAAAGAGAGCATGCATGTGTGAGCAGGGAGAGGCAGAGAGAGAAGGAGAGAGAAAATCCCAAGCAGGCTCCATGCTGACATGGGGCTCGATCCCATGAACCATGAGATCATGACCTGAGCTGATATCAAGAGTCAGATGCTAAACTGACTGAAGCACCCAGGTGCCCCACCACTTCACATTTTTCATGTTTTTGTTTGCTTGCTTAAATTTTATTTTATTGTGGTAAAAACACTTAATATGAGATCTACACTCTTAATAAATTTTTAAATGCACAATATATTATTGTTGGCTGTAGGTTCAGTGTATAGTATTGTACAACAGATTTCTAGAGCTTATTCATCTTTCTTAACTGAAACTGTATGCCCTTGATTAGTAATTCCCCATTTCCCCAGCTGCTGGCAACCACCATTCCACAATGTGAGTCTAAGAATTTGACTGCTTTAGATCCTTCATATAAGTGAATTGTGCAGTATTTGTCTTTCTGTGACTGGCTCATTTCACTTAGCATAATGTCCTCAAGTTTTATCCATGTTGTAGCGCATTGCAGAATTTCCTTCTTTTTAATTTTTTTTAATGTTTGTTTATTTTTGAGAGTGAGACACAAAATGAGCTGGGGAAAGGGCAGAGAGAGAGCGAGAATCCCAAGCAGGCTCCAGGCTCTGAGTGGTCAGCACAGAGCCTGATGCAGAATTTGAACCCACCAACCATGGGATAATGACCTGAGCTGAAGTCAGACTCGTAACCAACTGAGCCGCCTAGGCACCCCTCCTTCTTTTTAAAGGCTGAATAGTATTTCATTGTATGTATCATCTACATTTTGTTTATCTGTCTGCCTGTCAAGGACATTTAGGTTGTTTCCACATCTTGGTTACTGTGAATAGTGCTGCAATGAACATGGGTATGCTAATATCTCTTCAAGATGTTGATTTTGGATAAATAGCCAGAAGTGAGATTGCTGGGTCATAGTATAATTTCATTTTTAATTTTTTGAAGAACCTCCATATTCTTTTCCATAGTGGCTGCCCCATTTTGCTTTCCTACCAACAGAGTGCAAGTGTTCCAATTTCTTTTTTTTTAAGTTTTTATTTAAATTCCAGTTAGTTAACTCACAGTGTAATAATAGTTTCGGTTGTACAATTTAGTGATTCAACACTTCCTTACAACACCAGGTACTCATCACAACAAGCATCCTCCTTAATCCCCATCATCTATTTAGCCCATCCTCCCTCCCCCCTCCCATTTGGTAACCATCATTTTTTTCTCTATGGTTAAGAGTCTGTTTCTTGGTTTGCCTATCTCTCTCTCTCTTTGGCTTCCATTTTCTCTCTATCCTTGACAATACTTCTTCCTCTTCTTCTTTTTTCTCTTCTTCTTTTTCTTCTTCTTCTTTTTTTTTTCTTTTATTTTTTTGCATGTAAGTTTCACACCCAGTGTGGAGTCCAATGTGGGGCTTGAACTCACGCCCCTGAGATCAAGACCTGAGCTGAGATCAAGAGTTGGATGCTTAACTGACTGAACCACCCAGGCACCCCTCAACAAAACTTCTTGTCTTGTTTTGTTTTAAAAATTTTTTTAATGTTTATTTTTTATTTTTGAGAGAGAGAGAGAGGGAGAGAGAGACAGTGTGTGAACAGGGGAGGGGCAGAGAGAGAGAAGGGGACACAGAATCCAAGAGCCTGTTCTGAGCGGTCAGGACAGAGCCCAACGCAGGGCTCAAACTCACAAACCATAAGATCATGACCTAAGCCGAAGTTAGACACTCAACCACCTGAGCCACCCAGTACCCATTAAGCATTTTTTTTTTTTTGAGAGAGAGAGAGGAAGAGGGCACAAGTGACTGAGAGGCAGAAAGAGAGAGAGAGAAAAGTGGAGATCACCTGGGGCTCGTGTTTTTACCTGAAGTGGGTCTGAGCTCACCCAATGTGGGACTCGAACTCAGGAACCATGAGATTATGACCTGTGCTGAAGTCAGATGCTTAACAACCAAGCCACCCAAGTGCCCCTCTTGTTGTCGTGGTTTTTTTACATTTTTTAATGTTTATTTATTTTTGAGAGGGAGAGAGAGAAAGCACACGTGCACAAGTGTGTGTGCGCACAAGTGTGTGCGCGCACATGCACACAAATGGGGGAGGGGCAGAGAGAGAGAGGGAGACCCAGAATCCGAAGCAGGCTCTAAGCTCCCCCGAGCTGTCAGCACAGAGCCTAACGTGGGGCTCAAGTTCACTAACAGTGAGATCATAACCTGAGCCAAAGTCAGACGCTCAACCAACTGAGCCACACAGGCCCCCCCCCCCTTGTTTTTTTGATAATAGCCATCCTGGCCAGGATAAGGCAATATTCATTATGGTTCTGATTTACATTTTCCTGATGTTTAGTGTCTTTGAGCATCTTTTCTTATACCTATCAGCCATTTGTACATCTTTGGAGAAATGTCCTCTTGAATCCCTACCTCATTTTTAAATCAGGCTATCAGTTTTCTGCTGTTGAGTTGTAGGAGTTTCCCATATATCCTGGTGATTAACCCCTTATCGAATATCTGGTTTGCAAACATTCCCTCCCACAAACTTTTCATTCTGTTGATTATTTTCTTTGCAGTGCACTTTTTAAAAATATTATTTATTTTTGGGGCGCCTGGGTGGCGCAGTCGGTTAAGCATCCGACTTCAGCCAGGTCAGGATCTCGCGGTCCGTGAGTTCGAGCCCCGCGTCGGGCTCTGGGCTGATGGCTCAGAGCCTGGAGCCTGTTTCCGATTCTGTGTCTCCCTCTCTCTCTGCCCCTCCCCCGTTCATGCTCTGTCTCTCTCTGTCCCAAAAATAAATAAACGTTGAAAAAAAAATTAAAAAAAAAATATTATTTATTTTTAGTAATCTCTATGCCCAGCATGGGGGTGGAACTCATGACTCCAAAACCAAGAGTTGCATGCTCTATTGACTGAGTCAGCCAGGCACCCCAGTGCAGACAGTTTTTAGTTTGATATAATCCCACATGTTTATTTTTGTTTTTGTTGCTTGTGCTTCTGGTGTCATTAAAATTTATATTTTGACCTAGAAATTCAACTTCCAAGAATGTATCCTACAGAAGCTCTTACATAAAAATAAATATTTGCTGCACTTTTTGTTGTCATTGCTGGGGCTGTTGTTACAATAGAAATAAATATCGAAGAATAGGGGATTTGAATTCAATGTAGACATTAACAATAAGTAAGTCTATTCATACCAACATTGAAAGATGTTCAAATGCATTAAGTGAAAAACAGGGGCACCTGGGTGGCTCTGTTGGTTGAGTGTCCGACTTCAGCTCAGGTCATGATCTCACAGTTCATGGGTTCAAGCCCTGCATCAGGCTTTGTGCTGACAGCTCAGAGCCCTGCTTTGGATTCTGTGTCTCCCTCTCTCTCTGCCCTTCCTATGCTCATGGTCTCTCTCTCTCTCTCTCTTTCTTTCTCTCTCCCTCTCTCCCAAAAATAGATAAAACAGGGGCGCCTGGGTGGCACAGTCGGTTAAGCGTCTGACTTTAGCCGGGTCATGATATCCCGGTCTGTGAGTTCGAGCCCCGCGTCAGGCTCTGGGCTGATGGCTTGGAGCCTGTTTCCGATTCTGTGTCTTCCTCTCTCTCTGCCCCTCCCCCGTTCATGCTCTGTCTCTCTCTGTCCCAAAAATAAATAAACGTTGAAAAAAAATAGATAAAACATTTTTAAAAAGTGAAAAACAAAAAATTCTATGGTACAACAATTTTTTTTTAATGTTTATTATTTTTGAGAGAGAGAGAGAGACAGAGAGCAAGCAGGGGAGGGGCAGAGAGAGAGGGAGACACAGAATCTGAAGCAGACTCCAGGCTCCGAGCTTCCAGCACAGAGCCTGATGTGGGGCTCAAACTCACAGATGGCGAGATCATGACCCAAGCTGAAGTCGGCAGCCCAACCGACTGAGCCGCCCAGGCGCCCCTATAGCATAACAATTTTTTATTTAAAAAATAACCTTTTGGGGGGCGCCTGGGTTGTTCAGTTGGTTAAGAAACCAACTTGATTTTGGCTCAGGTCATGATCCCAGGATTCTGCGCTGAGTGTGAAGCCTGAGATTGAGATTCGCTGTCTCTCTTTCTCTCAAAAAAAAAAAAAAAAAAAAAAAAAAAAAAAAAAATCTAAGGGCACCTGGGTGGCTCAGTCTGCTAAGCGCTGACTTAGGCTCAGGTCATGATCTCACAGCTCATGAGTTCGAGCCCCACGTTGGGCTCTGGGCTGACAGCTAGGAGCCTGGAGCCTGCTTCAGATTCTGTGTCTCCCTCTCTCTCTGTCCCTCCCCCGCTTGCACTCTCTCTCTCAAAAATAAATTTAAAAAATTTAAAAATTTAAAAAAAAATCTAATAAAAAATAGCCTTTTTATGTTTATAGGGAAAAAGAAAAAAAGAAAAAAAACGAGGAAAAATACCCTGAACTGTTCATAGTTAACTATGAGCTGGAAAGGAGGAAGGGAATAGCATACAGAGGACTTTCAGTGTTTGTATTCCATCTTTATTTTTATGATAATCATATATTATTTTTGTTTTTTTTAATTTTTAAAAAAAAATTTTTTTTTCAACGTTTATTTATTTTTGGGACAGAGAGAGACAGAGCATGAACGGGGGAGGGGCAGAGAGAGAGGGAGACACAGAATCGGAAACAGGCTCCAGGCTCTGAGCCATCAGCCCAGAGCCTGACGCGGGGCTCGAACTCACGGACCGCGAGATCGTGACCTGGCTGAAGTCGGACGCTCAACCGACTGCGCCACCCAGGCGCCCCAATCATATATTATTTTTGTAAGCAGGCAAAATAATAAAAACATTTTTAAAGACATGATGTCTTCCCTAGACATGTTCACAGTCTTATGGGTCATTTCAGGATAGATATTAATATATCCATTTCATAAATGAGGTTCAGAGAAGTAAAGCGATTTTTTCAAGGTCACACAGCCCGCAACCCTTCCTCAAAGATTACGTATCTGAGAGCTGACAGGATTCGCCCAGGGCAGAAATGACCGGACCAATCACATTGGCTGTGAGGTCACTTTGAAGGGTTGGGATTGGTGCTTGTGACCAGCCGTCTGTCCGCCACTGCAGATACAGCTTCGGATGTCAGGTGGCTCCTGACGATTAGGCTTTCCGGGGTTAACCTAGGGCACCAGTTCTCTGTTCTCTGCAGGTCCCCTGTGGCCCCTTAGCACCGGGTGGGTTAGCCGTGGAGGCGCCCTGCCCTTCCTGCTGTGGCCGGTCAATCCCCCAAGCCCGTCCCTGCACAGCCTACAGCACTCCCTCCCTGAATCCTTCCCACCGAAATCAGGGAAACGCCATGACAGGTGCCAGCGCTGCTCAGACTCGCGTTTCAATAGTGGTGATTGCACATCACCTAGTCCCCGCCTGACCTGCCTGGCCTCGAGCCAGCGCGGTGCAAGCAAGAACAGGATTCAATGCCACCTCTCCTTCTCTCCTGTCTTTGAGGTGCCCTGGCTGTGCTTCAAGCTGGAAAGGCTCCTGCTTTATACAGAAGGGGACTGGGAGCCAGAGAGAGGAAGGGGCTTGGCCCAGGGCACAGAGCAAGTTAATGTTCCTTCAGGGAAGCAAACTGGATGGTAACCTTTCCAACTTTATCTTCTCCTCCTCCTGACAAATATCCTCTCTCCTCTCTGCCTCTGGTTTCCTCTGTGTTTCTTGCCTAAATATCATCATCTGAGGCAACAAGGTTTATTAAGAATGATAAGGACTTTGGGGGGCGCCTGGGTCGTTCAGTCAGTTAAGTGCCCGACTTCAGCTCAGGTCATGATCTCGAGGTCCGTGAGTTTGAGTCTTGTGTCAGGGTCTGTGCTGACAACTCAGAGCCTGGATTCTCTGTCTCCCTCTCTCTCTCTGTCCCTCCCCTGCTCATGCTCTGTCTCTGTCTCTCAAAAATAAATAAACATTAAAAAAAAAAAAAGAGTGATAAGGACTTTAGAATCACACTATCTTTGAATCCCACACTTGCTATGGGAACTTGGACAAATTGTGTTACTTTTCTGGCCTTATTTTCCTCATCTACTATTGGATATTAACTTCTACTCTATTTACCTGATATGAATAAATGAGAAATTGTTATCGAGCAGTGGTTTTCAAATGTGGTCTCTGAGCCAGCAGCACCAGAATCACCTGAGAATTTGTTAGAAATAAATATTCTCTGGCCTTACCCCAAATCTACTGAATCAGAAACTTTGGGGCCCAGCAATCTGTGTTTTAACAAACTCTTCAAGTGATTGCATGCTAAAGTTTGAGAACCACTGGCATACAATGAGTAAAACATTGTATGTAAAGACAATTCTGAGTTTTTCTAAAAGTGTCTTAGTTCTGCCTTTTACTATCTGGGAGGCCTTAAGTAAAGCATTTTACTTACCTGTTCCTTAGCTTACTGATCTGTGAAATGGGACTAATGGTTGTATTCACATAACAGGGTTGTTTATTCATTCAACACAATTTTGAGTGCCATTATGTGACAATCACTTTTCTAGATTCTAAGGATACATCAGTAAACAAACAGACAAAAATCCCTGCCCTTATGGGGTATACATTCTAATGAGATTTTTGAGGATTAAGGTAATTATGATACTGGTGTATAAAGCTTAGTACAACACTGCACATATTAAGCACTCAGAGAATGGCAGCTATTATTAATGATGGGGAAAGGGCTTGTAACAATGAAATGCTATATTAGATGAAGCTGTGGGTTTCCTGAGACATGTCTGACTCATGCCTGTGTCATTAGAATCCAACATAAGGCTTGGTGCAGATGAGGGCTTGGTAAATATGGGATAAATGTATGTACAAAAGTCAGGGATTAATGTTGAGATCTCTCGTGCCTGAATGAATGGCTTTCCTATATAATCCATGTTTAAGAGTGGACAGCTCAACAACGAGCCACCCTTTCCAATGAGCCTTCTTCTCCCCCTACATTTATATATTTCACTCTTTCTAGCGATTGAAAGGTAACTTTCTCCACATTCACATGTTGTGACAGGTCTGAAATATAGTTGGTGTATGATAAATTTGTGTTGAGTGAATGAACGGATGCACTGAAATAGGGGTCCGGAGGCTTCAATTCTAATGCCTGTTCTGCCACTTCTACAGTATTGGCCTTGACTAAGTCCATTTTTTTTTTCAGATCCTCAGTCTCCTCATTTGTAAATGGGAATCATAATCCCTACACCAGCATGATACTGGTAGGAAACAGACCGGTTGTAATACCTAAGTTTTAAGGATACTTTGCACAACCACAAATGTGTTGTCTCCTTATCTGACCCTTCAGGAAGAATTGCAGAAAGCAGTAAAAGGAGGTAATGTAAGTATATCTCTTTGCAAACCTTAAAACAATGTTAAAATTAAGTAAGATACTATTTCTAATCATGTAATCTAGAATTTATAGGTTGGAAATGATTCTAAGTCCTTCCTACTGAACGTGTGATCTGCAGCATCAGCAGCATTTGAGATTTGGTAGAAATGCAGACTCTTGGGCCCCACTCAGACCTACTAAATCAGAATCTACATTTTAACAAGATCTTCGAGTCATTCACATGGACAGTAAAGTCTGAGAAGCACTGCTTTAAATCAGACTCATAGGACACACCCTGAAAAGATTTTGAAGATCAGCTTTAACTCCTACATTTTACAGGTGAGTACGCTGGAGCCCAGCAGAGAAACTTCTTTTTCTAAAAGGCAGATCTAGGGGCGCCTGGGTGGCTCAGACAGTTAAGCGTCTGACTCTTGATTTCAGCTCAGATTATGATCTCATGGTTTTGGGGATCGAGCCCCATGTCGGGCTCCTAGCTGACAGCATGGAGCCTGCTTGAGATTCTTTCTCTCCCTCTCCCTCTCTCTCTGCCCCTCTTTCACTTGCATGAGAGCTCTCTCTCTCTCTCTCTCTCTCTGTCTCAAAATAAGTAAATAAACTTAAAATAAAAGACGAATCTAACTATGTCATCCTCATGTTAGAAACCAATGACTCCACGGGGCGCCTGGGTGGCGCAGTCGGTTAAGCGTCCGACTTCAGCCAGGTCACGATCTCGCGGTCCAGGAGCCCAGAGCCCCGCGTCAGGCTCTGGGCTGATGGCTCAGAGCCTGGAGCCTGTTTCCCTCTGTGTCTCCCTCTCTCTCTGCCCCTCCCCCGTTCATGCTCTGTCTCTCTCTGTCCCAAAAATAAATAAACGTTGAAAAAAAAAAAAAAAAAAAAAGAAACCAATGACTCCACCACCTTGCCTAGCTCAGCATTCAAGGCTCTGTCATCTGGCCCCTTCTTAGCCTCCACTTGACACCTCCCCACCTATATTAGACAAACCAATTACTCTCACCTACTCCTCTTCTCTGTCCTCAGGCTGTTTTCTTTGTGAGGGCTGCCCTTCCCACTTCTCTTCAGCCTCAGCTCAGACTATAACAGAGCTCAGACATGAGCTCCCCCAGCCCTTGTTTAGGACACCTTCTTACCTTTACTGGTTGACGGTGGGCGGTGATTAGCCAGCTATCTTCTCCACATCCTGAAGCACTGTGGTCATAACCCGTTTTTATGTTACCTGTTTTACCAGATTGTGAGCTCCTTAAGGATAGGAACCGGGTCTCGGGCCACAAAGGAGTCAGGCACTTTCTAAGAGCTCAGTTTATCCCATGGGACTAATGATTTGTAACATGTCTTCCAGGTCTGACTTTCTGAGTTTTTAAACTGTGAATTCCCAGAGAGCAAGGACTTGATATGCTTTTTCCATCTCACTCATGAGGATCCATGTGCCTGAGCACAATAGGCACTTATTCACCATCCAGACTGACTGGTTCAGCTGTTACCGTGGTAGCCATTCCCATAATGTGTCCCGGACCTGGTTCACTGCAGCTTGTTCAGGGAAGTCCAATGACCCAACACCAAGAGCAGGGAAGGGATAGGGTTTCAGGGTAAATCATCTCAAGCCTGGGCTGAGATTTAGTGCCTTCTATAAAAGCTCACAGGATTTCTTTTTTTTTTTTTTTTTTTAAGTTTATTTATCTATTTTGAGAGAGAGTGTGTGTGAGCAGGGTAGGGGCAGAGAGAAAAAAAGAGAGAGAATCCCAAACAGGCTCCATACTGTCAGTGCAAAGCCCTATGCAGGGCTTTAACTCACAAACTGTGAGATCACGACCCGAGCCGAAACCAGGAGTCGGACACTTAACCGAGCCCCCCGGATGCCTCCAAAGCTTGCAGGATTTCAATCTGTGATTCCAAAAGTCGATTCCTGAGGCCTCTTGTCCCTACATAAGAACTGATAGGTCCTCAGTACATGTTGATAATTGAATAAGTGAATGGGTAAATTAATCTGGATTTCTAAGTGTAACTGAATGCTGACTGCCAGAAAAACAGAAGCTGTGCAGGAAGAGGGTTGTAACCAAATGTCACACAATGTTAAAGCTGAATTACAAACTCCTTACCTTTGCACACAAGTCCTGCTGTGATCTGCCCCAGCCTGTCTCTCCAGCTTTCTCTCTTCCCTTGCCATACATATACTCTTTGTGCCTTGTCCAAAACTATTTGTAGAGCCTAAACACATCATTGTGGTTTCATCCTCCAGTGCCTTCACGCACGTGGTTCCCTTTCCTCTCAATTTAGGAAATTCATATTTGCCTTTCAAAACCCAGGTCAAGTGGGCTGGATGCCTCCTCTGTGCTCTGGTAGACACATGTGAGACACATATGAGTCCTGATCCTATTCTTCTGCTGTTGTCTTTTTCCCCACAAGACTTGAGCACCTTGATGTCAGGGACTGAGTCTTATTTATGTTTGTGTCCTCAGTGTCCAGCATATGGTATGACACAAAGGAGAGGTATTTACTGGGCATGTGAACCAGTGGAGAGAATGTAGAGTAAACGAGTTATTGTTAGTCAGGGAATTTGCCACCCATAGAATTCTTTCAGGTTTAAGAAGAGCTTTGCAGGGGCGCCTGGGTGGCGCAGTCGGTTAAGCGTCCGACTTCAGCCAGGTCACGATCTCGCGGTCCGTGAGTTCGAGCCCCGCGTCGGGCCCTGGGCTGATGGCTCAGAGCCTGGAGCCTGTTTCCGATTCTGTGTCTCCCTCTCTCTCTGCCCCTCCCCCGTTCATGCTCTGTCTCTCTCTGTCCCAAAAATAAATAAATGTTGAAAAAAAAAAATTTAAAAAAAAAAAAAAAAAAAGAAGAGCTTTGCAAAGCCTCATTTAATATTTATTTTTTTTTTTTTTTAAATTTTTTTTTTCAACGTTTATTTATTTTTGGGACAGAGAGAGACAGAGCATGAATGGGGGAGGGGCAGAGAGAGAGGGAGACACAGAATCGGAAACAGGCTCCAGGCTCTGAGCCATCAGCCCAGAGCCCGACGCGGGGCTCGAACTCACGGACCGCGAGATCGTGACCTGGCTGAAGTCGGACGCTTAACCGACTGCGCCACCCAGGCGCCCCTCATTTAATATTTATTGAAGAATAAATTATTTGTAAATAATTTACATGCATATGACCTCCTAGGAAAGAGCTAGGACACTGAAGGGTAGATGACAGGCAAGGGTGCCTAGGGAAGTGGAATTTCATATGCACACGGCCCCCTGCCTCCTGTCCATGGCATATCATGATTTGGAGAACATGGGTAGATGACTGTCTGCAGAAAGGTACCTGGAGACAAGGCCGCAATAGTCCGATTGGGGTGAATGTTCCAAACTAGCTGCCGCTTCTTCCTTTCTCCCACCTCATCCTGACAGAGAGTGGCAGAGGGGTTAAAGACCAGAAAATGTGTACACAAAGTATGAGATCTTGATCAGTTACCAGGCCTGGGAGTCAAGTTAATTCTATAACCTCTCTGTAAACTTCAGTTTCCTCATCTGTAAAATAGGGATAATAATACCTAGCTTGCAGGATTGTCAGGAGGATTTTATAACAATTGTTAATACTTACATAACGCTTATATCCTGCCAAGTCCTGTTCTAAGATATATATATATATATATATATATATATAATATTATTATATATAATAATTATATAATATATAATAATCAATCCTCTTAACCTTCACCAAAATTCTATCAGGTAAGTACAATAAAATTTTATAAAGAAACAGAGACACAGAAATGTCACATAACTTTTCCAGGATCATGCATCTAGTAATTATGGAGCTAGGAGTGAAACCCAGGCAGATTGGCTTGCTCCAGAACCTATAGTTCTAATAGGTTCTGTACTCTATATTGCCTCTTTAAAAAGATAATTTTGTGAGAGTGAAGGTGTCTGGCTCCTAGTAGTGTATGACAAATACTGACAATAAAAAAATAATCCAGGGTCTGTAGTTGAGAGATGGCTCCAAATAGATAAATATTAATCTATTATTAATATTACTCCTTTTACACATCTTGTTTTTCAACTAGTACACACTCCTGCAACTGGAAGAAGGTTTTGTGTCTGAATAGTCTGGGCTATTTTAAGATGCCCTAAAGGTAAGCTGACTTTGCCTTCTCCTGAGGAACTGGAACAAGTTCCTAGCACTTCAGCCAGAGGGCATTTGAGGGACATGAGGATCCCATGAAATTAATTCCTCCAGTCATGCCATGTTCTGGGCCCTGAAAACAGAAGTAAATTGAATCCAGTCAATACTCTCAAGCTCACAGCCCAGTTGAGGATACAAGCAAAGAGACGACTCTGATATAGTTTTGCTATAGAGGGAAGCTCATAAGGGATATCTAACTTAGTTATGGAGGGTTTGATCAGGAAAGGCATTCTAGGGGAAGAGATACATAAGTCTAGTATCAAAGACCAAGTGGAAGACATATTTGAAGAAACCAAGAAAGGGTTTCTTGACAGAGAGAATGCTATAAATAAATGCACAGGGGCTTGAAATAGCACTATATATATATATATATATATATATATATATATATATATATATATATTCCAAGAACTATGTGTAGTTTAATATGGCTAAAACAGAGAGCTCAGGGACACAGAATGGACATGTTGTTGCTAGAGGCATGGACAGAGGCCATGTAGGAAAGTGCCTCAGTTGTCAAATTAAGGGGGTTGGCCCTTACCCTGGAGGAGATGTAGAGCCATTAAAAACCTCCAAACAGGAATGTAATGTGGTTTAAAAAAATAATTTGGTAGCAAAAGGGGGTTGAACTAGAGATTTAAGACTAGAGACAGGGGTGCCTGGGTGGCTCAATCAATTGAGCATCTGACTCTTAATTTTGGCTCACGTCATGATCCCAGGGTTGTGGGATCAAACCCTGTGTCGCTTAAGATGCTCTCTCTCTCTCTCCCTCTGCTCCTCTTTCCCACTCACACTCTCCCTCTAAAAACAAGCACCAAAGCGTGAGCGTGTGCACACACACACACACACACACACACACATTTTTATATATTAAAAAAAGACTGGAAACAAGTTTTAAGCTCATGAAAAGATGCTCAACCTCATTAGTCATTAGGGAAATGCAAATTCAAATCATAACAAGATACTATTTCACACCTACTAGGATGCCTATAATAAAAAATATGGGGGCACCTGGATGGCACATTCAGTTAAGCGTCCAACTCTTGATCTAGGCTCAGGTCATGATCTCATAGTTCGTGAGTTCAAGCCCCACATTGGGCTCTGCACTGATGTTGCAGGGCCTGCTTGGGATTCTGTCTCTCCTTCTCTCTCTGACTCTCCCCCCTTGTGCTGTCTCTCTCTCTCAAACTAAATAAATAAACTTAAAAAAATTTAAAGCTGGACAATAACAAATGTTGGCGAGAATATGGAGAAATTGGAACTTTCATATATTCCTAGTAGGAATGTAAAATGGTGCAGCTTCTTTGGAAAACAGTTTGGCAGTTCATCAAAATTAACCCAGCAATTCTACTCCTAGGCATATACCCAAAAGCAATGAAGACATGCATTGACATAAAACCTTTTACATGCATGTTCATAACAGTATCATTCATAATAGCCAAAAAATGAAAATAACCCAAGTGTACATCAACTAATGAATGGATAAACAAATTATGGTACTTCCATACCATGGAATATTATTCAACTATGAAAAGGAATGAGGTCCTGATACATGTTACAACATAGGTGAGACTTGAAAACATAATGTTAGGTGGAAAAAGCCAGAGAGAGAAGGATACATATTATAAGATACCATTTATATGAGATGTCCAGAATAGCCAAATTCATAGAGACAGGACAGAGATTAGTGATTTTCAGGGCCTGGGGGTAGGAAGGAATGACTGTTGTTGGGTACAGGTCTCTGAAACTACTGGTGACGATTGCATAATTATGTGAATTCACTAAAAAAAAAGCAACACTGAATTGTACACTTCATCTATTGTTTGTTTTTAAGTTTATTTTTTTTAGTAATATCTACACCTAGTGTGGGGCTCAAACCCAGTACCCCAAGATCAAAGTCACATGCTCTTCTCAACTGAACCAGCCAGGTGCCCCTGAATTGTGCACTTTAAAAGGGTGAATTTTATGGCATGTGAATTGTATATCTAAATAAAACATGGGTGGAAGAGTGGCCAGTGAGGCGACTGAAATGATTTAAGCAGCAATCTTCAAACAGAGAACCCACACCCCTGGAAGTTCATGAAGACTTTCCAGTGGGGTACAAAGCATGAAAAATTTCTACATCCACAACTTTTATGTATACACTCTCCCCTAAAATTAATCTGCCTGGTAATGTGCCTTTTATTTCTTCTCTTTCACAACAATGTCTCTTTCACCTTTAAAGGAAAGATATACTTCTCACCTATGCTGAATATTACTGTAAGAGTATTGCCCTGGGGATAAAAATGTCTGGACCACCAATTTATGATGCCCTAAGGGGTAAACCTGATGGGACTTGGACAATTTCTTGACTGTAAGGGGTAAGGGAGAGGAAGGTGTCAAAGATGACTCCTAGGTCACCCTTAAAACTCATTGATTTGATCATTCCAGGCTTCTGAGGGAGAGTCCCAGAAGAGCAAAGCAAGAATGTTTGGAAAGCAATTATTAAACTGCTAATAAAAATATAGATGTCAAATTTAAAATGTATGAGGAGAACCATAGTTTATCAAAGTTCTTTTGGAAGATGCCAAAGGATAAAGTTGACAACTGATTTTGCCTTAGAATCATCTAAGGTGCTTAAAATGAAAAACTCTAGGTTTCGTGGGACATCCAGACAATGGAATACTATTTAGCACTAAAAATAAATGAGCATGAAGAGTCATGGAGAAATCTTAAATGCTTATAACTTCTACCAAGTGAAAGAAGCCAACCTGAAAAAGCCACATACTATATAATTCCCGCTGTATGACATTCTGGAAAAGGCAAAACTATGGGGACAGTAAAAAGATCAGGTTTGTCAGGGGTTTCAGGGGAAGGAGTGATGAATAGGCAGAGCACAAGATTTTTAGAGCAGTGAAACTATTCTGTATGATAATATAATGGTGCATATATGTCATTATACATTTGTCCAAACCCATAGAATGAATAACATCAAGAATGGACTCTAACATAAACTATGGACTTCAGGTGATTATGATGTGTCAATGTAGGTTCATCAGTTGTGACAAATGTACCACTCTGGTACATCTGGTGTGGGATTTTGATAATGGGGGAGACTAGCATGTGTGGAGGTAGGCAGTATTTTAGAAATCTCTGTACTTGGGGCACCTGGGTGGCTTAGTCGGCTAAGCACCTGACTTCAGCTCAGGTCATGATCTCGTGGTCCATGAGTTCGAGCCCCGCGTCCGGCTCTGTGCTGACTGCTCAGAGCCTGCAGCCTGTTTCAGATTCTGTGTCTCCCTCTCTCTCTGCCCCTCCCCTGTTCATGCTCTGTCTCTCTCTGTCTCAAAAATAAATAAACGTTAAAAAAAATTTAAACAGACATCTCTGTACTTTCCTCTCAGTTTTGCTATAAATGTAAAACTCCCCTTAAAACAAACAAACAAACAAACAAACAAACACACACTGTTTCTGGAGTCCCAGCCCAGTCCCATTAAATTAGATTATCTGGATACTGGAGCAAGGCCTTATAGTTCTGAAAGCTTCCTATGTGATTCTAATGTGAAGTCAGGATTGAGAACCACTGGCCTAGAGAAGGAATATTGCGACTAAAACATAGGCACTGGTGCTAGGGATGTGAAGGAGGAAGGAAGAACAGATTTGAGGGAATTACCCATAGGATTCCTGGTCTGAAAGGGCTTTGCAAGACTCAGTATTTATTGAAGAATAAATGAATAACTTATGACCTCCAAGAGGTAAAATTGGCGAGATTTGGTTGACCTTTTGGCTGTAGGGGGTGAAAGAGAGGAAGGTGTCAAGGATGACTGCTGGGGTGCCTGGGTGGCTCATTTGGTTAAGTGTCCAACCTTGGCTCAGGTGATGATCTCACAGTTGGTGGGTTCCAGCCTTGTGTTGGGCTCTGTGCTGACAGCCTGGAGCCTGGAGCCTGCTTCTGATTCTGTGTCTCCCTCTCTCTCTGCCCTTCCCCCTCTCACATTCTGTTACTCTCTCAAAAATAAACTTAAAAATTTTTCTAAAAATTAAAAAAAAAGGATGACTCCTGGGTCACCCTTAAAAACTCATCTGTGGGCATCTGCCTCTGAGATAGGGAGCACAAGAAGGGGAACAAATTTGGGGGAAAGATAGGGAGTTAATTTTTGGACCATTGCTATGAGACGCCAGTGGGATACCCAGGTGAAGTCTGCATTTGGCGTTGGATGTGGAGGTCTGAAGCTTGGGAGAAAGATTCAGGAGAAGATTTTTGGGCTCATCAGAATATAGGGCTGACCTCTCCGTGTCTACATGAAGTCCTCAAGGAATTTGTTACCATTCAAAGCACAAACTGTACAAAGATAAAGGGATTGTAATGTGTGTGTAGGATGTTTTCAGACTTCAGATATGAAGGACTGTTGAGTCTGTCAAGGTCCAGGATGCAGCTGCAGGAATGGGTGACTGCAGTGAAAGGGAGAGTCATTAGAATTGAGGATGTCAGGGAGCAAGAGGCTAGAGAGCTGAATGGTCATTGAGCTGAATATTGAAGTCACTCAACTTGTAGGATTGCAATAGCTCAGTAGCTCTCAAACTTTAGTGTGGAACAGAATCCATTAGAAAGCTTTTTAAAACACATATTTCTGGGCCCTACACCCAGAGTTTCTGATTTAGTTGTCTTGGTGGCCTGAGAATTTGCATTTCTAACAAGCGGTCTGGTAACTACCCTTTGACAATTACTGCAATAGAGTGAAGACTGGGTCAGATGCCAAGCTCTTCTATGAATGTGCTTAGTTGATAAGAGCAATGAAGGAGAGATACCAACTTGAAACAATTGATTTAAGTGTGGCCTTGGCACTTGGATGCTTCACCGAATGGTCATTTCTATATCAACCTTGGGCACATACTTCTCCCTACCCTCCACAGCAGAAGTTTGGGAAGCTCTTCTCTCCCCTCCTTAAGCTTTGCATCCTAGGGCTCTGATTCCTTGTTCTATGGAATATGTTTCACCTTGATGTTTGAATTAGAAACAGCTAAAGACACCTTAATTCCAAAACCAACAACTTCAGGGGAGTAAAAGAAGCCTGAACTGCCTAACTGCTTTCTACTCCCAGAGGTTTCACTATGTGTTGGGGAATAAAGAAAGGAAAAGGAAAACACTAGAGAGGTCATTTATAAATTAAGTGAATAATAGCAGGCAAGGCATATTTTTCAAAGTACCAGTAACACCTTGGTTTGCAAGCATAATTTGTTCCAGAAACATGCCTGTAATCCAAGGCACTTGTATATCAAAGTGAATTTCAAGAACTTTTGGTTCAGTTGTCATCATGTGACATTTGGCGTCATAGACTACTCATATTGTAAGACATTGCTCGTTTATCAAGTTAAAATGTATTAGAAATGTTTGCTCATCTTGTGGAACACTCGCAGAACAAGTTACTCGCAATCCAAGGTTTTACATAATGCTCTTTCTCACAGTAAACGTGTTTCGTGCCTTTATGCAACTCTCTGAAACGTATTTTACAAGCTTTAGGAGTTACCCCTATCTATTTACATTAAAAGTTGGGAAAATACAGAAAAGACTTGCAACTTACATTAAAAGACAGAACATGGTAAAAATGTACTCTTACTGGAGACCTCTGCCTTAGCCTGATTAGTTACATAAAAAGGCTTGTTTTCTATCACTAATAGGTCTGAAGAGTTTGTTTCCTTTCTGTACAAAACCCTCTGTTGGTTGTTTCTTTTTTAATTAAGACAGAACAAGAAGATATTTAATTGATTTTTAACCCACATTTCTCTTCTCTGGAGACATAATTTCTAATTTCACAATCTGGAGTTCTCATCGGCTCCCCCATGAGGTCTCAGAGCCATCACGTGAAGAGGATTTCTCATGCACTTTCTGATTTCTCAGAGCTCCTGTGGCTTATGTTAAATATCAGCTACTCTGTCCACCTTGGAGGCGTGGGCACCTAGAGAAATCAAGATTCGAGCTGAATAAGTATAGAGTCAGAATGTTACAACTGGCAGAGACCTTGGAGGTCACCCCACCTGACCACACAACCCCTCAGGACATTTTACAATCCTGATCAAAGGGCTCCAGAGAGAGAGAAGAAAGATTTGCCTAAGGCCTCAGCATCTCAGGGATCTAAGTGATCTTAAAGGCATTACATCTCACCTCCCTAGTGTCACAGCTAGGGCCTTGAATTCCATCCTTTGACTACTGGCATAGTGCTCTTCAGTCTCATCCTGAGACAGCACACTTAGCAGCAGGCAAGAAGGTGTAAAATCCTTCTGTTTTTCTGCTCAAGTCATCCTCATTTGCCTTTGGGAATCTGAAAGAAGACAGTGGAAAGGAAGGATAGAGTGAGAGTGGCTCTCCCAGTGTCTTCCTGGACTAGCATCATCAGCATCTCCTAGGAATATGCTAGTCATATAAAATCTTGAACCCCAACCCAGACATGATGGATCAAAAACTCTGGGGGAGGGACCTAGCAATCTGCTTTAACCAGTGCTCCAGATGATTCTAATAGACCCTAAAGTTTAAGATACCTTATAGTAACTAATTCCTCATTAGACCTTCTGTTCACATGGTCTTTCCTATCCTACAGAGAAATTCCAATCCTCTCCAAAGCTGTGAGGTAGTGGAATGAGCTCTGGGCTCAGATTTAGCTCTTTCATGGCTGACTTGGGAGGTTTCCTGTCTCTGAGCCTGTGTTTTCCCATCTATCATATAGATAACAGCCCCTTCTATCAGCTCCAGGGGATTGTTACAAGGATTACATGTGAGGGTAGCAGGGTGCCTGGTGGCTGTTGTTTAAGCATCTAACTTTGACTCAGGTCATGATCTTGTGGTTTGTGAGTTCGAGCCCCACATGGGGCTCTTTGGTGTCAGCATGGAGCCCGCTTCAGATCTGCCCCCCCCGCCCCTCCCCAACTTGTGCACGTGCTCTCTCTTTCTCTCTCTCTCTCTCTCTCAAAAAAAAAAAAAAAATGAGGGTTGCTGATAAACTGCTTTTTAAAAAACTGCTGTGACTTAGCGAGGGATTGTGAGAGTTAGTATATGGATTGCTACCTTCAGCCCTGAAAAAATCCCTTTGGTACTGCTTAGCTCTACACAGAGAGTAGCTGGCCACCAACCAGGGTGGACTTTCCTAACAGGTAATGCTTATTGGGAACTTCTGCCCTGAGTCTTAGGTTCTGAGTGGTTGGAATGCAGCTCGGCACCTCACACTCAGGAGAAGCCAATTTAAATGTCATCATCCTCAATCAGTTGGTTTCCCCTTTGCCAGATTGTTAAAGAGAAGCTTGTTTATTTTTAACTGGGAGCCTTTTTCATTATCCAACGTAATACAAAAGACAGAAGACCTTTAGAATGGTCCCCTCCCTTAGAGATTCAGGGCACTGAATATTAAAAATAACAGGAAATCCTGCCCTGAAATCAGTGAGTTGAACTGAAATTCCTAATCCTTTGTTTTCCCCTTTTCCCCTTCAGCTTTCTTGAATCACTTTTAGAATTAGAAGGAACCTGGGACGTCTGGGTGGCTCAGTTGGCTAAGCGTCCGACTTCAGCTCAGGTCATGATCTTGCAGTCGGTGGGTTTGAGCCCTGCGTCGGGACCTGTGCCGACAGCCTGGAGCCTGCTTTGGATTCTATGTCTCCCTCTTCCTGCCCCTCTCCCACTCACGCCCTGCCTCTCTCACTCTCAAAAATGAACAAATGTTAAAAAAAAAAAGAATTGGAAGGAATCTGAGCAATCCAGTCCATTTCTAAACGAATCATAGAACTCGTGTCTATCCACCTCCAATGTTCTGTCGATCAGCTACTTTTTGCACATCTTTGGTGATCAGGAGTTTACTACCTCACAAGTAGCCCATTCCATGTGGGATAGTTCTTGCTTTTCGAATGTTCTTCCTATTGTTGAACTGAAATCTTTCCTGTAGTTTGTTATCCCATTTACCTCTAGTTCTAACTTCTCTCTTTTAAAAAAAAAAATGGTTAATGTTTATTTATTTTTGAGAGAGAGAGAGAGAGAGAGAGAGCGAGCATGAGTGGCAGAGGGGCAGAGAGAGCAAAGGAGAAACAGAATCTGAAACAGGCTCCAGGCTCTGAGCTGTCAGTACAGAGCCTGACGTGCGGCTCGAACTTGGGAATGGCGAGATTGAGATTGTGACCTGAGCCAAAGTTGGATGCTTAATCGACTGAGCCACCCAGGTGCTCCTGTAGCTCTAACTTCTAAAGCAAAATGGAACAAATTGATATTCTCTTTACAATAATGACAGCTATCATTCAAGAATATGAAGGAAGTCCACATTCTGTAAACAATTGACTTTCTGGATAAAAAAATTTTCACAAGCCCTGAATACCTTAGATTCAGACTTGATTATAGTTAGATTGAGACCAAAGGCCACAAGCTCAAAGTAAAAATTTTGTAAGGGTACAAGTGTTTCTGAGAGGACAAAACACTGATTTAACCATTAACTTCTGTTCACATAGGTAAGAAGAAAGAATAGTGTACAATTATGTACCATTTTTCTTTGAATTTAAGCTAAAGCTACACTTAATCTTGCCTCATAAAGTTGAGTTTCTATGTTTATCAAAAGGAGCAGGGTTTCCCAATAATATCAAAGGTTATTTTAATCACTTCAAAGAATCTCGATTTGTAACCTTGGGATTATGAATTGTCATAGGAAACTACATTTGTCAGAATGTTTGTTTCAGAAAATGATATTTGTTCATTTAAAGTTATAAACTGTTTGCCAAAAGAGGTTGATAAACCCAACAATGATATTCACCACTTACAATGAGTAATGACTGATCTAATTCTTTTTTTTTTTAATTTTTTTCAATGTTTGTTTATTTTTGAGAGACAGAAACAGAGCACAAGCAGGAGAGGGGCAGAGAGAGAGGAGACACAGAATCTGAAGCAGGCTCTAGGCTCTGAGCTGTCAGCACAGAGCCCAACATGGGGCTCGAACCCACCAACCGTGATATCATGATCTGAGCTGAAGTTGGATCCTTAACTGACTCAGCCACCCAGGTGCCCCATTACTGATCTAGTTCTAATTTACTCAACAAGAATAAAAGACTGTCAGAATCTCTTAAAATTAGCGACATCAATAAAGTCATTCCTCATCGTAAAAAATTATTTTACTTGTAAAATAAATAAGTGCCTCCCAATGATTATCTTTTTAATATATTTTTAAAAATTATCTTTAAAACCTTACTTACTTTTAGAATAGATAATAGATCCTCATGACTAAAAAATCAAAAGGCACAGGGGTTCCTGGGTAGCTCAGTCGGTTAAGCATACGACTCTTGATTTCAGCTCAGTTCAGATCTCATGGTTTGTGAGCTCGAGCCTCAAATCAGGCTCTGTGCTGACAGTGTGGGGTCTGCTTGGGATTCTCTCTCTCTCCTACTCCCTGTCTCTCTCTGCCCCTCTCCCCCTCACGCATGCTCTTTCTCTTTCTCTCAAAATAAATAAACATTTTTTTTTAACCAAAAGGTACAAAAGACTATATTATGAAAAGTCTCCCTCCTGCTATCCAGTTGTCCTTCCTAGCAGCAATTGATGATATTAGTTTCTTTTAAATTCTTCCAGGGATAATTTTTGCATATGTAAGCAATGTATATATATACATTACTACCATCACTTCTTACGGGAATGTTTGTATGCAATACACATTGTTTAGGACTTTGCTTTTTCACTTAAGAATAGATCTTTTTTGAAAAAATTTTCACGTTTATTTATTTATTTTGAGAGAGAGAGAGAGAGCATGAGAAGGGGAGGGGCAGAGATAGAGGGAGAGAGATAGAATCCTAAGCAGGCTCTGCACTTTCAGTACAGAGCCCAACAAGGGGCTTGATCTCACAAACTGTGAGATCATGACCTGACCTGTAATCAAGAGCTGGTTGCTCAACTGACTAAACCACCCAGGAGCCCCCCTCTTTTTAAATTTTTTTAAAAAAATGTTTACTCATTTTTGAGAGACAGAGCGTAAGTTGGGGAGGAGCAGAGAGAGAGGGAAACACAAAATCTGAAGCAGGCTCCAGCTCTGAGCTGTCAGAACAGAGCCTGATGCAGGATTCAAACTCACGAACCCTGAAATCATGACCTGAGCTGAAGTTGAATGCTTAACCAACTGAGCCACCCAGGCACCCCCCCCAACTTTTTTTTTTTTTTAATTTTGGAGAGAGAGAGAGTGGGGGAGAGGGGCAGAAGGAGAGAGGGAGAGAGAGAGAGAGAGAGAGAATCCCAAACAGGCACCCCATGCTCAGCATGGAGCCAGAGTTGGGCTCGATCCCACAACCCCAGGAACATGACCTAAGCTGAAATCAAGAACTGGACACTCAACCAACTGAGCCATCAGATGCTCCTCATTTAACAATAGATCTTGAAGATCATTCCATACCACTAAAGAACTTGCTTATTCTTTTTTGTGGCAGTAGAATATGTATTGTAGGAATACACTGTTTTTTTGCCAGTTTATTGATAAGCTGTTTATTAATAAACATTTAGGTTTTTTGCCATCTTTTGTTATTATAAAGAAAGCTTGTTAGAAGTGGAATTTCTGAGTAAAAGGGAATGTGCATTTAAAAATTTGATAGGGGTGCCTGGGTGGCTCAGCTGGTTAAGCATCTGACTCTTGGTTTCAGCGCAGGTCATGATCTCATGGTTTGTGGGTTCGAGCCCTGCATCAGGTTCTGCGCTGGCAGTGTGGAGCCTGCTTGGGATTCTTTTTCTCTCTCTCCTCTCTCTGCGCCTCTCCCACTCGTGCTGTCTCTGTCACTCTCAAAAATAAATAAATAAATAAATAAATAAATAAATAAATAAATAACTTTTTAAAAATTATTTTAAAAATTTGATAAATATAACCCTCAAGGGGCACCTGGCTGAGCTCAGTCGGTTAAGGGTCAGACTTCGGCTCAGGTCATGATCTCATGGTTTGTGGGTTCGAGCCCCGCGTCGGGCTCCATGCTGACAGCTCAGAGCCTGGAGCCTCCTTTGGATTCTGTGTCTCCCTCTCTCTCTCTCTCTGCCCCTCTCCCCCACCTCACTTTGTGTCTCTCTCAAAAATAAATAAACATTAAAAAAAAAAACAAAACACCTCAAATTGTCTTCCATAGAAATTGTTCCAACTTACACTCCTAGCAACAAAATAGAAGAGTACATGTCAAATTGCCCCTGCCACTCTATGGTGTCTTTCCAGTCTTGTAGATCTTTATCAATCTGATAGATGAAAAATAGCATTTCAAGCAAATTCCAATTCACATTTCTCTTATTAAAAGTAAGAATGATCATTAAAGAGCCATTTCTATGTTCTTCATATATATACGTATTTATATAAAGTTTTATTTAAGTTTATTTATTTTTGAGAGAGAGAGAGACAGAGCACAAGTGAGGAAAGGACATAGAGAGAGGAAGACACAGAATTGGAAGCAGCCTGCAGGCTCTGAGCTGTCAGCACAGTGCTCAAACTCATGAGCCATGAGATCATGACCTGAGCCAAGTCAGATGCTTAACTAACCGGCTGAGCCACCCAGGTGTCCCTATATTTCTTTTTCTATTAACTATCAGTTTATGTTTTTTGCACATTTTTTCCCTTTGGATTTTTGTTCTTAATGATTTCCACTGTGTATATAAATATGAAAATTATCAATTTCCTATGATATGAAATGCAAACATGCTTATAGTCATTTGTTATCTCGCTCTTCTTAAGGTAGTTTTTGCCCTACAAACATTTTTTTTTATTTCTACATAGTTAAATTTATCAATCTTTTATAGCATCCAAGTTTGTTTTGTAATTTTTTTAATGTTTATTCAGTTTTGAGAGAGACAGCGCGAGTAGGGGACAGGCGGGGGGCGGGGGTGGACAGAGGATCTGAAGTGGGCTCTGTGCTGATAGCAGTGAGCCTGATGTGGGGCTCCAACTCACGAATCATGAGATCATGACCTGAGCTGAACTGACTGAGCCACCCAGGCACCCCTATATATTTTTTTCCCCTGTATTTCTTTTTAAGTAGGCTCCACACCCAACATGGAGCCCAACACAGGGCTTGAACTCACGATCCTGAGATCAAGACCTGAGCTGAGATCAAAGGTCAGATGCTTAACCAAAAGGTCAGATGCTTAACCAACTGAGTCACGCAGGCCTCTCTTGTTCTGTATTTCAAAAGCCCTTACTCACTTTGAGATTATAAAAATTTCTCCCATGGTTCCATCAAGTACTTTTTAGTTTCATTTTTTTTTTTACATTTAAATCTTTGATGTATGAAATTTATCTTGATAAATAGTGTGAGGTGTAGGTCCAAGTTAAATTTTTCTAGATGGCTATGCAGTTATTCTAACACCAAAAACAATACTACCTTTTTTTTGGTGACCTAAAAATTAACTTTATCATATAAATTCCAATGCATGTTTGGATACATTTTGGATTTTCTATTCTGTGTCATTGATTACAGATCAACTGTGGCTCCATTCTTTCTTGATGGCAGAACCCTAATTTTTTTTAATGGTGATTTTCCTCTTCTACCACCAGGTCCTCAGGTAAGGTGACTAAGGTAAGTCACTAAGGTGACTCCCAGATCAGACATAGAGACTAACTCATGATTGGCCAAAGCTAATATTGGTAGTCTTATTCTCTTTGTTATTTGTTGGTTTATTCATGGCCAGTAGGACTTTAGGGAAAGTCTATTGGGTGGCTACTACAAATAATAGAAATCAGTTAGACTTACAAGGAGAGGTGTATGGTTGGTAGTTGGACATATAAATCTGAAATTCAGAACAGAGGTCCGGAATGGAGGTGTAATTTGGGGGATTAACTCTGCATAGATCATATTTAAAGTAATGTGATGGGATAAGATCCAAGGAGCAAGTATAAATGGAAAGGATAAAAGGTCAAAGTGTTGACTGGGGCAGTGTTTAGAGGTCAGAGAAATATGGAGAAACCAGGAGCACCAGTGAGATAGAAGAAGAACCAGGGGAGTGGAATGCCATGGTAGCCAAGGAGAAAGAAATGTTTAGTGCACATGGCAGGTCAAGTAACTGTAAGACTTGACTGTTAATAAATGATGTCACTGGTGGCCTTGACATAAGCATTTCAGTGGAGTGGTAGAGGACAGGGTCCCACAGAAAATGGGAAAAATGAAGTCAAGACATCAAGGAGTACAGTACAGGCCACCTTTATGAGACATTTTGCTGTAAATAAGGGTAGAGAAATGGGGCAGGCTGAGAATCAGGCTGAGAGCTGCAGGGTCAAGCTGGGTCAAGAGACGTGTTTTTGTTTTTACTTTTGTTTTTTGAGATGGAAGAGATAAATCCATGTGGGTATGTCAATGGAAAAGACAAATAACAATGATATAGAAGAGAGGAAGAACTTCTGGACAGATGTCTTTGAGGAAATGAAAACATGTGGGACTTGGCATTATGCTGCTCAAAGTGTGATCTGTGGATTAGAGATGGACTCTGAACAGCTTGTTACCAGTTTATGGTAGAAACTGAGAGTAAATATTTAGAAACCTTTATTGCAAGTTGATAGAAAAAATTTAGACTGTAGGATCTAATAACGAAAAGTCTGACCTAGCATTGTCAAATTCATAGAGACAGAAAGTAGAATGGTGGTTGTCAGTTGGGTAGAGGAGGAGAGAATAAGGGGTTATTGTTTAATGGGTACAGAATTTCAGTTTTGCAAGATGAAAATAGTTCTGGAGCTGGTGATCGGTGGTAGCACAACGATGTGAATGTACTTAGTGCCATTGAACTGTACACTTAATAATGGTGAAGATGGTAAAAAAAAATTATCTGGGCTTACATTTTGCATGTCTGCTTTTAAATTTAATTTGTTCTAGTAATTAGTCTTTATTGCATTTTGCTAAAATTAGGTTTGAGATTGGAAAAAAAAGTCCTTTATTTTATTTTTTAAATATTTAAAAATCTTTATTTTTGAGAGAGAGAGAAAGAGACAGTGTGAGTGGAGGAGGAACAGAGATAGAGGGAGACACAGAATCCAATGCAGGCTCCAGGCTCTGAGTTGTCTGCACAGAGCCCTACACAGGGCTTGAACTCACTAGCCCTGAGTTCATGACCGGAGGGGAAGTCAGATGATTAACTGACTGAGCCGCCCAGGCGCTGCCCCCCACCCCCCTCCAAAAAAAAAAAAAGTCTTCCAGCATAGGTAGTTTGAGAAGAACTAAGGAGGGTTTGACCTCAGTTAAAAGTCGAACGGTTCATGCCTACTAAGGAAAGGAAGGCAGAATGTAGAAGCAGAGTTACAGGCAGAGCAGTCAGAGGTTGACTAGAAGTCATGGTGACTGGTAGGGAACTTGTAGATGTTCTCTTTTTCTTTTTCTTTTCTTTTCTTTTCTTTTCTTTTCTTTTCTTTTCTTTTCTTTCTTCTTTTTCTCAGTGAATTGGTAGCAAAATCATCAGTTAAGTGAGGATGAGGGAGGAATGTTTAAAAAGAGATGTGAAATACTTATCTAGTAGGCTGGGACAGTGTGTGGAATTGGAGAAATGTAGTAGTATAGCTAAACATTAAGGGTCTATTTGAGGATAATGATTATCTAATTTAAAGAGAGCCAAGTCAGTATGATTCTGGATTTTTTTCCTCTCCCCGGTTTTGCTGCAGGTTCAGGATTAGATTTCATCAGGTGAGTACAAGGAAAGGATTGAAGAAATGAAGGCTAATACCTAGGCTTTTGTTTGTTTGTTTGTTTGTTTGTTTGTTTATTGAGAGAGAGAGAGAAAGAGAGCACGCGTGTGCATGCAAGCGTGAACAGGGGAGGAACACAGAGAGAGAGGGAGAGAGAGAGAGAATCTCAAGCCAACTAGTGCTGTCAGCTCAGAGCCCAATATAGGGCTCAATCTCAGGAACAGTGAGATCATGACCTGAGCCAAAATCAAGAGTAGGAGACTTAACTGACTGAGCCACCCAGCTGCCCTGGAATGATTTTCATGATGGACAACAGAATCTAAACTCAAGAACTTTCAAGGAGGGAAAGTAAGGACAGAAGGGCCATGTAAGGAAGGGTGAAAAGATAATAGGATCAGTGGATTTTGAGTCTTGGAGAACGAGTTGAAGCAGTTTTGGAGTGGGGTATTAGAGGAAGAGAGCTAGAAATGAAGGGATTTGTGATGGGAGAGCCAGATAATTAAAGTTGAGATTATAGAGGCGTTACAATGATTGGATATGATAAGATCTAAGGTAACAGCATGGAAATGAGAGGCTGAGGCAAGGGTGATCTCTAGTGGAGAAGAGCCTGAGAGGTGAGGGCATTGCAAGAATTACCTAAGAGGGCACAGATCACCCATAATTATGACAATGGTAGTAAATGACAATGAACCAGAAACGCAGGGTCTATGGGTTACAGAAACGAGTTAGTGCTCTAATTTCCTGTTATGACGTAATATTTAAAACTCTTATTTTTTAAAAGGCTAGGATTTGAGGCTCCTTTAAGGACCTAGCAGGGGGAGAACCCAGAGGTCAGGCGCGCGGTCGGGACTCCTCCGCTGAGTCTGCGCAGTGAGAGCGGAGGCGGGGCCAAGCTCAGGCTCGCCATGGGGGTGGGCCATGCGGGGGCGGAGTCTATGCTCCGGATCGGGCTGCGGCTGCGGCTGCGGCTGCTGCACTTCCAGCTTCTGAGGGAAGGAGGCCGAGGCCTGGGCCAAGCCCGGAGCCGCCGCTCCCCGGAGCCTCCTGGAGCCTCCGCGCCGGCTCAGCCTGGGGGCGGGCTCAGGCCCAGCCCGCCGCCGAACCCGGGACAGAGGCTGCACGCCCGAGGACCAGGCCGGCGCAGCCATGGTGAGGGAGCGAGGCCTGCCTAAGCTGCAGCCGCAAGCCACCCTAGCCCCCGCGGCCTGCCCCTCCCTAGCTCTGATGTCCCCTCTGCCCCCTGCCTTTACTTCGCTCCCTTGTTACTACCCCCTCGGCGCCTCGCTTCTCCTTCCCCCTGTTCCCCGGCCACCTGCTGGGGTGACATACCCCCCCATCACCCCAGCGCTCTCCTTCCCGGTGACACCCTTTTTTATCACCTCCAGTGACAGCTTTCTCTGTCCCCTTTGCCGCCCCCTCCTCGTCCTTTAACCCGACCTTCCTTTTCTCTTACCATTTTACCTTTTTCTCTGTTTTGGGATCTCTACTCCTCTCTTTTTCCTCCCTATTTTCGCTCCTGCTCTTGGCTCTTGCTTCTTACTCCCTTTCATCATTTTATCTCTACTGCCCCCTCCTCTTCGTATCCTTTCTCCCCTTCGTCCTCTACCAGCCACATTTCCTCTCCCCCTTAATCGGATGTCCTCTCTCCCCCGCTCTCACAGCTGTCCCCATTTCCTTCTAAGGCTTCAGGGGTCTATGCAGAAACAATTCGAGGGCGATTGCTTCCCAGGAACAGTGGGGCTGGTAGATTCATAGGCTTTCTTCTTCCTTTTCTTTTTTGTAAAGGGAAAGGAGGAGATGGGAAGTATTGGGGAGAGCCTGGACGCCTTATTGCCTAATGTTATTGCAAAACCTGGGTGATAGTGTGTTTTGGAGTGAAGCATGGGGTGAGGGCTGGCATCTGTACTATGACCTTTTGAGATATCTAGCCTTTTGACAAATAATTAAACATGTTTTGAAATGTATTTTTATCTTGTGTGTCTTTTAGTGTGGAGGTACAGTTTGGGAAGTTTAAAAATATTTATTTAAAGGCTTGACTGTTGCTCAGAGCAAATGGTTTGTGTTTGTTTGGAGGCAGAGACCAGGGCATCAGAAAACTGAAAATCAGGTTGGCAGATTGTGACAATCTCTTTGATACCTTCTGATACCATCGTTTATTTTGCTCTTTCTGTCTTTGGTTGGGAGACCCTGATATTTGCACATTTTCTCCTTCCTGTTTCAAAATAAGTTGAGGCTTCAGTTGGTTTTTCATTGAGTTGGGTTACACATGGTTTGCAGTACATTTAATGAACACATTGCCCTATCATATATAGCAATCTAAATTTTGGTCCCTGGGAGGAATAAGACATTCCTGATAGTCATGTTCTCCTAGGAGGTTAGTCAGTTTTTGTTTTTCCTCCATTCGTTTTAGGAAAGTGGTTTATTATAAAATCATTTAATCTGGGAACTTCCCCTAACTGACTACATTTTTAGGGTATTCTTTGTCTACCTCTACAACAACCCTTCACATATAAAACCCATCACACTATCTTTGTGTGTTAACCTGTTTCTCCCCCTGAAATGTGGGTTTTTCTAGGCAGCAATGTGCCTTACTTACTCCTGTTGTTCCCAGCCCTCAGGCCACATACATGGTTGAATGATTCACTTTGTGGCCTCGTTTTCCTATCTGACAAGTATGATTTTAAACTGAAATTTGAGGCAACTAGGGGACTGCATAGAGAGAGTGAGTTTGAGAATTTTATTTTTGGTTCAAAAAATAAATTTAGTAAGATGGGATGATCACTTTAGAATAACACACCAAAGAGCTGTCCTGCCTAACACACCAAATTTCTAGGTTTTTCGAAGTGTTGGCCCTCCCACTGAAAATGAATTTATGAGAACAGAGGGAGAAGATTTAAACTCTTTTTGGGTGTTTAGGATCCAGAAGTGTCATTTGAGCTGGGCCTGAAAGATGAATGTGATTATGATAATTTGGGGAAGGCACAGAATGCTTTGTTGTGAATGTGAGTAGAAAGTAATGAGAGTATATTGTAGGTAGCAGGATCATCTTTCTTTAGCACGGAGAGATGGGGAAATGAGGATGTATAGTAGGAAATGTAACTAGAACGGTATATCAGGATGACAGTAATTTCAACTTTGCCTGTAACTAACTTGATTTTCTTTACTTGTTTAAACACATACATACAGGGGAAGGGTGTATGTCTGGAAAAAGTGAAGAGAATGCAAAATAATAGCTTATGAGCTAAGAATTGTCTTTAGAGGCTACTCTTTTTTCTTGTGCAATATATGTAGTAGGCAGTGAGTAAATAGAGTTAAACATTATAAAGCTTTGTATTTTAGATTTTTCAAATTTTTCACTGTTGTGTTTTGAATAGTTGTCTAAGACAAGGGTTCTCAGATTTTACCATAAATCAAAATCAGCTGGAGGGCTGTGCCACCACTTCCTGAGTTTGATTTATCAGATTGGAATCGGGCCTGATAGTTTACATTTCTTTTTTTTTTTTTTTTAATTTTTTTTTTTTCCAACGTTTATTTATTTTTGGGACAGAGAGAGACAGAGAATGAACGGGGGAGGGGCAGAGAGAGAGGGAGACACAGAATCGGAAACAGGCTCCAGGCTCTGAGCCATCAGCCCAGAGCCCGACGCGGGGCTCGAACTCACGGACCGCGAGATCGTGACCTGGCTGAAGTCGGACGCTTAACCGACTGCGCCACCCAGGCGCCCCTGATAGTTTACATTTCTAACAAGTACTCATGTCATGCTGATGTTTCCGTTTTGTGACCAACACTTTGAGAACCTCTGGTTTAAGGTGTAGTTCTTTTTTTTCCTAATTTTTTTTTGAGTGCCATTGACTGTGTTGGCACTGGGGGTATTACAAATAACAGAACAGATATGGACCCTACCTTTTTGTATATTGTGTGTGTGGACAATATAGACATCAAGCAAAAAGAGTAATTTTAAATGTGAAGAGTGCTAAGAAAAGTTGTGGGATCATAGTAGGGGGTAGTCAGGGCTGGCTTCTCAGAGGATTTTACTTTCAGGAAGGAAACCAAAGGATTAAGTTATAGGAGTTGTATTGTGGAAAACCACATAGAAGGAATAGCACAGTAAATGACCTGTGGTGGTACTCTCTCTTGCCTCCTTAACTCTGCATATCCTGCAGTCCTCAGCTCAAGGAACTCAGGGAAACCTCATCTGCCCCACTAACCCCTCAAAGAAAAATTCTAAGTCACAACCCCTCCATTGTGTAACCAACCCTCTTTCATAGAATACATATCAATTGTAATTATAATGAGAACTAATCATAAATGCTAAAAAGTAATAAATCAGGGTAAAATATAAAATGACATTGTATAGTTGACCCTTGAACATTACCCTTGGGGGCATCGACCCCTGTGCAGTCAAAAATCGCAATATAATTTTTGATCCCCAGAAACTTAACTACTAATAATAGCCTATTGTTGACTGGAAGCCTTACTGATAACATAGTCAATTAATATATATTTTGTATGTTGTATATATTTTATACTGTATTCTTATAATAAAGTAAGATAGAGAAACAATGTTACTAAGATAATCATAAGGAAGAGAAAATACTTTTTTTTTTAAGTTTACTTATTTTTGAGAGAGACGAGAGTGAACAGGGGAGGGGCAGAGAGAAAGAAAGAGAGAGAGACGGTGCAGAACCTAATGTGGGGCTCAGACTCATGAACCATGAGATCATGACCTGAGCCAAAACCAAGAGTCAGATGCTTAATGGACTGAACCACCCAGACACCCCAGGAAGAGAAAATACATTTGTAGTATCGTACTGTAAAAAATCTGTGTATAAGCGGACCCACAGAGTTCAGACCCATACTATTTAAGGGTCAAAGGCATATGAGTGTGTGGCAACTATTTTAGATAGTCTAGTTAGGCTAATATTTATTGAAAATGATTGTGTTAAGTACTTTATATATTTTATCTCATTTAATCATCATAGCAACCCAATGAGAAAAGTACTAGCTCTGTGAAGGTGGAGACCATGTTTTGTTTGGCTCACAGTTGTATCTTTTTTTTTTTAATTTTTTTTAATGTTTTATTTATTTTTGAGACAGAGAGAGACAGAGCATGAACAGAGGAGGGGCAGAGAGAAAGGGAGACACAGAATCCGAAGCAGGCTCCAGGCTCTGAGCTGTCAGCACAAAGCCCAACGCGGGGCTCGAACTCACGAACCGTGAGATCATGACCTGAGCCGAAGTCGGACGCTTAACCGACTGAGCCACCCAGGCACCCCTCACAGTTGTATCTTTAACACTCACATAGTGCCTGGTGCATTTTAAGTGCTCAATAAATATTTTTTAAATGAATGAATGACTTTGGGGATGATCATAAAGTCAGGCATTGTTGGAGAAAGGAATGTTTGAATTGGGGGTTTTAACAAGTGGGATTTTGTTGGGTAGGAGTTTGGGAAGGAAGGCCATTCTTGGCAAAGGGACCAGCTTGAGCTTAAAAACTAGGACAGAAGCAGGCATGATGTATTCTGGGAAATATATGGCTTTACTATTGAGGGTGCAGGAGATGAGACTAGGTGAGCCTAGGGTCAGATCATGGAGGACCTTGAGTCGTAAGCTCAGGAGTTTTGGCTTCACTATAAAGACCCAGAGTGCCTTGAAAGGTTTTCTTGTGTGAAGGAGTATCATAATTAAGAGATTTTGAAGGTTATCACTCTAAATCAGTATGAAACATGATGGGGGGGGTAGAGCTATTGCACTAGTCTAGGTGAAATGTAAGTGTATGAACTTTCACTCTAGGCTTATTGTGGTGGTGATTTAAATTGGAGGAAGGAGAATATAAGGAAGTAAAATGTGAAGATCTGGCATACACTTTTTGGCTACGTGAATTTTCCATAGAGGCATTACTGTGGAGTTGTAGAAGCACAGACTCACTAACAGCTTTGCAATTTTGCTCACTGGGCCTCAGTTTTTATATATGTTGCCGTTAAGGATTTATGAGAATATTGAAACAGAGTAAATTTACTCTACCAAAGACTTTATTTATGTAGAGTATGTCTTCCAAAGGTCATATATTAGGTCACCGAAAGAGAATTAGTACTTCCCAACCTTATTTAATTTTTTTAATGGATTTTGTGTGGTATAAGAAAGGAGAAATTTTGGGGTGCCCGGCTGTCTCAGTTGGCGGAGCATGTGGAACATGTGACTCTTGATCTCATGAGTTCGAGCCCCGTGTTGGGTGTAATACATTGAACAAAACATATTAAAACAAATTTCAGCCTTTTCCTATTTAACAAATGACACATTAACTAAGATAAAGCACTATTTGTCATATTTTAAAATGAATATATTGCAGTGTAGATTGAAATTATGTTTGTGGCATCAAAAGAGATACAAAATGACTTTTTAACCTTAAAATTGGAATCCTTGCATTTTTGTACTTCAAAAATCGAAAGGTTTTGTGCTGTTCTATTTCTAACAACTTAAAAGAATTTTTTTAACTTTATTTATTTATTTTGAGAGAGAGAGAGAGAGATTGCACACAAGTGGGGGAAGGGCAGAGAGAGGGACAGAATCTCAGGTGGGCTCTGTTTGCACTGATGGCGCAGAGCATGATGGCGGCCCAAACTCACAGACTGTGAGATCATGACCTGAGGTGGGATCAAGACTGGATGCTTAACCAACTGCGCCACCCAGGCGCCCCTGTTCTGTTTCATTTCTAAATGACAAAATAAAAGGAATGGTATTAAGCTGCTACTTGCAAGCCTGTTTCCACAAATAAAACATTGGAAGTATAGTTCATTTCCAATAAATGAAGAGTCAAATTGAATATAACTATTACCACATTTCTTGTTTTTTAAGTTTTTATTTTAATTCCAGTTAGTTAACATACAGTGTCATATTATTTGCAGTTGTACAATTTGGTAATTCAGCAGTTCTGTAAATCACCCTGTGCTCCTCACAGGTGCACTTCTTAATTTCCGTCACCTATTTAAATTTTTTTTTTTTCCAACGTTTATTTATTTTTAAGACAGAGAGAGACAGAGCATGAACGGGGGAGGGGCAGAGAGAGAGGGAGACACAGAATCGGAAACAGGCTCCAGGCTCTGAGCCATCAGCCCAGAGCCTGACGCGGGGCTCGAACTCCCGGACCGCGAGATCGTGACCTGGCTGAAGTCGGACGCTTAACCGACTGCGCCACCCAGGCGCCCCCGTCACCT
This sequence comes from Lynx canadensis, assembly GCF_007474595.2. Taxonomy (NCBI): domain Eukaryota; kingdom Metazoa; phylum Chordata; class Mammalia; order Carnivora; family Felidae; genus Lynx; species Lynx canadensis. Next base: position 42,182,674 of record NC_044310.1, read on the forward strand.
ATTTAACCCAAACCTTAACCCTCTCCCCTCTGGTAATGGTCAAATTGTTCCCTAAAATTAAAAGTCTGTTTCTTGCTTTGACCCTCTCTCATTTTTTTCCTTTGCTTTTTGGTTTTGTTTCTTAAATTCCACATATGAGTGAAATCATTTGGTATTTGTCTTTTTCTGACTTATTTTGCTTAGTATTATACTCTTGAGCTCTATGGCAAAGTTTCATTCTTTTTCATTATTTTTTATGGCTGGAGATATAGATATCTCACACGGTCTTTATCTGTTCATCAATTGATGGACACTTGACACTTGGGCTACTTCCATGTCTTGGGTTGTAAATAATGCTGCTATAAACATAGGAGTGCCTGTATTCCTTTGAATTAGTGTTTTTGTAATCTTTGGGTAAGTACCCAGTGGTGGGATTGATCGTTGGGTAGTTCTGTTTTTAACTTTTAAAGTGATACTTCGCTCTTAATTTTAACAACATTGAAAATAGTAGATATTTCAAGATTTTGTTGTGTACAGAGCATACGTGGTATGCATGTGAATTTATGGACTCTACCATACTTAAGGAGTCTGCAGTTTGGGTCCCGCTAGTTTATAGTGGTCCTATAGTGTTGCTAGGGCTGCACAAATTGTACTGTAGAGCTCAGGTGGCAGCTATAATATGGACAGCAATGGGTCTACGAAGATCTGTATCCTGGGTACTTGGCAGTGTCTAGCACATAGTAGGGTTCAGCAAATAGTTGTTAAATGAATGTGTTTTGCATATAATACTAGGACCCTTATTATCTTTTAATCTAATGATCTAATCATTTTATGAGAAAAGTCTGCATGCTCAGTAATACTGAGTACACATTATGTGTTTTTTGTGCTTCTGAGTTTTGTTTACACTGTTTCTTTTGTCTAGGATGCTGTCTTCTTTCTTGACTTTTTGACTTTGAGTGTCTCCTTAAGACCTATCTCCTTTGTGAAGCCTTCAGTTACCTCCAGGCATCCTTGGGTTACTCCTTTCTTTGTGTCTCTCTTGTACTTTGTATTGTTTGTTAAGGAGGGTGGCTGCCTCTCCAGATTGTGAGCTCTCTGAGGACAAGGACAGTAGTGTTTTTCAACTTCATGTTTTAAGCATTTAGCATAATGCCTGAGACATAGTAAGTAAATAAATATTTGTTCAGTAAAAGAGTATGTGTACTTTGTAGAGAATTGCCTAAGGTAATGTTAACTGAGATGTGAGTTATGAAAAGGAAAGAAAGATGAATACTCTGCACAGGTCCCCTGAGAGGAAAAAGAGGTTTGATGGGCAAGAAATGTTGGATCAGATAGTTTCTCTTACTAGCCCCCAAGAGGTGCTTTTGAGCTAGAATAAATGTTTCTGTCCAGAAGAGTTCAACAGGAAGACTTGGGGAAGAAGCCAGATGATTTTGAGATGAATTGCCAAGCAATGTCTTTTTGTATAAATACTTTCCAATTATTTGTCTATAATTTGTGGAGATGCCCTTCCAGAGAATAGCATATTTAAACACAGATAGTAAAGAATCAGTTACTGTTAAATCTAGAGGGGTGGTTAATTATTTAAACATTTTGTTAGCTCTGTGTAAAGATCTTCTGTTTTTCTTTTCCTATCTTTAGTTCTCCCTTGTACAAACATTTTTCTTAGCTCTCCAGCATCTTAATGCCTGTTCAATGTCATATTCTCCTTTTCTAAGGACACTTTTTAAGCTTGAATGTTCTTGGTTATATAATGTCAGGGTTTTTTTTTTTTTCTTTTCATAGACCTTGTAACCTTTGGCAAATCATTTCACCTGTGTATGCCTTCATTTAAAAATTTCTCAAATGGAAAAGTTGTGTTTAATCTTCTCTGTGATCCCTTCCACCTCTTAAAAAATGTGATAAGATTCTAGCCAGTTAAGGTAAGTTGTTATATAGTAGATACATTCTGTTAGCTATAGTACTAAGGGGTCAGGGCACTTGAGCTCTTAATCTCCATGAATATATTACCAACTTTTCACACCCCTTCATTCCATTATGTTAAAATTTGAATAGTACTGTAGTATTTTAAAGGCATTTTCATATACGTCCCATTTATTCTTCATTACCATTTTGTGAAGTAGTCAAGATAGAAGTTTAGCATCAATTTTACAGGTAATAACTGAGAAGTTAATTTATTTTCCTGAGATCACACAGCTAGTAAGTAGCAGAGCCAGAACTGACTGCAGGCCAGTGTTCTTTCCATTATTAACCTGGCTTCTCTGTTTACCATATTATATTTCAAAACTCATGTTAGTAGTTAGGAGAAAAATAATGCTGAAGTATCTGTTTGAATTAGCGATTCCTAGGATCTATTCATATGTTCAGTGATTACTGACCTGAATTTTTGTTTTGTTTCTTAGACTGTTTTATTACAGGAGTTAAAATGGAAGAGAAGGGTATTTATTTACCTTTCTAGGCCTTGATCTTTTTAAGTAGAACTCTAGCTCCTTGCCCTTTAGCACATAGTTGTTTGCCACACTGGCCAGGCCTTGAAGTGAGACGTACAAGAAGCTTGTCTTACCTGTGTTTTCATTTGGCATCCAGGGATTTAGAAAAATAAGACCCTATAGTCCATGCCAAATAGTTCTATAAATCTGTACCCTTAGGCACAATATATCTGTGCCCTTGGTATTACCTTACTTCTTCATTTATAAAATGATTGTGTTTGGGGACGAGAAGGTAAAAGGTTTAGATCGTAGCTAAGGTTATCTTAGATGTTTATTGCTAGAAGTTTGAATTGGTTGAATCAGTAGTAGAAAATGCAAAAAAAACAAAACAAACAAACAAACAAAAAACCCCAAAACCAATAAACTAAGAAGAGATTTCCCGTGGAGTACTACTAAAATAAGGAGTCAAAGATTGTCCAGTATCTGAACTTTCTTATACCTGTGGACTCAAATGACACTTGTGTGCCTTTCATTCCCAGTCTTTAATTTCAGGCCTGGACTTAGGAGTTAATATTTCTCTGTGGGCATACAGTCTTTTTATCTAGGAGTTAAAATTATCTTAAGTACATCTAACAATAAATTTGTGCTTGATTGTTCATTTGTTCACTCAATAAACATTTAGTGCCCACTGTAATAGGCATTACTTTAGGCTCTGGGAATGCAGCAGTGAATAAAACAGTTCTATTGAGTTTATCTTCTATAATAATAGGTAATATTTACTGAGCAGTTAATATATCAGTCACTGTTCTAAGTGTCTTCCACTTAGAATTTATTTAATTCTGACAGTACTCCTATGATGTAGGTACTGTTATTGTCTGCATTTTGCAGATCATGAAACTGAAGCACGGGGAGATTAGGTACTTTGCCTAAGATTTTATTGTTTTGTGAGTGGAAGAACTGACACTTTAAACTAGGCAAGCTGACTCTCAAACCACCACTTTTCAGAACAGTATTACACAATCCTTCAGGGAGATGTCAATAAAAATTTTATTTTTAATCATAAAATTGTCAAGTTTGTAATCTTTGTAGTCACCTGGTTTTTGTCCCAGTCTTAAGAAAAAAAATCATCCAGGGATACAAAAAAAAGGAGCACTATCAGAGCCATTTGTCTTCTCTTGGAAGATTTGTCAGGTTTAGGAACATTTCAGGTATGTTGAGCCTGACTCACATGAGTTGGAACTGAGACAGCTACAAAAAGCCAGGATCCTAAAATGTCTACACCATTAGTGAAAAGGTAGCATAAAAAATAAATATCTGTTTGGGGTGCCTAGGTGGCTCAGTCAGTCAAGCGTCCGACTTCGGCTCAGGTCATGATCTCACAGTTCGTGGGTTTGAGCCCTGCGTTGGGCTCTGTGCTGACAGCTCAGAGCCTGGAGCCTGCTTTGGATTCTGTGTCTCCCTCTCTCTCTGCCCCTCCCCTGCTCACACTCTGTCTCTCTTTCTCTCAAAAATAAATAAACATTAAAAAAATTTTTTTTTTAAATATCTGCTTGATGGTGTAGGGAGACAAAGAGGGTTATTTGTCTTGACATGGACTCTGCACGGGAAAAATCTCTCGAGAATTTACAACCAACAACCTGCTGTCCTACGTGTCTGAAACCTAAATTTATATTACTTGTGTGAGATCATGGCTAGTAAGAAGGGAATATTTACTGAATAATTACTCTGTCAGGCATTGTGTTATGGGCTTTGAACATACTTTCTCACTTCATCCTGACAACAGCATCATGAGGTAAGTACCAATATTACCCCATTGTACCAAGGACAGAACTGAGGGTCAGAAAAGCTAGATAGTTTACAGTTTAACACCACTAGAATTCAAATCTAGGTCAGTATTCTTCCTACTCACCATAATGCCTCTGGAAAGGGTACTTCATGTTTGTCCCTCAGCTGCCTTATCTGTAAAATAAAATTTGCAATATTTTCTCTTTCATTTCATAAGACTATCGTGTCAAATGAAATAAAGAATGTGAGCTTCCTTTGTTTACTGTAAGCCATTGTTACCAGCATCATCCATAAAGTATATTTTTCTTATAATTAATCAAAAGAGAGACCTCAATATTCAGTGATCCTGAAAGCCCACAAGTTCTGTCTTAAGGAATTAAGGCAATTTTGATACTTTTTTGTATCAGATGTTTCCTGAAGTAGTATCATTAGGAGAAATAAAATAAGTTTTGAGACAAGTTACCATCCAGTAATTTACTAATTCATTCAAGAAATAACTTATTGGATGCATTTTATGGGGCTTTCAAGAATGAAAGAAAAGATGCCTGATCTCTTTCATTTTTTTGTCATACCAGCAGTAGTGGAAGCCACAGTGCCCTCCAACAGTAGACTACAATTGTGATAATAGACAATTCCCAGTGTCCCTCACCTTCCCACTTGGTAGGAATGAGTGGGCCACTACTTAGAATATTGAAATGCTGCTTTGCCATGACCCTGGCAACATAGTAACAGATGAAGCTTTTAAATTTATAAAACAAACCAACCTACAAAATACATAACTAAGTCATGGGAAAGGGACTGAGAATGCCTTTCCTCTGAGTGTTGTATAGATGACTAAATATTTCAAGGAAAGAGAATATAAGGAAGCAAAAAAAAAAAAAAAAAAAAAAGGAGAGATTAAAAGAAAGCCATGAGAAGGTTTAGGAAGAGCTAATGAGTGTCAACATGAGCTTCCTCAAAGACAGACCGTGTAGCTTCCAGAATCCCTTGAGTAATGAGGTCTCTTTTTTGGTTAATTACAAGGAAAAATACACTTTATGGATGTCCCTAGTAACAACGTCTAAGAATAAAATAGTATATTCATATCCTTTATTTCATTTGATTCAATAACCTTATGAAGCGAAAGGAAAAATATTATAGGTGTCATTTTGTGGATAAGGAAGCTGAGGCACAAAATGAAGTGCCTTTTCCAGAGGCTAGTAGGAGGAATACTGGACCTAGGGTTTTAAAGAGCAATAGATAAGGAGGGATCCTCTTGTTGTTGGGTGGTATGGAGCTAGGTTCTGTAGAAATGGAAAGCCATCCAAAAAGATACACTGCTATATAAGACATATGTCTTTTATGGGGGAGAGAGAGAGAGAGATGATATCTCGGTAAGACATTTTCTTGCTCTTAGAAACTAGTACTTGCCACAAAAAGTAGTCAAGTGGAAAAAGCTGTTTTGAGGAACTATTCTTTTTTTCCCCTGGCTTCATTATCCCACACCCCTAGCTGTGCCATGTTCTTATAAGAAGCAGCGTTTCGGGGCGCCTGGGTGGCGCAGTCAGTTGAGCGTCCGACTTCAGCCAGGTCACGATCTCGCGGTCCGTGGGTTCGAGCCCCGCGTTGGGCTCTGGGCTGATGGCTCAGAGCCTGGAGCCTGTTTCCGATTCTCTGTCTCCCTCTCTCTCTGTCCCTCCCCCATTCATGCTCTGTCTCTCTCTGTCCAAAAATAAATAAAAAACGTTGAAAAAAAAATTAAAAAAAAAAAAAAAGAAGCAGCGTTTCAAAAGCAGGGAATCTGCTTACAGGTAGTTCACGTATTCACAGACTCAAGTAGACAGGCATTTGCTCTGTGCCAGAGTAGGGGATATAAAAATGGGTAAGGCATGGATCTTAACTCCAGTCGTTTTCAATTTGTGAGACAGAAAGCTCCTCCTGATAGATGATGAACTGTTCTAAACATCCTTTCCTAACTCCTAGGGGCTGGTAAGTGATGCAGTTCCTCAGACTTCTCATTTTTATATCTACATACGAGAGAACTACTTAGTGTGTAATTAAGAATTACTGCAATTTAGGGGCACCTGGGTGGCTCAGTTGGTTTCACGTCCGACTTTGGCTCAGGTCGTGATCTCATGGTCTGTGAGTTCAAACCCCGTACTGGGCTCTGTGCTGACAGCTCAGAACCTGGAGCCTACTTCGGATTCTGTGTGTCCCTCTTTCTCTGCCCCTCCCCTGCTCATGCTCGCTGTCTCTCGCGCGCTCTCTCTCTCTCACAAAAATAAACATTAAAAAAACCCTACAATTTAGTAATCATAAGCTAAAGTTACCAGATTATGAGTTAACTGAAGACTAGTCTTTAATGAACAAGTTTGACACTTGGAAGCGTTGCAAAGCTCCTACTACATATGTACAAATGTAGCTTGTTGGATTTCCTGTAATTTCTTGAAAGAGAGCTTTGTAATCAGTATATCAATAGTCTTGAGTTGGTACTTTTTTATTGTTGCTAGTTTTGTATCTTAATTATGAACTGTCATTAATTTAACTTTATTATTGGTATCATTTGTTGTGTTTTATTTGTTAAGCTAGTGTGTGGTAATGTATATTTGCATTAATAGTACTCTCCACATAAAAGTTTCCCAATTTAGGGGCACTTGGGTGGCTCAGTCAGTTAAGTGCCTGACTCGATTTCAGCTCAGGTCATGAGGACCTGGGATCAAGTCCTGCATTTGGCTCTGCACTGACAGCGTGGATCCTGCTTGGGATTCTGTCTCTCAACCTCTCTCTGACCCTCCCTTGCTTGTGTTCGCTCGCTCTCTCAAAAAAAAAAAAAAAAATTGAAAAAATTGAAAAAATTTCCCAATTCAGACTTTGACAATGTATTGTTAATCAAATAGGAAACATTCATTTTCTTGTTATTAAAACAGATATTTATAAAATTTCCTTGTAATGATACTTAATTGTTAATTTCCCCCTGGAGCTTGGGAACCAAGTAAGCTGTGAATTTTTTTTGCCCCACCTAAGTGAGCCACAAACAAAAAAATTTGAGAGCTACTAACTTTCTTTGGATTCATAGCCTAGAGGGGGAGACAGCCATCTAAGAAAAAGTTATACAATAGGTGACTATAATAGAACTATATACAAACTGTAGTGTGATTACATCTGTGTGTGTTTTGGTATATGAGGAATATCATGGAGGAGTGGGCATAATGTACTGGCTTTTGTAAAAGGAACAGGAATTTGACAGATGGACAGACGGGAAAGGGCATTCTAAGAAGAGGGAACTGCATATATAAAGAAAGGGAGGCATGGCTACCACTGGTAACATTCCTTCTCTGAACATCAGTTTCCTCAACAGAAATAATGTCTATTCTCCTTAAGTCACAGAGTCATGATGATTATTTTGAAAAGGTTTTATAAATTGAAGTGCTAGCTATAGCACTTCCTTCCTTCCTTCCTTCCTTCCTTCCTTCCTTCCTTCCTTCCTTCCTTCAACATTTCCAACATTTGAGAGCCTTTTGTGTCTCTTGTAGGTAATGTCACGTCAAGACCTCTTTTGACATCCTTTCATTCTAGTCATTCTTTTCCTCTGTTTTGTTCCTTCAAGGCCCTGCTCTGTAATATCTAAACACAGGTGCAGAAGAGAAGATTTGTGTATATACCTAGCTTTAATAGTAGGAGAAATTCTTTAACCGCTTATATATAACTGTTTAAATTGTGACCTATGTATCTAGTCTTAACAGTATCATAATCCATGGACCATAATCCCCCACAGCCAAAAAGTCATTTCAAAATAAGTGTAAGTCTTTATTTGTAAATTGTGCAACATTGTGAAGTAGAAGGGAGTTCACAGATCTGCTTCTCAAAATTCTCTTTTTATTTCCTGTCTGCTTCCCTTATACATCATAGCTGCTCCTCTGCTTTTCTTCTGAAAACCCTCCTAAGGCTCCCTTTCCAACAGTCCATCACTCGCAGATGGTAAAACCTGTGGGGAATGTAAGACTACATTGGGAAAGGGTATAAGAGCAGTGGTAAGAAGTTACATTATGGCCAATTCAGGAATAATATGTGTGCCCATGCACATGTGTACACATACATGTTATCATTCAAAATTAAAATATTGTTACTGAGTCCAATCAAATGTCTGTTTTAGTTTGAATATGAAACTATTATATTGAAAAATATCGTCTCTGATAAAATGACAGTTTCTTGGTTATTTTATAATACTCGAAAAGCAGAAACAAATACAGCTTTTTTGGTTTCCATTAATTTTTATTTTTGTCTTTTTTCCATTTTTAATAATTTGATATATTCAGAAGACCATATGAAACATTTATGTAAGTCATGAAACACAGTAAACAAATACCTAAAAACCTAGTATCCCAAGTTAAGAAATAGAGCATGACCACTGCCATTTTTTTCCCTGTGTGCACCATTCCTTTATGCCACTTTCCCTACCTTTGAGGTATCCTCTATCCTATTTTATTTCATGTCTTTCCCTTGCTCTTCTCTGTAGATATACGACAGCATATTATTTAATTTGGAGGCAGCTCTCTAATCTTCTGAAATGCTTTTCAGGCAGTATAATTTCCTATGACTGTATAGATGTTTAATTAAAATCCTGCTGCATATATTTTTTATTTAACTTAGGTTAATACTTTATTCTTAGTGTTTTGCCATGTCTTTAAAATTTATTCAGAACCATACATATTGCTGTGTAATATTCTACAGAGTTGATACACTATGATTTGCTTACCATTTCCCCCTATTTTTTTTAAAGATTTTATTTTTAAGTAATCTCAAAACCCAACGTGGGGCTCGAACTCACAACCCCAAGATCAAGAATCATGTGCTCTACTGACTGTGCCAGCCAGGCACCCCTCCCCCTATTTTAGACATTTGTATGTGTCAATTTTTTTTTTTTTTGTCAGAAAAACTGTGATCAGTCCCTTTGTGTAAATACCTTTGTTAATATCTCTGATCATTTACTATTTTTTAGGTAAATTCTTGGATGAAGAGGTACTGGATCAAGAGTGTGTATGTTTTAAAGACTATTATTAAATCTTTCATATCCAGAAAAATTGTGCCTGTTTACACTCTGACCAGCAGTATTGGAGAAGACCAATCTGGGCAAACTTTATTTGAATAATTCACTGTGTCAGGATTATATCCTGTTCCAGAAAATACCATATTAACCAAAAAAATGTTTTAAAGAGCTGTGTTGTTCTTTCATACTGGAAATTGGTGTTTTTCCTATTTGCTATAGGATATTTTTTCAGCCATTGTTCAGGGACCATGTCATTCTGCCTGCTATACTTGTGATAGTTAATTATAGGGCTTAGTTAATCTCTACTGATCTATCACTCCCTCTGAGAATTTATCTATTCTTACCATTCAGTTGTCACCACTAGGGGATGCTAATTAAATCTGTATATTCAGCTCAGTTCTTTCACCAAAGCATTAGTTCCTTTTCTGTACTTGCCTAAGCAGACAGACTCCATGACTACAACAAATTCTTCTGAAGAAGTAATCCTTTGCCTAGTCTTGTCAATTTTGTCAGTGAGGTTATGTGAGTATTAATCACTATTTCGTTTTTTATTTTTATTTTCTAACTTTTTATTTTGACAATTTAAGACTTATAAAAAGTTGCAAAAATAATACAAAGAATTCTTATGTAACAGTCACCAAAATTGCCCAAAATGTTAGCATTTTATTCCATGTGCTTTATTGTGCTCCCCTCTTGTTACACACACACACACACACACACACACACACACACACACACACACACACACATATTTTTTCCTTCCTGGTTAACTCCTTTAAATCTTGGAGTTGTTTTTGTTTTTGTTTTTGTTTTTTTTCCTTTTTATCTCAGCTTCCCTTCTTCCTACTTCCCTTCTTCACCTTAGGGTGCTATATAAGATAAGAAAAAGGGCATAATATTTGAAATTATATACCTTGATTCAAAACTCAATTCTACCACATTCTAACTGGATGAATTTGGTCATATTCTTTCTGAGCTCTGGTATCATCATATACAAAATGTCTGTTATACCAGTCCTCAAGACTGTTGTAAGGGCTAAATGAGATAATGTGTGTCAAAAGTATGCTATATGATGAATGTTGGTCAGTCCTTCAGAGAACATTTGCCTGTTTAGTAGAGTGCCAGGCATTGTGGTAGGTACTGGGGTTCAGAAATACTTACTTCATGTTGTCAATTCTTCCCTCAAATTATTTTTTACTTTTGGTTGTTTTTTCCATTTTCATTACCTCTACCCTAATCCACAGCATCATCACCTCATGTCTGAGCCATCGTAACAACCACTGGGTCCCCAAACTGTTTTTTGGAATTTGCATCAGTGCCAAACTAATAATTGTTCTGAGAGATGGTATGGTATAGTGGAAGAAGTATGTACTTCATTATCAACAGATCTGGGTTTGTGTCTTGGCCCTACTTCTTAGAAATATTGTGACACTGGACAAGTCCCTTTACTGGTTCTAATTTGAATCCCTTTTCTTTCTTTCTTTCTTTCTTTCTTTCTTTCTTTCTTTCTTTCTTTCTTTCTTTCTTTCTTTCTTTCCTTCCTTCCTTCCTTCCTTCCTTCCTTCCTTCCTTCCTTCCTTCCTTCCTTCCTTCCTTCCTTCCTTTCGTCCTTTCTTTCTCTTTAAACCAGCAAATGTCAGGGACTGTGCTGGGTGCTAGGAATATAAAGCAAACATTAAGGGGCATCTGGCTGGTACAGTCGGTAAAGTATGCAACTCTTGGTTTTGGAATTGTGACTTTGAGCCCCATGTTGGGTGTGGAGATTACTTAAAATCTTAAAAAAAGAAAAGCGTTAATAGGTTCCTTGAACTTAAAGAACATCATGGTCTGGTGGGGGAGACACACAGTGATTAATAACTGTGGTTAACATGGCATTGTAAAAGAAACCTAGATTTGGAGTCAGATATAAGTGGCAGCTTGTTATGTAGTGATTAAAGCACAAAATTAACTTTACAGTCAGATTGCCTGAGGTCTAGTCCTGGCTTTGCCACTTCTTAGCTGTATCATCTTAAGCAGATTACTTAACCACTCAAAACCTCAGCATCCTCATCTTTGTAGAATGGAGATACTGATAGAATTTAACTTACAGAATTCTCATGGGAAGTAAATGAAATTATATATGTAAAGTGCTGACCATAGTTTAGGCATGTAGCATATATTAACAAATAGCATGAGCTCAATAATTATGATTATGATACTGTTATAGCTTAGTGGGTAAAAGCTTAAAAATGTAGGCTGTGACCTCATTCTTGTGTTAGGAGTCCCAGTTGAGTAACCTGTTGGCCATGTAAATATGAGGAAGATATTTAACCTAAATCTCAGTTTCCTCATTTTTAAAATGCATCTTGTAATGAGACTTAGTGTTTCATGAAAAATAGCAGTGGTAATTTTTATCCTTGTTCTGCCATCTGCTGGCTGTTTTATCTTTGACATGTAAATTAATTTTTCTGAGCCTCGGTTTACTTACTTTGTTGAAAACAAAGTTGTTTTGAGATTGCAAGCATGTATAAAGTAGTTACGTTAGTGCCTGGTACCACACAGCTGTCATTCAGTACATGATAGCTGTTGTTATGGTGCAGTTTAATTTGTCAGGTGCTGAGAGTAAAATCTGCTTTGGAAATTAACAAAGACATCACAGAACTTGTGATGTTTGACTGAATTTTGAAGGACATGTGAAATTTTACCACATAGAAGTACTAATCTAAAAAAAAGACTCACAGGTATCTAAGTGCCTGTCACAGTGCTTAAGGAACAGTGTTAAGTAGTAGGTTGCATTAAGTTACACATAGTTTAGTGTACCTGGTAGGTAGCATATTTGGTGGGAGAAGGGAACAGTGGAAAATGAGAGTTGAAAGGAAGGTTGGAGCCTGTTAGTAAAACATTTTGAATACCTTGCTGAAGTGTTTACACTTTATTCTTAAGGTCTTTGTTTTTCCAACTTCTTTTTTTTTTTTTTTTTTAAGCTATTTATTTATTTTGAGAGAGAGAGCAAGAGAGCATGAGTTGGGAAAGGGCAGAGAGAAAGAATCCCAGGCAGGCTCCACACTGTCAGCTCAGGCCCTATGTGGAGCTCTAACTCACGAACTGTGAAATCATGACCTGAGTCAAAATCAAGGGTCAGATGCTTAACTGTCGAGGCCACCTGGGCACCCCTGTTTTTCCAACTTCTAACAGCAGAGGAAACTAAATTTGCTGTGGGATAGGAAAGGGAATTTTTAGAAACTGGTGTTACAAACATTAATTTCTTGATAACTTCTGTTTTGTCTTAAAATTCATGCAGTGTTTTTACCCTCTACATCATGTATTTGTTTCAGTACAAAAATATTTGAAGTCACGTATTGGTTACATAATTCCCTCTCTGCCATCCTCCCATACTCTTCATCCCCTCAAATAATCTTTGGATATGTTTAATGTTCTGTGATGTGCCAAGTTTATTCTCTAGCTTTAGTTCCCTGGCACACCTCTGCTGGGAACCCCTTGTATGTGTTCCCAGCATGAGAACTGTGGTTATAGATAATCTGGCACCTTCGAAGCTTTTTTTTAGAAGTAGAGTAATAGGATAAGAGCTGTGCATTAAAGAACTGGGTAGAGCTGGATTGAATAGATTGCATTTCAATTAATTAAAAAGAACTTTCCTGGAGTACCTGGGTGGCGCAGTCGGTTAAGCAGTTAAACCTCAGACTCTTGATTTCAGCTCAGGTCATGATCTCACAGTTTTTGAGATCAATCCCCCACATTGTCGGCTTGGAGCTGGGTTAGGAGTCAGTTTAAGATTTTCTCTCTCTCAATCCCCACCTAACACCCCTACACCTCTCCCCCACTCACACTTACTCTCTCTCAAAATACACACACACACACACAAAGAAGATTCTCATCTCTCAAAAAAAACAAAAAACAAAAAACTCTCCTTTCTAGAAATTGTTTAGTCTTTGAACTGTGTGGATTGTTTTATGATCCAGATGAAGTCAGGGGCACCTGAGTGGCTCAGTTAGGTAAGCATCTGACTCTTGGTTTCAGCTCAGATCATGAGTAGGTTTGAGCCTTGAGTCGCGCTCTGTGAGGAGGCTGCTTCGGATTCTGTCTCTATTCCCCCCCCCCCCAAATAAATAAATTTAAAAAAACAACAACATTCAAATGAAGTCAGATTTGACCTCCTCTCTCTTCTGCTATTTTTGGTAGGAGTTTTGTTCTTACTCTGCCGGGGGTGTACCTAGTTAGTAAAGGGGAAAATCTCTGAGCAGGAATTTCCAAGAGATTCATTTTTTAGGCACTGAATTCTAGCTTCTCCTTTATCCTTTCTTTTTTAGTCATCTGTGCTACTGTTATTTGTTTCAAAATAAAGTAGGGGGCGTCTGGGTGGTTCAGTTGGTTAAGTGTCCGACTCTTGATTTTGGCTCAGGCCACGATCTCATGGTTTGTGAGCTCGAGCCCCGGATCAGGCAGAGCCTGCTTGGGATTCTTTCTCTCTCTCCCTCTCTCTCTGTCCCTCCCTTGCTTTCTCTCTCTCTCTCTCTCAAAATAAATAAATAAACTTAAAAAAAATAAAGTAGAAAGCACTGGTCTCTCAATACTTCTGTATTAGCTTAAATTACTAGGATTTGGGGAATCATGGGAGTTTAGATATTGGCTTAAATAACCTAAGTATAGTTCTAGTTCTTTCACTGCTTGATACATAACCTCTCTGTTCTTAAATGGGGGTGATTATCCTTGTTCATATCACAGGCCTACTTTTGAGTATAGGTGAGATCCTGTATTCAACATTGGTATATAAAGTTGAAAAGGTAATATATTGCCATTGGATAAAGTTGTAGGCTCTGGAGCCACATTTCCTGGGTTTCAATTCTGGCTCTGTCCCTTACAAGCTCTGTGTTTCCAGACACACTGCCATTATCCTATGTTCTCTGGTTCCTGCTTTATCTCATTTAATCCTCACAACAACTTCATGAAATAGGCATTATGATTATCCGTATTATAAGTGAGAATACTGAAGAACAAAAGTTTGGGTAATGTGTATGATGTCACACAGTTAGCAAGTAAGAAGTTAGGATGTGCACTCTAGCTCCAAAGCCCAGGTTATTAATATTAGGCAGATAACACTTCCCAACGGGAGAGCAACTATCTGGAAAATTCTTTGGCTTACCAATTAACAAGATAAAGTGGAATTTCCTTGAAAAGGAAAAATTTATGGGGTCCAAACCTCCTTGTTGAGTATATTTTACCACTTGTTAAAGAATGATTATTTAATATTATAAACCTTCATATATTACTTCCTGAGTTTATTCTGCTAAATGTCTTGTAAAAAGCATGTACTCATAAAGTTTGATATCTTCCCTCTGACACACAACTTTCATTTATTTTCTCTTCTGCAAAATAAATAATTTTGAAGTTTACCAACTGAGGTGGAAATATAGCTTGTTTCATCTGGGGGATGAATTTTAAACATTTAGGAAAATGGTACAATGAAGAATAGAAAAAGCAGGAAGAATTCATAGTTAAAACTTGGGAAATAAGATAGGTAAAGTTCTAGGTGGCAGCAGTTGAATTTGATGAATTATTTCCTTTGAAATTGTTCTAATGTGTCCTTACTACATCTAGCTGCAGAGGAACCTGGGATGTGTGGTCTTTGTTACAAGTGGTTGTGTGGTCAGGTAAAAATAAAAGGTTTTATTAACATAGAAACAGAGGACAGATATTAGGGTTGGCAGCCAATAGTCAATGTCACACTGGGCCAGCCATTTATGGCTTTTATGAAGTCTGTTTCCTCATGTATAAAATAATATATTTGCTACTCACCTTAGTACAAAATCAAATATGTGAATGGGAAAGCACTCTGTAAACTGTAACATGTGAATATTTTAATTTTTTTTTTTTAACGTTTATTTATTTTTGAGACAGAGAGAGACAGAGCATGAACGGGGGGAGGGGCAGATAGAGAGGGAGACACAGAATCAGAAACAGGCTCCAGGCTCTGAGCCATCAGCCCAGAGCTTGACGCGGGGCTCGAACTCACGGACCGCGAGATCGTGACCTGGCTGAAGTCGGACGCTTAACCAACTGCGCCACACAGGCGCCCCACATGTGAATATTTTAATAACAGTTTTTGATTATAGAAATCTGTGCTGAATAGAAAGTCTGATTTTTTTTTCGGAGAAGAAAACTGGTATCCCCCAAATTAACTACCATTGACATTTTGATGTATTTTTTTTCTAGTCTTGTATTTATTTACAGTTTCATAAACTTTTTTTTTAAAAGTAGGCTCCATGTCCAATGTGGGGCTTGAACTCACGACCCTGAGATCAAAAGTTGCATGCTCTACCAACTGAGCCAGCCAGGTGCCCTATAAACTATTTTTTACGACAGTTTTATTGAGATATAATTCACATATTATGCAGTTCACCCATTTAAAGTGTATCCCAATTCAGTGGTTTTTAATATGTTTGTAGAGTTGTGCAGCTATAACCACAATGAATTTAGAACATTTTCATCACTGCCCCACAAAAAAGGCCCTATAGCCATGAGCATTCACCTCCCATTTTCCTTCAACTCTTCCTCCACCCATCCCTAGCATCCAGTTATCTACTTTCTGTCTGTATAGATTTGCCTATTCTGGACATTTTATATAAATAGAATTATACGGCATATGTTCTTTTGTGACTGGCTTTTTTCACTTAGCATACTATTTTTTTTAAGTTCATTTATTTGTTTGTTGTAAGTAATCTCTACACCCAATGTAGGGCTCGAACTCACAACCCTGAGATGAAGAGTCACATGCTCCTCCAACTGATCCAGCCAGGTGCCCCACTTAGTGTACTATTTTCAAGGTCCATCCATGTTGTGTAATATATCAGGATTTTTTTTTTTTTTTTTTTTTTTTTTTGCTAAATAGTATTCCATTCTGTAGATATGCTATATTTTGTTTGTTCATCAGTTGATGGACATTTGGGTTGTTCCTACTTTTTAGTTATTCTAATAAGTTTTCTATAAATATTCACATACAAGTTTTTCATTTCCCTTAGGTAGATACACAGGGCTGGAATTACTAAGTTATATGGTAAAATGGTATACTTTTTTTCCTCAAAGTGTCCACATCACTTTATATTCCCACTAGCAATGTATGAGAGTTCCAGTTTTTCTATATCTTCACCAACACTCATTATTTGACTTCCTGATTATAGCCACCCTCTTGGATGTAAGGTATTTATTTCATTATGATTTTGATTTGCATTTCCCTGATCGCTAATAATGTTGACCATTTTTCATATGATTATTGGTCGTTTATACTTATTTGGAGAAACATCTATTCAGACCTTTGCCTGTTTTTAATTGAGTTTTTTTTTTATTATTGAGTTGTAAGAGTTATTTATATATTCTAGATACAAATCTCTTATTAGATATGTGATTTGCAACTCATTTCTCCCATTCTGTGGGCTTTCTTTTCATTTTCCTGATGATGACCTTTGAAGCACAAAAGTTTCTTATTTTGATGAGATTCAAAGTGTCTGTTTTTTCTTTGGTTGTTTGTTCTTTTGGTGTTGTATCTGAGAAAGCATTTATTAATCCAAAATCAGGAAGATTTATACCAGTGTTTTCGTCCAAGATGTTAATTAGCTATTACATTTAGGTCTTTGATCCATCTTAAGTTAATTTTTGTATATGATGTGAAGTTGGACTCCCATCTTTGTCCTTTTGTATGTAGATGTCCATTTGTCCCAGCATCATTTGTTTATAAGCCTGTTCTTTTGCCCATTTAATTGTCTAGGCATGCTTGTCAAAAATATTGACCATAAAAAAATATTTACCATTGGGGCACCTAGGCGGCTCAGTCGGTTGAGCATCCGACTTCGGCTTGGGTCAGGATCTCGCAGTTTGTGAGTTTGAGCCCTGCGTCAGGCTCTGTACTGACAGCTCAGAACCTAGACCCTGTTTCAGATTCTGTGTCTCCCTCTCTCTCTGCCCCTTCCCTGCTCATGCTCTGTCTCTCTCTGTCTCTCAAAAATAAGTAAACATTAAAAAAAAAATTTAAAAAAAAACATTGACCATAAATATAAGAGTTTATTTCTGGATTCTCAGTTCTATTTAATTGATCTATATATCTATTCTATCTCAATTACTACACTATCTCAATTACTGTAGCTTTGTGGTAAGTTTCAAAATCGGCAAGTGTGGGTCCTCCAACTTTGTTGTTCTTTTCCAAGATTATTTCAGTTATTCTAGGTCCCTTGTATTTCTTTTCTTTTTCCTTCAAATTTTTATTTGAATGCTATTTAGTTAATGTACAGTGCAATATTGGTTTCAAGAGTAGAATTCAGTAGTTCATCACTTACATACAATACCCAGGGCTCATCATAACAAGTGCCCTCCTTGATACCCATCACTCATCTAGCCCATTCCCCCATCCACGCCCCCCTCCCCCATCAACCCTCAGTTTGTTCTCTATCATTAAGAGTCCCTCTCTTTTTTTCTCCTTCCCATATGTTCATCTGTTTTGTTTCTTAAATTCCACAGATGAGTGTAATCATATGGTATTTGTTTTTCTCCAACTGACTTATTTCATTAATATAATACACTCCACCTCAATCCACATCATTGCAAATGGTAAGATTTCATTCTTTTTGATCACTGAGTAATATTGCATTGTGTGTATATACCACATCTTCTTTATCCATTCATCAGTCAGTGGACATTTGGGCTCTTTCCATAGTCTGGCTAGATCCCTTGTATTTACATATGAATTTTAAGATCAGCTTGTTAATTTCTGCAAAAAGTAAGCTGGATTTTGATAGAGATTGTATTGAATCTGTAGATCAATTAATATTAAGTTTTCTGATCTATAAATATGGATGTCTTTCCATTTAGGTCTTTAATGTTTTATTTTAACACTTTTCTTAAATTTATTCCTATTTTATTATTTTTGATGCTATTGTAAATGGAATTTTCTTTTTATTTTTTTCATGTTTTATTTATTTTTGAGAGGGAGAATTAGCACAATTGGGGGAGAGGCGGAGAGAAAGGGAGACAGAGACTCTGAAGGAGGCTCCAGGCTTGAGCTGTCAGCATAGAGCCCGATATGGGGCTTGAACCCATGAACTGTGAGATCATGATCTGAGCTGAAGTCGGATGCTTAACTGACTGAGCCACCCAGGCACGCCTGGAATTGTTTTCTTAATTTCATTTCAAATCGTTCATTATAAGCGTATAGATATAATTGATATTATGTATTGTAAATAAAACAGGTCTTATAGCTTACAACCTTGCTGAACTTGTTTTTTGTTTTTTTTTTTTTAAGTTCTGATAGTTTTTGTTGTTAATTCCTTAGGACTCTCTCTTTTTTTATTTTTATTTTTTTTTAACATTTATTTATTTTTTAAGAGACAAAGCAGGGGAGGGGCAGAGAGAGAGGGAGCCACAGAATCCGAAGCAGGCTCCAGGATCTGAGCTGTCAGCACAGAGCCCGACACGGGGCTTGAACTCACGAACCACGAGATCATGACCTGAGCCGAAGTTGGACACTTAACTAACTGAGCTGCCCAGGCGCCCCTATTTTTTTTTTTTTTATGTTTATTTAATTATTTTGAGAGAGGGAGAACGTGCCAGCTGGGGAGAGCCAGAGAGAGAGGGAGAGAGAGAATCCCAAGCAGGCTCCCCACTGTCAGCACGGAGCCCCACCCGTGCCTTGATCCCAGAAGCTGTGAGACCATGACCTGCACCGAAATCAAGAGTTGGACACTCAACTGAGTCACCCAGGTGCCCTCCTTAGGATTTTCTTTATACAGGATTATGTCACTTGCAAATAGTGATGGTTTTACTTTTTCTTTCCAATCTGTATGCTTTTTATTTCTTTCTCTTAATTCTAGGACCTTCAGTACAATATTGAATAGAAGTGGTGAAGGCAGGTATCTTTGTCTTATTCCTGAGTTTAGTGGGGAAATATTCAGACTTTTAAACATTAAGTATGATACTGACTGGGTTTCTTATAATCTTTATCAGGTTGAGGAAGTTCTATAAACTATTTTTATACCTTACTTCTGTATGTCATTAATTATGAGTACTTCTGTATGTCATTAATATATCTTTGAACTGTACTTTTTAATGGCTGCCATTAAAATGTCACATGTATGGTATAATGCGTTTAAGATTTGTGCTCCTGAGTCAGTTTTTAATTTGAAGATATACCTTATCAGCGTGTGCAGAATGATGAGAAAGATGTTACTTTTCTGTGCTAGTTTTCAATTAAAACTTTAAAAATGAAGATAATGCTTGACTACTTTTTAGAATAGGGGTGAAAGAATAAATGAAATAGTGGATAATTCATGTAAGATACTCAGCACAGTCACATAGAAAGCATGTAATGAATAATAGCTCCTATAATTGTATTTTAATTATTATTATTGGGGATATTTAGAGTGTTTATTTCTATAATTAAAACCCTTACACTCACATCTTTGTGCTTATTTGATTAATTCTTTATTCCTCAGACTGGAATAACTGGGTTAACCTTTTCTATTTTGAGGATGCTAACACCTAAAGCAAATTCTTTTACCCACAGAAATTCATCTTGTTTAAATTATCAGATTGGGATGGGGATTTTGTGGGAGATCAAGTTGGAAAATAAATGGGGCTAGATTTTGGAAGAACTGAGTCATCAGTCTAATAATCTAAGAATTTTGTCTTCTTCAGACACATGGAAGTCCATTCAAGGTTTGAGCAGGGAAGGGTCATGAATAGTAATTTAGGAAGATTAATCTGCTATACCTCTGAGGTCTTCCCTGACCATCCTTGACTGATTAGGGCACCCTGCTTGTGCTTACATACTACCCAATATGTCCTCTAGTATGGTATTTAATGCACTTTATGTAAATACTTGTTTAAATGTTTGTCTTCTGCTTCTTGAAAACATGGGTCACCTGTTGTATTCCCACTGCCTAACACAATATCTAACATATGGTGGACTGAGTAAAAATACTTGTTGAACAAGTAAATGAATGTTTTGTTCTCTACTTTCCTAGAAACTAACTTGTTGGCTTTTGTATTCCTTTTATGTTTTTTCTGGGCTCCAAGGAGGAGGCATCTCCGTATTCCTTACTTGATATCTGCTTAAATTTCCTGACTACTCACCTTGAGAAGTTCTGTTCAGCAAGACAAGATGGAACATTGTGTCTGCAGGAACCTGGAGTATTCCCACAGGAGGTGGCTGATCGACTGCTTCAGACCATGGCCTTTCATGGTAAAAACTAGACAGAGGAAACCAGAATTATGCGCTGTTAATTGGCATTGGATTTTGAAATGCTGCTGTGGCCATTTAATTATTTTCTTGGAAAAGGCCAGATGAGCCTGATTCCAGGAAAAGGAATTCATTTATTTTTGCCTATCCTGCCACTTACTGTGTAATTTGGAATAAGCGTTTTTCTTTTCTAATCTGGGAAAATTGCTTTTTATCTTTCTTCTTCTTTTTCTTCTTCTTTGCTTTTCTCATGGCAAAAATAATTTATCTAAACTTTCAAAATATCCATTTAGAAATTTGCTGGTATAAAATACCTTACATTTTTCCTTTTTTCTTTTGAGAGAGAGAGAAAACACACACACACACACACACACACACACACACACACACACACGCGCGATGAACAGGGGAGGAGCAGCAGGAGAGAGAGAATCCCAAGCAGGCTCCATGACCAGTGCAGAGCCCCACACAGGGCTCGATCCCACAACCCTGGGATCACTACCTGAGCTGAAATCAAGAGTCAGACACTCAACCGACTGAGCCACTCAGGCACCCCTACCTTACATCTTCATTTGGCAGTGGGAGAATAAATACTATTAGGGAGAAACTAACTTCTGCTGTTGACCTTTAAATTGGGAAAGCGTCGCTTAATTTAGTACTTCTGTTTTCAAAAACAAATTCTGAACATAAATTGGGAAAGTCTTCTCTCTGAAATTCTGTTTACGTATATTGAGGATTTTTGTTATTTCTGCTTAAGTTGAAAGGGATAATGTCTTTATATATTTCTGGTTTATAAACTCTTACAAGTAGAAAATAAAACTTGTCCACAAGTATAAAATAGAATGAAAGTGTGGCGATAATAACAACTATCATTTATGTATTGCCTGTTACATGCCAGACATTTTATGTTTTCCTTGAATTTTCTCAAAAACCCTCTAAAATAACCATTACTATCCCATTTATATATAAGCAGATAAAGAAACCTAGGTTCAGAGAAGTAACTTGTTAAAGGTCACAATGCATCAGTCCTGGTTTAAATGTAAGTCTGTCTGATTCCAAATCTGTGCTGTTTTCACCGCCACACAATCTTTCTACATCCCCCTTAGAGATATCCCTGCTCCTAGATGCCAGATAATGCTATACATTTTTGCTGTGGCCTTAAATATATATATATATTTATATACATAGTTTATATATACATAAAGTTTGAATCTAGATAATGCATTCCAAGGAAGGGTAGGAGAAATAAGGCTGTAATTGAGGCATTTTGGAATAATTTTGGAAAGAAGACGTCTGCACTCCTTTTTGCACTAGTTGCTCAAGTCTCTAGTCTGTTTGAATTCTTCCAGCCTGCCAAAAGGAACTAGGGTAAATTTCAAAGGTACTACATATGGTAAAGTTAAGGATCCCTTACAAAATTTAAGAGAATTTAAAGAGATTATGACAGTGCCAACATTTCTTTCTTAGTCTTAGTTTAATGATTATGCTTAACATACTCAATTCACATATATATACATATAACTAATCTTGTAAATAAAAAACATAAATGTTGGGGCGCCTGTGTGGCTCAGCCGGTTAAGTGTCCAAATTCAGCTTAGGTCATGATCTCACGGTTTGTGAGTTCAAGCCCGGCATTGGGCTCACTGCTATCAGCGCAGAGCCCTCTTTGGATCCTCTGTCCCCCTCTCTCTGACCCTTCCCCACACGCAAATGCTCTCTCCCTCTTTCTCTCAAAAATAAAAAATGAACATTAAAAAAAAAAGAATGTTAACTAAAGTTTTAAGTTTGCCACATTATTATTTTTTTTTTTAATTTTTTTTTTCAACGTTTTATTTATTTTTGGGACAGAGAGAGACAGAGCATGAACGGGGGAGGGCCAGAGAGAGAGGGAGACACAGAATCGGAAACAGGCTCCAGGCTCCGAGCCATCAGCCCAGAGCCCGACGCGGGGCTCGAACTCACGGACCGCGAGATCGTGACCTGGCCGAAGTCGGACGCTTAACCGACTGCGCCACCCAGGCGCCCCTACCACATTATTTTTGAAATATAACCACTGATAGCTAAGAATAGCAGCTAACAGTTATTGAATACTTATTATCACATACCAGGCACTGTAGCAAATGCTTTATATGGGTAAAATTATGGAAGTAATTTTTAAGTGTAACTAAATAGTTATACTCCAAAGTAGTGTCTTAGGCTATATGCTTCATCAGTGTGTTTTCTACCTCTCCTTTGCAAGCTGCTATCAGATGAGGAAACTGAGAGTCTGAGAAATAACCTGCCCTCCCATTGTGTTACCCCAATGTGATTACCTGCCTTATTCACCAAAAAATGTTCTGAATTACTTAATCTCTTTGCAAAAATTATACCCACTTGCAGACAATCAAGGGTGGATACTATTCACCTGAAACTAATATAACATTGTATGCCAACTATACTTCAGTAGTAAACATAAAAATTTAAAAAGTAGAAAGCTGTGGGAATGCAAGCTGGTGCAGCCACTCTGGAAAACAGTATGGAGATTCCTCAAAAAACTAAAAATAGATCTACCCTATGACCCAGCAATTGCACTACTAGATATTTTATCCAACGGATACAGGTGTGCTGTTTTGAAAGGACACATGTACCCCAATGTTCATAGCAGCACTATCAACAATAGCCAAAGTATGGAAAGAGCCCAAATGTCCATCGATGGATGAGTAGATAAAGAAGATGTGGTATATATATACAATGGAGTATTACTTGGCAATCAAAAAGAGTGAAATCTTGCCATTTGCAACTACGTGGATGGAACTGGAGGGTATTATGCGAAGTGAAATTAGAGAAAGACGAAAATCATATGACTTTACTCATATGAGGACTTTAAGAGACAAAACAGATGAACATAAGGGAAGGGAAACAAAAATAATATAAATACAGGGAGGGGGACAAAACAGAAGAGACTCATAAATATGGAGAACAAACTGAGGGTTACTGGAGGGGTTGTGGGAGGGGGGATGGGCTAAGTGGGTAAGGAGCAGTAAGGAATCTACTCCTGAAATCATTGTTGCACTATATGCTACCTAATTTGGATGTAAATTTTTAAAAATTAAATTAAAAAATTATCCATTAAAATATTCAAGCCCTTTGGAAAAAGAAACTTAAAAAAATAATAAAAAGTAGAAATCTGCGGGAAAAAAACCTTACAGTACTTCTAGGCTGTATTATATGTTACATGACAAGTTTGAAATTCAACTTATGTATTTGTCAAATGTAGATTAAGAGATAATTAAAATATGAAAAATTGAAAAACAAGTGGATACTACTGATAATATGCAAAAGAACATACTGCCAATTCTTGTCACAATTTATAAAATTGTTTTATCAGTTTTTCTGTGTATTTGAAAATTTTCATAATAAAATGGAAGAAGTCCTATGAATACTTTTAGAATTTATAATATCATTTTTTCTAATAGCATAATGATTTTAGAAAATACTTAGCTTCTTTACATCAAAAATTGTTTCTTATTTACCCAATTCAAAGGAGTAATGATACTGGTAGCAGGTTTTATTAAAATAAGCCAGATACTGGGGTACCTGGATGGTTTCGGTTGGTTAAGCGTATGACTTCGGCTCAGGTCGTGATCTCGGTTCACGGTTCAAGCCCCGTTTTGGGCGCTGTGCTGACAGCTCAGAGCCTGGAGCCTGCTTCAGATTCTGTGTCTCCCTCTCTGTCTGCCCCTCCCCTGCTCACGCTGTATTTGACTCTATCTCTCAAAAATAAATAAATGTTAAAAAAAATTTTTTTTAAATAAAATAAGCCAGATGCTAACAAGTTTTACTTATGGGGATCTTTGATTCTCTTGCCATAATCTTTGCTTATTCTGTGTCATGGTGCTAAAAACTTTCAAGGGAATGTGTGCATAAGAATTAGAAATCAGAATAAGAATTTTGTCATCTAATGGTAATGCCTCTGTACCTAATCTAAACTGATACACCTTGACATGTTCAACCTTCTGTTTTGAGATTAAATTGAAAAGAATAATACCTTTTGAAACATTATGGATTTCATCCTTGAATAGTCAACTAGACTTTCTAGGTGACTGAGAGCTCATACTCCCAGAGTAGTACCCCACTTATCTGGAGCTCACATTGCTGGTCACCTTTGCTGTCTATAGTCTAAACCAGAAAGAAATAAAAAATGCTGTCGGGCGAAATCCTTGCATTTAGGCTTGTGTACTTCACTTCTTGAAAGAAGCGCTTGAGGAACCTTCATTTAGAGCATATTCTTGAATGGGAGTATTGAGAACTGTGGTAGAGCAGGAGGATCCTAAGTCACTTTGTCCCATAGATACTCCTAAATAATACCCACATCAGTGTAGATAATCTAGAGCATATTCTTTTTTTTTTTTTTTTTTTTTTTTTAAATTTTTTTTTCAACGTTTATTTATTTTTGGGACAGAGAGAGACAGAGCATGAATGGGGGAGGGGCAGAGAGAGAGGGAGACACAGAATCGGAAATAGGCTCCAGGCTCTGAGCCATCAGCCCAGAGCCCGACGCGGGGCTCGAACTCATGGACCGTGAGATCGTGACCTGGCTGAAGTCGGACGCTTAACCGACTGCGCCACCCAGGCGCCCCTAGAGCATATTCTTAAATATACATGGTTCTAGTTACCTTGGGTCTTTTTTTTTTTTTTTTTTTTTTTTTTTTGAGAAAGATCTCTCTCTCTCTCTCTCTCTCTCTTTTTTAATGTTTGTTCATTTGAGAGAGAATGGGGAAGCAGCAAAGAGGGACAGAGAGAAATAGAGAATCCCAAGCAGTCTATCAGTGCAGAGCCCGATGCGGGGCTTGATCCCATTGAACTGTGAGATCATGACCTGAGCTTAAATCAAGGGTCAGATGCTTAACTGAGTGAGCCGCCCAAGCACCCCCCTTGGTTCATAACAAACTAAGAATTGATCATCTAAAGGGGACAGGCTGCCAACTAACAACCCAAGTAGATAGTATGACAGTGAAGGAAGATTTAGCTTAAATATACTGTAGCAAGTACAATTATTGGTCATGGAAAAAAGTAGGCGATTCTTAAATATGTTCATTTTTGAAAGAAGGGGAAGATAATCCAGAAAGATTTCCTTCAGATGTAGTAATGACATTTGGGTAGTGCTTTCAGTTTGCAAAATGCTTTTTATATATATTGTCTTATTTAATCTTCATAGCAGTCCTTGTGAGGGAGACATAATTATTCCCATTTTATAGATAGGGAATCTTAGACTTGTGGAATAATTTGTCTAGTGTCAAAAAGCCCATAAATGTTGGAACCAGGACTTAAACACAGGACTGATTTCCAGATATCATGCTCTTTTTAAAAATTTTTGCTGTTAAAAAAAATAATAAAAAAATTAAAAATTCTTTGCTGTTTTAATTCCATTACTATTAAATGTAGAACCTTAAACTTAGTTATTAGAAAACTTTACTTAGCACCTGGGTGGCTCAGTTGGTTAAGCCACCGACTTGATTTTGGCTCAAGTCATGATCTCACAGATCCTGAGTTCAAGCCCCACGTTAGGCTCTGCTGTGACAGATCCTCTGTATCCATCTCTCTGTCCCTCCTACCCCCTCCTCTCTCTAAATAATAAATAAATATTTAAAAAAAAAATTTACTTAATAAGATTGACCCAAAGAGACCAGGAGTAACTATTTTACAAAATGTATGTATATGATATCAAAATTTGACAGCACATTTTGTAATGCACGGTGATAGTCACTATAAGATTAAAATCAGTCTTAACTGAAGAGAATAAAGTTTCATCTATAAAAGACAAAACTGACATTAAAAAATATGTGCAAATATATTTTGTGGTATAAACAGGAAAACATTGATCCTAACTCAGAATCTATTTCCATTTTTGGTTTGCACAAGGGTCCTCAACAGAAGATCCTTAACATATGTGTAGAGGGGGTTACTAGTGGGTTCAGAAGAGGCCCAGTAGAAGTAAAATGTATAAGAAGGAAGCTCCGGAGAAGAAGAAAATTATTAAACACCTGTTGTGTACCTGGTGTTATGTTAGGTATTGAGTGTACAATATTGAACACAGGAGGAATCTTGCTTTCATGGAGCATATTGTTCAGTAGGACTTGTTAACTTACTTAACTGTAATTAAGAAGCAAACCAACATATGGAATTACAACTTGTGATCAATTCTCTGAGGGAAAAAGAACATGGTTCTCTCAGGGAGAATAAAAAAAGAAGGCATCTACTTTAGATTGGATGGTCAGAGAAAGCTTCTCCAGGGAGGCAATAACTTGGCTGAGACCTGCATGATGAGGAGGCGTCAGTAATGTAAAGATGGGGTCTCTCAGCACTGGCCAGGAATTCTTGAATATTTCCCTGATCAGCTACCCAGTGCTCCTAAAATTTGTTTAAAACTGTTTTCCAGAGTAGCTCTACCATTTTATATTCCTACCAGCAATATATGACTAATTCAGTTTCTCCAAATACTTGCCAGCATTTGCTATTATTACTGTTTTTTGTTTGAGTCATTCTGATAGTATTTGAGTCATTTCTTTAAGTATTTTTGCAGTCCTGCCCGCTTTCTCTTCTTCTGGGACTGCAGCGACATAAATAGCTCTATTCACTTTTTTTCCCAGTATATATATGTTTTTCTGGTTATTTAGATTTAGGTAATTTCTGTTGTTTTAGTTCACTGATTCTGTTGTTCCTTACATTCTGTTGTTGAGCTCAACCATTATTTTTCATTTTTAAGATTTCCCTTTAGTTCTTTTTATATTTTCTGTTTGCTGAGGCAATTTTTCATTTCTTTTGAGCTTGCTTATAATTACTTATGAATTTTTATGATGGCTCCTTTAAAATCTGTCAAGGGATGTCAGGGGGCTCAGTCAGTTAAGCATCCAACTCTTGGTTTCAGCTCAGGTCATGATCTCACGGTTTGTGAGATCGAACCCCACGTTAAGATCTTCACTGACAGTGTGGAGACTGCTTGGGATTGTCTCTTTCCCTGTCTGTCTGCCTCTCCCCTGCATGCTCTCTCTCTCTCAAATAAATAACATTTTTTTAAAAAAGATTTAAAATCTGTCAAATAATTTTAACATTTCTCTTATCTCAGTGTTGACATCTATAGATAGCCTTTTTTCATTTTGAGATCTTATGATAAGTGATTCCTTGGTATAATAAGTGATTTTTGATTAACATCTAGACATTTGAAGTATTATGGGACTTTTCTGTTTTAGTTTGTGTCCCTGACACCATTCCATTGAGGAAGGTAGAGGCCTTTTTATTGCCTACCTTGTTATTGCCAGATTGGGGTATATATTCTGGTTCCCCTCTTGACTTCTGTTGACACCCAAGACATGGGGCTTCTCAGTACAGTTATGCAAGGGATGGAGTTCTGGTTCCCCACTAGGATTCTACTGAATCCTTCCTAGGATTTTTCCTAGCAGAGAGGGATGTGACTGAATCCTTCCTAGGATTCTTCCTAGCAGAGAGGGATGTGACTACCTCATTTCTCTTCCCATTTGACTTCCACTGACATTTTGGGGTGAGGTGGCCTCATTACTGTTGGGCATTGGTGAAAGACTTGACTCCTCATCAGGCTGTGTATGAGACTATCCCAACAGGGAGGGGAAGGGCACCTCATTACTGCCAGATGGATGTGAAAGTCCAAGCTCCCTGGATGGTATCCACTGCCATCAGAGGGGAGAAACTGGTTCTTATCACCCAACAAGGATGAGAGACCTGGCTCCCTACTCAGCCTTCTCTAACACCTTCCTGTGGGGAGATTGGGGCAACTAGTTACAGGTAAGGAGGGTAAAAGTCTAGGCCCCCCGCTTGGCATATGATGGTATGGGTGAGGGTGGGACCACAGTCTTTTCTGTGGTGGTTGGCTGAAGTAAAGTAGTTACTGCCTATAAGTTTTCTGTCCAGGGGTGCATGGCTGTCTGAGTCACTGGAACATATGACTCTTGATCTTGGGGTTGTGGGTTTGAGCCCCACACTGGGTATAGAGATTACTTAAAAAAATTAAATCTTTAAAATAAAATAAAAGTTTTCTGTCTTGTTAGGTTGCTTTCTTCCTGGTTCTTTAGCTAGAATGAACAGATTTGGGGGAGCTTTTTTTTTTTTTTTTTTTTTGTCCCTGTCTGCATTTCTGGGTTGCCAACTTCTTCAACTTTAAGAGGGATATATGGGGCAAGGAAAAAAACTTCAGGAACTTCATCATGTCATTCGTTGGGTCCCAAGGTCCCTAGCTGATCTGCTTTTCTTCTCTTTAAGCATGATCTAGCCCCAGCTCACCTTCCCATCTTGTTTCTTGTCTTTCCCCACTTGCATGCTTAAATCTCTGAGCATATCTCATTCCTCTTCCCCTCTTTATTAGGGAAACGTAGCTCTACCCTTTCTTATGTTCAAGCAGTGTAGAACTACTTGCCATTTCCTATTTTTGTGCTTTCACATCTCTGAGGTCTTTGGGAGGGCATTTTTTAATTGAGATAAAAGTGACATATAACATATTAGTTGAAGTGTACAACATGATTTGATATATGTATGCTAAGACTTTGTTTATGCTGTTTATTCTTTCAATACCACTCACCTTTCTGCATCCTTGAATTTTTCTTCATCTTTGAAGGACTTACTCAAAGATCACCTCTTCCATTGAATCTTTCTAGGTCTTCAGGCATAGTGAGTTGCTTCCTTTTCTTTGTTTTCATGGTACTTTGTACTTAGCTCTGGTATACCATATACTTCAGTTTGTTACCATTGTTTGAGACTTCTACTCCATGGAATTTTGAATTCTTTGAGTTTAGGGACATATCCTATTTTTCTTTGTATATACGTTTCATAGTGTTTGGCATATAATAATTGCTTAATAATTGTTCAATGGCTGGAAACTTACCATGAATTAATTAATTAAATTAACTCCCCTGAAATAGAATTGAGGTGGTTTAAGACTGTTTCTAGAATGGCACTGCTCAAAGAAATACAACATAAGCCACAAATGTGAGTCATATATGAAATTAAAAAAAAAAAAATTAACATTTATTCCTTTTTGAGAACAGAGAGAGACAGAGTGAGAGTAGGGGAGGGGCAGAGAGAGAGGGAGACACAGAATCTGAAGCAGGCTCCAGGCTCTGAGCTGTCAGCACAGAGCCAATGTGGGGCTCGAACTCACAAACTGTGAGATCATGACATGAGCCAAAGTCAGACACTTAACCTACTGAGCCACCCAGGCACCCCATGAAATTTTAAATTTACAAGTGACCACATTTAAAAAGTAGAAACATGAAACTAATTCATATTTTTATTCAATCTAATATATCCAAAATAACATTTCAGCATATAGTCAGTAAGAAAATTATTAGTGAGATATTTTTCATCTTTTGTACTATATCTTCAAAATCTAGTGTGTATTTTACACTTACAGCATCCCTCATGTTTGGGACCTTCTGCATGTCAAGTGCTCAATAACTGTGTGTGCTAAGTAGCTACTGTATTGGACAGCACAATAATTCCACAATAATGGAATTCTTTTTTTTTTTAAGTTTATTTATTTATTTTGAGAAAGAGAGAGAGTGGGAGAAGGGCAGAGAGAGAGAAAGGGAGAGAGAGAATCCCAAGCAGGTTCCATGCTACCAGCGCAGAGCTCAATGTAGGGCTCCATCTCACAAACTTGTGAGATCATGACCTGAGCTGAGATCAAGGTTAACTCTCAACTTACTGAGCCACCCAGGTGCCCCTGTAATTCTTAATATATAGTCATTTTTGTCCACTGTGACAGGTAAAGGTTTTTCTTGAGTTTAACTCTTTAACCATAAATAAGTCTGCAAAATCCACTAGAAGGCAGTGCTCCCTTAAAAGAAAAAAACAAAAACAAAAAAACTTTCGTTCTAATTTAAGGGTGACAGGCTGACCACCCAAGTTCTATCTTTAGTATGAGTCTGCTGAAGTACCACTTAGAGTTTTTCCCTTGACTCCAGGCTATTTATTTACCTGCTCCCAACTATTCACTTACCCCAAACTATTCTTAGGCCACCTTATATTGGCATGGCCATTATTTCTTTCACAGTAAATGTTGTTTAATTGATTCATGATATTGTTGAGATAGATGTGGTTCCAAAGCATCATATACTTCTGGCACTATTAAGATCAGGTAGATCTCTAAGGGAGTTTAAAAAGTTGCTGTATCTACTTTGAATTCATCTGACGGAAAGGGGTTATAACCTCTAGATACTTTTAATAAAATTTCAGATCTAGCCAGTGGTTCAATGAGTTATAGACATGCATGTGGTAAATATATGTGTGTATATATATGTTTGTACGTATAATAATGTGTTATAGTGAAATTGAAGAATAAACTCATAATGTAGTAGTAACAAATTAATCCCCCAGATTGAATAGCTTAACACAAAGTTTATTTATACTTCACTTATGGTACATAAATGGTGCAAGTACATGGAGGGTTCCTCTCCATAGTTGCCCTTGGATCCAGGCTGATGGAGACTCCAGTCTCAGAAAACTATACTGTCTAGAACTTGAAGATTCCTCATTTGTCATGCAGGAAAAGATAACATGGGAAATCATGTACTGACTCTCGGGTCCTTCAGCCTAAAGCCCATTGGCCAGAACTAGGCACATGGCCCCATCTAACGCTAAGGGTGGGCTGGAAAATGTAGTTCTCTCTGTGTCCAAGAAGGCAAGTAGAACCAGATATTAGTGAATATCTGTAATATCTACCACAGTCCTGATTCTGCCACTTGCTAGCTCTCTGATCTTAGAAAGCCACTTTTCTGAGCCCCAGTTTACTCATCTACAAGTTGTAGATAATAATATTTTTATCTTGTGGAATTGTTAACATATATTAAATGAAATACTGTTACATGGATGTGCTTTGGAAATGTAAAGTATGCTGGAAATTTTAGCAATTCTTTAATCATTTTTTGAAATTAAGTGCTGCTTGTTTTTTTTCCAGGTCTACTGAATGATGGAACTGTAGGTATTTTCAGGGGCAACCAGATGCGCTTAAAGCGAGCTTGCATTCGCAAAGCCAAGATCTCTGCGGTTGCTTTCCGGAAAGCCTTCTGCCACCACAAGTTAGTGGAACTTGATGCCACAGGTGTGAATGCTGACATCACAATTACAGACATCATCAGTGGGCTTGGCAGTAACAAATGGATCCAGCAAAATCTCCAGTGCCTAGTGCTGAACTCATTAACTCTCTCCCTCGAAGATCCTTATGAGCGGTGCTTCAGCCGGCTTTCTGGCCTTCGAGCATTAAGCATCACTAACGTTCTCTTTTATAATGAAGACCTGGCTGAAGTTGCCTCGTTGCCAAGATTAGAGAGCCTGGATATTTCTAACACCTCGATCACAGACATCACAGCTTTGCTGGCCTGCAAAGACCGACTCAAGTCTCTAACCATGCACCACTTGAAATGTTTAAAAATGACAACTACCCAGATATTGGATGTTGTTCGGGAACTGAAACATCTGAATCATCTTGATATTTCAGATGATAAACAGTTTACATCAGACATAGCTCTTCGCTTACTAGAACAAAAGGACATCCTACCCAACCTTGTCTCACTAGATGTTTCTGGGAGAAAGCATGTGACAGATAAAGCTGTTGAAGCCTTTATACAACAACGGCCCAGCATGCAGTTTGTAGGTTTGCTGGCCACTGATGCAGGTTACTCTGAATTCCTCACCGGCGAAGGACATTTGAAGGTTAGACTTTAAAAATGTATTATTTTGTCAGGCTGACCAATGTCTTAGTTTGCATAAAACTCCACTAAGATGAATGTCTAACAACATATGGAACATGTTTGTGAAAGAGGGCATTGTATAGTGGAAAGGCCTTGCTTTAGAGTGAGAGAGTTCCGATAAAAATCCTAGCTTACTTGCTTTGTGACTCAGAGCAAGCTATGGATGTAACTTTTTGGGTTTCCATTTCTTTATTTGTAAAACAGATATTCTTACAGAATTCTTCTGAAAATTAATAGTCATATATGTAAAGTGCAAGTCCTAGTAGGCCCTGGATAAATGATCATTTTCATGCTGGTAATGTTTAGATATTTTGAACCACTGAAACATACCATTTCTAATGGGTTGCTTTAAAAAACTCCTTGTTAAATTGGTATCCATTGGGAAGTCAAGTTCTCCAAGGAGATCTTTGCTGTAGAAATGGTGGAATTTTGCTTTTCTTAAGGTTTTTCATGCCTAATAGTTTAAATTCATCTGCTTGGTACAGCTTGGGATTGAAAGATGAAAAAGATACAGGATCTGCCTCCAAGGAGCTAAGTCTGACAGGAATGGTGATGGTACAATCCTCAACAACTGTAAAGCCAAGGATCAGTGTAATTGCTGTAAGAGTAGGAGAAATTTCTTCTAGCTGGAGAATCTGGGACTTGATGGAAAAAATAGTATCTGAGTCAGACCTTGAAGGATAGAATAATGGCAAGTTTAAGAAAAACTAACATTTTTCTAATATACACTGTATCTTCTAAATGCTTTACATTGATAGGTATTAGCTCCTCCCACCCCCATTTTATAGATGAGAAACAGACTCATAGAAATTACATGATTTTATAGTTAGTTAGAACCAACAACTGGATTTATGTTTAATTCCAGAGCCCCATTTTTTTTCCCCTACTGCCAACACTACTTAAGCAGAAGCATCTTTTGATCCCACCTGGAGCAGAGTCAGGGATAGCCTAGAAGCGGATACTGTGACCCAAATGGCAAGGTATCTTTTTTGAGTAACCAGCATTGACTCAAAAAAGGAGAAGGAAAAGTTAGTTGTAAACATCTTATGAACATCTCAGTTCTTAAATTATTTGTAAATTTAGACCTTAAAAAATAGAATGTAAAAAATGATTTTGAGTCACTCTTTTTATTCATTCAATGTTTATGTGCCTCCATGCACTAGGCACTGTGCTGGACATGGGGATTTGATGGTGAGACCAGACTGATGTGATCTTGCCCTCATGGAGCTTGTAATTTAGTGAGGGAGTCAGACAATCAAATATCATATGCCAACAGTGTGTGTGTGCTTTACGTATATATACACACACATACACATTTAAATATATGTTTAAATATATATCACGTACATATATATATTTTTATATATACTATATATACACACACATATATATGCTTTAAACTTTATTGTGCTAAGAATCTGGAAGATACACAGTATTATGTATGAGAATGTTCAACAAACTTGATTTAATTTAGGCTTCTGTAAAGAATTAAAAAAATTTTTTTTAATGTTTATTTTTGAGTGACAGAGAGACAGAGTGCAAGCAGGGGAGGGACAAGAGAGAGAGGGAGTCAAAGAATCTGAATCAGGCTCCAGGCTCTGAGCTGGCAGCACAGAGCCTGACATGGAGCTTGAACCCACGAACTATGAGATCAAGACCTGAGCTGAAGTCAGATGCTTAACCAACTGAGCCACCCAGGTGCCCCTTCTCTAAAGTTTGTTTATTTATTTTGAGAGAGAGGGGGAAGGAGGGAGGGATGGTGGGAGAGAGAGAGAGAGAGAGAGAAAGTGGGGAAGGGCAGAGAGAGAAGGAGAGAATCCCAAGTAGGCTCCAAATGGTCAGCACAGAGCCCAATGTGGGGCTTAAACTCATGAACTGTGAGATCATGACCTGAACCAAAATCAGGTGTTGGATGTTTAACTGACTGAGCCACCCAGGTACTCCGAGTAGGTGTAAATCTTAAGTATGAGTAGGTTGGTAGAGGACATTCTAGACAGAATAATATATGTAAATACATGTAATAGGAAGGAGCATGGTACATCCAAGGTACTAAAGAAGGCCGCTGTGGCTAGAACGCAACAGTAGAAAGTCAAAGCAATGAGATAAGGCTGGAGAAGTAGGCATCAGGGCCAGACTTGGAAAGATCGCATAAGCCAGGTTCAGGGCAACAAGAAGTGTGAGGACCTTACTTAACAACTTGTTATGGAACAAGACAGATGTTTAGCACAGGGCTTGTTGATGAAGGAAATATAAAAATGTAAATTACTATTGTAATGTTACAAATTGCTGCCTAGCAAATTGGTCTGATGGTAAAGAATGGCAAAAATTAGAAGAGAAGAAATCCCTGTGTGCTGAGAATTGAGGGAGAATTTCCCAGAAAAGGTGAGCTTGACCTGTGTCCTGAAGAATGGAAGCTAAATAATTAAGCTAAATTAAGCTAAATAATATTCTCAAGGCAAAAATCCTACCAGAGGATCTGGTGTGATACCAGAGCAGTAAAATTTTTGCTAATTCTTTTTAAAAACCAACAGACTCTTCAGTGAATTAGCCTAAGTTGCAAAATTGAGGCTAGTAGGACATCTGTATTCCATAATGCCTCTGTGAAAACAAGTTTGATTTCACGAACAGAACGGTTATTGCTTTGAAATCTTGGCCATATGAAGCACCTACTTTATTTGCTATTATTGTCTAGTTTCTACCTCTGTAAACATTGAAGCAGTGATTCTCAACCTGGACTACAATTAAAATCATCTAGAGTATAATTATGTGAGGTGATGGATATGTTAACCAACCTTATCATGGTAATCATTTCACAGTATATACATGTATTAAACGATCATGTTGTGCACCTTAAACTTATACAGTGATATATATCAATTATATCTTGATAAAGCTGGAAAAAAAATTTAAGTTTTGTTTATTTAAGTAATCTACACCCAATGTGGGGCTCAAACTCACAACCCTGAGATCAAGAGTCGCTTGCTACTCTGACTGCGACAGCCAGGCAACCCTGGAAAAAATTTTTGATTAAAAGAAATCACTTGTAGAGCTTTAACAATTAAATCAGAACCACAGGAAAGTGGGGCTCAGGCATCAGTATTTTTTTAAAGCTCCCGAGGTGATTGCAATATACAGCTAAAGTTGAGAATTGTTTTAAAATAATTTTTTTTTTTTTTAAAAAAGGAGATCATGGGGTGGGGGGCACCTGGCTGGGTTAATTGGGAGAGCATGCAACTCTTGATCTCAGGGTCATGAGGCCTAGCCCCACATTGGGTGTAGAGATTATTTTAAAAAAAGAAACATACTTAAAGAGATCATTGGAACTTTTGCCCTTTATTCAACTATATTCAAAAATTGATGTTCCTTTTAAGTTATTTGTTTACTAATTTGAGAACTGAAAAATAGTCATGTTAAGGAAGGAGAGCCGAGATTACCAAATCTCTTTTTTAAAAATAGTCCAGTGTAGGGGCACACCTGGGTGGCTCAGTCTATTAAGCGTCCAACTCTTGGTTTCGGCTCAGGTCATGATCGCACGGTTTCTTGAGTACAAGCCCTGTGTCAGGCTCCGTGCTGACAGGGCGGAGCCTGCTTGGGATTCTCTCTCTCCTTCTTTCTCTTCCCCTCCCCTACTTGCACTGTCTCTGTCTCTCTCAAAATAAATTTAAAAGACTTAAATTTTTTTAAAAAATCGCCTAGTTAAGCAAAGTTGATGAAAAACTTGTCTGAAATGATTGTCTTAGTAGTGTAATGCTTTAAATTAGTTGAGGTTGGCTTTTTGGCTTTACGTGCCTCAGTTTTTTAGGCCACACTAAAGAATGTAAGAAATAGAAACACTGTGACTCTCCAGTATTCCTTATAAGGCATTATGTGGTACTCTGAGTTGGTGGTTATAAGAACAAGTGGTTTGTTTATCACACTTTCATATATATTACTTAGTTGGATTTCTTGACTCTCTGAGAGAGGTATTATTGCCCTCAGTGAGAGGGAATGGCTTTAAGGGTTACAACCAACTGATACTAGAGTCTGCCTTTGTGTTGGACTATTTGATGCCAAAGCATGTGTCCTTTCCACTACATCTCATTGTCTGTATTTGAGAATCTTAAGTACTTTCCTACTTACCATAGAATTTCTGTCGTCAGTATTTCCCCACCAAATTTGCTCTCCTGTCACCATCAGCTTCCTGAATCTTCCATTTTTCCGTAACTACCATCTTTTCTTTTTTCTTTTATTTTCCTTTCTCTTCTCTTCTCTTCTCTTCTCTTCTCTTCTCTTCTCTTCTCTTCTCTTCTCTTCTCTTCTCTTCTCTTCTTAGAAAGAAAGCATGAATGGGGAAGAGGGACAAAGGGTGAAAGAGAGAATCTTAAGCAGACTCCACATGCATGGAGCCTGACATGGGGCTTGATCTCACAACTGTGGGATCATGACGTGAGCTGAAATCAAGAGTTGGACACTCAACCAACTAAGCCACCCAGGTGCCCCTCCACAACTAGGATTTGTTGGCCATCTCATTCCCAGACTTTGGGGTAATCTAGCATGCTGTGGTTCCCAGTCCCTGAGAATCACTGGAAATGTGCTAAATCCAATATTAGTTCTTAGTCTTTATCTTATTTGATCTAAGGTGGTATTTGTCACAGTTGATGTTATGCTCCTTTTTTTTTTTTTTAATGTTTATTTTTTGAGAGAGAGAGAGAGACAGAATGTGAATGGGGGAGGGGCACAGAGAGAGAGAGAGGGAGACACAGAATCCGAAGCAAGCTTCAGACTCTGGGCTGTCAGCACAGAGTTCGACGTGGGGCTTGAACCCACGGACCGCGAGATCATGACCTGAGCCAAAGTCAGACGCTTAACTGACTGAGCCACCCAGGAGCCCCTGATGTTATCCTCCTTGAAATACTTATTTTTACTCAGCTTCCTGGGTATTACTCTTGTCTTATTTTTATAAAAAACTCTTCTTCCTCTCCCAGGTCTCTAAATATTGGAGTGTTCCTTTTCTTGGTCCTTAAATCTATATGCTAGACTTCTCCCTTGAACTAAGACCCCTATATTGAACTGTAATAATCAACATTCAGTGAAGAGCTATATAAGTTTTTAGGCAGAAGAGTTGATCCATTTCAAAAAACATTTACTAAGTACTTTTATTTATTTATTTATTTATTTATTTATTTATTTATTTATTTATTAAAAACCCCAAACAGCTCTTTAAGTATATTGTTAAGTGAAAAACACACAGTTTTGAATAGAGCATACAGGAAGCAACTTATGTAATAACAAGTACAGGCACATGTATGTATATGTTTGTAATGGATTGAATGTGTCACTCCCAAAATTCATATATTGAAACCTTAATCCCATTGTGGTGGTATTTGGAGGTGGGCCCTTTGGGAGGTAATTAGGCCATGGGGGTAGAGCCCTCATAAATGGGAATAGTGCCCTTATTTAAGGCTAGAGAGCTAGCTAGCCCTCCTTCTACCATATGAAGATATGAGAAGTCTGTAATCTGTAACTCAAAAAAGGGCCTTCACGAGACTCCAACCATGCTGGCACCTCGATCTTGTACCTCCAGGCTCCAGAACTTGGTAATTTTTTTTTAAATTAAGTTTATTTATTTTGAGAAAAAGAGTGGGGAAGGGGCAGAGAGAGAGGGAGAAAGAGAATCCCAAAATGAGATGAGGGGCTCTATCTCAAAGCCATGAAATCAATCATGATCTGAGCTATCATCAGGAGTCAGACACTTAATAGAGCCACCCAGGCACCCCTATTTATTTATTTATTTATTTATTTATTTATTTATTTATTTATTTTTAATGTTTATTTATTTTTTAGACAGAGAGAGAAAACAGAGGAGGGTTAAAGAGAGAGGGAGACAGAGGATCCAAAGCAGGCTCTGTACTGACAGCAGAGAGCCTGATGTCAACCACGAGATCAAGACCTGAGCTGAAGTCAGACATTTAACCACTGAGTCACCAAGGCTCTCTGAACTTGGTAATTTTTTTATACAGGAATCACTTTAGGTCATCTGCCATAATGAACCCCTTTCTCCCACAGCATCAATCTCCCCTCCTGGCGTTCTGGGCTGCCGTTCTGGGCTGCCGTGTTCTCTCAGTTGTAAATTCAGGAACAGCTTCAAAGACAGTCTCCTACTGAGTACTTTTTAAAGATGTCTGAGTTAGTGCCCCTGCCCTCGAGGAATTCTATTCTAGTGGAGAGGATACAGATAAACTTTAAAATAGCTTTAATTCATTGTGGAAGATGCTATAATAGAGTTATATACACAGTGCTATAAGAAAATTTTTCCTTAGGGGCTCCTGGTTGTCTTAGTCTGTTAAGTGTCCGGACTCTTGAAACCCACTCAAGTCATAATCTCACGGCTGTGAGATCAAGCCCCGCATCAGTCTCTGTGCTGACAACATGGAGCCTGCTTGGGATTCTCTTTCTCCCTTTCTCTCTGTCTCTCCCCTGCTTGCTTTCTCTCTCTCAAAATAAATAAACATTTAAGAACAAAAAAGGAAAGAAAAGGAAAATTTTCCTTAGAATATAAATTTTAATTTTACTCAGTATATTAAATATTAACAAGGCTTAATTTAGTGGTTGAGGACATTTTCTCTGTTTTAACCTGGGTGGCTCAGTCATTTAAATGTCTGGCTCTTGATTTTGGCTCAGGTCATGGTCTCATGGTTGGTGAGATTGAGATCCTGTCAGCCTGCTTGGGATTCTTGGTGTCCCTCTCTCTTTGCCCCCTGCCCCTCCCCCCCATCCCTGGCTTGCACTCTTGACAAACATACAAACACACACCTTAAATTAATTAATTAATTAATTTGTTTGAGAAACTAATACATCCAGATACTTGTTTTTTATCATCTAGCATATGAACTTGACTTAACTGAAGATGCTTATAGTTTGAGGAGCCAGACTACTTGATTTGAAGGTTTATCACTGGCTAGAGAAGTATTGATCACTGAATAAAACATACATGCAGTGAAATTTGTTTAGAGTATTTAATTCCCAGTAACAAAAATTCTTTAATTTTACATTCAAAGATAACTTGAGGCTGTATTTCATATAAATATTAAAAAGTAGTTGAATCAACCAGATGTGAGTAAATCAAG
Organism: Lynx canadensis; assembly: GCF_007474595.2. Taxonomy (NCBI): domain Eukaryota; kingdom Metazoa; phylum Chordata; class Mammalia; order Carnivora; family Felidae; genus Lynx; species Lynx canadensis. The sequence continues at coordinate 42,221,976 of NC_044310.1, forward strand.
TATTACTGAAATCATTGTTATACATTTTCTACATTTTCCTGCTTATAATCCTTTTTATTTCACATAATATTTTAATGTCTTTCTAAATCTAAGAAAATCTAAGAAAAAGTTTAGAATGATTAAAAAAGAACTGAACACTTAGAAATTTTTCATTATTCAATAACCATTTATATATGTGAGTACATAATCAAGACCAATATGTATGTGTGTATATTTTACATAGTTTAAAAAGAATTTGTAAAAAAACTTCCCTTGTTATTTCTACAGTCTTATAAATGCTTAATATGTGCTCTTGTGTCAATTGGCACACATCTGTCCTGTAGTCTATCTTCCAACTTAAAGAGATTAGCTCCTTGAATGACAGATAGAGGTTGTTTTTGCTTTTTTTTTTTTTACCTTAATGTGAATAAGACAGATGTCAAGACCATAAATAACAAATGTGTAGCTTAAGAAGGTGCAAATAAAGTGAACACACTTGAGGACATTACTCAGGTTAATAAAAAGAACTTTTCAGCTACCCTGAAGTTCTGTGTGCCCCATCTAGATCACAGCTCCCTCTTTCTCCACAAAAGTAACCTCTTTCCTGACTTGAATAATATGTCCTTTGTTTTTTCAATTTTTTAAATGTTTTATTCATTTTTTGAGAAAGAGAGAAACAGAGTATGAATGGGGAAGGGGCAGAAAGAAAGGGAGACACAGAATCTGAAGCAGGCTCCAGACTCCCAGCAGTCAGCACAGAGCCCGATGCGGGGCTCGAACTCAGAAACCGTGAGATCATGCTTTTTTAAATCTCTCTCAAAAATGAGTAAACATTAAAAAAAAAAAATTTTAAAAGATCAGAGAAAAAAGGCCAGTGTAGCTTTAACATTGAGTTAGGGAAGTTAAGGGGTTACCTTAAGGGAGAGATAAGAATCTAATCACGTGGTAAGGCTTTATAAATAGTGTTAAATATCTTAGGATTTACTTTAGGTGCACTATAGAAAATCTTACCCATAGGCTTATAGGGGGGTCTAAGCCTATCTAACATCTCTTTAGCATATGTCCACCTTCACAGGATGACTATCCTGGGTAGGTTGGAAAGTAATCATTCCCATTTGTTTCAGGCCTTACATAGTTATCCTGGGTGCCGTCTATGCAAATGATGTTTGGAAAGTTAGAGGGTTGAAAAAATCCTAAAAACTAATCTTCTGGCTATGTTCAAAGGTGTCTGGAGAAGCCAATGAAACTCAGATTGCAGAAGCATTGAAGCGGTACAGTGAACGGGCATTCTTTGTCCGGGAAGCCCTATTTCACCTTTTTAGCCTGACTCATGTGATGGAAAAAACAAAGCCAGAAATTTTAAAGGTAAGAATAAGGAACATGAACATTTTGAAATTATCTCCCTTGATATAGATGATGGTTTTGTGAAGAAAATAGTGAAAATTTGCATTTAATCTTTGGACTTTGGGGGGTGGGGTGGGTAATGGGATTGATGATGTATGATTTTAATTTTTAGCCATAAATGAGAGAGAAAATAGTTGCATAAAGTTTTTGAAGTATTATAGTAGTCTCATTAAGCAACATCATTGCATTCCACCTCATATTTAACTACCTAAAACCAGTGACCAGTGTGATATTTTTTTCACCATCTATAGTAGAAAATTGAATTATAACACTAGAATTACACTACTGCATTGTATTGGTTCCATATAGACTTTTTAAAGAAATACAGTATTGGAATTCCATAAGGCATCTTTCCATGACACTTATTAACCACCTGTGCTTTCATAATTAATTCATGTTATTCCTCAATTAAAATCTCTTAACCAAGACAGCTTTTGAAGGCCAAGAAAGTATGTTTTTTTTTTTTTAAGTAGGCTCCAGGCACAGTGTGTAGCCAAACTTGGGGCTTGATCCCATGACCGGGAGATCATGACCTGAGCTGAAATCAAGAGTCGTATGCTTGGGGCACCTGGGTGGCTCAGTCATTTAACTGTCCGACTTTGACTCAGGTCATGATCTCACAGTTCATGAGTTTGAGCCCTGCGTCGGGCTGTATGCTGACAATTCGGAGCCTGGAGCCTGCTTCACATTCTGTGTCTCCCCCTCTCTGTCCCTTCCCTGCTCATGCTCTCTCTCTCTCTCTCTCAAAGAATAAATAAACATTAAAAAAAAAAAAAAGAGTTGGATGCTTAACTGACTGAGCCATCCAGGTGCCCCAAGAAAGGAAGATTCTTAATTTTAGTTGATAGCATAGGGCAGTGTTTGTTAGAATGTGGTCCTTTGGGGGCGCCTGGGTGGCTCAGCTGGTTAAGCGACCGACTTCAGCTTAGGTCATGATCTCACAGTTTGTGAGTTCGAGCCCCGTGTCAGGCTCTGTGCTGACAGCTCAGAGCCTGGAGCCTACTTCAGATTCTGTGTCTCCCCCTCTCTCTACCTCTCCCCTGCTCACGCTCTGTGTCTCTCTGTCTCTCAATAATAAATAAATGTTAAAAAAAAAAAAAAAAAGAATGTGGTCCTTTGTCCACCAGGAGTCTGGGATATTGTTTATTTTAAAAGCATATTTGTAAAAATAAAAACAAAATTTTAAATAAAAAAATAATAAAAGTATATTTGTGAACCCCACTCCAAGAAATTTAGATTCAATAGGGCTGGATGAGGACAGGAATCTGCATTTTTATAATCCCCAAAGATAATTCTTATACACATTTGAAGCCAGTGAATATAGGACTGTATTATATTTGATGCCTCATTTAGTGGGCACAATAATCCCAAGAGAAAAGTTTTATCTCTTATTTTACAGATTGTGTAACTGAGGGTCAGTGAGATTAAATAATGTAACAGTAAGTTAGTGGCAGAGCCAAAAATGACTTAACCAGCCAGTTATCTTAAATTTTGAGAATGGGGTGCTTAACATTTCAATCACTGAGATGCTATTGTCCCCAACACCTGTCATCCCCTCCATATATACCAGAGGATATTGGTACTTGGTATATGAACTATCTTTTTTTGGTTTTGGTTACTATGAACCTGAGCAACAAAGGACCTCTAGTCCTCATCTAAAATACTTATTCATTGATTCAGGGAATGGTACAGAGAAATTTAAAAGAATATAGACAATTCTTTTAAGGAATTTAGCTGCAAAAGAGCGCAAAGGAAAAAGATGATAGTTAACCGAAGAAGGAGGTTTTTTTTTTTCTTTTTTAAGATGGGAGAAAAATAGCTTGTTTGTCCTATGCTAATATGAATGATCCACTACAGAATGAAAAATTGATATAGGAGAGGGAAGAAGAGCTGGAGCAATGTCCTTGAGTAAACAAGAAGGAAAAGATCTAGCATATAAGTGCAGGGCCTACTTTCAGAGATGAGCCCAAAAGATCCTTTATGGTAGTGGGCAGGAAGGCAGCATTTGGGTGTTTATATACTGGTAAAGGGGATACATGTGGTAGTGAGAATCCCAAAGTCTTCTCTGAATGTTTTCATTTTCTCAGTGTAATTGGAAGCAAGGTCTTCAGCTGATAGTGAAGATTGGGAGGATTGAGGAGAGAGGAAAAGATGAGGAAGTGGTTATCTAGGCCCAGAGGGAAGTGAATGGATTTTATGGTACTGTAACTTTAGCAGTGTCCTCAAGGAACTGAATGTCGGGATTTGAAAATGAAAAGTTTGCCACTTGTTTACTCTAAAGTCAGTAAAAATTTATTTAGTGCTTAGTGTATAATAGGCACTGTACTATGTCTGAAAAATACAAAGATGAGTTATCTGAATAGAGAAAATTCATTAGCCCAACAGAAAAATACCTCAACATGAACAACTCGATACCTTCCTGAACCAGGTAGGCAGGAACTACATGTTGATGAGTGACTACCATGCCCTAGGCTCTTTGCACTTGAGGATAAAAAAGATAAGACATCATAGAAATTATCATAGATAACAAAGTAATGATGCTATGTTAAGAGGGCTTGTATTTATACTGTAAATAAAAAGAACTAATTTTTTTTCCAGCTTGTGGTTACTGGGATGAGAAACCACCCTATGAATTTGCCAGTACAACTTGCTGCAAGCGCCTGTGTATTTAACTTAACTAAGCAAGATCTTGCTGCAGGAATGCCTGTCCGACTGCTGGCCGATGTGACCCATTTGCTGCTCAAAGCCATGGAACATTTTCCCAATCACCAGCAGGTAAGCATGTGGGAATTCCTAATCAAGTAGTCCTTTTAGTATCCCCTACCCTCCTCCTTATCTCCATAAAGTTCGATTTAGTAGACCAAGACTAGAATTTCAAATGCCTTTACAGGCTGTAAAGTAATAAATTTATGGTATGACTGAGTGTAGGACAACAGAAAAGTAGAAAACTAAAGAGTGCATTCCCTGCCTAAAAGTATTTAAATCCAAATGTTGAGGGAAATAGTGCAAACCATAAAAAAACGCATCTTCCACCTCAATCTTGAGTTTGTGATAATTTCAGCAAACAGCCATAGCCTATTTGTTCTGGGCCAGGCACTATCAAGTACTGGGATACAGAAACGAATAAGACATGGATATTCTGTTTCTAGCAGTATGGTAGACTACATAACCTGTCCTGTCCTCAGGATGAAAACTAAAAATGTTGCTTGAATTATACTAAAAAAATTTTTTAAATTGAATTTGGGAGAGAGAGAGCATATGTGCATATATGCAGGGGGAGGGCAGGGTGAGAGGGGAGGGAATCATAAGCAAGCTTCACTCCCATTAGCACGCAGGACTCAGTCTCATGAATCGTGAGATCATGACGAGCTGAAATCAACAGTCAGATGCTCAACCAAATGAGCCACCCAGGTACCCTTATATTTTTAATTAAAATTTAGCAGGCAGTTGATAAATTAATAAAAAATACTCAGAGGTTGGGGTGCCTGAGTGGCTCAGTCAGTTGAGTGTCTGACTTTGGCTCAGGTCATGATCTCACAGTTCGTGAGTTCAAGCCCCACATCGGGCTCACTGCAGTCAGCGCAGAGCCCACTTTGGATCCTCTGTCTCCCTCTCTCTCTGCCCCTTCTCTGTTCATGCTACCTCTCTATCTCTGTCAAAAATAAATAAACATTAAAAAAAATTATGTTAAAAAAATACTCAGAGGTGAAAAACCAAGTAAAAATGACAACCCAGATTGGTGAGTGAATCATTAAAGATAGCTTCCCTCATTGAGGGCAGTTGCCAAATTGGATGAACTTTAGGCTTTGGCTTTTGTGGCCTCTGGAAGCCAGGTGGACAGAGAAAAAAGCAAGATCCACCCAAAGGCCACCAGAAGGGAAGGAGATTAGCTGGTATTAATTCTGTTTATTATCCTATCTTGTCTAATGGAGACAAAAAAAAAAAATGTACAAGTAAACTTGTATGGGTCCAGTGGAAGTTAGTCTTTCAACAATAGGTGGGCAGAATAAAAGTTGTAAGAAATCATTGGTATTTCATCAGCCACCTTTTTTTATAAAGGCTACCCCTGGTTAAAAAATAACAAAGCAATATTTCATTAAGGAATTTTTTTCTCCCTTTGGTTCTTTAGTTACAGAAGAATTGCCTCCTTTCACTTTGCAGTGACCGGATCCTTCAAGATGTTCCATTCAACAGGCAAGTGATAGCCCTAGAACTTAAAATGGGGCAAAATCTGTCTTGGGCCATTTCTTACCAGTTGGGATATCCTTGGTGTACAGTTAATTAAGTGAATGGGGTTGTGCATTAACTTATGAAATGCTAACTCTACTTTCTCTAATTTAGTACTTTGACATTCCTGATAGCAGATTGGCCCCTGTTTTCATAGCCCTTTGCTTAAAAATGTATATTTTTATATTATGGTTTTTAGAATATCCACACAATATTGTAGGCTGAAGAAACTGAGGCATTGAGATTCCATGTCTTTTTTTTTTTAATTTTTTTTTTTTCAACGTTTATTTATTTTTGGGACAGAGAGAGACAGAGCATGAACGGGGGAGGGGCAGAGAGAGAGGGAGACACAGCATCGGAAACAGGCTCCAGGCTCTGAGCCATCAGCCCAGAGCCCGACGCGGGGCTCGAACTCGCAGACTGCGAGATCGTGACCTGGCTGAAGTCGGACGCTTAACCGACTGCGCCACCCAGGCGCCCCTAGATTCCATGTCTTGATCAGAGTTTTGTGTCTAATGACTACAAGGCTAGAAAGACTCAAGCCTTCTAGTTCTAGGTCCAGTGTTCTTTTCTCTGTATCATATCTCTTATTATTACTGTTATTTGATACTGAGTTATAGAAGAAACTTCTTAACCAGAGGTTAAGGGAGGTTAGATAGTTGGATTCAAATAAGCATAAACGATTCCCTTGTTTTCTAGGATACTGTGATTTGAGAGCTAAAAAGGTGATTTTTTTTGTCATCTTAATATTTTAAATATAATTTTTTAATGGTGGTATTTTGAAAAAATATATCTTATGGTTTTATGAAAAGTGTATATCTCAAGCAGCAATTTTACTGTGATTTACTTTTATTCAGGTAACAGTACACTGTTATCTGGCACAGCTGAGGAATGAGGTGTTCCATTTACTATTTCAAATAAATAGTTTGGATAAAAATATAACAACAGCTATCTCGTGTAGGTTACTAATTTTATTTTATAAATATTGAGCATCTGTACTGATTACACAAAGTCATATGTAGGAAGGACATAGTCACTCTCCTAAAAGAAAAGTATCAACTAACCGAAGATTTGGCAAATTTTTTTAAAGGGGCAGCAAATAATATTTTGGGCTTATGAGCCATAGGGTCTCTGTTGGAACTACTTAACTCTGCCAGTGTACCTACAAAGCAGTCATAGACAATATATAAAAAATGGGGATTTTACTATGTTTCAATAAAACTTTAGAAAACAGGCAGCTGGACCCACAGCTGTTAAAATCACTATATGTAGGCTACAGTTTACTTACCTCTGCTCTAGCCAATACACTCTGCTAGATTTGAGCTTCTTTGTGGTCAGAGATTGTGATTGGTTAATCTCTTTGTCTCTAGTGCTTAAGTGGATGTTTGGTGGATGAATGAATGAAAAATGAGTATAACAGAAGACAGAATTTTTCATAGAAGAAGATGACAGAATGCATTGGGCCCCCAAACGAGGAGGGAAAGATTTCATCTGATTGGTGATCATTAAAGATTTCATGTTAGTGATGGCATTTGAGATCATAAAGATAACAACTAACCTGTATAAAGCACTTCCTATTGCCAGATGCTATGCTAAATGTTTTACTTATGCTTATTCAGTCCTTACAGTCTTGTGAAATCGTTACTTTTGTAATCTTAATTTTATAGATGAAGAAACAGAGGCATAGAGAGGTTTAGTAGCTTTCTTAAGGTGATAAGATAGCAAGTAGCAGAATTTAGATTTAAATCCAGAATGGCTCCAGAACCTCTACTTTTTACATCCATGCTGTGTTGCTTTGAAGATGAGAGCTGGTTGAATTGACTGTTTTATGTTGTGGGAACTGCACAAATAAAGGCACAGAAGAAGTTGATAATAATACCAGTAAAAAATGACCTTTATTGAAAGCTTGGTATGTGCCAAGTTCTATACTAAATCTTAAGCTTTATGTGTAGTATCGTTTAATCCTCACAACAATCCTATAGAATAGATCTTATCATTTTGCAGGTGAAAAAATAGAAGTTCATAGCGATTAAGGAAATTGCCCTAGGTTCCCAAAGTTAGTAAGTGGTAGAAATGATACTTGAATCCAGACTGAATTCAGTGTGTGTGATATGCTTAATGACTTTATGGCATTGCTTCACATGGTAAAAGAGTTTATTTTATTATATCAGCAACATTAGGTAGAACTAAAATTCAAACCCCAAAATGCAAGGAAGTTCAGAATCTGTGCTGTTAACTATCAAGCTATCTTAACTCATAACTAGGGCATGTTTGGGGACTAACAAGCAGTAAGCATAGGGTAGGCAGGAAAAAAGATGTGAAAGTATGGGCCCATTGTTAGAGTCCAAAAATACTGTGAATACAGGAGTGACATCATAACTAAGTTTTCTGACAGATTTATGTATTACTGATGTGTAGACACAAATTGAAGGGAAAACAATGGAGGCAGAATGGCCCATTAGGAATCTATCATAAAACAATCAGAGATGGCCTTGGGAATAGAACGGAGGCAACAGTAAATTTGATGGAATTTGCACAGGAGTACTTTATATCACTATAATTCAGCCAGCATGTATTAAACACTGTTTGTATGTAAAGCTCTGTAATGAGTTCTTGGTAAAGAGGGCTAAATAGGATATGGTCCTTTACCCCAAGGAACAGGTGAGGCTACAGATAACCACAGCTCTCTGACAGAGTTACAAACAAATGCTAAGGAGCAGTGAGAAGGCAGTGATAAACTTGTCAAGGAAAGCTTCTCAGAGGAAGTGATATATGAGCTGAGTCTTGAAAGATGAAATTGTGGGTAAGATAATCAGATATATTCTGTGGTGGTGTCCTGATTTCTCTCCTGTCTCACACCCCACATTCAGTCCTTTGACAAAGCCAGTTATCTTCAAAATATATCTAGAATTCAACCATTTCTCTTCACTTCCATTTCTACCACTTGGACTGGGCTAAAAATGATTTCTGTCCTGAATCATGTGGTAGCCTCTGAACTGTTCTCTTTGCTTCTTTCTTTGCCTTCTTGAAGTTCATTTTATTTTATTTTTTTCAACGTTTTTTTATTTATTTTTGGGACAGAGAGAGACAGAGCATGAACAGGGGAGGGGCAGAGAGAGAGGGAGACACAGAATCGGAAACAGGCTCCAGGCTCCGAGCCATCAGCCCAGAGCCTGACGCGGGGCTCGAACTCACGGACCGCGAGATCGTGACCTGGCTGAAGTCGGACGCTTAACCGACTGCGCCACCCAGGCGCCCCTTGAAGTTCATTTTAAACACAGCTAATAGGATAATCCTATTAAAAATATAAGTCAGTTCATGTCATATCTCTGCTTAGGATCTTTCTATGGCTTTCCATCTCATCTGGAATAAAAGCTAATTCTTTACAAAGACTAAGATCTGGTCCCCCTGTTACCTCTGACCTCATCTCTTTTTAAAATTTTTTTAAATTAGTTAATTAATTAATTACATTTTTTTCTTTAATGACTTCATCTCTTGGTACTACACTTCTTGTTGTTCTCTCTGTTCTGGCCTCACTGGCTTCCATGCTATTTCTCAAAACCTCCAGGCATACTCCCTATTCAGGGTCCCTGTATCTACCTTTCCCTCTGCCTGGAATGCTTTTCCCCTAGATATCCACATGGCCAGCTCTCTTACTTCCTTAAAAGTTTCAGTGAGGCTTTTCCTAGTTACCGTACCTAAAATTCAACATTTCCTATCCTTTTTACCTGTTTACTCCTTTTTTCTCTATAGCATATACCATAGGTTTTACTTGTTTGGTTTATGATCTGGTGTCCATACTGCGATGTAAGCTCTATGAGAGTAGAGATATTTTCCTGTTTTGTTCACTACTCGATCTCCAGCACCGGGAACAATATCTGGAACAAAGCAGGGGCTCAATAAATGTTTGTGAATGAATGAATGAATATTTATTTCTGTTGTGCTAGGTACTGTAAGGAACCCAGACAAAACTCAATACAGTGTAGAAATCACTACAGAATAGAAATATGTTACAATCTAGAAAATGAATGCGGGATAGTTTTGATATTTTCCAAACTCTTGTTTCTTTACAAAGTTTCAGAATTAATAATGAGGCACCGGCTCCAGAACACGAAGTATAATTGTTATTCTGTATCAGTTAAGAGGAATTTTCCCTTTCTTTCGCACCTACCTGAATTGTAGCATCAGCTCAGCTAGAGCTGTAAGACTGTGCTTGAGCCTCCAGGATTCATTCATGAAACCCTCTTGTGTGTTTTCAGGTTTGAAGCAGCCAAGCTTGTCATGCAGTGGCTCTGCAACCATGAGGATCAAAACATGCAAAGGATGGCAGTTGCTATCATTTCCATCCTGGCTGCCAAGGTACCTGAACTCCTATGATTGAATAATTTTATGTAGGCAGCTATTTCCCATTACAGTTACTACTTCCCCCAAAATCTATATGCCAGAAAAGTTAGTACACCTCTTCGCCAGTCTGTTTGTTCAGTCTACATTCAATATTGCAGAACTGCATGTTAATCAAAGATTTTAGTCTGACCTTTAGAGTTTGTTACAGTGAATGATATTAAACTGACACTAACTAGGGGCGCCTGGGTGGCTTGGTCAGTTAAGCGTCCGACTTCGGCTCAGGTCATGATCTCGCGGCCCGTGGGTTCGAGCCCCGCGTCGGGCTCTGTGCTGACCGCTCAGAGCCTGCAGCCTGTTTCAGATTCTGTGTCTCCCTCTCTCTGACCCTCCCCTGCTCATGCTCTGTCTCTCTCTGTCTCAAAAATAAATAAACGTTAAAAAAATAAATAAATAAACTGACACTAACTAGTGAGTTCTTGGACATTTACTTTGTCATCTGCTTGCTTACAGCTTTCTACAGAACAAACTGCACAGCTTGGTGCTGAACTCTTCATTGTCAGGGTAAGTCTGTTATACCCTCTATGCAGATCATCAGAGAGTTTTCATTTTCATTGTTTTCAGGCAGTGTTGTGTTATCTTCTGGTATTTCATTACTTTTAACTGGATGTATTCACTTATTTTCATAGAGGTAGCTTTATTCCCTAACAGAGGTGGAAAGAGCCTTGAACTAGGAGTCCGATGACCTAGGATCTAACTTGTAAACTCAGTTTGTCAATTTAGACAAATTATGTGAACCATTGGAACCTAAATAAGCCTTAAGATCCTATCTAGTTCTAAAATTCTGTTATTTTGTTATTTATGAAGAAAATGTAGACACTGCCTTAGGCATAAGATTGTGCTACATGCTTTGGGGGGAAAAGATAATTTAGATAACTGACAAATGATTTTGCTTGCTTACACTCAGTTGAGGAGATGATATAGTGAACAATGAAAAGTTTAAAAGCTTTAAAGAAAATAAACAGTGTTCTTGGGAAGAGTGGAGGAAAGCAGTCCACTTCAGAGTTTCTTGTTACAATCCTGTCATGATGTATGTGAACAATAATGGTAGATAGAAAAGGCAAATGAAAGACTTCCCCTTTTTAAGATTTTATTTTTAAGTAATCTCTACACCTGACATGGGGCTCAACCCACAAGAGTCACACGCTTTACCGGCTGAGCCAGCTGGGCACCCCGAAAGATTCCCTTTTTTTACGATTTACGAGTTATGTATATAATGAGAAAGTCATTCCTTTGATAAATATGTATAGGATACTTAGCAAATTTCTACCACCTTACTAGATGAGGGATTCACATCGAATTATATCTATAATTTCTGTTCATAAGAGTAGTCTGTCTATAAGAAGTAGTAGAGAAAATAGTTATGTAGACATGGTTGTAATATAATCTACTAAGTATAATAATAGCAATATGAGTGAAAATAGTAATGTAAAGAGAGGAGAATGCTGTTGATGGTATGATGGAAAGAGTAGGAATTCTGGAGTCAACATATCTGGGTTTATTCCTAATTTTATCACTTACTAGCTGTAGTTTCTATAAACTACCTTATACAGTTATTATGAAGATTAAATGAAAAGGAAATTAAGATTAATTGAAGGGGTGGTGCCTGACCGGCTGTCAATAGAGCATGTGACTCTTATCTTGGGGTCATTAGCTCAAGCCCCACATGGAGCATAGGGCTTACTTTAAAAAAAAATTAAGAAGGAATATATGCTAAGTACTTAGCACAAAATACAATATATGTTAGATAAGTAGAAAAGGATGCTACGTTTACTTAGTTTTTACTATTTTCAGGAATGATATTTTTAGTTTTAAATATGGCTATTTATTGCTATGTATGTGTTTCAGTAATTTTGGCTGGAGGTATAAAGATTTTAAGGAAGTCATCCACTTACATGCTTTGGGGGAAAATTAAGCTTAGTTTAAGCGGAAATTAGTAGCAGTAGTAGTGGTAATCACTAGCTTTTTTTTTTCTTTTTTTGAAGCTCTTAATTATCATCCACAATTTGCACATGAGGAATCAAAGAATTAAATTAGCAAACAAGGTTACACAGATGCAAATTCTAGTACCACACTCTTAGGCACTATGCTTATTAAGTTACATAATTGCACCTAGATATTTTTGTTTCTTAAAAAATTTTTCCTGAATTGTATGTAATGTTAAGTAATAGTGTTCATTAATGTTTTCTTGTATCTGTTTGAGCAGAGCACCCTTCCCCCCCCCCCCAAATTATTATCTAAAAATGGAGTTATGGGTGCCTTATCTAGGTCTCAAAACATTCACTTTTCAAACTTAGTTTCATTTCTCCTTCTCCCCCTCCACTTTTTTTATCCCAGGATCTGAAATGAATATATGCTATGACTGATTGGGTAAGACAGTTTGTCCTAAGCTTTAATCATTTTGCGTTTTATTTTATTTACAGGGTATTACATTTTAGGGATGATGAGAATAATAAAGGATTTCTGAAGATCCTATATATTTTTTCCTGTTGAAGGAAAAATCTGATCCAAGAAGCTGGTTGTTGTACTTATAAAAACCTTTCTAGGAAATGTTTTAAGCCACAAGACCAATCCTCATGACTTGTGATTATTACCACCAATTGTAGTAACAGCTTAGTGATAAGAAATTCATTGTATTTTCCTTCTTTCAGCAACTTCTTCAAATAGTGAAGCAGAAAACCAATCAAAATTCAGTGGACACTACTTTGAAGTTTACTTTGAGTGCACTTTGGAACCTCACAGATGAATCTCCAACCACTTGCAGACATTTTATTGAAAACCAAGGGTTAGAACTCTTCATGCGGGTTCTAGAGGTTAGAATGGGAATTTAGCCTATAGTTTTGACATTGATTGATTAAAATATTCACTTATTATATTTGATTCTTTACGTAGTTATAGGTTTTTCGTTCTTTTTACAGTCTTTCCCAACTGAGTCATCCATTCAACAGAAAGTTCTAGGACTTTTGGTAAGATATAAATATTTCCTGCTAAATTCCAAGCTGTAATTAATTATTTTTCTTCTGAGATAATACATTGAAAGTTGTTTCTCTATTTGTAAACACTTAATGACATCAGAAAATATATACAATATAATAAAGTGGAAAAAAAAAAAAGCAGGCCATAAAACAATGTATACATATTAGGATTTTCACCACATTAAAAAGAAAAATATAAATTACATAATTTTCTCTATATTTTTTGGAATAATACAAAGCTTTATAGTGGGCCAATTTTACTTTTATAATCAGGGGGGGAAATATTAAAAAATCTCACTAGGGGCGCCTGAGTGGCTCAGCCGGTTGAGCATCTGACTTCGGCTCAGGTCATGATCTCGTGGTTCGTGAGTTCGAGCCCCGCTTCGGGCTCTGGGCTGACAGCTCAGATCCTGGAGCCCACCTCAGATTCTGTGTCTCCCTCTGTCTGCCTCTCCGCTGCTTGCACTCTGTCTCTCGCATTGTCTCAAAAATAAATAAACATTAAAAAAAAAAAAAAATCTCACTAAATTGTAAGTGTTCTCCATGCTGTGTTTGGTAATTAATAATTACTACTTAAAAGACTGCTTAACAAATTAGATATTCCAAGGGCACATGGGTGGCTCAGTCAGTTAAGTGTCCCAACTCTTGATTTCAGCTCAGGTCATGATCTCACAGTTTGTGAGTTCCAGCCCGGCATAGGGTGAGTTCGAGCCAGCTTCTGGTGATCCCAAGCCCTGTTTCCAGTGAGCTCTGAGCCCTGCAACGGGTGAGCTCAGGCCCTGCAGCAGGTGAACTTGAGTCCTGCTTCAGGCTGCAAGCTGACAGTGTGGAGCCTGCATGGGATTCTCTCTCTCCCTCTCTCTGCCCCTCATGGGATTCTCTTTTTACCTCTCTCTCTGCCCCTTGTTCACTCATGCTCTCTCTCTCTCTCTCAAAAATAAACAAACTAAAAAAAAAAGAGCTTAAATCACACACACAAAAAATTAAAAAAACATAGTGAGCCCTCTAGGATTTGAGATAAAGGTGAAGGATCAAATGTTTTGTTAACTTTAATCACTGCAACATTAGAAACATGCCTGTGTGGTAAAAGCTCTTTTTAGAGCAGATCTGTGCTTTTGAGGAATTAGATCATGGGAGGCATAGATTAGTGAGTAAAATATATATACATCAGTGTTTGTTTTATAGATGCAAGAGATGAGATACTGAGCAATGAGAGATGGATTTTGGGGAAAGCTAAGGGCTGGCATTTAAAGAAGACCTATCTGTTCACTGTAGCTTCAGGTTAATATAAAGTAGAAAATGTAAAAAGACCTAAATTCCCAGAAATAGGGAAGTATTAAATAAATTAAGGTATTTGATTATTTTATTCAGAGTTCATAGGGATTATTAGATACAGAAGTTGGTTCACATCACCACAAGAGGAAAGGTGGAATTTATTTTAAGTATTCCATAAGGCTTTAAGAGAGCTTCCATAGGGCTTTAAAAATGCTTTTTTTAATTTCAAAAAGAATACATGCTTATTATAACTAGTGAAACAGTGCAAAAGTGTATTTGAAAAGCTTAAGACTCTGTCCCCAGACTTCAATCATTTTCATTTCCATGAGGTAGTTAATATTAATACAACCTGGTGTGCTTTCTTCCAGATCTTTCTCCATTACTTTGTGTTTGAATTTTTTTTTTCAATAACCTATTTTGAAATATTGCATCTAAATTTTTTGTGGTCAGAGAACATACTTTGATGTGAGTCCTTTAGAATTTATTGAGACTTGTGTATGACCCAGAATATGATCTTTGTAAATGTTCCGTGTGTAGTATGGAGCCTGCTTTGGATTCTCTCTCTCTTTCTCTCTTTGCCCTACCCCCCGCACATGCACACATGGGTCCATGCACTCTCTCTCTCAGTAAATAAAACGTTAAGAAAGAAGAAAAATGAATGGAAATGCCTTTTCATATTTGAATATGTGAGATTAGAGAGGAGCGATGATTAATCATTGATGCTGGTGGAAAAATAGATTATACACATTCATGTAGTGTATAGTTAAACTTGTCTCTTCTACCCTCTTTTTCATAGTTGAAGAAGAAACTTGTTAGTCATTACAGAGAATACATTTGGACATGATGCCTTCCACTTTCATTTATTATAAAATGACTTAAGCTAAGGAACAAGTAGTCTCTTAATAATCCAAAGTTCAGTGTTTTGGTTCCTAAGAAATGGAATCAACATGTTAGGAAGAAAATTATTGTTTCATAGTAGATCAAATTAAGTTTTAAGAATGAGGATTAATCTTCAGAGCAGTATGTTAAGTTGGATCTTAGATCCTTTAGACCCATAGTCTACATTGGAAACCCCTCAGTTGTTTCCCATGCGAACAGAGGTCTTCCTTATGTACTGTGTAAGGAAGCCATCACACCCCAAGCCCAGATAAAACGTCTACCTTATATAGGCCAGCAGTCAAACTTTGGCATTCAGTGGAGGTCTAAGGCTGTGAAATTTTTAAGACACAAATTACTATAATGAGGGGTGGCTGGCTGGCTTAGTTGGTAGAGCACGTGACTCTTGATATCAGGGTTGTAGGTTCAAGCCCCATGTTAGGTGCAGAGATTACTTAAAAATAAAAAATCTTAAAAAACGATCACTATATTGCTCAAAGGGATGCTTTTTTGCCTTCATTTTATTTATGCTCTCCACATTATTCAGAGCTGCTAATCCCTTTGTCCTTTTGATACACTCACCCCTCTCTGCTTTCTTGATAACCAAACTTTCCTGGTTTTTCTTCAACCTCTGTTACTGTTGCTTCTCAGCTTGGAGTTTCTCCAGACCACACAGATGGTATAAATTTGAACTACAATCTTGCATGAGGACAGTCCATTATTGAAAATGGCAAGAGAAGACTTTTCCTTTTAGGCCAGATCCCAGATTACAATAGGCCTCTTTTTCATTCACCTATGTCAGTCTACTCTTTTTCTGAGGTGTGATACTTTGAAAGTCCTTGTCTTATATGTGAAGTCTTAGTTCCAGTTTTTAGCCTTACTTTCTGCCTTTGCATGGCTATTAAAACCAGTGCTCTTGACTCTACAAGTCAGTGATGGCCTGTTACTGCTCTGGTTTGGTTCCCTATTTGCTTTTTATCCCAGCAGGTTACATATTTAAAGGTTGTTGGGTCACCTAGGTGGCTCAGTCAGTTAAGTGTCTGACGCTTGATTTTGGCTCAGCTCATGATCAAGTCTTAGTTCATGGGATCAAGCCCCACATCCAACCTCTGTGCTGGCAGCACGGAGCCTGCTTTAGATTCTCTCTCTCCCTCTCTCTCTGCCCACTGACCCCCTTGTGCTCACATGCTCTCTCAAATAAATAAACATTTTGAAAATAAATAAACAAACAAACAAATAAATAAAGGTTGTTAGCTGTTTTCCCACTATCACTTCTAGATATTTTATAGCAGGGGATTTTTTAGGTTATCCACCTCATCATTTTGCCTGAAAAAGGAACTCACTACTGTTTCTGTATTATTTTATTGTTTTGGGAGGAGAGAAAATAAATCACCCATAAACACACTGTGCTAACATAACAAAAGTCTTCACCTTTTATGTATGTGCAGATACATGTTTTTTTTTTTAATGTTTATTTATTTTTGAGACAGACAGAGAACGCGCGTGGGCACAAGTCAGGGAGGGGAGAGAGAAGAAGACAGATTATCTGAAGTGGGCTCTGCACTGACAGATGAGGGGCTCATACTCACAAACTGTGAGATCATGACCTGAGCCAAAGTCAGACACTTAACCAATTGAGCAACCCAGGCGCCCCTGCAGATACGTGTTTAAATTGTTACAATCTCTGTTCCTTCTTAGAATACAAATGGTCATTTAGCCATTATGCATATTACTTCAATTTTTATATCTTCTTTTTTTCCAGAATAATATAGCTGAAGTGCAAGAATTGCATTCTGAATTAATGTGGAAGGATTTTATAGACCACATCAGTAGCCTCCTGCATAGTGTTGAAGTGGAAGTCAGTTACTTTGCAGCTGGAATTATTGCCCATTTAATATCTAGAGGTGAACAAGCTTGGACATTGAGCCGTAGCCAGAGGAATTCTCTTCTGGATGATCTGGTAAGGTCATTTGGTGTTTTCTAGAAGCATACAAACAAACATTCATCGTAGTTAAGCTATCAGAGTTTCATAATGCAATAATGCAGTGCTGAATAAATATTGTATTCTTTCTTGTGTGTCTTGTGTCTTGCAGCATTCAGCTATTTTGAAATGGCCAACTCCAGAGTGTGAGATGGTAGCATACAGGTAATTAGCAAGATAATTAATATTAAGCCCTTAACCTAGTCATTTCGCTTGCTTGGAGATTATTCCTACCAGGTGTATAATGTATTTTCCCTCAGGCATCTATCTTCTTACTGGTTTTAAAAGGATTGAAATATTTTCACTTTTTTCTGTTACCTGTCATTCATCATTTCTTCTTTCATTTCACATTTATTAAAGAAAGTGCCAAGGACCTGTTCTATGCTCTTGAAATTCAAAGATGAGTAAGACATGTTGCCTACATTGAAGAGGCAGAGGAGAGAATAGGTGAACTAGAAGATAAAATTATGGAAAAAGAGGAAGCTGAGAAAAAGAGAGATAAAAAATCCAGGAGTAAGGGGAAAATTAGAGAACTAAGTGATGCACTAAAAGAAATAATCTACGCATAATTGGCATTCCAGAGGAGGAAGAGGGAGGGAAAGGTGCTGAAGGTGTACCTGAAGAAATAATAGCTGAGAACTTCCCTGATCTGGGGAAGGAAAAAGGCATTGAAATCCAAGAGGCACAGAGAACTCCCTTCAGACGTAACTTGAATCGATCTTCTGCACAACATATCATAGTGAAACTGGCAAAATACAAGGATAAAGAGAAAATTCTGAAAGCAGCTAGGGATAAATGTGCTCTAACATATAAAGAGAAACAGATAAGACTCGTGACGGATCTCTCTACTGAAACTTGACAGGCCACAAAGGAATGGCAGGAAATCTTCAATGTGATGAACAGAAAATATATGCAGCTGAGAATCCTTTATCCAGCAAATCTGTCATTTAGAATAGAAGGAGAGATAAAGGTCTTCCCAAACAAACAAAAGCTGAAGGAATTCGTCACCACTAAACCAGCCCTACAAGAGATCCTAAGGGGGACCCTGTGAGACAAAGTACCAGAGACAACGCTACAAGCATGAAACCTACAGACATCACAATGACTCTAAACTCATATCTTTCTATAATAACACTGAATGTAAATGGACTAAATGCACCAACCAAAAGACATAGGGTATCAGAATGGATAAAAAAATAAGACCCATCTATTTGCTGTCTACAAGAAACTCATTTTAGACCTGAGGACACCTTCAGATTGAAAGTGAGGGGATGATGAACTATTTATCATGCTACTGGAAGTCAAAAGAGAGCTGGAGTAGCCATACTTATATCAGACAAACTAGACTTTAAATTAAAGGCTGTAACAAGAGATGAAGAAGGGCATTATACAATAATTACAGGGTCTATCCATCAGGAAGAGCTAACAATTATAAATGTCTATGCACCGAATATGGGAGCCCCCAAATATATAAAACAATTACTCACGAACATAAGCAACCTTATTGATAAGAATGTGGTAATTGCAGGGGACTTTAACACCCCACTTACAGCAATGGATAGATCATCTAGACACATGGTCAATAAAGAAACAAGGGCCCTGAATGATACATTGGATCAGATGGACTTGACAGATATATTTAGAACTCTGCATCCCAAAGCAACAGAATATACTTTCTTCTCGAGTGCACATGGAACATTCTCCAATATCACATCCTGGGTCACAAAACAGCCCTTCATAAGTATAAAAGAACTGAGATCATACCATGCACACTTTCAGATCACAATGCTATGAAGCTTGAAATCAACCACAAGAAAAAGTCTGGAAAACCTCCAAAAGCATGAAGGTTAAAGAACACCCTACCAAAGAATGAATGGGTAAACCAGGCAATTAGAGAAGAAATTTAAAAATATATGGAAACAAACAAAAATGAAAATACAACAATCCAAACACTTTGGGATGCAGCAAAGGCAGTCCTGAGAGGAAAATACATTGCAATCCAGGCCTATCTCAAGAAACAAGAAAAATCCCAAATACAAAATCTAACAACACACCTAAAGGAAATAGAAGCAGAACAACAAAGACAGCCTAAACCCAGCAGAAGAAGAGGAATAATAAAGACCAGAGCAGAAATAAACAATATAGAATCTAAAAAAACTGTAGAGCAGATCAACGAAACCAAGAGTTGTTTTCTTGAAAAAATAAACAAAATTGATAAACCTCTAGCCAGGCTTCTCAAAAAGAAAAGGGAGATGACCCAAATAGATAAAATCATGAATGAAAATGGAATTATTACACCAATCCCTCAGAAATACAAGCAATTATCAGGGAATACTATGAAAAACTATATGCCAACAAACTGGACAACCTGGAAGAAATGGACAAATTCCTAAACAGCCACACACTTCCAAAACTCAATCAGGAGGAAATAGAAAGCTTGAACAGACCCATAACCAGTGGAGAAATTGAATCAGTTATCAAAAACTTCCCAACAAATAAGAGTCCAGGACCAGATGGCTTCCCAGGGGAGTTCTACCAGACGTTCAAGGCAGAGATAATACCTATCCTTCTCAAGCTATTCCAAGAAATAGAAAGGGAAGGAAAACTTCCAGACTCATTCTATGAAGCCAGTATTACTTTGATTCCTAAACCAGACAGAGACCCAGTAAAAAAAGAGAACTACAAGCCAATATCCCTGATGAATATGGATACAAAAATTCTCAATAAGATACTAGCAAATCGAATTCAACAGCATATAAAAAGAATTATTCACCATGATCAAGTGGGATTCATTCGTGGAATGCAGGGCTGGTTCAACATTTGCAAATCAATCAACGTGATATATCACATTAATAAAAGAAAAGATGAGAACCATATGATCCTGTCAATCGATGCAGAAAAAGCATTTGACAAAATTCAGCATCCTTTCTTAATAAAAACCCTCGAGAAAGTTGGGATAGAAAGAACATACTTAAACACCATAAAAGCCATTTATGAAAAGCCCACAGCTAACATCATCCTCAATGGGGAAAAACTGAGAGCTTTTTCCCTGAGATCGGGAACACGACAGGGATGTCCACTCTCACCGCTGTTGTTTAACATAGTGTTGGAAGTGCTAGCATCAACAATCAGACAACAAAAGGAAATCAAAGGCATCAAAATTGGCAGAGATGAAGTTAAGCTTTCACTTTTTGCAGATGACATGCTATTATACATGGAAAATCTGATAGACTCCACCAAAAGTCTGCTAGAACTGATACATGAATTCAGCAGTTGCAGGATACAAAATGAATGTACAGAAATCAGTTGCATTCTTATACACTAATAATGAAACAACAGAAAGACAAATAAAGAAACTGATCCCATTCACAATTTCACCAAGAAGCATAAAATACCTAGGAATAAACCTGACCAAAGATGTAAAAAATCTGTATGCTGAAAACTATAGAAAGCTTATGAAGGAAATTGAAGAAGATATAAAGAAATGGAAAAACATTCCGTGCTCATGGGTTGGAAGAATAAATATTGTCAAAATGTCAATACTACCCAAAGCTATCTACACACTCAATGCAATCCCAATCAAAATTGCACCAGCATTCTTCTCGAAGCTAGAACAAGCAATCCTAAAACTCCTATGGAACCATAAAAGGCCCCGAATAGCCAAAGTAATTTTGAAGAAGAAGACCAAAGCAGGAGGCATCACAATCCCAGACTTTAGCCTCTACTACAAAGCTTTAATCATCAAGACAGCATGGTATTGGTACAAAACAGACACATAGACCAATGGAATAGAATAGAAACCCCAGAACTAGACCCACAAAAGTATGGCCATCTAATCTTTGACAAAGCAGGGAAGAATATCCAATGGAAAAAAGACAGTCTCTTTAACAAATGGTGCTGGAAGAACTGGACAGCAACATGCAGAAGGTTGAAACTAGACCACTTTCTCACACCATTCACAAAAATAAACTCAAAATGGATAAAGGACCTGAATGTGAGACAGGAAACCATCAAAACCCTAGAGGAGAAAACAGGAAAAGACCTCTCTGACCTCAGCCGTAGCAATTTCTTACTCGACACATCCCCAAAGGCAAGGGAATTAAAAGCAAAAATGAACTATTGGGACCTCATGAAGATAAAAAGCTTCTGCACAGCAAAGGAAACAATCAACAAAACTAAGAGGCAACCAACGGAATGGGAAAAGATATTTGCAAATGACATATCGGACAAAGGGCTAGTATCCGAAATGTATAAAGAGCTCACCAAACTCCACACCCGAGAAACAAATAATCCAGTGAAGAAATGGGCAGAAGACATGAATAGACATTTCTCTAAAGAAGACATCCGATGGCCAACAGGCACATGAAAAGATGCTCAACGTCGCTCCTCATCAGGGAAATAATCAAAACCACACTCAGATATCACCTCACGCCAGTCAGAGTGGCCAAAATGAACAAATCAGGAGACTACAGATGCTGGAGAGGATGTGGAGAAACAGGAACCCTCTTGCACTGTTGGTGGGAATGCAAACTGGTGCAGTTGCTCTGGAAAACAGTGTGGAGGTTCCTCAAAAAATTAAAAACAGACCTACCCTATGACCCAGCAGTAGCACTGCTAGGAATTTACCCAAGGGATACAGGAATACTGATGCATAGGGGCACTTGTACCCCAATGTTTATAGCAGCACTCTCAACAATAGCCAAATTATGGAAAGAACCTAAATGTCCATCAAGTGATGAATGGATAAAGAAATTGTGGTTTATATACACAATGGAGTACTACGTGGCAATGAGAAAGAATGAAATATGGCCCTTTGTAGCAACGTGGATGGAACTGGAGAGTGTGATGCTAAGTGAAATAAGCCATACAGAGAAAGACAGATACTATATGTTTTCACTCTTATGTGGATCCTGAGAAACTTAACAGGAACCCATAGGGGAGGGGAAGGAGAAAAAAGAGAGAGAGAGGTTAGAGTGGGAGAGAGCCAAAGCATAAGAGACTCTTAAAAACTGAGAACAAACTGAGGGCTGATAGGGGGTGGGAGATGGGTATTGAAGAGGGCATCTTTTGGGATGAGCAGTGGGTGTTGTATGGAAACCAATTTGACAATAAATTTCATATATTTAAAAAAAAAAGATGAATCCAATAAACTAATCTGGAAAAAAAAAAAAGACATGTTGCCTGCAGACAAGAACCTTACAGCCTAGTGAGAGACACCAAATGTGAATCAGACATAATTCACTATTAAGCTAGTTATATACATAGGATGCTATGAAATTAAAGATGACAGTACTTAAATGCAATGGAAAATGGTAAAAAGCTTCCAGAGGAAGTAAATTTTGAGCTGAATTTTGAGAGATAACTAAGTAGGGGCAGAAGATTTTAGGAAGAAGAGATAATGTCTTAATGCAAAGAGGTCCAGGACAAGATGATACACTGAAAGAACTAGAAGTAGCACCAGGTTAGTTTGGGGAAACAGTTTGTGATAATTTCTTAAAGTGCATATTGGATGCCTCACTGTTTATGATAGGTGACTTCAGAGCTAAGTTACTAATTTCCTGAAGGACTCCATATTGCCATATAAATAACATTATTGCATCTTATTTTTGTTCTCTACTTCACAAATGCTAATAGTGCCAACATTTTTGATTCCCCCAACTTATGTTCTATCTATTTTGGAGCAGAAGGCAGAGGCCTGGTAGAAATTGAAAGGCTGGTATTCACTTTCGTGGTGTTCTACCAGATAGTTGCCAATTAACTCCTCCTTTTCTCAGTTTCCAAAACAAGGTCTGTTGTTCTTAAATGTTTATCTTCAATACCAAAAGAGTATTTCCAAAAAAATATTTCTGCCAGTACCTTGTTCTGATCACCTTCCAACTTTTGTACCAAAACTTTATATGAATATGATCCTTTCTCAAGTGTCTCAAGACAAGGAAAAAATGCTCTATAATTCATGTATATTAGTTTAAAAATAGTTGGATGAAATTTCTAGTATGAAAAGCTCAGGAATTATTGCTTTAGAAATGACACTAAGTATAGGATGTAACTTTATTTTTTTTCTTTTGAAACTTTAGGTCCTTTAATCCATTTTTCCCTTTACTTGGCTGTTTCACAACACCAGGAGTCCAGCTATGGGCAGTTTGGGCCATGCAACATGTCTGCAGCAAGAATCGTATGTACCAAAAAGAGAACTATGTTTTTCTTTTTCAAGTGATATTCTCCTTACACAAGAAAGCCATTTCTAAATAGTATATTTAAAAAAAATTTTTTTTTTTACCTTTGTTTATTTTTGAGAGACAGAGACGGAGCACAAGTAGGGGAGGGGCAGAGAGAGAGGGAGACACAGAATCCGAAGCAGGCTGCAGGCTCCGAGCTGCCAGCACAGAGTCCAACGTGGGGCTCGAACTCACAAATCGCGAGATCATGACCTGAGCCGAAGTCGGATGCCTAACCGACTAAGCCACCCAGGCGCCCTTTAAGTGGTATATTGAAGTGATTTTTTTTTTTTTTAAGGACACAGTTTTTAAAAGACACAATATAAGAACCTTTAGGGGTGCCTGGCTGGCTCAGTTGGTAGAGAATGCAACTTTTGATCTCAGGATCATGAGTTCAAGCCCCACCCACACTGGGTGCAGAGATTACTTAAGAGAGAATCTTAGGTTATAAACTAAATTTATTCTTTCAGAATTATCTCAGTAATACTAGATACTGAATAACAGTGATGAATGAGACACTGTTCTGACGTCATGGAGTATAAAAATTAGGTTCCTACATGGGGTGCCTGGGCGGCTCAGTTGGCTAAACGTCTGACACTTGACCTCAGCTCAAGTCATGATCTCAGGTTGTGAGTTCAAGCTCCCATGCTGGGCCTTTAAAAAAAAAAAAAAAAAAGGAGCCTATAGTGAGTCCATCTGCTAATCAAAAGTTTTAAGGTGATCCAGTGATTATGGTACATTTCAGTGCCCAGTCCTCATCCACACAAAACTTCATTGTTTAAGACACTGCTGTCTGCACTCATGGTCTCTGGAGAAGCAAGAATTTGGATCAGATTCCATATTATTCTTTTTTGAGGGTTATGATACAACTCTTTGTTGGTTATTTATTAATAAAATTCATTCCATTAAATGATTTGAAACACTGCAGAAAAAACATTTTAATAGTAGAAACATTTTAATACAGTATAAATTAAAATATTTGAAATTAGGGGTGCCTGGGTGACTCAGTCGATTGTGTCTGACTTCGGCTCAGGTCACGATCTTGGGGTTTGTGGATTTGAGCCCCACGTCAGGCTCTGTGCTGACAGCTCAGAGCCTGGAGCCTGCTTCAGATCTGTGTCTCCCTCTCTTTCTGTTCCTCCCCCACTCATGCTCTGTCTCTCTCTCTCTCTCTCTCTCCCTCAAAAATAAATACACATTAAAAACATTTTTTTTTTTAGTATTTAAAATTAGAGATCAGGACCAAGGAAAAATAATTGGAAAAGAAATTAAAGGTTATAGGGAAAATAGTAGAATATAAATATATAGACCATACATGGTGATTCATGTTCTTTCTGTGGCTGGGCTGCAAATAATCAGCTACATAGTTCTCTTTACATATAAGGAGGAAATACCATTCCATATCCTTACAGGGAATTAAAGCTTTTCTGGGCAATTAACTACAAATTAAAATTTTTTTTACGGAACCTCAATAGGGATGATATTATAAATGGACTCATATAGGAAGTGTGAGAGTTGTTTTTAACAATAGTGATGTAGTAAATAGCAGTAACATCTTACAAGATACCTTCTTATTCTTTGATGAAAACTCAGTGCATAACACAAAAAGGCAATTCAGTGAAAGCTCTTTTATGTGAGATACACAGAGGACAGGGGTTTAGGGAATAGGATGTGATAGAGAAAACTGCCTTGTACCCAGCTAAACTTCTACCTCGGAGCTTTTTTGTTGTTGTTGTTAAATTTTTTTTTTTTAACGTTTTATTTATTTTTGAGACAGAGAGAGACAGAGGATGAATGGGGGAGGGTCAGAGAGAGGGAGACACAGAATCTGAAACAGGCTCCGGGCTCTGAGCTGTCAGCACAGAACCCGACCCGGGGCTTGAACTCACTGACCGCGAGATCATGACCTGAGCCAAAGTCGGCCGCTTAACCGACTGAGCCACCCAGGCGCCCCTACCTGGAAGCTTTTCTGACCCCTCCTACTATATTCCCCAGTTCATTCATAGACACTTCCTCTGGGGTGCCTGGGTGGCTCAGTCAGTTAAGCTTCTAACTCCTGGTTTTCACTCAGGTCATGATCTCATGATTTGTGAGTTTGAACCCTACATCAGGCTCTGTGCTGATGATGAGGAGCCTGCTTGGGATTTTCTCTCTCTCCCTCTCTCTTTGCCCCAGTCACACTGTCTCCCCCTGTCTATCTCAAAATAAATAAGCTTAAAAAAATTGAGACTGCCTCAATAGCTATATTAAACTGCCTCTGATCCAAAAATTTCCTCCTTTTATTGTCCTTACAGGTTCTGAGAACTCCCTAGTTTCTTAACAGCCTATCACATAAGTATTTATTTTTGTTATTACTTTTAAGTGTTGATGTTCTTTTAAGTTTATTCTGTGGATGATCCTCCCGAAAAATTTATTCCAAAATGCACTGTAGGGGTGCCTGTCTGGCTCAGTCAGTAGACCATGTGACTCTTGATCTTGGGGTTGTGAGTTCGAGCCCCCTGTTGAATGTAGAGATTATTTTAAAAAAAATGAAAATAAACAAAATGCACTGTAATTGGGGAATGTTAGAATATTTATCTCCAACTCAAGTAGTTTAGGTTTCTATATTCCTGCTTCCCTGGCTTATTTTGTTTATATTTAAATGGAATTGACTTCTCAGTTTGCATTAAAAGTTCTAATGCTGCTTATAGCTTTTAATAATTAAGAGATAGTATAGCATAGTAGCAAAAGCACACAGGAATCTACCTGGATTCAAATCATGTTCCAGCACTTATGTATGACATCTTGAAGAAATCAGTAAGCCTGGGGCCGCAGTTTCACATTTGTTAAATGGGAATAATAATAGTACCTATATCACACATTATAATGAGTATTTTCCCGTATTTTAGAAAGTTTTTGACAACATGATTTTTAGTAATCACTTAATCTTTATTGTATGGTATATTAGTTTCCTAGTACTACCATAACAAAGTACCACATGTGGGTGACTTAAAACAACAGGAATGTTTGTCTTTCCATTCTGGAGGCTTGAAGTCTAAAATCAAGGTGTCTTTAGGGCCATACTTTCTGGGACAGCTCTAGGGAAGAATTCTTCCTTGCTTCTTCTAGCTTCTGGTGTGTGCTACCAATCCTTAGCATTCCTTGGTATGCTACCAAGGAATCACACACGCATCACTCCTGTCCGATGACCATCTTGTCCACATGTCTTCACATTGTTTTCTGTGCATATGTTTCTGTGTCCAAATCTTCCCTTTTCATAAAAGAACACCAGTCATAATGGATTAAGGTCCACTCTAATGACTTCATCTTAACTAATTATATTAGCAACAACTCGATTTCCAAATAAAGTCACATTCTGAAGTACTGGAGATTAGGACTTTAACCTGTGCTTTTGGGGGACATAACCCTTAATACATTCCTCTATACTTAATAAATGAACTTAGCAGTAATTTATATAGCCACTTCCCTATTGATCAACATTTAAGTAGTCTACCTTTTAATTTTAAAATTATATCCAAGCACTTGTTTGAGAGATATTCATCAGACCGTTATTTACAATAGCAATTAAGTTTAAGTAACCTAGAGGTCCAGCAATAGATAAATGTGAAGTAATGTTGAAATACCCAGACAATGGTATATTTGTATGTTATTAGTAAAGAAGACATGATAGAAAATATTATATAAGCAGAAATTTATACTCTGGGGGCCATGACAGAGTAACTTGTACCAGACTCGCCCTCTAACCATTAATACTAGAAAACACAGGGTGGGAAAGATTTGGAACAAGTCTTTCTAGACAGTAGGCAAAAGGCAGCAAAGATTCCCATCCCTGAAAGAGAACCAAGTACAGCACAGCAATTTCACTGACCTGAGGAGATAAGTTTGGTGAGATTGAGGTATCGGACAAAATGTATGGAATTTATAAGGCAGAGTAATGCAGAGGTGAAAGCTACATCTAGAAGAGACTCCAGAAATCTTAAAGGTTTCTTGAGTTTTTGTCTGATTAGTGAGCTGTGAATGTCTAGGATGAGACTCCTTGAGGTCTGAGAAAGAACAAATACCAAGGAGTGGCTAACTGAACAACACTTGGAGCTCACACAGGGTTTGGAAATACTAGACTTCCTAACACTGGAAAGAACTTAACACCCAGGGCATTCAGTATAGATGCTAGAAGAGATTAAACTAGCCCTAAAATAAAGGCTTCTCTAGGGTGACACTAACACAGCTTAAAAACAAGTTTGAAATGGTTAAGTTGCTCTGAAAATAAATTAACTTTCTGCCGGAGAAAAACTAAGCACTCTTTTAAAAAAAGAACAAAATCTAGCCTAACTCAACAACATGTTTAGTATCTGATAAAAATTGCTAGATGAGGGAAGAAGCAGGAAAATGTGACCCATAACCAGAAGAAAAATCAGACACTTGAAATAGACCCAGAAGTGATGGTGATAATGCAAATACCAGAAAAGTAACTTCAAAAAAATTTTTATAGATACGATCCAAGATTTTAAAGAAAACATGAATATTAATAGAAGAAAAAATATAAAAAGTAAATAAAATAGAAATACTATAGCTAAAACTTTAAATATTTGACATGAAAAATATCTGGATGGGGTGCCTGGGTGGCTCAGTCAGTTAAGCATCTGACTTCAACTCAAGTCATGATCTCACAGCTTGTGGGTATGAGCCCAGCATTGGGCTCTGGCAGATAGCTCAGAGCCTGGAGCTGCTTCAGATTCTGTGTTTCTCTCTCTCTGCCTCTCCCCTGCTCGCGCTGTTTCTCTCTCTCTTAAAAGTAAATAAACATTAAGGGAAAAAAAAGTAGTGTAAAAACAGGGAGTGGGACAAAACAGAAGAGACTCATAAATATGGAGAACAAACTGAGGGTTCCTGGAGGACTTGTGGGAGGGGAGATGGGCAAAATGGGTAAGGGACACTAAGGAATCTACTCCTGAAATCATTGTTGCACTATATGCTAACTAATTTGGATGTAAATTATTTTTTAAAAAATTAAATTAAAATTAAAGAAAAAAATAAACATTAAAAAAGGTTCTAAAAATGAAAAAATATATATCTGAATGAACTTAATAGTAGATAACAGAAGAAAAGATCAGCAAAATTAAATGCATAGCAGTAGAAACTATCTAAACTGAAGCTTAGAGAGAAATAAAGCTTGGGGGGGGGGGGGGGGGGGGGTATGTGGGGTGGGAAGAAAACCAGAATTACCCTGAAATCAGTACCAGACAAAGACCTTGTAAGAAAAGAAAATTACTGAACAATATCTCTCATGAATGTAGATGAGGAAATTCTTAATTTTCTAACAAATGGAACTCAACAGTGTATAAAAAGGACCAGGAAGGTTATTCCAAGAATGCAAGGTTGGTTTACATTTGAAAATCAGTGTGTTCCTTTCTATTACCAGAAGAGGAAAGAAAAGCAATCTGGGGCACCTGAGTGGCTCAGTCAGTTGAACATCTGACTTCAGATCAGGTCATGATCTCACGGTTCATGGGCTTGAGCCCCACGTTAGGCTTTGTGCTGACAGCACGGAGCCTGCTTCAGATTCTCTCTCTCTCTCTCTCTCTCTCTCTCTCTCTCTCTCTCTGCCCCTTTTCTGCTCGCGCACTCTCTCGCTCTCAAAAATAAACATTAAAAAAAAAAAAAACGAAAAGCAGAAAATAGATGCAGAAAAAGAATTGACAAAATCCACTACACAGTCCTGATAAAGGATGTCTAAGGAAATCCTATAGCTAACATCAAAATTAATAGTGAAAAATTAAATGTGAATGTTGCCCTACCAAGATCAGGAACAAGAGGGTGTCCAGTCTCACCATATTGAACATTGTAATGGAGGATTTGTCCAGTGTGATCAGGAAAGAAACAAAAGACATCCAGAGTGGAAAGAGTGAGGTAACAGATGACCTGATTATCTCTGTAGAAAAATCCCATGAAATCTGCAAAAGGGCAACTAGTTCTAATTGAGTTTAGCAAGGTTCCAGGATACACGATATACACAATAATCAGTTGCATTTCTGTATACCAACAACAACCAATATAAATGGAAAAATGACATTTACAATTGTGTCAAAAACTATGAAATACTTAGGGATGGGTGTATCTGACCAAAATGTATAGACCTGTACACAGAAAAACAAAGCACTGCTGAGAGACCTTGAAGAAGGCCTAGCTAAATGGAGAGATCTACCTTATTCATGAGTTGAAAGACTTAATAATGTTAAAATGACAATTCTCCCCAAGTCTGTTGTAGATTGATACAGCCCCAGTCAAAATCCCAGCAGGCTTTTGAAGAGAAATTGACAGACTGATTCTAAAATTCATACAGAAGTGCAAAGAATATTAAAATAACTTAGAAAAATGAAGAACAAAATTGGAGCACTTCCACTACCTGACTTCCAGCTATTCTATAAGCTACAGTAATCAAGACAGTGTTTTGTGGCTCCAGTGTGTGTTTTCTCCACAACTCACCAGGCAATTCTCCCATTCTCAGCAACACTGACTAGATGTCCTACAATCCTACAAATTTAGTTTAATTCTGACACTATTAACCTGGAGATGGCATCAGATCCTACAGTCCCATAAGACTACTGCCCTACTTCAGATGCCAGTCCCAAGTCTAGGTTTTTACCTGTGCTTCTGACTGGTTATAAAGATTAGAGGTTCCTATAAGCCCCTCTTCTGTTTGATTAATTTGCTAGAGCAGCTCATAGAACTCAGGGAAACATTTAGTGACATTTACCAGTTTATTATAAAGGATATTATAAAGGATACTGATGAACAGCCAGATTAAGAGGTACATAGGGTGGGGCCCAGAAGTATCCTGAGTACAGGAGCTTCTGTCCCCACAGAACTTGGGGTGCACTGTCCTTCAGGGCATGTGGATGCATTCACCAACGTGGAAGCTCCTCATATCTTCTTGTTCAGGAGTTTTTATAGAGCTTAATCTGCACCTTCCTCACTTACCCTTTCTAGAAGTCCAAAGATGGGGCTGAAAGGTCCAACCCTCTAATCATTTGGACTTTCTGTTCACCAGCTTCATCCTGAGGCTAAGGACTCTGCTCTGTCACCTTATTAGCATGTTCTCAAAAGGGACTCCTGATAAATGACAAGATACTCCTATTGGGAAATGCCAAGTATTTGAGGAGCTCTGCCAGGAACCTGGGACAGAGACCAAATAATTTCTTATTCTACCACGAGCCACCCCAATCTTTGACCGCAGATCCTTTGTAACAAAAAGATCATAACAGTTAACAGATACTGGCACATCATGAGAGTCCTATTCAGTCATTAGTAATCATATCATATGAAAATGTCTGCCAGGGCAAGGCCACTCAGATTTGCAGCCTTCCATTAGATCTTGTAAAGTTTCAAAAGCAGAAGTGGTCTTAAGGTGAAGCCATATATTGCTCTCAGGCAGCTGGTACAACTGAGCTAAGAGATATCTCTTGCTCTGAGCTTCTTTAGCAGTGTTAGTGTTCTCTTGGATTTCACTCATGACATGACCCATTTGTTCATTTCTGTACCCTTAGCTACTATTTTTCTTTCTCTTCATTTATACCAAACTTTTCTACCTCTGGAAGGGACATTAGTTTTGGTCACTGTGCTGATCTAGATTGCAGGCAGCAATACTAGATTAGTACATGTCTCCCACTGAGTCAACTCTCATTCAGAGAGGGTAAGATTACATAGGTACAGAACTAGTGGGCTGTATTTACTTCCGGGCAGTATAATTGCATTCACTTTTCATCCCAATTCTGTCAGATGGAACATCTCCTCTCCATTAGGCTCTGGGGAATTCTGACAAAAATATTTTATTATTATTTACTCTTTTAGGGAGAGAGTGTATGAGAGGAGCAGAGAGGGAGAGAGAGGGAGAATCCCAAGCAGGCTCCATGCTCAGTACAGAGCCCAACTCAGAGCTTGATCCCACAACCCTAGGATCATGACCTGAGCCTAAATCAAGAGTCAGACACTCAACTGACTGAGCCACCCAGGCACCACAAAAACATTTTAAAATACAGTTACAGTTTTTTTACTTAGGAATCATCCCTGCTTCCAACATGTGTAGTTGCAGCCCTGATCTGTGACCACTGCATCAGGCTGGGAATTTTTAATTTTTTTTTAAGTTTATTTTATTTTGAGAGAGAGAGAGAGCAAGCGTGCATGTGCGCACAAGTGGGGAGGGGAAGAGAGGGAGGCAGAGAGAGAGAATCTTAAGCAGGCTTTTAACTGTCAGTGCAGAGCCTGATGCAGGGCTCGAACTTAACAAACCTCAAGATTATCGCCTGAGCTTAAGTTGGATGCTTAAGTGACTGAGCCACTCAGGTACCCCTTGGGAATTTTTTTTTTTTATTGCTTGTTTATTTTGAGAGAGAGAGCACAAGGAGGGAAGGGGCAGAGAGAGGGGAAGAGAGGATTCGAAGCGGGCTCCGTGTTGAGAGCAGAGAGCCCGATGCAGGGCTCAACTCAAGAACCATGAGATCATGACCTGAGCCGAAGTCAGATGCTTAACCAACGGAGCCACCCAGAAGCCCCTGGTTGGGATTTTTTTTTTTTTTTTTTTTTTTTTTTTAAGTTTAATTGGAGCTCCTGGGTGGCTCAGTCAGTTAAGTGCCAGACTTCAGCTCGGGTCATGATCTCACGGTTCATGGGTTCGAGCCCTGAGTCTGGCTCTGTGCTGACAGCTCAGATACTGGAGCCTGCTTCAGATCCTGTGTCTCCCTTTCTCTCTGCCACCCCCCCCCCCCAACTCTGCACTGTCTCTCTCTCTCTCTTTCAAGAATAAACATTAAAAAAATTTTTTTTAAGTTTAATTGATACAGGGAAGAAGAAGAAGAAGAAGAAGAAGAAGAAGAAGAAGAAGGGGGAAAAAAAAGTATAGTCATTTTACCAGTATCCTCCCTTGGCAAGAGTTACATAGCCATACCAGCATCCTTTCCCATTCCTTCTTCTCTGGATCCACCAGAAAAACGGAAGAATATCTAGTGGGGACACTCTTTTTAGCCCCACTCATATTGAGCATGAGCATACTCTCACAAAGGCATG
Organism: Lynx canadensis; assembly: GCF_007474595.2. Taxonomy (NCBI): domain Eukaryota; kingdom Metazoa; phylum Chordata; class Mammalia; order Carnivora; family Felidae; genus Lynx; species Lynx canadensis. The sequence goes on from NC_044310.1 coordinate 42,254,369, forward strand.
GAATCTAGCTCTTCAGACCTGTTTCTCACCTCTACCCCACCCCGTTTTTATTTTTTATTTTTATTTTTATTTTTAATTTTTTTTTTTTTTAACGTTTATTTATTTTTGAGACAGAGAGAGACAGAGCATGAACAGGGGAGGGGCAGAGAGAGAGGGAGACACAGAATCGGAAACAGGCTTTAGGCTCTGAGCTGTCAGCACAGAGCCCAATGCGGGGCTCGAACTCACGGACCATGAGATCATGACCTGAGCCGAAGTCAAACACTTAACCGACTGAGCCACCCGGGCGCCCCCCACCCCCTTTTTAAAACAACCAATATTTGAATTGCCCATTCCAATTCTTTGAAACTGTTACCCTGAGGAAGATCTCTCTCTGCCCATTGTTGGACATTGGAAGGGAGGAAAAAGTGTTACTCAGCTCTGCCAATTTGTGCCTCAGAGGTTGCAGGAAGAATGTCTAGATTCAGCCTCTGTCTGCATTGCTGCAGTACCCCAGATCCACTCATTTCATGGACCCAGGTGGCTACCTCGAGGGAGCAGATGGGCCTGAAAATTAAACTGATGAAGACAGATTTACAGAAGAAAAGCATACAAATTTTATTAAAACTTCAAAGTTTTATATGTGGGAATCTTCAAACAAGAATGAAGCCTTGAAGTGACCAGAGCAGGAAGCTTTTATACCTTTTAGATAAAGAAACAAATTTGTGAAAAATTGACAAGACAAAGATGTTTTAGCTAGGGGTAGTAAATGGTGAAGAAGTGGCTAGGAAAATAAGAGTTAGTTAAATACAGTTTGTTTGTACAGATTCCTCAGCCCCCAATTCCAGGTCTCTGGTGATAAAATATCTTCCTTCTTCCTGGTACAAGGAGGGTGCCTTTCGCATGGGCGTTTTATGACCTATTTCAGGGAAGAAGGGTGAGGGAGGGAAGTCAGAGTAATCTTCCTGCTTCTGCTGTTTTCTCAAACAACTTTAGCTTAGGATAGTCAATAGGCCAAGAAGCCATGTTTTAGGGCAATGTGTCCTGAACTCCATCAACATTATACACTGTAAAGTATGTTCCTTGATCAGAAGAAATGACAGTCGGCTGTCCAAATTGTTTCAATGCCTTATGTTTTGGTTGCTCTATAGCATTCTAAGCATTCATATCTATCACTGAGCAAAGCCCAGTCCAGAGTCAGTATCTGCTTCTGTCAAGACCCATCTGTATCTCCCCAGGACTACCAGTGCTAGTCTGACTTGCTAGCTATGATCAGGGCCTTTCCCCCCAGGGAATTTGCCACATAGCCATCTACAGTGTCTGTCTCCTTTGCTGGCAGGCTGAACAGTTCTTGCTGGCAATTTGTGCCTCAGAGATTGCAAGGGGAATATGTCTACATTCAGCCCATATCTGCATTGCTGTAGTATCTCCATATCCACTTATTTCACGGACCCATGTGGCCACCCCAGGCAAGTTCTTCTGCTGGTCTATTCCAGTTATCTTCTGAACCTACAAGGAGTTCTGATGGGCGTAGAAATGTCCTACTAGAATGCACTCTTCAGATTCCCACAGTGATTTCCATAGGGCCATGTCTCATACAAGCACCCCTTCAGTTCTGTTCCTATTGCCCTTGTGCCCATCCGTATGCTCAGGCCATTGACCACTGCCCTCGAGTCATTAAAAACCCAAAAAGAGCCTTTTATCACTTTTCAATTCTTTAATCACTGCTGGGAAAACAGCATGTTCAGCTCACAGAGCTCATTTGCTTTTACCTTTTTTAGTCAGAGTGCTGGCCTTTCAAACAGGATGTTGTCTGTTCACCTTGGAACTACTGTCCACAAACCAAGCAACTCTTTGTCAGCTAGTGGACAGCTGTTTACAAGGTACTGTCCAAGTGATGATAGAATGTAGCAGCTCCTTGTGCAGTTTCAAAGTGGGTCCTAGGGAGAAAGAGTCTTCCTGCCCGTGATTATACCCTCCTTGCATTCCCCAGGTAGCATTATCCTGTATAAACAATTTCCATTTCACTAGGGAACTCTCCTAGCACTGCCATCCCCATTAGAGTGTTTCTCTGACATCACCCAGAACACCATGCATATTTCAGGTTTTAAGATGATTTTTTAATCCTTCTGTCATAAGGTAGCTTCAATTAATGTCAGATAGCAAGGTAGTAAATGCCTCTTGGTTGGAAATTCTCTAGTCCAATGCCCCAGTCTGTTCTTCACATAAGTAAGGCACAGAGAATTTGTCCCTACCAGCACTTCGGCCTATATTCTACACTGCACAGGCTTGAGAAACCTTCTGGTACCCATTTAGCATGTCTACTTAACATTGCTTGAAGAGTAGATTTACATGCTTTCTGTTTTACAATGTTAGGTAGGAGTAACATTTCCTAGTCAAATAAAATGTCCATCCTTATAATACAGTCAAGTAAAAGAAATACAATCACTTTACATAAAACCTACTCAACCATACCAGTTGTCCTACAAACTTTTAGTTTAATTCTATTACATTCCTGACTGTAGCCTTTATTAGGACTTCATCCACAGATTTTGACTTTATATTACTAGGTAGGTGAAGTGTTCCCTAGCGAGACATAATGCTCATTCCCATAAGACATTCAGGTAAAGGAAACACAGCTTCTTTACGTAAAACCTGTTTAAACATTCCACCTTTCATAATTCCATCAACCCATACATTAAAAAAATTTTGTTTAATATATTTTTTTTTTTTTGAGAGAGAGAGCGAAAGAGTGTGAGTGGGGGAGGGGCAGAGAGAAAGGGAGACAGAATCTGAAGCAGGCTCCAGGCTCAGAGCCCAATGCGGGGCTCGAACCCACACACTGTGAGATTATGACTTGAACCGAAGTCAGCCGCTTAACTGAGCCACTCAGGTGCCCCTCAACCCACACATTTTTATTTTCTCTCGATCTAATTATAAGCCCACATTAGGGCTTCACCAGTGGATTTTGGTAACTTTTCCATTCTCTGACCAATTTACCCAGTCTTACCTGAAAGGCTTTGAGTCCCCAGTGAGGGGTCATGCCAAGGAATCCTGGCCCTTTTATCTTGATTAATCTGCGTAACCACTGCCACAAGCAGTTGCTGGTAAGGTTTAGATCCATCTCTAAATTCTGTTGGCAACTTTTACCTTTAGTAACTGATTGCAGCTCAGCTGCTACTCCATATCATGGTGAATACCTGGCTACTCTGGAATCAGAGGTTTTTCATCCCTCTTTCATCTTTTCTCTTCCCAAACCACATATTTTTATGAGCCACAGCCATTATAGCAAATACCATTTCTTTTTTCCTTTTCTTTTTTTTTTTTTTTTTATTCTGAGGGAGAGAAAGAGCACATGCGAGATGGGAGAGGCAGAGAAAGGGAGAGAGAAAATTCCAAGCAGGCTCTGCGTAGATGGTGCCAAACCCAATGCAGGGTTCGAACTCATGAACAGCAAGATCATGACGTGAGCCAAAAGAGTCAGATACCTTAACCAACTAGGCCACCCAGGCACCCCTCAAACCCCACTTCTGACATCAATTCTAACACGTGTTTTTCCACACTCCACCAAGCAGTTTTCCAGTTCTCAGCAGACAGCATCTGTGCATACTACAAATTGAATTCAATTCTGACATTTACCTGGAGACAGTGTCAGATCCCATAGGTTAAGGGTTAGTCCCACAAGACTGCCTTCACTTCAGACACCAGTTGCAAGTCCAGGCATAGAAATAGGCAAAGGTTCAGTGGACCAGAATAGAGAATACAAAAATAGGGCTAGACATATATGGTTGATTAATTTTTGACGTAAGTTTAAAGTGCATTCAATAAAGAAATGATAATCTTTTCAACAAACGGTGCTACAACAAATCCAGCTACAACCACTGGATCTCTGGATGCAAAAAAAAGTGAGGGGTGCTTGGCTGGCTCAGTTGGAAGAGCAACTATTGATCTTGGAGTTGTGAGTTTGAGCCCCACATTGGATGTAGAGATTACTACAAAAAATAAAAAAATAAATAAAAAACTACTTTAAAAAAAGCCCCACTTTAGGCATGGAGCCTACTTTAGGAAAAAAAAAAAGTGAGCTTATTCTACCTTGGACTCTACCCAGCCAAACACCCCCAAAAATTAACTCTTAATTGATCATAGGCCTACATATGAAACAAGAAACTATTTAAAAGTACTAGAAGACATGCCTGGGTGGCTCAGTCAGTTAAGCATCCAACTCTTGATTTTGGTTCAAATCATGATCTCACGGTTTCATGAGTCTGAGCCCTGTGTCAGGCTCTGCGCTAAGTGGAGCCTACTTGGAATTCTCCCTCTCTCTCTGCCCCTTCTCCACTCGTACTCTGTCTCTCTCAAAATAAATAAACGTTAAAAAGAAAAAACAAGTTCTAGAAGAGGGGCACCTGGGTGGCTCAGTGGGCTAAGTGTCTGACTCTTGGTTTCAGCTTTAGGTCATGATCTCAGTGGTTTCTGAGTTCAAGCCCCGTGTTTGTCATATTCTGCACTGATAGTGCAGAGCTTGCTTGGGGTTTTCTCTCTCTCTCTTCCTCTGCCCCTCCCCCTCTCATGTGCACGTGCTCTGTGTCTCTCTCAAAATAAATAAATAAACAAACTTTTAAAAAGGCTCTAGAAGAAAACAAAAAATCTTTGTGACTTGATGTTAGGCAGATTTCTTTTTTTTTTCTTTAAGATTATATTTTTTAAGTAATCTCTACAATCCAATGTGGGGCTTGAACTTACAACCTGGAGATCAAGAGTTGCTTTCTTTACTGACCAAACCAGCCAGCCACCCTGCAGATTTCTTAAATATGCACAAAAGCATGATCTACAAAGGAAAAAAAATAGCTAAATTGCCCTTGATCGAACTTAAGGACTTCTGTTCTTTGAAAGATACTGTTAAAAGAATCAAAAGCCAGTACACATATGGGATCAAAGTATTTGCAAATCACATGTCTGATAAAGCATAGGTATTCAAAACTTTTATAAAGAATTCTCGGGGCACCTGGCTGGCTCAGCCAGGGGAGTGTGCGCCTCTTGATCTTGGGGTTGTGACTTTGAGCCTGTGTTGGGTGTAGAGATTTCTTAAAAATAAAATCTTCTTTAAAAAAAAAAAAAAGAAAAAGAAAGAAAGCTCTCAAAACTTAATAAGAAAACAATACAAGTGAGGAGAAAATGGACAAAAGAGTTGAACAGATCCTTTACCAAAGAAGATTAATGGATGGCAAATAAGCACATGAAAAGATGTTCAACATCCTTAGGACAGACATATATATGAATGCATTAGAATTGAGAGTCCAGAAATAACCCCCCAAATTGATTTTTGACATGGGTGCTAAGACAATTTAATGGGGAAGGAGTCATTTTTTCAACAGTGCTGGGAAAACTGAGTAGGCACATGTAAAAGAAGAATCTGATTCCTTACTTCATACTGTATATAAAAATTAACTCAAGGGGCGCCTAGGTGGATCAGTGAGTTGAGTGCCCAACTTCGACTCTGGTCACGATCTCCCAGATTGTGAGTTTGAGCCCCACATCGGGCTTGCTACTGTCAGTGCAGAGCCCGCTTTGGATCTTCTGTCCCCCTCTCTTTGCCCCTTCCCCACTTGTACACATTCTCTCAAAAAATAAATTAAAAAAAAAAAAAAATTAAAAACTAACTCAAAGTAGATTCTAGACCTAAATGTAAGAACTACATCTACATCTACATAAGCATATAAAATTTTTAGGAGGAAAACATAGATATAAATCACTATAACCTTGGATTAAGCAGTAGCTTCTTAGGACACCAAAAGCTTAAGTGACAGAAAAGCTAGTTTAATTGGATTTAATTAAAAAAATGAAAACTTTTGTGCTTTAAAGGACACCATCAAGGAAGTGAAAAGACAATTTACAGAGGACACCATCAACAAAGTGAAAAGACAATTTACAGAAAGGTTGAAAATATTTGCACGTTATATATCTGATAGAGGGACAAGTTTTCGGAATATATAAAGAGTTCTTACAACTCAATGATAAAAATAACCCAGTTTAAAAATGGGCAAAGGACTAACTAGACTTTCTACAAAGAGATCATGTGAACGGCCAATAAGCACATGAAAAGAAGCTCAACATCATTGGTCATTAGAGAAATACAAATTAAAACCACAATGAGGGGTGCCTGGGTGGTTCAGTCAGTTAAGTGACTTTTTTTTTTAATCTTTCTTTTTTAATGTCTATTTATTTTTGAAAGAGAGACAGAGAGCGAGTAGAGGAAGGGCAGGGAGAAGGAGACACAGAATCCAAAGGAGGCTCCAGGCTCTGAGCTGTCAGCACAGAGCCTGACACAGAGCTCGAACCCACAGACCACGAGACAATGACCTGAGCCGAAGTCACGTTTAACCACCTGAGCCACCCAAGTGCCCCAAGTGTCAGACTCTTGATCTCAACCCAGGTCATGATCTCTGGGTTTGTGGGTTTGAGCTCTGTGCTGTCAGTGTGGAGCCTGTATGGGATTCTCTCTCTCCCTCTCTCTCTGCCCCTCCCCCACTCGCTCTTGCTCTCTCAAATTAAACAAACATTTAAAAATTAAATAACACCACAATGAGACACTAGTTTATGCCTACTAAAAAGGCTGCCTATAAACAAAAAGATGGATGATGGCAAGTGTTGGCAAGAATGTGAAACAGCTTTCTCATTCATTACTGATCAGATTGAAAAATTGTACAGCCATTTTTGGGGCACCTGGGTGGCTCATTCAGTTATGCATCAACTCTTGATTTTGGCTCAAGTCATGATCTCATGATTTGTGAGTTTGAGCCCTGCATCAGGCTTTGAGCTAACAGTGGGGACCCTGTTTGAGATTCTCTGTCTCTCCCTCTCTCTTTGCCCCTCCCCCAGTTTCTCTCTCTTTCTCTGTCTCAGAATAAATAAACATTTAGAACAATGAAAAAATTATGCAACCATGTTAGAAAACAGTTTGATGATTTCTTATAATGTTAAGCGCACATTTAGCATTTGCCCAGCATTCTAAGTATCCTCAAGATCACTGAAACAGAAAGTCCACAAAAATACTTATGTTGGGCTCCTGGGTGGCGCAGTCAGTTAAGCATCCTACTTCGGCTCAGGTCATGATCTCATGGTTTGTGAGTTTGAGCCCTGCTTTGGGCTTTCCATCTCAGTGCACAGTCTGCTTCAGATCCTCTGTCTCTCTCTCTGTCCCTCTCCCTCCCTCCCCCTCCCCTGCTGATGTCCTCTCTCTCAAAAAATGAACATTAAAAAAAAAAAAAAGATTAAAAAAATAAAAATACGTAGTATAGGCAATGCAATAGAATATTTACTTAAAATACTTAATACTTTATTTTTTTATTATTTTCTTCTTTTTTTGAGAGAGAGAGAGAGAGAGAGAGAGAGAGAGAGAGAGAATCTCAAGCAGGCTCCATGCCCAGCACAGAGCCCAACATGGGGCTTGAACTCACAACAGTGAGGTCATGGCCTGAGCCAAAATCAAGAGTTGGACACTTAACTGGTTAAGTCACCCAGGCACCCCTGTTTATTTTGTTTTATTATTTTTTTTTTTAATGTTCATTTGTTTTTGAGAGAGAGAAAGACAGCCGGGGAGGGGCAGAGAGAGAGGGAGACAGAGGATCTGAAGCAGGCTCTGCACTGACAGCAGAGAGCCTGATGTGGGACTCGAACTCACAAAATCTGAGATCATGACCTGAGCTGAAGTCAGACACTTAACTGGGCCACCCAGGCACCTCCTAATATTCAAATTTTAAAAATACTTAAAAAACAAAACAAAACACTACCACATATACATAGCAATATGGACACATCTCAAGTCAGGCTGAGGGGGTGAGTTCCAGCCCTGCATGGGGCTGTTTCTGACAGCTCAGAGCCTGGAGCCTGCTTGGGATTCTGTGTCTCCCTCTCCTTCTCTGCCCCTCCCCGACTCGTGCTCTGTCTCAAAAATAAACATTAAAATAAAAATTTTTAAATAAGCCATGCTGAGCAAAAATAGACTCAAAAGAATACATCCTGTATGGTCCTATTTACTTGAAGTTCTAGACCAAGCAAAAGTCAATATCATAGAAATTAGAGAAGTGGTTGCCTAGGTGAGGCTGCAGAGAAGATTGCAGAGGTGCACAAGGAACCTTTTTTTTTTTTTATTCTATATTCTGATTGTGGTGGTGGTTATACAAGTGTATACATTTGCCAAAACTCATCAAATTATAGATTAAATTGGGTATATTTTACTGTGTGTAAATTATACTTTAATAAATGACTAAAACTAAAAATACTTTTAAAAGTGGTATATATAAAAAGAAAAAATACTTAAAAACAAGGCAAAGAAAATATTTTAAAAGAAAATTACGTGTACAATACGAATGCCATTAAATTTTTTTTTAAATATATAGGAAATGCATAAAAGTGTAATAGCACCTATGATTTGGGATCAAACAAGTTTTCTTTTCCAGATTGTCTATGCTTTAAGGTTATGATTTTTATTTATTTATTTTTGGTAAAAAAATGGTTTATCCATTTCATTTTTTTGGTATAAAACACATGGGAGAAACCTATTCAACCTAGCCAATCAACATACAGCCTTCCACATGGAAAGGTACTTTTATCAAACTTTGAGTCTAAGAACATACAGATGTTTCTTTTCTTTTTTTTTTTTTTAAGGACATGCAAATGTTTCTTTTACCATGTCTAAAGTAATTGTCTATGCTTTTCCATATAACTGTTTTAAAATCTCCATATGCCTCCATTATTTCATCTGTCCCAGTTAAAGTATAAGGAAAGGAGGAAGAGGGTTGGTTTAAACGTCTAAGTTTTCTACTGCCCTTTCTTTCCACATAGAGACTTGTGGATGTGAGGAACCAATCCTCCCACCCATAGCTGTGGTAGCCTTGATAAGAGAACCATATATATATGAATATGAGAATTGTATATATATATGAATTAGAGAATCATTGTTATGTGTGGAGCCTTGCAGTGTAGACATAACATCATTACAGAGGTATTTATCAAGGTTTAGCATGTATTAGTAGTCAATAGCAAAAATAGCTCAAATTTTGGGAATGCAAGCTGGTACAGCCACTCTGGAAAACAGTATGGAGGTTCCTCAAAAAACTAAAAATGGAACTACCCTCCAACCCAGCAATTGCACTACTAGGCATTTACCACAAGGGATACAGGTGTGCTGTTTCGAAGGGACACATTCACCCCAATGTTTATAGCAGCACTATCAACAATCGCCAAAGTATGGAAAGAGCCCAAATGTCCATCGATGGATGAATGGATAAAGAAGATGTGGTATGGGGCACCTGGGTGGCACAGTCGGTTAAGCGTCCGACTTCAGCCAGGTCACGATCTCGCGGTCCGTGAGTTCGAGCCCCGCGTCAGGCTCTGGGCTGATGGCTTAGAGCCTGGAGCCTGTTTCCGATTCTGTGTCTCCCTCTCTCTCTGCCCCTCCCCTGTTCATGCTCTGTCTCTCTCTGTCCCAAAAATAAATAAACGTTGGAAAAAAAAAAAAAAGATGTGTGTGTATATATATATATATACACACACACATATATATATACACTTACACACACACACACACACACAATGGAGTTTTACTTGGCAATCAAAAAGAATGAAATCTTGCCATTTGCAACTATGTGGATGGAACTGAAGGGTGTTATGCTAAGTGAAATTAGTTGGAGAAAGACAAAAATCATATGACTTCACTCATATGAGGACTTTTAGACACAGAACAGATGAACATAAGGGAAGGGAAGCAAAAATAATATAAAAACAGGGAGGGGGACAAAACAGAAGAGACTCATAAATATGGAGAACAAACTGAGGGTTACTGGAGGGGTTGTGGGAGGGGGGATGGGCTAAATAGGTAAGGGGCACTCAGGAATCTACTCCTGAAATCATTGTTGCACTATATGCTACCTAATTTGGATGTAAATTTAAAAAAATGAAAAATAAAATAAAAAAAAAAGAATTAAAAAATAGCTCAAATTTTAAGTGACAAAAAGAACTTTTTTGTGTGTAGAATAATTTTTTTTAAGTGTTTTAAGAAAAGCTCTTTCTCCTCTTTCAGCCTCAAGGTATTGCAGCATGCTGATTGAGGAAGGAGGATTGCAGCATTTATACAACATCAAAGAACACGAACAGACGGATCCCCATGTCCAACAGATTGCTGTGGCCATTCTAGACAGCTTAGAAAAACACATTGTGCGCCATGGGAGACCACCTCCCTGTAAAAAGCAGCCCCAGGCTAGACTAAATTGATAGCCATAAGTAACTGAATAACTGAATCACAGGAATCCTTTTTGTGATAGGTTCATTTGGAATATCTTACCCTCTGTGATGTTTTAGGGGTTTCTATGACAAGAGTCATAAGATCAGTTTGGGATTGACCGTGTAAAGTACTGCCCATGTGAACAGTCTCTAATTTGTCTTGTGATTTTTAACTTCTGAGGCAAGAAGGATCTGTTCCTTCATCATTGCCTTTTAGGAAATTTTCCACATCTTTCCGTGTTTGAACTTACCTGTGCTTGAAATTCTACAGTTTTATGATAAAGTTTGCACGAACCTTTAAGCCAGACTTTTCTGATCTTAAAGTCCCTTCCAATCAATTTGCAGCTTCAGATAAGCTGTTAACCTGATTTCTGGCACTGCTTCAGTTGTAAGTTTTATACTGCTTCTGTATAAAATGGCTTTCTTCTCTGTGTACCTTTTATAAGATGTCCTTCTTAGTGTGAAAGAGCAGAAATCCAAGTCCTGTTTGAAAGCTACTCAGCAACTGGAACCTGGGTGGATGGCAGAAAAAATATATTGGAAGGAAAACTATTAAGGGGGAAAGAAATAAGGAACTAGAGAAAGGTCTGCTCTTACAATACAGTTTTTAAACTGGGACAGGCTATCCTGAAGCCCACCTCTTCTGAGGCAGTAAGCAGTAGCTTATTCTTCATATTTATTCCTGGAAGCATGGGCTGCTGCTTCCTACACAGACTGCTGGTTACTCTCTAGAAATATTTCCCGGGACATCACAGTGTAAAATATTACAACATTCTGTGTTAAAGATTAATTGTCTGAATCTCTATAAGTCATACTATTGTGAAAATGTGAATTTTTATAAAATTGTCTCTTGTTAAAACTGAGCATTATTTTCCCTCTATTTCAAAGTCATTTTATTCAGTGACATAGAGACTACACACGGTATTACCTGCTCAGTTAAATACACTTAACAACAGTAAATTTTGTCACAAGAAGTTAAATTTTCTTTCTTTCTTTTTTTTTTTTTCAAAATACATGTATCTTAATGTTCTCATGTTGGAGAAAGATGTCCACACCTCACTGCCAAAAATGAATGAGAAGCGTTAGACTGTTGTTAAATACAATGGTTCTAGATGTAGCGTGTAAAAGGAAATATTTTTTGATGGGTTATTTTTTAGACAATTGCCTTTCCTTTTGAGATACCCGTTACAGCAGAGTAAAGAATCAATTATCATTATATCAATAATGGCAGCTGGGAGGCAGCAAGTCACCAAGAAATTTAATTTCCATTTAAAATTTTAGTTTGTGAATAAGGTTAATCACAATTTCAGATGACTGCATTTTTTTCCATAGATGGCTAAACTGTTTTCAATAGAGATTTAAAATGGTATGTTTAAATTATGGTGATTATTCAGAGGCATTTTTATTTAGAAAAGAGCTGGCTTATTAGTGTGCTGATAGCATTTTTGACATACATATTTCATACCACTATCACAAAAATCATACTTGAATTATTTCATACTCCTTCGCAGGGATGAAAACTTAAACTAAAAGAAAATAGTTATTTAGAACCATTAAAAACCATATTATATTGTGGATTACTTCTGACTTAATTGGTTTAAGGAATTTTTATAGGCACAAGATAAATTTTCACGGACTGTCTATTTCAGGGGAAATGGAAGATTCTTTTAGCTTTCCCCCTTTTTCCTAGATTTTAATGTCTAAGGCAAAATGTAGAAAACAGGCCGGCCTGCACTAGCTTGGAAATCGCTAGCTATTTTGACTATCTCCAGGCCTCTTAGCTTGTATAGTTAGGGAAAAGCCTGTTTGAGAAGTTTGGCTTCAAGTGTCTCTTCTGTCCTGTTGAAGCAAAAGTATGTGTTCCTTATTAGGCTAGGCTTAGGTTTTTATCTTTACAAATTGTTTTCAGAAATAGCTAACAATGTACAGAAAACAATAACTCCCTTCATTGCTCAGAATAACTTGATAGATGAAGACTTAAAAATATTGAAAATTAGTTTTAAATTTACTACTTTGAACATTGGTAATGGTGGGATATTTCTGAGTCTTAAAAGCAAAATAATTGCTCACATCCCATATATAAAAATTGTAGTGCCTTTGTGGTTGGGATGGTTCTTAAAATTGTGTATCTAACTAAGGCACAGAATTGTCTGCAAGGTCTTGAATCTGGCTAAAATATAGTAGATGTATATATTGAAATTATGAGGCATAACTGGCCTGTGTCTACAGTTGGAATCTATTAATTAGGCCTATCTTTTACATGCGTATAGTAGAATGTAACAGTACTTGGTGCCTTCAAGGGTTACCTCTTCAGTGGCTTAGAGGTGCTGTTTCAAGCACAATTTAGACTAGGGCTGAACCACTCATTGCTCAAATCACTGGTGCACTCAGATATTGTAAAATATCACTACATCAGTCCACAAGCAGCAGCAAGGTTTAGATCTACCAAAGGAAATGGAATTAGACTTTTTAAGAGTATAATGATGCATGTTGGTATCATTGAGTAAAACAAGAACAGTCTAAAATTAAAGCAGAAATCAGGCATCTTGTTCTTTACATCAAATAAGTTTTGCTCGTGGTCTTTACACTCTAAAAAATCATTTTTTCCTCTTGGCAGTTGAAAAGAAACATAAATCAAGTAGTAATAAGGGGTTAGTTTACTCTCTGGCCAAGGACTCAGTGGTTACTGATCTTAATTGAGGATTTGAAAAATCGTATCAGACCCACAGTTCTAGGAATTGACCTTAAATACTGCTGCTCTTTACCCCTGGACAGAAATGCCAGCTAGTGGCACTAGTCAATTTAATTACCTAAGGTGGAGGTGAATCACCATAAAAGGGTGCTATAGGAATTGAATTTCATGATCTCTTTCGTTTGCAAACTTCAGAGATTCGTGTTTAAAAACATCAAATCTATCAAGCCTAAGAAGTTGTTCTTACTATTGAGACCTTTTGAGTTGGCCCTTTTCCTCCCTAGTCACTTTCATTTAGCTGTATGTTTAATTATGCCATGTGTCAAGATAAGATTGGGCCTTCTTCTAGCCCTTTGGAGCACGTTTTAATGAAAATATATTTTATGTTCTCAGTTACGATACATTAATGAACAATGGTTTTGGCTTAGTGTTTTAAAATGCATGGCGCCCTCGTAGAACAACCTGCAGCCAATACCTGAGACTGAAAAGAGGTCATGAGTAGCAGGGAAAACCCACCCCTTTCCTGCCCTCTCTAATGCCATGTTTACAGTATTTGTTCATTGCGCAACTTTTGTTTTGGAATAAACAGTATTATTAAACTGAAGGTGTAAATTAAAGGCAGTATCATAATGTCAGCTGATATGGGCAGTTTTATCTGTATGTTACTTATTTGGGAACTTTATATGGATAGGGCCTCAGAGTAGTGTTCTAAGGCAGCCTGTAGAGAAGTTTGCAAACTTACGGTTTCCCTCTCGAATCTGTTGTAGCAGTTTCAAATGATTGTGTGGATATTGGATGTTTAACCTTTACCATTTGCTTTGTATCGACACATTTTTCATTTTAAGTGTTAACTCATGTACTGTTTACTTTAGGAATAATGCAAATCCAACCTTCATCCAGTGATGAGAATAGCAGTATGATAGGAATTTGCTCAATGTGCTTTAAATGAGTAATTGCTTTATCTTTTTTAGTATCTGATAGACTTTGCATGACACGGTACACTCCTAATTATGCATTCTTTAGTTTCCAAATCTTAACCTAAGACATTCTATATTAACTGATGGGTAGCCTGAGAAAGAGCTTTCTCTGACTGTTTCTCCCCTCAGTCAATATTTTTGGGTAAATTATGGGAAAGTCAATGCTATTTCTCATTTCTCTGGATGAAGCGAAGTTCATTTGGATGGCACAACCAAACTTTAGAGCTAGATAGAATGGCTATTAAGAATATTTAGAAAATCCAAATTTATCGAAATTACTCTATGGAAAATCATACATCTAGTTCATTAATACTATTAGCGTAATTTCGAACTTCCTTTTGGGGAAACTGTTCAAATGGGTTCTTTTAAGCTTATTTTAATCAGCTTACAAGCAAGAAGCTACTTAGCTAATGAAAGCTGAGATACACTTTCATAAAAGCAAGAAATTGTTGAAAGCATTTTTTTCTTTAAAAATGGGATGATGTTAATGTCAAGATTTATACTGAGATAATCCGCAAGAATAAAATTTTAAAATCTTAAAATCCTTGACTTTTGTAGAATTCCCACTGTCAAATTCCCACGGACTTATGAGAGAAAGGCTATCTTTTGCTTAAATTTCGATGGAAGAGTTTAACTCCTTTCAAAGGATATGAAAAATTCATTGGGAAATGTAATGTGTATACATTTTCAAGGCTCTCAAATTCTCTGGACTGAAGGCACTGTTCTCACTGTGGCCAGATGAATGGGAGTGTTCTGTACATGAATCATGCTATATTTTAAATCAGGACATCACTTAGGTATTAATGTTGTGTGTACAGAGTTTTGTTTTGGGAATTTTTTTTTTGCCTAAATAAATGTTATAAATTTTATGTAAAGCGTGTCTTGTCTACTTTATTTCTAGACTATTTGCTTTAATGCAAGATATAGATTCCTTAGTTATTAACTTGTAGCAATGGCTTACCAGTGGTTTTATTGCACAAGTTTCTAGTAATGGATGGAACTCCATTCATTCATTTCATTAAATACCTGTGCTAGGTACTGTTTAAGTGTTGGAGTTTATATAATTTATAAATCCCTCAGGAAACTTACAGTTTTGTGGGAAGGAAATATTAAGCATAGAAATATTATTTTAAATTGCATTACAGGCCAGTCCACAGTGCTTATTATAGAGGCACAGAGATCACAATCCAAACTGGGCACCCATTACACAACCCCAAGAAGACTTCCTAGAGAACATAATATCTGGGTTGACATTCATTCACACAACTATTGAGATAATTAACTGATATAATGTATATTAAGAGTATTTAATGAGGGAGATTACCAAAAAACAAGGTTTAAGCCAGAAAGAAGCCTTAGTTATTTATTTCAGTTTCAGAAACTCATTTTGTAGTTGAAGAAACGGTCTTAAATAAAACGAGCTTGTCTGTCACACAGGAAGCCAGTGACAGACTGTGCGCTACAATTCTTATTTCCAGACTTCCAATCCAGTAGGCCTCTCCTCCCCACCACATTGTTACATAATAGCATGAGATTTCTTAGATTTTAGGCATTATGTGATTAAGCATCAAGTGAATGTTACAGAAAAGAATGCACCAAATGGTCACAGAAGTGGAGATTGTCCCTGAGGATGATGTTCTAGGGCAGCGTTAGTGTTAGAATGCTATAGAATCGTTAATGAATGGTCAAAATAAATATGATTGCTTCACTAATATACAAATATGAGATTAGCTGTGTTAGGATGACAGGTTTTTTTTTTAAGTTTTATAACTTCAAAAAGGAAAAATTGTAAAACCTTACTCTACCCTTCCCCCTCCCTCACCCTTTTGTCACAGTTTTTATTATGTAGATTGACCCAATCTCTCTTGACTGAATTCCTCCTTTCTTCCCATTATCCTTCCATCTTCTATTCCCCATTAATCTGCATTTTAGGAGTCCAATGAATTGTTCTAACTCCATTAACTCCTCGAATTGAGAGGAGGGGATGAATGGTAGAAACCATGAGCACTCACATTAATCATTTTTGTTCTTATAATTTAAGATTCTAATGCAGTCTCAAAATTTAGTCTTTACACAGGCTCCAGCCTATGAAAGAGCAAGTCCTAGGCTGGGAGTACCCACAGTGAGCTCTTAGCTTTCAGAAGTAAGCCTTTAGAACAAGTTTGGGGAAACGACACCAATAGCCAGATGCTGCAAACGAATGGCTTACTCCCATGCCTTCAGTAAGACAGCTGCTCAAAATCATCTTGCAATGACTCAGTCAAGGACCATCTCTAATGAGTAGCCCTTCTTGACTTGGGATATGACTACTAACAGCTAAGAAGAACAACAAAAACTCTTAGCTCAGGTGCCTGGCTGGCTCAGCACCACTTTGGGCACAGGGATTGGAAGACAAAACAAAACAAAACCTTAGCTCTCCTGTCACTTCACATTAATATACATTATAAAAGGAACCATTTTCAATTACATACCTAGAATGTTGTTGTCATATTTGAATATGGAAATTAAAGGGTTTCCAAAAACATATTTTACCTAATTCTCAGTCTCATCAATTTGGCCTTAAACAAAACCCTTCAAAACTGCCGATACTATGAATGATGAGCCAAGTACTGCATTTAACTCTCAAATATCTTGTAAGGAAAGATAATTATTCCCTACCTTTACAGATGAAGGGAAGCCTAACGAGATCAAATGACTTGCCTCAAATCATAAGATATAGAGGAACTTGTAGATTAAACCTAGACACTGTTTTGACACTAGTATCTCCACTATTTGTAGAACTTTTGCTATTTTGTAAAATTAGTACTAATGATTTTCAATGCAAAGCAAAGGTATAATCAAAATCCCTTTGAAACTGATTCATGAAATAAAGCACATTATTATTAGTGGATATTAGCAGTGGATTTAAAGATTTCCCCTTTAAAGACCTATGAGACTAAATCAACCATAATTTAGGTTTTGGGGTCAATCAATTAACACTATATGCCAAGTACTATTGGAAGGGGTCTATAATTTCAAATACTACCAGTTACTCGATAGATTCCAATGACTGACTTGGAATTCCAACGTAACTGGAAAGTATATCAAGGTAAGCACTATGCTAAACCTTTTTATGTGTATTTTCTCAGTTAAGCCTTGCAACAACCTTATAACAACGGTGACAATTATTCCATTTTATGGATACAGAAATTGTGAGGTATTAAATAACTTTGCCAGGGTCACAGACTATTAGGTGTCATAGTCACACATTAAGACTCAGGTCTGTCAGGCTCTGAAATCTATGCTCTTAATCACTGTGCTATACAGAGGAAAAATCCAATTTAACCATTAATGCCAATCTCAAATCCAATTTAAACCTTTCCTGTTTAGGGCTCCTGACACTTTGTGCTCCTCTGTGGTTCCAGTTCCTTTCTTTATTTCCTAGGCAGGCTCTTTCCATAACAAAGGTTTTATTGCTGATCACAATGGGAGAAATAAACCAAAGCTAACAGACATAGATATGGGTAAATCACAGATGTTAATAGCTCATCTTTGTGTGCTTCCTCAATGCCCGGAAAGAGACAAATACTCGCTCAAAGTCACAGACCTTTTCCCTTAGAAAGCATCCTATCTATTTGAAAGCCAAAAATAACACATAGGGTAGAAGTTCTATTAGCTTTTAAGTAACTGCCCAAAGGAGAGGTGAAGTGGAATTTGAATCCAGGCTTTTTTGACATCAAAGTTCATGATCTTTCCTCTATACTTCAGGTCCATGAGGCTTAAGAGATTTTATAAAATTCTTAAAGAATGTCAACCATGATTTAAAGAGATCTTGACTACAGTTTTCTAATTTCATTTCAAAGTTTAATTTCTTTATTTTGTTATTTTTAAAGATATTTTTATTAAGTTTATTTATTTTGAGAGAGATAGAGTATGTGAGGGAGAGAGGGGAAGAAAGAGGGAGAGAGAGAGTCCTGAGCAGGCTCTACACTTCAGTACAGAGTCTGATATGGGGCTTGAACCCATGAACTGTGAGATCATGACCTGAGCTGAAACCAAGAGTCAGACGCTTAACTGACTGAGCCACCCAGGTGCCCTATTATTATTGTTTTTAAGTAGGCTTCATTCACACCTAGCAAGGAGCCCAACATGGGGCTTGAACTCACGACCCTGAGATGAAGATATGAGCTGAGATCAAGAGTCAGATGCTTAACTTGTGGGACCCAAGGAATTTAACAAAAACCCCCTACCCCTGGACAAGCAGAGCAAGACTAACTCCATTTTATGCTACACCCACCATCTCATGTATAACCCCCACATGACCTACTTATTGCTTAAGACACTCCCCCACCCTAGTCAAGCCGCAGAGCACACCCTTACTGGAAACTGGCTCATACAGGAACGCGGAACCCCTAACCGCCAAAGAGTGTAAACCCTGCCTTTTGCCCGCCAAACTTGCGCGCCAATTCTGACCAGAGTGATAGGCTAGTTCAAACAGTTACTATAGGGTAAATTGTAATTCAACTGGCCACCTGCGTGTGGACTAACATGACTATGCAACTTTCTGTGTGTGTTACAATCTCATTGGCCACTGGCCCCTATAAAACTGCTACGCCTCTTAACCTAGGGGTCCAAGTCCCTGCTCTGCTGTGTTGGGTATACTTGGGCCCAAGCTCGAGCTTGCAAATAAACCCTCGTGCGTTTGCATCGGTATTGGCTCCTTGGTGGTCTCTCCGGATTCGAAATCGGGGGCATTACAAACTGACTGAGCCACCCAGGTGTACTGAGAAGTTGAATTTCTTTAAACTTCTCAGTTTATCTACATCTGCACAATCCTTCCCTACCTTTTCTTCAGAGTTGGCAGGAAGAGAGTAGGGTATGTCAGTGAAGGCTTTCTAGAGGAATTGACATCTAAGTGAGATTAAAAGGATCAATAGGAATTAGGTGGGGGTGGGGGGGGTAGAGTGAACAACAACAAGTGTGCAAAAGTACATTTCTGGGGGCGCCTGGGTGGCTCAGTTTGCTAAGCTTCCGACTTGGTTTCTGCTCATGATCTCATGGTTTGTGAGTTCGAGCCTGGCATCGGGCTCTGTGCTAGCAGTGCAGAACCTGCCTGGGATTCTCTCTCTCTCCCACTCCCTCTGCTCCTTTCCTGCTCACACTGGTGCATGCTCTGTTCGCTCTCTATATTTAAGAGTCTCTTATGTTTTGTTCCTGTTAGAGCACCATCTTTAAGAATTTTTTTATTCTTCATGAGATGGGAGGTTATAGGAGAGTTTTGTTTAGAAGGGTGACATGACTGTTTAAAATGATCACCCCATGGGACACCTGGGTGGCTCAGTTGATTAGGCAACCAACTTTGGCTCAGGTCATGATCTCACAGTTTGTGAGTTCAAGCCCCGTGTGGGGCTCTGTGCTGACAGCTCAGAGCCTGGAGCCTACTTTGGATTCTGTGTCTCCCCCTCTCTCTGCCCCCTCCCCTGCTCACACTCTGTGTCTCTCTGCCTCTCAATAATAAATAAACGTTAAAAAAATAAAATAAAATGATCACCCCAGCTCCTGTTTTGAGAATAGATTTCAGTGGAGCAAGGGTGGAAGCTGAGAAACCAGATTTGTAAAAATCCAAGCGGGGGCACCTGTGTGGCTCAGTTGGTTGAGTGTCAGACTTCGGCTCAGGTCAGGATCTTGCAGTCTGTGGGTTTGAGCCCTGTGTCGGGCTCTGTGCTGACAGCTCAGAGCCTGGAGCCTGCTTCGGATTCTGTGTCTCCCTCTCTCCCTGACCCTCCCCCATTCATGCTCTGTCTCTCTCTCTCTCTCTCTCTCTCTCTGTCAAAAATAAATAAACATTTAAAAAAATAATAAAAAAAAATCCAAGCAGGCAATGACAAGCCGTTGGCCCAGGGAAGAGGTAGAACATAGATAATCTCTAGATATATTTTGAAGATAGCACCAAGGGTTTCTTAAAAGGTAGGATAGGTGATATAAGAATAAAAAACAAGGGGGCACTTGGCTGGCTCAGTTGGTAGAGCATGGGACTCTTGACCTTGGGGTCATGAGTTCAGCCCTAATGTTGGACCAAGAGCCTATTCTTAAAAAAGGAGAGAGAATAAAAGAGTTAAAAATGATTTCCAAGATTTCATAAGCAACTGAAAATGAAGAAATTGCCACATATACTGAAATAGAAAAGACTGGCAAGAAAAGCAAGTTAGGGGGAGGATATCAAGAGTTTACTTTTGGACACATTAAGGCTGTTTATATAACCAGGTTGTCTATATGTTGAATAGACAGCTGGGTATGAGTCTGAAGTTTGAAAGTGAGGCATGGGGTAGACATAAAAAATAGGGATACATCAGCATATAGATTGCTTGCAAAGTGATGAAACTAGATAAAATCCCCACAAGTAAAAGAATGGATAGAGGAGAGGTATACAAGCACTGAGTCCTGGCATACACAAAGAAGTAGAATTCTGAATGATGAGGAATCAGGAGGATGAGAAGGAGCAGCCAGTGAGGTAGGTGGAAAAGAGAAAGAAAGAAGAAAGAGGTTGGGGGTGGGGGGTGGGGGGGGGGGAAGAGATGTATTCTGGAAGCTAAATGAAAGTATTATTTATTTATTTATTTATTTATTTATTTATTTAATTATTATTTTTTTTGAATGTATTTTAGAGAAGAAGAAATCACTTGGGTCAAATGCTGCTGAACAGTCAAATAAGATGAAGAATGAAAAGTGCATTTATCAACTTGACAAGAACTGTTTAGTGGAGTGGCCAGGGTGAAAGAAAATGGTAAGAGACACCAGGTACAGACCACACTTTAGAGAGGTTTTACTGTAAACAGAGTAGAAGAGATGGGGGGGAGTATGTTGTCAAAAGTTTAGAAGTAGTAGAAAAACCAATGAATTACCAAAGTAGTGATTAGTATAAGTTTCTTGTGCACACCAAAACCCTGCAAACCAAGAGCACTCAAAACCAAGAAATGGAATGAGGCTCAGGGGTTATAAAGCAGCTTATATAGTGAGAAAGCAGTGATTACTCTTCACAGTGGTTGGTTATAATATTAGAGTTTTCTTAAATGATAAGGAATTGATCAGTGGTTACCTCATACCAACCTTGGGAAACAGTTTAAGTTTTGCTTATTATTTTCAGAAACATAAGCAAGAAATGACCCAGGTTAAGTTAGCCTTGCAAAATAAATTAAATTAAACTTTGTACAACTAACTGTTTTTTTCTGTTCAGGGAATTTTTGGGGGTGGTCTCCATTTGTTTTTGACTTTTACAACCTGAATAATTAGGTCAAAAGTATTTTTTTGTTTTTAATTATGGAAAGAGTATGGGCTTTTTTTTTAAATGTTTTTTTAAATTTATTTTTGACAGAGAGAGAGAGAGACAGAGCATGAGTGGGGGAGGGTCAGAGAGAGAGGGAGACACAGAATCCGAAGCAGGCTCCAGGCTCTGAGCCATCAGCACAGAGCCCGATGCGGGGTTCGAACTCACAGACCGCAAGATCATGACTTGAGCCGAAGTCAGATGCTCAACCCACTGAGCCACCCGTGCGCCCCAGTATAGGCTTTTTTTTTTTAATTTATTTTTTATTTTTTAAAAGACTTTATTTTTGAAGTTATTTATTTATTTATTCAGAAAGAAGGAGAGAGAGCCAGGGAGGGGCAGAGAGAGAGGGAGAGAGAATCCTAAGCAGGAGTTCGAGCCCATGAACCATGAGATCATGACCTGAGCCAAAACCGAGGGTTGAATGCTTACCCACTGAGTCACCCAGGTGTCCCTTAAATATTTCATTTTTAAGCAATCTCTGCACCCAACATGGGGCTCAAACTTAACAACCCTAAGATCATAAGTGGGAGCATGCTGCACCCACTGAGCCAGTCAGGTGTCCCTCAGCTTGTTTATGTGCTGGTGTCAATGATCCAAGAAAGGGGACAAATGATAATTCAGGAGAAAGAAAAGATGTTGCTGGGTGATGTCTTTGACTAAGCAAGAGGGGATAAGATCTAGTGGACAAGTCCAAATACAGGAGCTGGCCTTAGGTAAGAGCAAAATAGTTGATAGTAATAGGCAGTAAGGCAAAGACAGTTTGCCCATACAGAGAGGTGGGTAGTTGTTGATGGTGAGAACTTAGGATGCTCTTTTTTAAAATTTTATTTTATTGCTTTTCTTTTTTTCAGTAAAACAGGAAGCTGAGAATATGTTTGGAGGAGGAGGTGTTGGAAGTTGGAGGATAGAGAAGTTATGAAATAATAGTCCACTGAAAATAAACTCCCAACATTGACTGGACTGGGAGTTAGAAAACTAGATTTTGATTCCCAGGTTTTCTGTTCATCACGTGGGTAAAATTTAACTTGTCTATTCAATCTCTCAGGTGTTCAGTTTCTCTGTGGGTAAAATGGAGATACCTACTGTAAATAACTTTTTAATGTTTATTGTTTGTTTTTGAGAGAGACAGATGGGGGTGGGGGGGGGAAGAGCAGAGAGAGAGAGAGAGAGAGAGAGAGAGAGAGAGAGACAGAATCTAAAGCAGGCGCCAGGCTCTGAGCTGTCAGCACAGAGCCAGACAGGGAGCTCAAGCTCACAAGCAGTGAAATCATGACCTGAGCTGAAGTCAGACAGTTAATGGACTGAGCCATGCAGAAGCCCTGGATTTTTTTTTTTTTTAATGAGGATTAAATAAAAGAATAAATGTGAAAGGAAAGCATTTTGCAAAGTATTTGTACTTGAAAAATAACTAACTTTTGAATCCACTTATTAAGGACTTGCTATGTGTCAAGCATTATCATAGTTTTATGTATGTTATCTTATTTAATCTTTACACACCAACCCTGGGCGCGAACACATTCTTATCACATTTTACTGATGGGGATGTTGAACTTCAGTGAAATTAAGAACTTTGCTCAAGGTTCACAAATTAGTAGATGGCTGAGCAGGCATTCCAATCCAGGGTTCAAATCTAAGGCTCATACTCTTAAGAACTACCCTTTTCAAGACATATTTTTACTTAAATTAGCTGAAGTGTACTAATTTACTGCTTTCAGGGTTTCTTTCTTGGAGCAGGTTATAAGGATTTTCTTAGTACCTTGCAGGTCACAAGAAAGCTGAGTAAAGGAAGTCAGAAGTGTTTTTGATACTTGATTCATTCAATGTCGGTAGGAGTTGGATCAACAGAGAAGAGTGATAAAAGAGGTGTTGTTACCACAGTTTTAGGAGAAAGGTCTTTAAAAATATATTTTTTAAAGTATATATATATCTATATATAGATCTATCTATCTATCTATCTATCTATATATATTCTAGGGGTGCCTGCCTGACTCAATCAGTAGACCATGGGACTCTCAATCTTGGGTCCTGAGCTGAAGCCCCACGTTGGGTATAGAGAGTACTGAAAATACATAAATAAATATTCTATTTTCCAACTTCACAGAGCTAGTCTGTGGGCATACTCTAGAGTGGCTACAGGAGTGAGGTATCAACCCCTGAGGTGTGGGTTTAAGGCAAGTTGGTCTCAGAGGCGTGAGTAGGAGTTGGGTGAGCGCTCTCTGTGGCGTTGGTGCGCCCAAAGGAGGACGGTTGGGCCCTGATAGGGTGGGGTGGTGGTCGGCACGGGTAGGCGAGGGGCTGGCCGGCCCCGGGGGCGGGGTCTGCGGCGGTCCGGCCTCCGAGGGAGGGGGAGAGGCCGCGGCGGGCGCGTGCGCGTGGTCACGCCGGGCGTTTCAAAACCCCTGCGGTCCAGACGGAGCAGCGTGATTGCTGCGTGCGCTGCCCGGGAGCGGGCGCTCCTCAGCTGCCTCACAGCGAGGTTCGACCCCTTGTCTCGCGGGATCCGGGTCCGCGCTCGACGCTCGCTCTCTCCTGCCGCCCCGCCGACGGGGGTCGCCATGGTTCACTTCTTGCACCCGGGCCTGTCGCCCAGGAATATCGTCCCTCCCGACGCTCAGAAGGATGCCCTGGGTTGCTGCGTGGTGCAGGTGAGCACCGGGGCGGGGACGCGAACCTCGGCGGGACGCCGCGCTAGCCAGGGAGTCGTCGGGGACTGTGCGAAGGCACTTGCTGGTTCGTTTGGCTGACGTGGGGTAAAGTCTGAAGAGTGAGCCGAGGCTGGGCTCCTGTCGTCGCCGGGGAAGTGCACGCTGGAAGGGAGTTTTCTGTCCCGGGCGTCCCAGCCTCTGGGCCGAGCGCTCTGACCTGGCGCCGCAGCGTTCAGGCGCGGCGAGGGCGAGTCCCGCCCCCCGGCTGACCCGAGGGCATCTCCTCCTCAGGTCTGCGATTCTCATCTGTGGAGGCAGCCTCCATTTGCTGAGTGGTGTAAGTTCGGACGTAAACTCTCTAGGCTTGGCCGGCAGTTGACGGTGGTGCTTATTATTGTCATAATGAACCCAAATGCCCCCGACCTCGACCGTACTGCCACGTGCATTGTGGACGTGGTACTCCGCAGAGACTGTGACCCAGCAGTCCCTAGTACCCGAGGCCTGTGCCCCAGAACTCTAGCTGGAAGCCGCTCGTGCGTCCGGCGAGGGGGTGGGGGGACTAGAACCCCAAGACTTGGAATTCTTTCAGTTCACGTGTACCCCCTTCCGCCCTCCCTCCACGGAATTCCTATTAAACTACACCTACAAAAATGCAAACCAAGAGAGTGTATTTTCTGCTGTGTGTTAAGTATCGCGTTTCTAGAGTAATCTGGTTATCTCTAGTCTTTTGTATGCATTGATAGTCTCCATTTTTCTGTGGTCTAGGGCAGTTGAGAACTCTAAAGGTTAGTTAATTTGCTTAAGAACCTGAACTTGACTTCGGGTGTTCTGGGGTCAGATTCCACATTCTACAACGCCCCAAGGGCCACGACTCTTAGAACTCAAAATCCACTTAAGGCTCAGCCTAAAATATGGAGGGAAGGAAACGTTCATTGAGGTTGTACTTTACGTGCAATACCTTGTTGGAAGATTGTTGTGCCCTACAACGATCTGTCCTGTACTTCTCTGTACTCTGTTGGATTCACTTTTAATGCTGCTTTATAATTTGTAAATTTGTTTGTAGCTAATGGAAAAGCTGGGTTTTTCAAGCACATTTTTTGTTGACGCTAATTGGAATTGAAACAAGATTTTTCCCTAGAAATCAAACCAACCCATTTTCTGCCTGGTTCCATAGTGTACTGCATACATTCGTTTTCTTGGTAAGATTTTATTTTCAATTAATCTTGAAAATTAACACATTTTCGCTTATATATATTTTCCCATTTATGTCATCTTTAATTTTATTTAGTAATGTGTTGTAGTTTTTGATAATAAAGGTCTGTGACATATTTTGTTAAATTCATCCCTATTTTTGATACTGTAAAAATATTTTTGAAAAACAATGCAAAGAATTTTTTGGTGTATTGCTCTTGTATCCTACAATCTTGCTAGATTCACTTTTTTTTTTAAAGATTTCTTAAGATTTTCGTCACAGTTATGTCATCTGCAAATAAAGACAGCTTAACTTTATTAAACCCTTTTAGTCTATGCTTTTTTTTAAGTCTATGCTTTTTATTTCCTTTTTCGAAATTGTATTTTCTCTAGAACCTTTGTAAAATGTTGAAGTGGTGAGAGTAAACATCTTTGTATTCTAGATCTTTCACCTTTAAGTATGATACTGGTTAAAGGTTTTTCCATAGATGCCCTTTATCAAGTTGAGGATGTTTTCTTCTATTCCTAGTTTGCCAGGAGTATATTTTAAAAAAAATATATATATTTTTTTATGTTTTTATTTTTGACAGAGAGAGAGAGAGAGAGAGAGAGAGAGAGAGACAGCATGAGCGGGGGAGGGGCAGGAGAGAGAGGGAGACACTGAATCAGAAGCAGGCTCCAGGCTTTGAGCTGTCAGCACAGAGCCCGATGCAGGGCTCAAATTCACAGCCTGAGCGATCGTGACCCAAGCCGAAGTCGGACGCTCAACTGACTGAGCCACCCAGGCGCCCTTGCCAGGAGTATTTTTAAAAGCATGAATGTGTGTTGAATTTTGTCAAGTGCTTTTTCAGCATTTATTAAGATTATATGTTTTTGTTGTTTTTCTGTTAATGTGGTGGACTTTCTAGATTGTGAATTTAACTTTACATTTACATCTAAACCCCACATGGTCATGATGTATTGTTTTTATATACCACAGGATTTTATTTGCTGATATTTCGTTAAGTATTTGTATGCCCCGTGTTTATGAGGGAGATTGCTCTCCAGAGATATTTTATCTAGTTTTAGTATCACGATAATGCTGGCCTCAAAAATGAATTGGGAATTGTTCCCTGTTCAATTTTTTTTCCTATTCAATTTTTTGAGTTTGTGGAGGATAGATATTATTTTTTGCCTTTTTAAAAATTTAATTATTTCTTTTGAGTAAACTCTGCCCTCAGTGTGGGCTCAAACTCATGACCCTGAGATTATTTCTTCCTTAGATGTTTAATAGCACTCATCAGTGAAGCCACTGAAACTAATTTCTTTGGGAGAGCTATTCATATACTTCATTTTATGTTTTATAAAAGCATCAATTTATCGAGTCATAACATTCCTAAATATGTATGCACTTATTAATAGATTGTCAGTTTTTGTAGTTATTTAAGTAATTTGCCTATTTCATCTGAGTTACCAAATTTATTGGCAAAATTGTTCATAGGATACCTTTATTGTCATTTTAATTCTTATAGGATCTGTAATGATGTTCCCTCTTTTGTTCCTGGTATTGGTGTTTTCTCTTTTTACTTTCTCTTAGTCTTTGTATCTAGGGATTTAATAATTGTTAGTCTTTTTGAAGAACTAACTTTTGGTTTTGATTTATATCCATTGCACATCTGTTTTCTCTTATTTCTGCTTGTATCTTTATAATTTCTTATGTTTATCTTTGGGTTTAACTTACTCTCTATCTTTTTAAGGTGGAAACTTAGGGCATTAAATTTATAAGTTGTTTCTAAATTTTTAAAAAAAAATTTTTTTTTTTTCAACGTTTATTTATTTTTGGGACAGAGAGAGACAGAGCATGAACGGGGGAGGGGCAGAGAGAGAGGGAGACACAGAATCGGAAACAGGCTCCAGGCTCTGAGCCATCAGCCCAGAGCCCGACGCGGGGCTCGAACTCACGGACCGTGAGATCGTGACCTGGCTGAAGTCGGACGCTTAACCGACTGCGCCACCCAGACGCCCCAAGTTGTTTCTAAATTTTTAAAAATGTTTCTAAATTTATTTTTGAGAGAGGCATAGCACGAGTGGGGGAGGGGGACAGACAGACACACACACACACACACACACACACACAATCTGAAGCAGGCTCAAGTCTCTGAATTGTCAGCAAAGAGCCTGATGTGGGGCTTGAACTCATGAACCTTAAGATCATGACCTGAGCCAATGTTGGACGCTTCACAGACTGAGCCACCCAGGCGACCCATACATCTTGTTTCTAATACAAACATTTCCTCCAATAGTGCTTTGGTTAATACCCATAAACTCTGGTATATTGTTCACAATATTTTCTAATTTCCATTATGATTTCTTCTTTGAGCCATGGGATGTTTAGAAATGTATTGCTTCATTACCAAATAGTTGGGGATATTTAACATATCTTTTTTTTTTAAGGGGGGGAGGGGAGAGGGAGAGAGAATCCCAAGTAGGCCCCTCACCCAGTGCAGAGTCCTTCACGTGGCTTGATTCTAGGACCTGAGCTGAAATCAAGAGTTGGGTGCTCAACCAACTGAGCCAGTCAGGCACTCCACACATCTTATTTTTTTTTAAATTGACTTCAAACGAGGGGTGCCTGGGTGGCTCAGTCGGTTAAACGGCCGACTTCAGCTCAGGTCATGATCTCTCGGTCCGTGAGTTCGAGCCCCGCATCGGGGTCTGTGCTGACAGCTCTGTTCTGTGATTCAGAACAGGCCGAATCTGAAATCAGCCTGTTTCAGATTCTGTGTCTCCCTCTCTCTGACCCTACCCTGTTCATGCTCTGTCTCAAAAATAAATAAACGTTAAAAAAAAAAAATTGTAAATTGACTTCAAACATAATTATTGTTAGAGACCATACTCTATGATTTTAATCCATTTGTATACATATATTCTAAATGTTTATTTATTTTTGAGATAGAGAGCACCAGCATGGGAGGGGCAAAAAGGGGTGGGGAGACAGAGGATCCAAAGTGGGCTTTGCACTGACAGTGGTGAGGCTTGAACTCAGGAACTGTGAGAATCATGACCTGAGCTGATGCTGGACACTCATCAGACTGAGCCACTCAGGTGCCCCTTAATCCATTTACATTTATTGAGATTCGTTTTATGGCTCAGATATGATTTATCTTGGTGCACACTTATGTGCACTTAAAGATATATATTGTACAGCAATATATATGGGTTTTATCTATGAATGTCAGGTGAAGTTGGTTGATAATGTTAATTTTCTATATTCTTACTCCTTTTCCAGCTACTTGTTTTTTATCAGTTGTTTGATAAAAATCCAACTCTGGATTTTTCTTTTTATTCTTTGAGTTTGCTTCATGAATTTTGAAGCTGTTAGTAAGTGCATATACATTTAGGAATTACGTCTTCCTGATGAATTGATCCTTTTATCTTTATGTATTCTGGTAATAGTCTCGCCTTGAAGTCTTTTTCTGACATTAATATAGTTAACTCCGTTTTCCTTATGATTGGTATTTGACAATCCTGTATGGTTGTTCACGTTTAAAGCACATCTCTTGTAGGAAAGGTCTTTTATTCAGTCTGACAGTCTGCCTTTTAAATCAGAGTAAATATGATTATCAAAATTGTTGGGTTTAAAGTCTGCTGTGTTGCTGTGTTTTATTTGTCCTGTTTGTCATTTTGTTTCTTCCTTTCCTGACTTGAACACTTTTCAAGTTTCATTTTATCTCTCCTATTGACTTGCTAGTTCTGCTGCTCTCCTCTCCCTTCTTCCAGTCTTTCCCTCCTCCCCCCTTCTGTCAGTCTTTAATGGTCACTCAAAGGTAGCAGTTTTTAAAGTGTGGATTAAGGACCTCTGTGGTCTCTAAGGCCCCATTTTCTTTTCTTTTCTTTTTTTTTACATTTATTTATTTTTGAGAGACAGAGACAGAGCATGAGCAGGGGAGAGGCAGAGAGAGAAGGAGACACAGAATCTGAAAGCAGGCTCCAGGCTCTGAGCAAGCTGTCATCACAGAGCCCGATGTAGGGCTTGAACCCGTGAACTGTGAGATCATGACCTGAGCCAAAGTTGGATGCTCAACTGACTGAGCCACCCAGGCGCCCCAGCGTGGAATTGGGTTTTTAACTTCTTTTATTTCTAAATGAATTAATACAGGTTTTAAAGATTTCTGAGTTTTAACTTATGTAGTAACATGTTGATAGATAGAATCCAGTTTTTAAGAGTATAAAGTGGTCCTAAGACCAAGAAGTTTGAGAGTCACAGCTCTGGGTTTTAAAATACACATTTGACTTGATCACATTCTACTTTAAAATATATCAGTTTAGGGGCACCTGGGTGGCTCAGTTGGTTAAGCATCCGACTTCAGCTCAGGTCATGATCTCCCTGTTCGTGAATTCGAGCCCCACATCTGTGCTGACAACTCGGAGCCTGGAACCTGCTTCAGATTCTGTGTCTCCCTCTCTTTGCCCCTTCTCCACTCAGGCTCTGTCTCTCAAAAATGAATAAACGTTAAAAAAAATTTTTTTTAAATATAGCAGTTTACCTTAAAACAGTATTCTTTGATTTTTTTTCCCTTTTGTTTTGTCCTTGGTGCTAGTGAGATAATATACCTCTTACTTCTCCATGTTATAAATTGCACAATTTATTTCTTTATTTTTGCTTTGATCAGTTATTTCTTAAAGACATTAGGAAATAAAAAAGTTTTTCTCTTTATCCACGTTTCCATTTCCATTACTCCCTTTTTCTTAAATCCCAAATATTCATCTTCTTTCCTTTTTCTTCAGCTTAAAGAACATTTAACCTTTCTTATAGTGTAGATTGGTTGGCAACAAGTTCTCTCTGCTTTTTGTTTGAGAATATCTTTATTTCAGCTTTATTTCTGAAAGCTATTTTAATTGTACTTAGTTTTTTTCCCCTATTGTACTTTTTTGGGAAAGATTTTGTTTTATTAAATTTTTTTAATGTTTATTTATTTATTTTGAGAGAGAGAGAGCAGGGGAGGGGCAAAGAGAGAGAATCCCAAGCAGGCTTTGCACTGTCCGTGCAGAGCTGGATGTGGGGCTCAAACTCACAAACCTTGAGTTCATAACCTGAGCCAAAATCAAGAGTTGGACACTTCACTGACTGAGCTACCCAGGCACCCCTCAACATAAGAATTTTTGAGGAACACAGTCTATAGCAAGGAGTGAGGGCTAATTTTAAAGGAGTGATTTGGGGGAC
This sequence comes from Lynx canadensis, assembly GCF_007474595.2. Classification (NCBI taxonomy): domain Eukaryota; kingdom Metazoa; phylum Chordata; class Mammalia; order Carnivora; family Felidae; genus Lynx; species Lynx canadensis. The sequence goes on from NC_044310.1 coordinate 42,284,643, forward strand.
ACAGCCCAAGGCAACCTTAACAAATCATTAACAAGTCTTAACAAATGTTAAGAATCTTGATGAGATTAGTGGAATCTTTATGAGAGAATGGAGGGAGATTTGAGACCTGGAGACACAGGGAGGAAGGCCATGTGAAGATGAAGACAGAGATCATTTATGCTGCCTCAGTTGGGGAGAGCCAGGAGCCTCTAGAAGCTGATAACAGTTTTTCCCTTGAGCCTTCAGAGGAGAATGGCCCTGTTCTCAGGGGACTTGTTTTCTGGACTTCTGTTCTCCAGAACTGTGAGAGAACAAATTTCTGTTGTTTTTAGCCATCTCATTTTTTTTTCTCAGTCTTTATTTAATTTATTTTTTTAATTTACATCCAGGTTAGTTGTAATATAGTGCAACAATGATTTCAGGAGTAGATTAATGCTTCTTACCCATTTAGCCCATCCCCCCTCTCACAACCCCTCCAGTAACCCTCTGCTTGTTCTCCATATTTAAGAGTTTCCTCTGTTTTGTCCCCCTCCCTGTTTTTATATTATTTTTGCTTCCCTTCCCTTGTGTTCACCTGTTGTCTGTCTTAAAGTCCTCATATGAGTGAAGTCATATGATTTTTGTCTTTCTCTGACTAATTTTGCTTAGCATAATACCCTCTAGTTCCATCCACGTAGTTGCAAATGGCAGGATTCCATTCTTTTTGATTGCCTACTAATAGTCCAGTGTGTGTGTGTGTGTGTGTGTGTACACACCAAATCTTCTTTTTTTTTTTTTTTTTTTTTCACCGTTTATTTATTTTTGGGACAGAGAGAGACAGAGCATGAACGGGGGAGGGGCAGAGAGAGAGGGAGACACAGAATCGGAAACAGGCTCCAGGCTCTGAGCCATCAGCCCAGAGCCCGACGCGGGGCTCGAACTCACGGACCGCGAGATCGTGACCTGGCTGAAGTCGGACGCTTAACTGACTGCGCCATCCAGGTGCCCCCAAATCTTATCTATTCATCCATTGATGGACATTTGGGCTCTTTCCATACTTCAGCTATTGTTGATAGTGCTGCTATAAACATCGGGGTGCATGTGCCCCTTTGAAACAGCATACCTGTATCCCTTGGATAAATACCTAGTAGTGCAATTGCTGGGTCGTAGGGTAGTTCTATTTTTAATTTTTTGAGGAACCTCCGTATTGTTTTCCAGAGTTAGTCATCTCATTTTTTGTGGTAATTTTAGCCACACTAGGAAACAAATACATGTTCTAACTTCATTCACCTCCCTTCTGTCTTCTTTGAGAGTTTCATGTTGTCAGAACCAAACTGACAACAGGGCAAGGGAATCTGTTCAGGAGATCTGCTTAATTCCAGTAGAGAGCAGGGTAGAGAAGATTAAGGAGTGAGTCTGGGTAGGAGGTACGTGGCAAGTGCTATAGTACAATTCTGCTTACATAAAGTTTACAGACATGGAGAACTAAATAGTATACAAGATAATGATTGCCTCTGGGTGAAGGGATGGGAAATAGCATCAGAAAGGGACTGCAAACATATTGGTATATTCATTTTAAGCTATGGGATAAATACAAAAGTGTATTTTAAAAATATAATATTTTATTTTTATATTTGAAATGTTTTATAAATTTTCTTTAATTTTTTTAATGTTTATTTATTTTTGAGAAACAGAGAGACAGAGCATGAGCAGGTGAGGAGCAGAGGGAGAGGGAGATACAGAATCCGAAGCAGGCTCCAGACTCTGAGCTGTCAGCACAGAGCCTGACGTGGGGCTCGAACCCACAAACTGTGAGGTCATGACCTGAGCTGAAGTTGGTCATTTAACCGACTGAGCTACCCAGGTGCCCCTGAATGTTTTATAAATTTCTAAATATCTTTTATGTGGATTTAGTCTTTAGTATACTATATTTTTATTTTTGTTCTTTTTAAAAAATGTTTATTTTGAGAGAGAAAGAGCGAGAGCAAGTGCACAGGGGAGGGGAAGAGAGAGCAGGAGAGAGAGTATCCTAAGCAGGGTCCTCGACGTTAGTGCAGAGCCCTGTGCAGAGCCCTATGCTGTGCTCAGTCCAACAAAATGTGAGATCATGACCTGAGCTGAGATTAAGAGTCAGTGCTTAACTGATTAAATTAACAGATTCAGTGCTTAACAGATTAAGTGCTTGACTGACTGAGCCATCCAGCCATCCCTACTATGCTATATTTTTTTAAATGGGGCTGTCATGTAGTAATATGGCAAATAATGTTAGAAAATCTTAAAACTAAATATTTGGGATAAAATGTTACAAACATTTGCAAAGTAAGAGAAATCCCCAGCACCCCCACCTAATCCAGATAAAGTGGAAAACATCACTGTAAGCAGACCCTAAATCTTTGACATTTACCAATATCAATAACTTGGGATTGGAGGCTAGGCTTTTGCCAAAATCTGGGAGGGAATTTGAGTGGATACTGTAAACTATAACTATATATATAATATAAACTAATATGGGCTAACAAAGGCTGGCTTTACTTTAGTGAAATGGTAGATCTAAAAAAATTTGCTTATGGGAAAGGGAAATGGGGAATGCTGTCAGTTTTGGCGTGGATTTTGAGTAGAAAGATACCTCCTTAAAATTTGCTACTGGGGTGCCTGGGTGGCTCAGTCAGGTATCCAGCTTTGGCTCAAGTCACAATCTCGCAGTTGATGAGTTCGAGCCCTGCATAAGACTCTGTGCTGACAGCTCAGAGCCTGGGAGCCTATTTCAGATTATGTGTCTCCCTCTCTTCGTACCTCTTTCCCCACTTGTGCTCTTTCTCTTTCAAAAATAAATAAACAAAAAAACAATTTGCAGGGCGCCTGGGTGGCGCAGTCAGTTAATTCGTTCGACTTTGGCTCAGGCCGTGATGTCAAGGTTTTTAGTTCGAGCCCAACATCAGGCTCTCTGCTGACAGCTCGGAGCCTGGAGCCTGCTTTGGATTTTGTCTCCCTCTCTGCTCCTCTCCTGTTCGCATTGTGTCTCTGTTACTGTCTGTCTCTCTCTCTCAAAAATAAATAAACATTAAAAAAAAATTTGCTACCATAGGCTTGTCTTCACACACATTCAGGGTTTTTTGTTTGTTTGTTTATTCTGAGAGACAGCACAGCTTGGGAAGGGCAGAGAGAGACTCCCAAGCAGGCTCCACACAGTCAGTACAGAGCCCAACGTGGTGCTCAGTCTCATGAACCACAAGATCATGACCTGAACCAAAATCGAGAGTTGGACACTTAACTGACTGGGCCCCACATTTAGGGTTTCTTGCTTGGTTCAGGAAATCTATAGTTGAGAAATTATCAGGGTGAGCCTTGGTAATTCCCCTGAGGTAACCATAGTTTTGCAGAATCTCTCTGATGTGAACATCTTTTTTCTTCTTCTTTTAAGTTTATTTATTTTGAGAGAGAGAGAGTGCAAGAGAGAGAGAGAGAGAGAGACAGAATCCCAAGTAGACTCCACGCTGTCAGTGCGGAGCCCAGTGTGGGGTTTGAACTCATGAACTGTGAGATCATGACCTGAGTGGAGATTAAGAGTCATATGCTTAACCAACTGAGCTACCCAGGCGCCCCTGTGACATGTCTTCTACCCAGGCCTCATAGGAGTCCAGTAAATAAAATCCCATTAAAAGTGCGTTCACAATCTTAATTTATGAGCCATGAATCTCCATGAGTAAAATTCAACAGAATCAACAACAGGATTACATTCCAGGAAACTTAAGGAAATGGATTATTAAAACACTATAAGTATATTTAAAAGTAAAGATATAAAAGATGAAGTAAGTCATGAAAAAAGAACAATATACAATTAGACTGTGAAGAAATATATACCACTAAACAAAGAGATAGTGACCTGGGAGATAGATGTGTGGAAATTACCCACATGAAGTATAATCTCCATTTTCCCATGGGCCTGTAAACCAATTCTGGCTTTTAAGACCTAAGTAGAAGTCTCCTGAGACTCTTTCAGGGAATCTTTTTTGCTTCCCTCAGTCTTTTGGACATGAATTCTGACCTGGGGAGTTGGAGCAACTAAAATTTTGGGAATGCAAAATGGTAGATCCATTTGGCAAGAACAGGTTGGCACTTTTCTTTTTTTAATTTTTTTTTTTAAACGTTTATTTATTTTTGAGACAGAGACAGAGCATGAACGGGGGAGGGGCAGAGAGAGAGGGAGACACAGAATCCAAAGCAGGCTCCAGGCTCTGAGTCATCAGCCCAGAGCCTGACGCGGGGCTCGAACTCACGGACTGTGAGATCATGACCTGAGCTGGAGTCGGACGCTTAACCGACTGAGCCACCCAGGCGCCCCGGCACTTTTCTTATATAAAGTTAAATACAGACTAGTAGGAAGTGTGGAATCCCAGGGACCCAGGAATCCCATTCCTAGGAAACTACCCAAGAAAAACGAAACCCAGATTCACATAAACTTACATGAATATTTATAGCAGCTTTCTTCAAAACTGTCTAAAACTTTAAATAATACAAATACCCTTAATGATAAAATTGTGGAACATGCGGTATAATACTTCTCAGCAATAAAAAAGGAACTAATTACAAAAACACAACATGGAAGAATCTTGAATGCTTTATGGGGAGTGAAAGAAATCAGATTCAAAAGGCCTACATATTGAATGATTCTATTTATATGACATTTTGGAAAAGGGAGAACTCTGGGGACAAACACAGATTTGGTTGCTTGGGGTTGGTGGGAGGGATTGTCTACAAAGGGACATGGGAATTTTTGGGTTATAGAACTGTTCTCTATGTTTATTATGGTGGTGTGGCACATGACTATGCATTTGTTAAAATTTGTGGAACTAAGTACATCAAAAAGTAATTTTTTTGCTATATGTAAATTAGACCTCAATTAAACACACACACACACACACACACACACACAGAAATGAATAGGAAGAAAGTGATTACAGTAGTCTCCCTTTATCTGAGGTTTCACTTTCTGTGGTTTCACTTACCCTAAATCAACTGTAGTCCCGAAGTAGGTCATCGTTTGTTTTATTTTATTTTATTTTTTTAACGTTCATTTATTTTTGAGAGAGAATGTGAGCAGAGGAGGGGCAGAGAGAGAAGGAGACACAGAATCTGAAGCAGGCTCCAGGCTCTGAGCTGTCAACACAGAGCCCCACATGGGGCCTGAACTCACAGACCGTGAGATCATGACCTGAGCCGAAGTCGGACACTTAACCAGCTGAGCCACCCAGGCACCCCTCAGGTCATCTTCTCTTGGCATATTGTCAGAAAATCATTAGTAGTCTAATGCTGCTTCACACTGCCTGTGGCATTCACCTCACTGCTTTTCATCATGTAGCCATTTTATCATTTCATATCCTCACAAGAAGGATGAGTACAGTACAGTTAAGATATTTTGAGAGACAACATTGATACAATTTATTACAGTATATTGTTAATCTCTTACTGTGCCTAGTTTATAAATTAAACTTTATTTTAGGTATGTAGAGGAGAAAACAGTCTGTATCAGGTTTGGTACTGTGGGCAGTTTTAGGCATCCACTGGGAGTCTTGGAACGCATCTTCTGTGGATACGTGGATAAGTGGGGGACTACTGGATAGCATGTGAACTTATTGGAGAAATTTAGTTATGAAGAGGAGTAACTGAAGAGAATGTGGGTTTCGGCAGAAGCTGTTTTTGTTTTTAAGGTATATAGCAGAACAAATTATATGTTAAGAATGATCCATTTGAGGACACTCTGAAGATGTATGCATGAAGAAATGATAGGAGGGACCAAGGCAAGGGGGGATGAAGTCAGTCAGCACATGTGGAAGTGTTGGGCTTTGCAAGGAGGTACACATTTTCTTTTTTTGTTTGTTTTTGTTTTTAAAGTTTATTTTTGAGAGAGAACGCACACAAGCAAGGGAAGAGCAGAGAGAGAGAATCCCAAGTGGAGCTTGAACTCAGGAACCATGAGATCATGACCTGAGCTGAAATCAAGAATTGGATGCCTAACCCAGGTGCCCCGCCCCCCCAATATTTTCCATGTAAGAGGAAAGTAAAGGAAAGATGCATGCATTTTCCGGCTAAATTTGATGGTGAGATGGCCTCATTTTTCTCCATGAAGTGAGTCAGATTCTGATAGCATAAAATGCATTTGAGGAATAAGTAGAAGGCATGGAATAATTCTTGCCTGATGTTGGGAGAGTACCCTGTCTTGAAGACCTTATGGACAGACAACTGTCTCAGAGCTACGGAGGGCTAATTTGAAGTTAATGATTATGAATTTGCTGTGACATGCTATGTTATGGGAATCTTCCTCCTTCCCATAGATGATTAGCTGCTGTGTGTTGCCACAAAAAACTAGTTGGTAGAGTTCTTCTAAGAATGTAGTTTTGTCTGGAGAGGGAATAAGGAGTTGAGGGTATTTGCAAAGGAGTAATTTTTACTTTGGATCATGGAAGGAACTTAATCATTTGAAAGTGGTGTGGAAGTCAAGGAATTATTCCATGTTGAAGCCTCTGACAAAGGTAACAACCTCTGTTTGACCTATGTCTATCTCTTCGTGTCTGATGCAGTGCCATGCCTTTCAAATATTTGTTGGATAAACAAATGCCAGTTTCTCTTAGAGGAGAAAGAGACCATATGCCTCTTTACTCTCACCTCACTGTCAGTTCTTACTCTTCTACAGCAGCCTGGTATAGCACACTTTTACATTGTGAACACTTGAGGGTAAGAATAGGCAGGCCTGGGGCACCTGCACGGCTCAGTCAGTTAAGTGTCTGACTTTTGGTTTTGGTTCAGGTCATGATTTCATGGTTTGTGAGTCTGAGCCCCGCGTCAGACTCTTTGCTGCCGGTGGAGAACCTGCTTGGGATTCTCTCTTCCTCTCTCTCTGCCCCTCCCTGGCTCGCACTCTGTCTCTCTCAAAATAAATAAATAAACTTAAAAAAATACACTTAAAAAAAAAAAAAGAATAGACAGGCCTTATCCTCTGGGACATAGTAATCACTGAGTAATAAGTATTTGTTGAGTGAATGACCATGTGATATCTGTTTGAGTTGCCCCTTGTGTTTCATTGAAATTGTCAGATTTCTTGATTGTATTCCCCACTATTAGCTCCAAAAGGATTAAAATAATATTTTGCTCATTGCTGTATTTTCAATGGCCGGCACACAACAGGTGATGAGTGAAGGATTGAGAGAACTTATTTTTTTTTTTCAAGATACAACAGAAATAGATAAAATCTTCCATTCAGTTAACAGTTGGAATAAGGTGGTTTCGTTACATATAAATCATGTAAGTCACTACTAGGGTAAGGAGAATGTATCTTCAGATATCCTTACCAACTAGTTTGATGTCTTTTGCATGGTCTACTTCTGTGCTGAGTTTTTCTGGATGTATTCTAACAAAGTTTGTTTTCTAGGAGGAGGCATCTCCCTACTCTTTGGTCAACATCTGCCTGAACTTCCTGATTGCTAACCTAGAGAAATTGTGTTCTGAAAGATCTGATGGAACATTGTGCCTTCCAGAGCATTGGAGTTTCCCTCAGGAAGTAGCTGATCGATTCCTTGGGGTGATGACATGGCAAGGTAATAATAACACTCTTTTATTTTAATTTTTTAAAGTTTATTTCTTTGAGAGAGAGTGCGCACTCGTGAGCACTCTTGGATGAGTGCACGGGGGAAGGGCAGAGAGAGAAGGGGGAGAGAGAGAATGCCAAGCCCATGTGGGACTCGATCCCATGAACTGTAAGATCATGACCTGATCCGAAATCAAGAGTTGGACACTTAACCAACTGAGTCACCCAGGTATCCCTATTTAATTTTTTTTGATAAGGTTTCTTTATATTGTAGTCTTAAAGCATTTTACTGTTTGAAGAGTGCTTTCATATCCAGTTCCTGTTTTACTCCTCACAACAAATGGATGGGAAATAGGGAAATAATTTCCATTTTATTTGTGTGGAGATTTGAATCTCAGAGTCTTTCTGGGATCCCTTGCAGGAAATTTGTCTTGTTTCTAGGTTTATCCTGCTATTAGCTTAGCAGAGTGAAGACAATGGAGAACTAAACCAAGTTCCCACTCATCTGTTTGCTCTCTAGCTTTTGAAGTGCTGTTCCTATAGTCTTGTCTCCTACTCTTTTCGTTGTGAATACGAGACTTAAAAATCTTTTCATTTACTTCCCCTTGTAGTGAGGCTTTCAAAACCTCACCAAAAGTTGTTATTTTACTTTTTGATTACAGCCTTCCTGGTGGATGTGAAGTATTTATTGTGGTTTTGTTGCATTTCCCTAATGAGTAATGATGTTGAGCATTTTAAATGATGTTTAATTTATCATGTTACTGTTTTTTTTTAAGTTTATTTATTTTGAGAGAGACAGTGCAAGTGGGGGATGCGCAGAGAAAGAGGGAATCTCAAGCAGTCTCCACACAGTCTGTGCAGAACCCAGTGTAGGGCTTGAACTCAAAACCATGAGATCATGACCTGAGCTGTAATCAAGGGTGGGACACTTAACCAACTGAGCCACCCAGGCATCTCCACTTTTTTTTTTTTTTTAAATGTTTATCAGTTTTTTCTTAATATAAAGGCTTTTGGTAACAAATTACTGAGATGTGTTTCACATACTATATCATTCACCTACTTAAAGTGTACAGTTCAATGGTATTATTATTTTTGTTTTTAGCGATTTGGGCGGCTGTCATCACAATCAATTTTAGAACATTTTTTGTCACCTCAAAAAGAAACTCCTTACCCATCCCCCAATCCTAAGCAACTACTCATAGACTTTTTATTGTTGTTTTTTTTTCCTGAACATTTAATATAAATCAAATTGTATAATATGTGGCCTTTTATATCTTCTTTGGAGACATGTCTATTCATATCCTTTGCCCAGTTCTTTCTTTTTCTTTTTTTTTTCCTTTTTATTTACTTATTCTTTTAATTTAAAAAAACTATTAATTTTTTAGTTTACATCCAAGTTAGTTAGTATATAGTGCAACAATGATTTCAGGAGTAGATTCCTTAATGCCTGCATTTAGCCCACCCCCTCCCACAACCCCTCCAGCAACCCTTTGTTTGTTCTCTATATTTAAGAGTCTCTTATGTTTTGTCCCTCTCCCTGTTTTTATATTATTTTTGCTTCTCTTCCCTTATGTTCATCTGTTTTGTATCTTAAATTCCTCATATGAGTAAAATCATATGATATGTGTCTTTCTCTGGCTAATTTCACTTTAGCGTAATACCCTCTAGTTCCATCCACGTAATTCCAAATGGGAAGGTTTCATTCTTTGTGATTGCTGAGTACTTTTTTTTTTTAATGTTTATTTATTTTTGAGAGAGAGAGAGGGAGGGGCAGAGAGAGAGGGAGAAATAGAAAATCCCAAGCAGGCTCAGCACTGTCAGCACAGAGCCCCAGAAATTTAAAAAAAATGATCACCATGATAAATCTAGTTACCATCTGTTAACCATACAAAGGTTTTACAGTATTACTGACTATATTCCCTATGCTGTACATTACATCCCCATGTCTTATTTTCTTGTTACAAGTCCCTTATCAGTTACATGGTTGCAATTATTTTCTTCCATTCTATGAATTCTCTTTTCACTTTGCTGATAGTGTGTTTTGACTTAGAAACAGTTTTAATTTTTTAATGTTTATTTCTGAGAGAGAGACGAGTGCGAACGGGGGAGAGGCAGAGAGAGGAAGACACAGAATCCAAAGCAGGCTCCAGGCTCTGAGCTGTCAGCACAGAGCCCAATGTGGGGCTCAAACTCACAAGCTGCAAGGTCATGACCTGAGCCGAAGTCGGATGCTTAACCGACTGAGCCACTCAGGTGCCCCAAAAATGGTTTTAATTTTCATGAAGTCCAATTTATCTATTTCTTTTCTGGCTTATGCTTTTGGTATCATATCTAAAAATTCATTGCCAAATCCAAGGTCCTAAAGATTATACCTGTATTTTCTTCTAAGAGTGTTGGTTTTTTCACTCCTACACTCTTAGGTTTTTGGTCCATTTTGAGTTTATTTTTGTATATGGCATGAAGTGTAAGAGTCCAGCTTTATGTTTTCCATGTGCCTATACAGTTGTCCCATCACTATTCGTTGAAAAGTTTATTCTTTCACTATTGAATGGTGTTGGCACCCTTTTAAAAAATCAGATGACCACAGAGCATTGTGTTTATTTCTTACCTTCATTTCTGTTCTGCGAAGCAATATGTCTATCCTTTGTCTGTATGACCCTATCTTGATTGCTGTTGCTTTGTAGTAAATTTTGAAATTCGAAAGTGAGAATTCTCTTTTTAGGATTGTTTTGGCTATTCTGGGTCCTTTATATTTCTGTATGAAGTTTAGAACCAGTTGGTCAGTTTCTACAAAGAATCCAGCTGGGATTTGAATAAGGATTGCATCAAATAGGTACGTTAATTTGGAGAGCATTTCCATCTTAACAGCATTAAGTCTTCTGATGATGAACATGATGTCTGTTTATTTAGATCATCTTGAATTATTTTCTAATGTTTTGCCATCTTAACCATTTGAAATCTTCATGAGTTTGGGTTAACTTTCTATTAAACTAGACTTTCATCTCTTTGAACAGTGTTTTCTAGTTCATGTATATAAGTTTACACATCTTTTGTTAAATTTATTTCTAAGTATTTTATTCTTTTGATATTATTTTATGTGGAATTGCTTTCTTAATTTCATTTTTGTTATTTACGTATTTATTTACTTATATTTATTTATTTTTTTGAGAGAGGGAGAGGGGCAGAGAAGAAGGGGCAGACCCTGGGATCATGACCTGAGCCAAATCGAGCTTAACCAGCTGAGCCTCCCAGGTGCCCCTTAATTTCATTTTTGGATTGTTCATTTTTAGTGTACAGAAATATAGTTGATTTTCTTTTTGAAATGTACAAAACTAGAAAATGTAAATAAACCTCAGTATATTCAACCTGAACAATTATCAACTCATGGCCAATCTTGCATCATCCACACACCTACCCACCTTTGTCCTGCCCCCACATATTTTGAAGTAAATCCCAGGTATTATGTTATTTCAACTGTAAATGTAGGTGGGGAGTGGGGCTTGTAAAATGTATATACATAACCGTAATTTTAATTTAACACTTAAAATTTTAATATTCGTTTTTTAATATCAGATAGTGAGCGTTCATTTTGACTGATTGTCTTACAACTTTTATTTTTTTTTTTTAATTTTTTTTTCAACGTTTTTTATTTATTTTTGGGACAGAGAGAGACAGAGCATGAACGGGGGAGGGGCAGAGAGAGAGGGAGACACAGAATCGGAAACAGGCTCCAGGCTCTGAGCCATCAGCCCAGAGCCTGACGCGGGGCTTGAACTCAGGGACCGCGAGATTGTGACCTGGCTGAAGTCGGACGCTTAACCGACTGCGCCACCCGGGCGCCCCTTGTCTTACAACTTTTAAAAACCTTTGTTTGAATTGGTATCTAGGTGAGGTCCATATATTGTGATCGGTTGATAGGGTTTTTAGCCCTCTTTTGATCTACAGGCTATCTCGTATTATTTTGCAATATGTATGTTATATGTGTATATATCTCTATCTTTGTGTGTGTGTGTGTGTGTGTGTGTGTGTAAGACTTTATTTTTTAGAGCAGTTTTAGATTTACAACCAGATTGAGGGTACACACATGTGTAGCCTCCCCTATTGTCAACGTCACTCATTAGAATAGTACTTTTTTTTTTTAACCAAGGATGATGCTACCTTTGACACCTCATAGTCACCCAGAGTCCATGTTTTAGTTTAGGGTTCGCTCTTGGTGTTGTGTATCCTGTGGGTTTGGACAAAAGTATAAAGACATACCCATCATTATATCATAAAGAATATTTTCACTGTCCTAAAAATCCTCTGTCCTCTGCCTGTTCATACCTTCCTCCCATGCCTGGCAATCACTGATGTTTATATTGTCCCCATAGTTCTGCATATTTGGAATCCTGTGGTATGTAGCCTTTTCATATTGGCTTCTTTTACTCAGTAATATGCATTTCACTCCATGTTTTTTATAGCTTGATAGCTCATGTCTTTTTAGTGCTGAATAATAGTCCATTGTCTGGATGTGCCACTGTTTATTCATTTACCTACCCAAGGATGTCTTGCTTCCAAGTTTTGGCAATTATTGAATAAAGCTGCTATAAACATCTCTGTGCAGGTTTTTGTGTGGACATAAGTTTTCATCTCCTTTGGGTAAGTAACAAGGAATGTAATTGCTAGATCATATGGTAAGAATATGTTTAGTTTTGTAAGACACTGACAGACTGTCTTCCAGAATGGCTTTTGTACCATTTTGCATCCCACCAGCAGTGTATGAGAGCTCCTGTTGCTTCACATCCTGCCCAACTTTTGGTGTTATCAGTGTTCTGGATTTTGGCCATTCTAATAATTGTGTAGTGCTGTCTCACTGTTGTCTTAATTTGCATTTCCCTGATGACGTGTGATGTGGAGCATCTTTTCCATATGCTTATTTGCCATCTATATATCATCTTTGGTGAGGTCTTTTCAGGTCTTTGGCCCACTTTTTAATTGGAATGTTTTCTTATTGTTTTTGTTTTCTTATTGTTAGGCGTTCTTTTTTTTTAATGTTTATTTTTGAGAGAGAGAGAGCACACACTAATGTGAGTTGGGGAGGGGCAGAGAGGGAGACAGAGGCTTTGCACTGACTCCCATGTGGCGCTTGAACTCACAAACCATGAGATCATGACCTGAGCCAAAGTTGGATGTTCAAATGACTGAGCCAGCCAGGCGCCACATGAGTTCTATATATGTTTTTGGATAAGTCATTTATCCGATTTGCCTTTTGCAATTATTTTCTCTCAGTCTGGCTTGTCTTTTAATTATTTGGATATTCTCTTTCACAGAACATATGATTTTAATTTTATTTGAATTAAGTTAAATCAAATTTTGTTTTATTATACTTCTAAATGTTTATTTTTGGGTGAAAGAGAGTGAGTGAGGATGGGGCAGAGAGAGGGGGCCAGAGGATCTGAAGCAGGCATTGCACTGAAAGCAGTGAGTCCGATGTGGGGCTCAAACTCATGAACTGTGACATTATGACCTGAGCCGAAGTTGGACTCTCAATTGACTGAGCCCCACAATTTTAATTTTAATGAAGTCCAGCTTATCAATAATTTTTTTCATGGATTGTGTCTTTGGTGTTGTATCTAAAAAGGCATTACTATACCCATTATACCCATAGATTTTCTTCTGTTACATTCTAGGAGTTTTATAGTATTGTGTTTTACAGTTAGGTGTGTGATCTGTTTTTGAGTTAATTTTTTTAATGCTTTTTATTTTAACGTTTGTTTATTTTTTGATTCCGTGAGCAGGAGAGCGGGGCAGGGGGACAGAGAATCCCAAGCAGACTCCAAACTGGCAGTACAGGGCCCAACTCGGGGCTTGAATACACAGACCCTAAGATCATGACCCGAGTCGAAATCAAGAGTCAGATGCTCAACTGACTGAGCCATCCAGGCACCCCTGTTTTGAGTTAATTTTTGTGAAACGTGTTAGTTAGGTCTGTGTCTAGATTCATGTTTTTTTGTTTCTGTTTTTTCATGTGGATGTCCATTTGTTCCAACATCATTTGTTGAAGAAACTATATATTTGCCATTGAATTGTCTTGGTTCTTTGAGTCAAAGATCAGTTGACTGTATTTATCAGGTCTGTTTCTGGGCTCTCTCTTCTGTTCCGTTAATATCTTTATTCTTTTACCAGTACCACACTGTCTTGATTACTATAGCTTTATAGTGAGTCTTGAAGTTACGTAGGGTCAGCTCTCCAACTTTGTTCTTTTCTTTCAATATTGTGTTGGCTATTCTAGGTCTTTTGCCTTTCCATATAAACTTTATTTATTAAAAATTTTTTTTAATGTTTATTTTATTTTTGAGAGAGACAGAGCCCGAGCAGGGGAGGGGCAGAGAGAGAGGGAGACACAGAATCCGAAGCAGGCTCTAGGCTCTGAGCTGTCAGCACAGAGCCTGATGTGGAGCTCGAACCCACTAACCATGAGATCATGGCCTGAGCTGAAGTCAGATGCTTAACCAACTGAGCCACCCAGGCACTCTCCATATAAACTTAAAAAAAAATTATTTTTAATGTTTATTTATTTTTGAGACAGAGATGAACGGGGGATGGTCAGAGAGAGAGGGAGACACAGAATCTGAAGCAGGCTCCAGGCTCTGAGCTGTCAGTACAGAGCCTGACATGGGGCTCGAACTCATGGACCGTGAGATCATGACCTGAGCTGAAGCTCAACTGACTGAGCCACCCAGGCGAATATAAACTTTAGAATCAGTTTATTGACATTCACAAAATAACCTGCTAGGATTTTTATTAAGATTGCATTGTATCTGTATATCAACCTGGGGAAAACTGATAACTTGAAAAAAAATTTTTTTTTGTTTGGATATTTATTTATGTTGGGGGAGAGTGCAAGTGGGCAGGGGCAGAGAGGGGAACAGAGGATCTGAAGCAGGCTCTGTGCTGACAGGCTTTCAACAGCAAGTCCAGTATGGGCTTGAACTCACGAACTGAGAGTTCGACCTGAGCCAAAAGCCGGATGCTCTGCCCACTGAGCCACCCAGGTGCCCCTAAAAATTTTTTTTAATTCCAGTGTAGTTAACGTACAGTGTTATATTAGTTTCAAGTGTGCAATATAGTGATTCAGCAGTTACATACGTCACCCAATGTTCATCACAAGTGCACTTCTTAGCCCCATTACCCATTTCACCCATACCCCTACCTCCCTCCAGTCTGGTAACAGGACTGTTTGTTCTCCACAGTTAAGAGTTGTTTCTTAGCTTATTTTTCTCTCTCTCGCCCTCTCTTTTTTTCCCTTTGCTCATCTGTTTCTTAAATTCCACATATAAGTGAAATCATATGGTATTTGTCTTTCTCTGACTTATTTCATTGAGCATTATAGTCTCTAGCTGCATCCATGTTGTTGCCAATGGTAAGATTTCTTTCTTTTTTATGGCTGAATAATGCAAAAAACTGATATTTTATAACATTGAATCTTCCTGTTCATGAACATAGAATATCTCTCCCACTTATTTAGTTCTTTGATTTCATTTATCAGTTTTCTAGTTTTCCTCATATAGATCTTGTACAAACTTTTTTAGATTTATACTTAAGTATTTCATTGTTTTGGGGTGTTGATGTAAATGGTATTCTATTTAATGTCAAATTCCCTTTTTCATTGTTGGTATATAGGAAAACTAGTCACTTTTTGTATAGTAACCTTGTATTGTGCAATCTTGCTGTAATATTAGTTCCAGGCGTTGTTTTTTTGTTTTGTTTTATTTTTTTGTGATTCTTTCTGATTTTCCACGTAAATAATATGTCACCCGTGAACAAAGAGCTTTATGTCTTCCTTCCTAATCTCTTTTTTCTCTGTCTTGTCTTATTGCATTAGCAAGGACTTCCAGTACAGTGTTTAAAAGGAGTGGTGAGAGGGGACATCCTTGTGTTGTACCTTATCTTAGTGAGAAAGTTTTGAATTTCTCACCATTAAGTATGTTAGTTGTAGATTTTTTGTAAATAGTTTTCAAGTTGAGGAAATTCATCTCTATTTGTAGTTTACTTAGAGTTGTTATTAGGAATGAATGTTGGATTTGTCAAATGCTTTTTTTTTCATTTATTGATATGATCATGTGATTTTCCTTTTTGCATGTGATGGGTTACATTAATTGATGTTTGAATGTTGAGCCAGCCTTCTATACCTGGGATAAATCCATTTGGTTGTGGTACAGATTTCTTCTTTTATGTTTTTGGATTCGGTTTGCTAGTGTTTTGTTGAGGATTTGGTTTACTGATATTTTGTTGAGAATTTTTGCATCTGTGTTCATAAGAGAGATTTATCAGTAGTTTTCTTTTGTAATATCTGTGTGGTTTTGCTGTTAGGGTAATGCTTGCCTCAAAGAATTAGTTAGGAAGTATGTCCGTATGTCCTCTGCTTCTATTTTTTTTTTTTAAGTTTATTTATTTATTAGGAGAGAGAGAGAGAATGATGTGGGGCTCAATCCTATGACACTGGGGTCAAGACCAGAGCTGAAATCAAGAGTCGGATGCTCAGTCCGACTGAGCCACTGAGCCACCCATGTGTCCCTTCTCTTTCATTTCTGATGCTAGTAATTTGTCTCCTCTTTTTTTTTTTTTTTTTTTTTACTTAACCTGGACTTTTTAAATAACCAGCTTTTGGTTTTGTTGATTTTTCTCTATTGATTTATATTGATTTCACATTTTCAGTTTCATTGATTTCTGTTCTAATTCTTACTATTTCTTTTCCTCTGTTTAATTTGGATTTAATTTGTTCTTTTTTTTTTTTTTTAATGTTTATTTATTTTGTGGGAGAGAGAACGTGCACACACGTGAGCAGGGGAGGGGCAGAGAAGGAGGGAGAGAGAATCCCAAGCAGGCTGCACACTGTGAACGCAGAGCCTGATGTGGGGCTTGAACCCACAAACCGAGATCACAACCTGAGCTGAAATCAAGAGTGGATGCTCCACCGACTCAGCCACGTAGGCATCCCTAATTTGTTCTTTTTCTAGTTTCCTAAGGTGGAAATTTAAATGATTGATTTTATTTTATTCTTAAAAATTATTTATTTATTAATATTTTATTTTTAAGTACTCTCTACACCCAATAGGTGGGCTTTATCTCACAACCCTGAGACTAAGAGTCTCATGCTCCTTGGAGTGAGCCAGCCAGATGCCCCAAGATGATTGATTTTAGATCTTTCTTTTCTCTTATATGTATTCAGAGCTGTCATTTTTCCTCTAAGCACTGCTTTCACTTTATCCCACTAATTTTGATAAATTGTGTTTTCATATTCCAAATTTAAAATTTCTCTTATTACACTGTAATTAACTAATTGTAATTTAAATAAAAACTTGGGAAAAGAATAAAATAGAAAAAAAAAACCCAAAAAACAATTTAAAATTTCTCTTGAGATTTCTTCCTTGATCCATATATATTTTTTTAATGTTTGTTTATTCTTTTTTTTTTTTTTTTTTTAACATTTATTTATTTTTGGGACAGAGAGAGACAGAGCATGAATGGGGGAGGCGCAGAGAGAGAGGGAGACACAGAATCGGAAGCAGGCTCAGGCTCTGAGCCATCAGCCCAGAGCCCGACGCGGGGCTCGAACTCACAGACCGCGAGATCGTGACCTGGCTGAAGTCGGACGCTTAACCGACTGCGCCACCCAGGCGCCCCAATGTTTGTTTATTCTTGAGAGAGAGTGCAGGTGGGAGAAAGGAAGAGAGAGAGAGGAAGACACAGAATCCAAAGCAGGTTCCAGGCTCTGAGCTGTCAGCACAGAGCCCAACACAGGGCTCAAACCTATGAGCTGTGAGACATGACCTGAGCCTAAGTCAGATGCTTAACCGACTGAGCCACCCAGGCGCCCCTCCATATGTTTGTTTAGAAGTGGATTGTTTAATCTCTGTTTAGAGATTTTACAGCTATT
Organism: Lynx canadensis; assembly: GCF_007474595.2. Lineage (NCBI taxonomy): Eukaryota > Metazoa > Chordata > Mammalia > Carnivora > Felidae > Lynx > Lynx canadensis. The sequence goes on from NC_044310.1 coordinate 42,302,102, forward strand.
TTTATATATTTATTTTACTTTTTAAAATGTTTATTTACTTATTTTGAGAGAGAGAGCGCATGCATGCTTGTGAGCAGGGGAGGGGCAGAGAGAGGAAGAGAAAGAATCCCAAGCAGGCTCCCCACCATCAGTGTGGGAGCTAGATGCAGGGCTCCATCTTAGGAATCATGAGATCACCACCTGAGCTGAAATCAAGAGTCAGATGCTTAACTGACTGAGCCACCCCAGCGCCCCCAGTTATTTAATTTTTTTAAAGAAATTGTGGTAGTTTTTCTGTAGTGTTTTCCCACAATCTGGATTTTTCCATTGTTTGACAGTGCTGTGATTTTGACTATTCCTCTGATCCCTGTAATCCCTATAAATTGAAAGTTAGAGGTAGAGGCTTGATCATATTCAGGTTTGATGGTTTTGGTTGTACCTTGTACTTCCTTAAGGGGATTAATTAAGTCTGGTTGTCCGGATGGTTTTGTGATTTTGGTGGTCATAGATGGTCATTGCCTAGATCCATTAAATCATCAGAGAATTCTTGTACCTTTGACTTTTAGTATTAATTACTCTTGACCTTTCTGACTTCAGAGTATTTCATTTTTCTGTTTTTTTCTTGTATTCTTGGTTACTCTGCCATAATTTCCTTGTATGCTCCTGTTTTTCTATATATCCCTTGAGTGTTTTATATTCCTTAAGGTTTCATCTTGGGTACCCATCTCACTTTATACCCTCTTTGGGTCTGTGGAATCTTTTTAAATTTTTGTTGTTGTTGTTTAGCTACCACTTATTCTCCGATTCCCCAGAGTTCCCAGCACAGTACTTTTATTTTAAGCTCTAGAACCGCATATCCAGGATGCCTCATGGATATACTGCATTTCTTCTCTGGGCTGCTCAGTCATCATATTTTTCTGGTTTTCTTCCTTCCTTAGTGGCTGTGCTGCTGATCTGTTTCCTTATCTAGCTCCCCTTGAAAGACAGTAGAAATTAAAGTTTTAAGATATCTGGCTCTGATGCCAGACTGTCTAGGTTTGTACAGTCATGACTATTAGATGTTTCCTTGGGCCAGCTACTTAACTTTAGTATGCCTCAACTCATCTGCAAAATGTGGCTAACAATAATCCCTACCTCATTGGGTTTTATGAGGATTTGGAGAGTTAATATATCTAAAACGTTTAGAACATTCAGCAGCTGTTAGTTGCTATTATGACTGTTATTCCTCATTCTACTGACCTTAAATGTAAATGTTTTCGGTACTTTGTCTTGCTCCTTCTTTTACATTCCCATGTTATCCATTCCCACAGTTTTAAATACTGTCTTTGTGCCAGTTAATTTTAAGTGTTTATACTTCAGTCTTGTAGGTTTAAAATCTATAGAATCTAGAATGCCAACTGATATTTTGGGGAATTCTGAAGGTGTAACAACTACTCAGATCTGTTTGGTTGTGGGGTAGAATTCTTTTTATACATTGTTGGATTCAGTTTACTAATATTTTGTTGAGGATTATATTATACCATAATTCTTCTATAATTTCTTTCAGAGAATAGAAACAGAGGACATAGTTCCTAACTCATTCTTTGAGGCCAGCATTACCCTAACAGCAAAACCACACAGATGTTATAAAAGAAAACTACTGACAAATCTCTGTCATGAACACAGATGCAAAAATCCTCAACTATTCAGATCTGTGTTGAGCTGGGCTGTGAACGCTGGACCTTCTACCTCCCAACTCAGTTTTGGAAATGGGTCTGCATGGGGAAGTGGTGTGACCTTGGGTGGGACAACTGTTTGTCCCATTGGACTACAGCCAGTGTAGTCCCCATAGATGAGGGCTGTTAGCTGTTGGCACTCCCAACAGATCTAGTAGTAAGTCCTTTGTTCCTAAAAAGGATCTAGGTGTCCTATTGCAGCATCTACTACACTGCCATTTTCCCCATCTCCAAAATGACCATCTACCTATTTGTTTAGTGACATTTTTCATTTCTTCTTCTCTCCTTGGTAATATTGAAACATTTTCTACTTTCGAATATATATCTCATTCTTTTCCTCTTACCTCCTATCATAGATACCTTTTCTTTCCTTTCCTCTGACCTCATATGCACTCTCTTCACTTCTGCTTTTGCCCCTTGGCAAGCTCTGCCACACAGCAAACAGTCCTCTTAAAGTTTAATCAGATCTGGACATTACCTCTGTCACTCTTGAAAGGCTTCTCCTTGTACTTAGGATAAAAAGTCAGTTTCTTGCCCTGGTCTGCACGATTGACTCTTCTTGCCTCTGTCTCTAACCTGTCAGATGCTGGTATCCCCTCATCAACTATGCTTCAGCCATACTGGTTTGCTCTAAATTTCACAGAAAAAGCCAACCTGTTTCCCACATCAGGACCTCAGCTTTTCCTTCCATCTAGAATGACAACTACTACCTTCACCTTTCATATCCTTCAGGTCTCAGCTTAAACATCACCTCCTCAGCCTCCTCAGAGAGACAGGATTCTTGTTTTCCTTCTTCATTTCCTTACCCCTCTATCATGTTCTTGTTTCCTTTAGAACTCTCACTACTTTTATTTTATTTTATTTTATTTTATTTTATTTTATTTTATTTATGTTATGTTATGTTATGTTATGTTATGTTATGTTATGTTATGTTATGTTATTTTAAGGGAGAGAGAGCGCATGTGTGAGCAGGAGAGGGGCAGAGAGAGGGAGAGAGAGAGAATCCCTAGCAGGCTCTGCTGTCAGCAGAGTGCCCAAAATGGGACTCAGTCTCATGAAGTGTAAGATCACAACCTGAGCTGAGATAAAGAGTCAGATGCTTAACCCACTGAGCCACCCAGGTACCCCTTACTACATTTCAAAAATTTTTTAATTTAAATTTGAGTTATTTAACATACAGTGTATGTTAATAACAAGTGTATTTCTTAATCCCCAGCATCTATGTTAACCCATCCTCCCACCCACCTCCCATCTGGTAACCATCAGTCTGTTCTCTATAGTTAAGAGTCTGTTGGGTGGGTGATGGGTATTGAGGAGGGCACCTTTTGGGATGAGCACTGGGTGTTGTATGGAAACCAATTTGTCAATAAATTTCATAAAAAAAAAAAAAAGAGTCTGTTTCTTGGTTTGGCTCTCTCTCTCTCCCTTTTTCACTTTGTTTTGTTTTGTAAGTTCCACATAGGAGTGAAATCATATGGTATTGTCTTTCTCTGACTGACTTATTTCCCTTAGCATAATACCCTCTTGCTCCATCCATATTGTTGCACATGGGAAGATTTCATTATTTTTTATGGCTGAGTAGTATTTCATTGTGTGTTATATATACACATACCACATCTTTTTTTTCCTCCCTATGTCTTTATCTAGTCATCAATCGATAAGACACTTAGGCTGTTTCCATAATTTTGCTATTAATATGTAATGATTCTTTAAACATAGGGGTGTATGTATCCCTTTGAATTAGTATTTTTGTATTCTTTGGATAAATACCAAATAGTCTGATTATTGGATTGTAGCATAGTTCTGTTTTTAATTCACTCAATACATTTTTTAAAAATGTTTATTTTTTGAGAGAGAAAGAGCAAGCGAGCAGGGAGGGCAGAGACAGAGGGGGGACAAAGGATCCCAAGTGGGCTCCATGCTGAGAGCAGTAAGCCTGATGTGGGGCTCCAACTCACAAACCATGAGATCACAACCTGAACCCAACTTAGAAGCTCAACCAACTCAGCCACCCAGGCACCCCTCACTTACTACATTTTTAATGTTAGATATTTTCTGCTTGTCTGGTATTCTCCCTCTAGAGTGTAAGTAAACTCCATGATGGTATGAAGCCATGTCTGTCTCATTCACTGTGAAGCGTAGCACTTTGCATACAGTGAACATTTAGTATTTGTTGAATAAATGTATGAATCAGTGTACTAAATTCTTCCTTAAAATCTGAAGTATAGGGACTTTCTTCCTCCTATCTTGGTAGCACAGCCCAGCTCAAACTGAAAAGGTGGGAATCAGCTTATATACCTTTTTCTCTCAGTTCTTTCCCCCATTCTGTTCAGCCACCATGTTCTGTCAGCCCTGTTTTAAACTTTTATCTTGCATTATGAGAAGCATCAATAATCTCTTGCCCCATCTTCCATCAGACACCATCCTAATTCCTTTACAGTCACATAATTGGTCTTTCTAAAAATATAATTATGACTATTTTTTATTAAATTTTTTAATGTTTTTATTTAATTTTAAGAGATAGGACATGAGTGGGGGAGGGGCAGAGAGAGAGAGAGAGAGGGAGAGGGAGATACAGAATCTGAAGCAGGCTCCAGGCTCTGAGCTGTCAGCATAGAACCTGATATGGGACTCGAACCCATGAACTGTGAGATCATGACCTGAGCTGAAGTTGGACACTTAACCGACTGAGCCACCCAGGTGCCCCAATAACCATTCATTTTTCTGCTTCAAAATTGAATTGTTCCTTATTGTGCATAGGATAAAAAAAAGTCTGGGTTTCATAACTTTGTCTACAGGCTGCATCTGCTTTTTACCTTCCTTTCTACTTTTCTTTCTAGCCATCCTTCCCTTTTACACCACCGTATTCCAGTAATGCTAATCTGCTTGGGGTCTTTCCAAGTAATCTGCTGTTCTTTGCCTCCTTGTCTTTAATAAGTTCTTCCATTCTCTCTGCCCCCACCCCCAAACTAATATTTAGTCTTCAGAACTTTTCACAAAGTTAATCTCATCTGTACTAATTTAATACATGGTGCAATTTACTACTGCGTGTAATACACTTATAATCATTTGTTTACCTGATGTGCCTTCCTAGACTGAATTCCTTGTGGTCACAGGTATCTAATTACCTTGTGTGACCATTACTTAACATAGAATGTCACACACAGAAGATGCTTGGTAAATCTCTTCTAAATAAAATCTAGTACAACCCATTCATTTTATAGATGAGCAAAATGAGGCCTAGAGTGGTAAGTGACTTGTTAAAGGCTATCTATTAATTTAGTTAAACTAATCATTGGTAGTGTTATTTGTATATTGCACATGTACTTATTTATCTATTTTATTTTATTTTATTTTTTATTTTTATTTTTATTTTATTTTATTTTTTGTGAGCACGGTTGCTGTGGATAAAACTGTGGGCTCTGGAGTCAAACTGGTTTTGATTCCTGATTCCGCCACATATTTTGACTTTGAGCAAGTCACTTAACATCTTTAAGCTCTAGTATTTTATAAGATAGTAATTAATAGTATTATAGTATTATTATAAAGAATAAATGAGGTGATCTCAGTAACGGGGTTAGAACAATTCTTGCTACAGAATGAGCAGTAAATATAGTCATTATTGGCATCTGTCATTGTTCATTGACCACAATGCTTCCTGGAAAAGGCATGAGATTTAGTTGTTATTACAAGCTGGTTCTGGTTTTCTTATAGGCAAGCTGACTGATAGAACAGCGAGCATTTTCCAAGGCAACCAAATGAAACTGAAGCTGGTCAATATTCAAAAAGCCAAAATCTCGTCAGCTGCATTCACAAAAGCCTTCTGTCATCACAAAGTCATTGAACTGGATGCTACTGCAGTGCACACTGACCTCCCAATTCCAGACATCATAAGTGGACTCTGCAGCAATAGCTGGATCCAGCAAAACCTTCGGTGTCTCCTGTTGGACTCAACGAGCATCCCTCAGGATTCCAGATTACTGTTCTTTGGTCAGCTCACCGGTCTTCGCGTTTTAAGTGTTTTCAATGTTTGTTTTCATAGTGAAGACCTGGCTAACGTTTCTCAGTTACCAAAACTGGAAAGCTTGGATATCTCCAATACTATGGTCACTAACATCTCTGCACTCCTCGCCTGTAAAGATCGACTCAAATCTCTCACAATGCACTATCTAAAGTGTCTGACCATGACCAAACCACAGATTCTTGCAGTTATTAGAGAACTTAAATGTCTGCTTCACCTTGATATTTCTGATCACAGGCAACTCAAATCAGATCTGGCTTTTCATTTGCTGCAGCAAAAGGATATTCTGCCTAATGTTGTGTCACTGGATATATCGGGGGGCAGTTGTATCACCGATGGAGCTGTAGAACTGTTTATACGGCAGCGGCCTGCGATGCAATTTGTGGGACTGTTGGCTACGGATGCTGGTTATTCTGACTTCTTTACTACAAAGCAAGGCTTGAGGGTTTGTTTTTTATCTGAAATAAGTTTGTTTTCATTTGTTTACAACAGGATTAGGCTTTTGTTGTAAAACAGAATCTGTGCTAGGTATTAGGGTTACAAAGACAGATAAAAAATCCTTATGGAGCGAGCGTAACAAAAATGATTGTGTAGCTACCATGTGGTAGGTTGTGGAATTACAGCCTAAAGCAAGATAAGGTCCTGGTGTGCAGGTCTTCTAATCTAGTTTGATATAATAAGTATAGCCATTTATACATTCCCGCCTATATGCCGATGCCACTTTGTGCATGTTGTTTTCCTCTTTAATCCTCCCATTTTATAGATGAGGAAGTGGAAGCTCGGGTTAAACTTCTTATCCATAATCCTATAACTACCTACTAAACGGTAGAGCTAGGACTTTTATCCAAGTCTTTGTGACTCTAAAACTTGCTCTGTTCACCTCTATTGACAGCTAAATATAATTAGTAAGGCAGTGATCAATGTTTTTGCTGAAGGTTTGAGAGAAGACAGTTTTGAAAAGGGTCTTAAGAAAAAAAGTTTGGAACATTGCCAGAGTAAGTTTATAGCCAATCATGATGCTGGTTTTTTTGTTTTTTGTTTTTTAAATATGGAACACTTTATGAATTTGCCTGTTATCCTTGCACAGGAGCCATGCTAATCTTTTCTGTATTGTTTCAGTTTTAGTTTTAGCTTATTGCTGAAGCAAGCACTCATGGTGCTGTTTTTAAAGCAACACACATTGGGGTGCCTGGGTTCAGCTCAGGTCATGATCTCACGGCTTGTGGGTTCGAGCCCTGCATCGGGCTCTGTGCTGACAGCTTGGAGCCTGCAGCCTGCTTTGGATTCTGTGTCTCCCTCTCTCTCTGCCCCTCCTTTGCTCACACTCTGTCTCTCTCTGTCTCTCTCTCTCTCAAAAATAAACGTTAGAGGCGCCTGGATGGCTCAGTCGGTTGAGCGTCTGACTTCAGCTCAGGTCATGATCTCATGGCTTGTGACTTTGAGCCCCACGTTGGGCTCTGTGCTGACAGCTTGGAGCCTGGAGCCTGCAGCCTGCTTCAGATTCTGTCTCTGTCTCTGCCCCTCCCCTCCTCATGCACTGTCTCTCTCTCCATCTCAAATATAAATAAACATTTAAAAAATTTAAAATAAACATTAAAAATTTAAAAACCCACAAATTTAAATATTTTTGTTTCAGAATATTTCATTTATTTATTTATATTTTGAGAGAGAGTGCAGGAGGGGCAGAGAGAGAATCCTAAGCAGGCTCCCACAATGCCAGCATGGAGCCCCTTGCGGGGCCCAACCCCATGAACCGTGATATCATGACCTGAGCTGAAATCAGAAGTCTGACGCTTAACCGACTGAACCACCCAGGTGCCCCTAAAGTATTTCTTTTTTAAAACAGTGGTTTTCTACCTCGGTTGTACTTTGTAATCACTTGGGAAGCTTTAAAATATACTGATGCCTGTGTCCTATCTCCCAGAGATTCTGATTTAATTGGTCTGGGACTTGGTGTGGGCATCAAAATTTTGAAAGCTCCCAGGTATTTCTAATGTGCGGCCAAGGTTCAGAACCATTGTTTTGAAATGCTTTTTAATTATACCATACGTAATTCTTTCTAGGCTGAGAGAGTAAAATGATTTGCAGTCATTACTTGTTTTCATCTATCTGTCTGTCTGTCTGTCTGTCTGTCTGTCTGTCTATCTATTAATGTAGGCCCTACACCCACCATGGGATTGAATTCACAACTGGGAGACTAAGAGACACATGCTCCACTGACTGAGCCAGCCAGGCACCCCAGGTTTTTTTCACATTTTTATTCTTTTTTTCCTCAAACAAAAGGCCTCTTACATTTATTACTGAACCAGCCTACTGGTGCAGAAGCACAGTGACAGAAAAATCATTTCACCTATAAAACATGTCTGTTGTTCTGGTAGAAGTGATGTTTACAGAATGATAGGATATGAACACATTACCTTCATGCAACATAAATACGTGTGCCATCTCATGTGCAATCCATTGCAGACCCAGCTTGGTTCTTCTCCAATGCCTCCTCTTGGAGCTATACCTCCTTTTTTTTTTTTTTTTTGTACCTGATTTTTATTACCAGTTTTCTTGCGAGTCGACTAGGGAATGGAACACTTCTGCTTTTGTTTCTTGGCCAGGAATTATTTGGTCCTGAAAGTCTTATGAGAAGACATGGTGGGAGATAGTCAGCCACATACCCCACGATGACAGAGAAAAGGAGAGAGCTGTTTTCATATTTTTATTCTTTTGATTTGAAAATAGCAATTGTATTTTGAAGTCTTTTTAATTTTCTGGCATGTCTAATGAAGGTGTAAGCCATCAGTTAATTAACTAGGCTAGAATTAGAGATAATAGTAAGAACTTTCAGATTAGATATGTAGAGAATTGTTTACTGGGAATGTATACTTAGGCCTGTTTCAGATTAATAGCATTTAGTGTCACAGTGATCAAAAGACCACAGCTATCGGGAAAAATTTTTTTTAGTTCACACTCTTGGTATATACAATAATATGGGACAAATGCTGGAATATTCTGCAGAGGGATTATGCATGTAGTTAAGATACTGTCAAAGTGGGTACACCAAAAGAAAATGGGAAGCTGTGTTTCAGTAAACTTATCTGGTATACATGTAAGTTTAGTTTATTTTGAAAACTTTAAAGTATGCATTCTATACGGTGTTAGATATTGTTGGGATGGAGAGGAGAAACCACAGTCTTCCCAGTACTAAGAAACTCTAACGATCTTAAGCCAGCCTTCTGTGGAGTGTAAGGTATGGCAAATTTAAAATTTAAATGGTTCAGAAAAACTTTATTTAATGGAAATATATATGTTTTAGATCAGATGCAAAGTATACTAAGTATCTTTGTTATTTAGGTTGATCAAAAATTTGCTTGCATTAACATGAATAAAATCAAATGTAAGCAAAGACCTTTAAACACAACAAATACGTTATTTATTGTACCCCAAATTAGAATGGGCAGCATGTACTTAATTCTTTTAAAATGGGCAGAAAGTGGGGGCGCTTGGTTGGCTCAGTCTGTATAGCGTGCAACTCTTGATCTCCGGGTCATGAGTTCAAGCCCCATGTTGAGCATGGAGCTTATTTTAAAATATAAAAATAAAAAATAAAATAGGCAGAAAGGGCACCCAGTATTAGTATTAAAAGCCACACACATCTTCATTTGGTAGGAAATCCTTGTGAACCCCCTGGTGGGGTGTGGCGGGGATCCCTTCTGAAGATTGTTTTATAATGGCATCTTCAGGAAGCCAAGAAGAGAGGGTGAGGCAACAGTTATCTGGTCTTCTGCTTGGTCATGTGGTTAATCCTTTTGTTTCTTTTTCAGCTCTTAGATCTGGATGGCCATAAAACTTTTTAAAAAATTTTAGAATATATCCATTGTTTTACATTTTTAATGTGGAAGAGTGCCTTAGTCCTTCCTGTCCTTTGTGACATTGATATTTTTGGAGAATACAGACTAGCTTTGTTTTGTAGGCTTTTTGGAAGAATATTCCATTTTGGGTTTGTCGAATGTTTCCTTATGATTAGGTTCTTCATCTTTGGCCAGAATTCCTTGGGAGGCATGTTGTATCAGTCTCAAGAATACAATCCTGAAGCACACAGTGTGCCTCATTAGTCCTGTTACTTTTCATCATACATTCAAAGTATTGTCCAGATATTATATAAAATATCCAGTATATATAAAATACTATCTATATAATATTGTATTGTTTCTATACTATATGGATAGTATTTTTTTCACTTGCAACTAATAAGTGATGTGTACTTGAAGACTATGCAAATATCCTCGTCCCCATCAAACTTTCTAATCTGGATTTAGCATCCATTGATGATTCTTACCTGAACCAGTCTTGACTGGAATGGTTGCAAAGTGATGATTTTCAAATCTAGCCCTTCTACCATAAGGAAGAGCCCTGCCTTCTGCATCTGTCTGTCTAACCCAACCTCAATGTGAACTCACTGATTCTTTTTTTTTTTTTTTAAAGTTTATTTATTTTTGGGACAGAGAGAGACAGAGCATGAATGGGGGAGGGGCAGAGAGAGAGGGAGACACAGAATCGGAAGCAGGCTCCAGGCTCTGAGCCATCAGCCCAGAGCCTGACGCGGGGCTCGAACTCACGGACTGTGAGATCGTGACCTGAGCTGAAGTCGGACGCTTAACCGACTGAGCCACCCAGGCGCCCCTGAACTCACAGATTCTTATTGTTTTCAGTGGTTTACAATTCAGTACTGTCCTTAATTATTTTGATGCCCAGTTTGTTACAGATTGGCCAATGGATGCTCCTTCATACTGGCTCCTGTGTTATTTTTTTACATGTCTCCATTATTATAATTGTTGTTACTATTATTATTTTTTAAGATTTTTATTTTATTTTTTAAAATGTTATTTATTTTGAAAGAGAATGTGAGCAGAGGAGGAGCAGGGGGGGAGGGGGACAGAGGATCTGAAGCAGGCTCTGTGCAGACAGCAGTGAATCAGATGCAGGGCTCAGACTCACAATCTGCGAGATCATGACTTTAGCCCAAGTTGGACATTCAACCAACTAAGCCACCCAGGTACCCCTTTGTTGTTATTTTGATCACTTCCTCACTTTCTAGCACATGAAGATGTTTTAGGCTTCATATACTTTCCTGTTCCTAGCCCTTCTGGCATTTCTACTAGGAGCCCTGGTTCCTTTTATTAAGCCAATATCTGAGTACTAGGTTTGTTCATAGTTGTTGGGGTATCTTTGTTGTTGTTGTTGTTGTTGTTGTTGTTTAATGTGTATTTTGAGAGAGAGAGAATGAGAGGACGGGAGGGGCAGAGAGAGAGGGAGAGAGAGAGAGAAAGAATCCCAAGCAGGCTCTATGCTGCCAGTGCAGAACTCAGTGTGGGACTTGAACTCAAGAACTGTGAGATCATGACCTGAGCTGAAATCAAGAGTCAGACACTTAACCAACTGAGCCACCCAGGCACCCCTGCATATTTTTGTTTTTAAGTCCCTTTTGGGAAACAGGGCTAAGGAGATATATGAAATAAGTTTCAGAGTAATACTTACAAATGTCCATCCTCACACCATTCTCCTTTGCCTTTCTGCGTTCTTTACTTGCATCTCCTCTTTTCCACAGTGAGAACCTTGGTTCTCAAAACAATGGCACATTTGCTTCATCCTACAGTATACGTAAAAGAGTTTTCAGAATTGGTATACCCATACTATAGTGAAACACAAGCCTGTTAAAAAGAATTGAAAATTTATTTGCAGTTCCTTCCCCCCCCCCCCCCCCCCACCGCCGCCAGACTGAGGGTTTAATCAAGGTACTAAGCAGATGTATTTAGGTTCTCTTATTTCCTCTTCTTACACAATAGGTAGTATATACTTTGTATTTATTACTTAACAATATGTCTTGAAAATCACCCCATGTCAGTTCATATTTCCATTCCTTTTTTCTTCTTTTTTAAAAAATAATCTTTACCCCCAATATGGGGCTCAAACTCAGGACCCTGAGATCAAGAGGCACATGCTCTACTGACTGAGCCAGTCAAACACCCCTATATTTCCATTCTTTTAAGTTTTTTGGATGACAAAACATACATAACATAAAATTTACCATCTTAACCATATTTAAGTGTACAGTTCAATGGTATTAAACACCTTCATAAAGTTGTGCAACCATTACCACCATCCATTTCCATAGCTCTTTTCATCTTGAAAAACTGAAACTATGTACCCATTAAACACTAACTCCTCATTCCCCCCTCTCTCCAGACCCTGGTAACCCCGATTCTATTTTCTGTTTCTGTGATTTTGCCTAAGTACATAAGTGGAATCATACAGTATTTTTGTGATTGGCTTATTTCATTAGCATAAATGTCCTCAAGGTTCATTTGTTGTAACATATTGCAGAATTACTTTCTTTTTTAAGGTTAAGTGTGTTATGTATATACCACATTTTGCTTATCCATTTATTGTCAATGGACCCTTGGGTTGGTTCCATGTTACTTCCAGCTATTATGAATAATGCTGCTGTCGGGGCGCCTGGGTGGCGCAGTCGGTTAAGCGTCCGACTTCAGCCAGGTCACGATCTCGCGGTCTGTGAGTTCGAGCCCCGCGTCGGGCTCTGGGCTGATGGCTCAGAGCCTGGAGCCTGTTTCCGATTCTGTGTCTCCCTCTCTCTCTGCCCCTCCCCCGTTCATGCTCTGTCTCTCTCTGTCCCAAAATAAATAAACGTTGAAAAAAAAAATTAATAATGCTGCTGTCAATAAGGCTATTCATATATCTTTTTGAGACCCTGCTTTCAGTTCTTTTGATACAGACCCAGAGGTAGAATTGCTGGATCATATGGTAATTCTGTTTTTAATTTGTTGAGGAACTGTCACACTGTTTTCATAGCAGCTGTACAATTTTATATTCCCACAAACAATGCGTAAACATTCCAGTTTCTCCACATCTTGTCAACACTTAATTATTTTCTGTTTTTGAACAGTAATGATCCTAGTGGGTATGAGGTTGTATCTCTTTGAAGTTTTGATTTGCATTTCCCTACTGATGAGTGATTATTAAGCATGTTTCATGAGCTTATTGGCCATTTGTTTGTCTTCTTTGGAGAAAGGTCTGCTCAAGTCCTTTGCCCATTTTTGAATGGGTTTACTTGTTTTTCATTATTGAGTATAGAAGTTCTCAATATATTGTGAATCTTAATCCCTTACCAGAGATATGATTTGCTGATATTTTCTTTCTGTGAGTTGCCTTTTTACTGTTGATATTATCTTCTGATGCACAAAACTTTAAAAAATTTTAGGTCTTATATATTATATATATATTTTTTCTTTTGTTGCCTGTCTTTGGTATCCTATGCAATAAGTCATTGCCAAATCCATTGTCATGAAATTTTTGCCCTGTGTATCCTTTTAAGAGTTTTATAGTTTTAGGTCTTACATTTAGGTCTTTGATCCATTTTAATTTTTTTATATATAAAGTAAGAGCCTCCAACTTTAGTCTTTTGCATATGCATATCCAGTTTACTCAGCACAATTTCTTGAAAAGATTGTGCTTTCCTTGTTGAATGATCATGGCATCCTTGTAAAAGTCATTTGACCATATATACTAAGGATTATTTGGGGGCTTTCTATTCTATTCCATTGGTATATATGTCTGTTTTTATGCCTTTAATATCTTTTAGTAGTGTTTTGTAGTTTTCACCATATAAGTCACCTCCTGGGTTAATTCCTAAGTACTTTATTATATTATTGTAAATGGAATTATTTTCATAATTTCCTTTGCAGATTGTTCATTGTTATTATATAGAAATGTGGCTGATTTTTGCTTGTTGACTTTGTGTCCTGCGATTCTTTTCAGTTTCCTTTATTAGTGCTAATAGCTTTTTGTGTGTGTGTGGAATCTTTAAGGGGTTTCTGCATATAAGTTTATATTACCTGCAAACAAAGATAATTTTACTTTTTCCTTTGCAGTTTGGATGTCATTTGTTTCATTTTCTTGCCTGATTACTCTAGCTAGGACTTCCAGTACTATGTTCAGTAGAAGTCATGAAAGTAGGTATCCTTGTCTGTTCTTGATCTTAGAATAAATGCTTCCAGTCTTCCACCATTGAATATGATGTTCACTGCAGGTTTTTTTGTACATGGCTTTTGTTAAGTTGAGGTAATTTCCTTTGAATTCCAGTTTATTGAGTGTTTTTGCCATGAAAGGATGTTGTCAAGTGTTTTTTCTATGTTAATTGAAATAATTATGTTTTTTCCCTTCATTCTGTTAATGTGTGTTTTACTAATCAATTTCCATATGTTAAGCCATCCTTGCATTCCAGGAATAAATCTCACTTGGCCATGGTATATAATCCATTTCATACGCTGCTGTATGTAGTTTGCTTATATTTTGTTGAATTTTGAATCACTGTTCTTTAAGTGTATTTATCTTTAGTTTTCTTGTATCTTTTTCTGATTTTGGTATCAGGGTAATGCTAGCCTCATAGAATGACTTAGGAAGGGTTTTTCTTCAATTTTTAACCTTTGAGAAGGATAGGTATCACTTCTTAAATGTTTGGTAGAATTTATTAACAAAGCCATCAGATCTAGGACTTCTGTTTGTGAGGAGATCTTTAATTACTGATCCTATGTCCTTACTAAGTTACAGGTCTCTTAAAATTTCCATTTCTTCAGGATTTAGTCTTGTTAAGTGTTGTGTTTCTTGAAACTTGCCTATTTCATCTAAGTTACTCAATTTGTTGGGGCATAACTGTTCATAGTATTCTTAAAATTTTTTTAAATTTCTTTGTGATTAGTAGGAATGTTCCCACATTCATTTCAGATTTTAGTATTTTGAGTTCTGTCTTTTTTTCTTAATCCATCTGGGAGCTAGTGGTTTGTTAATTTCATTTGTTCAAAGAACCAACTTTTGGTTTTACTAAATTACTCTATTTGTCTATTCTGTATTTCATTTATTTCTGCTATAATCATTATTATTTCCTTCATTCTGCTAGCTTTGGGTTTAATTTGTTCTTTTTCTTGTTCCTTAAGTTGTAAAGATAAGTTGTTGACTTGATTTTTTCTTGTTTTTATTGTTCTTCTCTCTTTTTAAGTTTATTTATTTTGAAAGAGAGGGAAAAGTAAAGAAGAGAGAAAGAGAGAGAGAGAGTAGGTGCAAGCAGAGGAGAGACAGAGAATTCCGAGCAGGCTCTGTACAATGCAAGACTTGATCTCACGAACCGCAAGGTCGTGGCCTGAGCTGAAATCAAGAGTCAGACACTTAACTAAGTCACCCAGGTGCCTCTTCTTGTTTTCTTCTCTTTTTTCTTTTTTTTTAAGTTTATATATTTATTTTGAGAGAGAAAGAAAGTGAGCAGGGCAAGGGCAGAGAGAGAGGAGTCAAAGGATCCGAAGCGGGCTCTGTGCCTACAGCAGAGAGACCAGTGCAGGGCTCAAACTCATGAATTATGTGATCATGACCTGAGCTGTAGTCTGACGCTTAACTGACTGAGCCATCCAGGCACCCCATCTTGTTTTCTTTTTTTTTTTAATTTTTTTTTTTTAATGTTTATTTATTTTTGAGACAGAGAGAGACAGAGCATGAACAGGGGAGGGGCAGAGAGAGGGAGACACAGAATCTGAAATGGGCTCCAGGCTCTGAGCTGTCAGCACAGAGCCCGACGCGGGGCTCGAACTCACGAACCGTAAGATCATGACCTGAGCTGAAGTTGGACGCTCAACTGACTGAGCCACCCAGGCGCCCCTCCATCTTGTTTTCTTAATGTAAACATTTTTAGCTATAAATTTCCCTCTTAGCACTGCTTTCCCTGGGTCCTACCAGGTTTAGTATTCTGTGTTTTTGTTTTTATTTGCCTTTAAATATTTTCTAATTTCCCTGTGATTTCTGATTTGATCCATTGGTTATTTAAGAGTGTGTTATCTAATTTCCATAAATTTGTAAATTTTCCAGTTTTACTTCTATTATTTCTAACTTCATCTTGTCAGAAAAGACACTTTGTATGATATCTGTTTTTAAAAATCTGTAGAGACCTAATTTCTGCTCTGACACATGGTCTATCCTGGAAAAGTCCCACGTACACCTTAAAGGCTGTGGATGCTGATATCATTGGGTAGAGTGTTTTGCATATGTCTGTTAGATCTAATTGGTTTATTGTGTTAAGTCCTTTATTTCCTTACTTCTGTCTGGTTCTATCCATTATGGAATGGGTTATTGAAGTCTCCATTATTGTAGAAATGTCTGTTTCTCCCTTTAATTCTGTCAGTTTTTGTGTCATGTTTTTGGTTTGTTTTGTTTTTAGAGAGAGAGAGAGAGAGAGAGAGAGAGCATGAGCTGGCAAAGGGGAGGGGCAGAGGGAGAAGTAGAAAGAGAATCTTAAGCAGGTTCCATGCTCAGAGCAGAGCCTGATGCAGGGCTCTATCTCACCACCGTGAGATCATGACCTAAGCTGAAATCAAGAGTTGGATGCTGAACTGACTGAGCCATCCAGGTGCCCTTATGTGTCATATGTTTTAATAGTCTGTCATTAGATACATCAGTGTGTATACTTATTATATCTTCTTGCTGTACTGCACCTTTTATTGATATATAATGTCTTGCTTTGTCTCTTGTAACCTCTTCTGATTTTAAAGTCTATTTTGTCTGACAGTAGTATAGTCACCCCTGCTGTCTTTTGGTTATATTTGCATGGAATGTTTTTTTCCATCCTTGCATTTTCCATCTAGCTATGTCTTTGGATCTGAAGTGAGTCTCTTGTAGATAGTGTATAGTTGGATCATATGTTTAATTCATTCTTCCAATCTTTGTCTTTTGATTGTAGCATTTAATCCATCTACATTTAAAGTAATTAGTGATAAGGAGGGACTTATGTCATTTTGCTCTTTGGTTTCTATATGTTTTGCAGCTTTTTTTGTTCCTCATCTCCTGCATTACTAGTTTCCTTTTGTTCAGCTAATTTTTTTTATAATGAAATGTTTAAACTCCTTTCTCATTTCCTTTTGTGTATTTTCTGTAACAGTTTTCTTTGTAGTTATCGTGGAGATTACATTTAATATCCTAAAGTCACAATACTCCAATTTGAGTATCAGCTTCACTTCAGTGACCTAAAACACTGCTCATTTACATCTCCATTCTCACCCCTTTTAATCAATGATATCCCCAAATTATATCATTATGCATTTTTTGCCCCAGAGTATAAAAATTGATAATTCAAGTTATAATAACACTAGCTTTTAGAGTAATAATTTTTTTTTTTTTTTTAGCAAATGTATTCGTTTCTTAAATCATGTAGAAAACGAAAAGTTACAAACCAGTTTTTGGGTTTTTTTTGGGTTTTTTTTTTTTTTTTTTTTTAGTAATCTCTACACCCATCATGGGGCTTGAACTCATGACCCTGAGATCAAGAGTCACATACTGTACCAACTTAGCCAGCCAGGTGCTCCTACAAACCAGTGTTAATATATCACTAGTTTTGTTTTGTTTTGTTTTTGTTTTTGTTTTAGTGTTTATTTATTTTTGAGACAGAGACAGAACACGAGTGGGGGAGGGACAGAGAAGGAGGGAGACACAGAATCAAAAACAGGCTCCAGATTCTGAGCTGTCAGCACAGAGCCTTATGTGGGGCTCGAACTCATGAACCAGAGAAATCATGACCTGAGACGACATTGGACGCTTAACTGACTGAGCCACCCAGGTGCCCCAATATATCACTAGTTTTTTAAATGGACCATGTATATACCTCTGTTGAGATCTTTATTACCTCAGATGGCTTATTACTGTCTAGTGTTACTTTATTTTACTCTGCAGGACTCCTTTGAGCATTTCTTACAGGACAGGTTTAGTGATAATGAATTTCTTCAACTTTTTTTTATCTGGGAATGTCTTGATTTCTCCCTTACATTTGAAGGACAATTTTGCTGGATATAGGATTCTTGGTTAACAGGGTTTTTTTTCTTTTAACAATTCAAACATATCTGTTTTCCCACTGTCTTCTGCCCTTTAAAGTTTCTGATGAGAAATCTGCAGATAATCTCATCAGGGATCCCTTCTGTATGATGCTTTGCTTCTCTTGCTGCTTCCAAGATTTTCTTTGTCTTTAGCCTTCAAAAATTTGATTATAATGTGTCTTGGTGTGAGTATTCTTGAGTTCATCTTACTTTAGATTTCCTAGGATATTTATATTAATGTTTTTAATCAAATTTGGGAATTTTTCAGTCCTATTTTCTTCAGATATTCTCTCAGCCCCTCTCTTTGTCTTCTTCTGGGATGCCCACAATGTGTAGTTTGGTCTACTCCTTGGTATTTCATAGGTTCCTGAGGGTCTCTTCACATTTTTTTTTCATCTTTTTGCTTTTTGTTCCTCTGACTACTCACTTCTGTTGTCCTGCTTTCGAATTGGTTGATTCTTCTGTCTGGTGAAATCTGCCTTTGAATCCCTCTAGTGAAGTTTTCGTTTCAGTTATTGTACTTTTCAGCTCAAGAATTTCTTTTCTTTTTCTTTTTCCTTTTTTTAAAAAAAATTTTTTAAATATTTGCTTATTTTTGAGAGAGAGAGAGACAGAGTGTGAGCAGGTTAGGGACAGAGAGAGAGGGAAACACAGAATCCAAAGCAGGCTCCAAGCTCTGATCTGTCAGCAGAGAGCCTGACGCGGGGCTTGAACCCACGAACCGTAAGATCATGACCTGAGCTGATGTTGGTTGCTTAACTGACTGAGCCACCCATGTACCCCTTCTTTTTCTTTTTTATGATTTCTGTCTGTATTGATTTTTTTCTCTTTTGCTCATGCATCATTTCCTTGACTTTATGTATATCTTCCTTTAGTTCTCTGCAAGACAGTTGTCTAGAAGTCTTTCCTAGTAGATTTGCCATCTGGTTTTTTTTTTTTTATAGGGACAGTTTCTGTTGATTCCTTTTTCTTTCAAATGAGCCATACTTCCTTAATTGTTTGTATGCCTTGTGATTTTTTTTCTTGTTAAAAGCTGGACATTTGAAACTTACAATATGGTAGCTCTAGAAATTAGATTGTCTCCTTTCCCTAGGGTTGGCTGTTTTGTTACTGTGTTTGTTTTTGTTTTGTTTTGACCTGTGCCAGATATCAACCTGAAGTATAAACTTAAAGGTCTTTTTAGGTGTTCTCTGAATCTTTCTTGGGTCTGTGCAGTCACTTTGGAATTTTCTCTGTGTATGCATTTGTTTTGAATGTTTTAGTCTTTAATGTCTGGCTTCCCAAATTAGAAAAAGAGTAAAAGGAAGACAAGGGGGATATAAAGGACACTGGCCCTTTAACTTCCCTGGAAGTCAGTTTGGTTGGAGGGAGAGGTGCAGCAATAGTGGCTTCTCACCTGCGTCCTGTACCCTGTTCTCAGAAGCAGCATTCTGTGATCAGAACACATATCCCTGATAATTGGGAGTCATGATCCTTTTTCCTTTCTTGGCTCCCACAAGCCAAGTGCATGCTGCCCTGGATGTATTTCTGGGGGCTGATGGGTGGGGGTGGACAGCTGTTACTGTGCTAAGAGCTGAAATAGATGGAAACGAATCACAATTTCCTGTCTAAGGCTTCTCTGGGAAATTGCAAGCCTTTGATAAACTCCTGGGTTCTGACATAGTTATATCAGACAGATAATTTCCCAATGTACTTGTTGACTATGTGGGGACACAGATCTATGATTAAATATGTTAAATGTTTACCATCTGTCCTTTTGCTAGAGTTACCTCCGTCATCTCTTGGTTACTGTATGAAACTTACTCTCTAGCAGATTTTCCAGGAAGGAGATTTGTGTCCTATTCTCTGAGTTCTTATTATTCAGTATTTTATATTTTTATAACCTTGATATTTGAAGTATAGCTTGGCTGGATACAAACTCCTTTTTTACCCTTTTCTTTCCTGGTTTCTTGAAAATTCTCCACTGTTGACTTGCTTTGTATGTTGCTTTTTAAGTTCCATGATAATCTAATTCTCTGTGTTATTTATTTGATCTTTTTATGTGGAAGCCCTGCAGATTGTTTTTTTCTTTATCTTTAAATTTAATCTTTGTACTCTGATATGTCTCAGATGATCTCAGTTAGTTGTCTCTGGTACTGGGTGGATCCTTTCAATGTATTGATTTAGGTCTTTTTAAAAATTATTTCTGGAAAGTTTTTCTAGATAATAGTTTTAAATATTAGTTTTCCCTTAAGGACCTTCAAATATATACATCTTGGATCTTCTTTGTCTTTTTTCCATAACAACACTCAATCTTAGACCATTTGTACTTTTTTCTTTCTTTTTGTTTTAAGTTTATTTATTTATTTTGAGAGAGAGAGAGAGAGAGAGACAGAGCACATGAGCAGAGGGTGGACGAGGGGCAGAAGAGAGGGAGAGAAAGACTCCCAAGTAGGCTCTGTACCACCAGCAGAGTACAATCTGGTGCTTGAACCCATGCACCGTGAGAGCATGACTTGAGCCGAAGTCAAGAGCTGGACCCTTAACCAACTGAGCCACCCAGGAGCCCCTGTACTTCTTTCTTTTTAAAAAAATTTGTTTTCTTGCATTTCTTTCCATTACTAAATTTTTATTCAAATCCACGCTTCCTTGGGTGCCTTGTAACTTAGTTTTTATATTTGATATGATTTTGTCTTTTTCTTTCCTGAGTTTAAGCAACCATTGTCTCATCTTTTCATTGAGGGTATTTTTTCATATCCCCAAATGCTTACGGAGAATATTTAATTCAGATTAGTGCTGTGTTAAAATTTTCTTCTGATTTGTTGTTGGTTTATAGGAAGAATTTTTCTCAGATGAAATGTGTAGATATGCTGCTTAGAAATTTCTTATAAATAGCTATATATGGAATTGGTTTGAATTTTTTATTTTTTGGTATTTAATGGACATAGTTCCTACTTCAGAAGCATTGTCCATTAGTGATGTCAATCAGTGATGTGAGGTTTCTTCAGTGATAATGATATCACTGATCATGGTAGAGTGGAGAGGGGATTGTTTTCATTTTACAAGATTCTGAATTTTCCCCTTTATTTTCTTCTCCACTACCCAGGAATGCTGAAAATTGGGTCATACTTAGTTTCATTTGCATTCCTTATTTATGTTTTGGATCATGGTGGGGGGGGTACCATTATCCTCCAGACCCAAAGTCTATATGTAGATTTTTAAAAGTTATTATTTAGGTGGTAGCAAGAAAGAATTGTGTTAATATTTAATAAATAAAAAGTAATACTACAAAAAAAGTCCTTTTCCCTTCCATTTTAGTTATTTTATGTGGCCTTTTACCTTTCTCTTATTACCTAATTTATTCTATATGAGTACTTAGAAAACATATGCAGTCATGGTTATTGATTGTTTAAAAATTTGTATGCCACCCATTATTCAGTTCAAGTCTTTTTTTTTTTTTTTTGAAGTCTTAACTGTAATATAGTTGTAGGGAGATGGCATTTCAGTTTAGCTCCATCACTGAATTGGTTTGTTAAAATTAGCACCATACTTCATCTCTCTGACCCCATCTGTAAAAATGGGATTGAGGAGACCGTTTACCTATTAGACTTAGAATTCAATAAGAGTAACTTTGTAAAGCACCTGGAACACTGAATTGAATACCTGTCATTGTTTCTAACACTCAAAACCCCTTAAAAACCTGAGTAGTGAGGGGCGCCTGGGTGGGGCAGTCTGTTAAGCGTCCGACTTCAGCCAGGTCACGATCTCGCGGTCCGGGAGTTCGAGCCCCACGTCAGGCTCTGGGCTGATGGCTCGGAGCCTGGAGCCTGTTTCCGATTCTGTGTCTCCCTCTCTCTCTGCCCCTCCCCCGTTCATGCTCTGTCTCTCTCTGTCCCAAAAATAAATAAAAAACGTTGAAAAAAAAATTAAAAAAAAAAAAAAAAACCTGAGTAGTGAAAACTACTGGTAATATTTTTGTTTTTCAGGTTGCTGGAGGAGCCAATATGAGCCAGATTTCAGAAGCACTGAGTCGATACAGGAATAGGTCATGTTTTATGAAGGAAGCCCTTTACAGGCTCTTCACAGAGACGTTTTCAATGCAGGTAACCATGCCTGCGATTTTAAAGGTAACTATACCTCAGAAAGGTAGTTTTTGTTACCACTTTTTGCTTAGTTCATTAAAGCTGTTCACAAAACACTGACTGCAATAATTTATATGCCTTATTCTATAGTGAGCCACAGTACCCTCACAGAGAAAGGAAAACAATGTTAGACTTAACTACTAGACCATTTCTCATTTTGAGCATCTGAATCAATTAGAATCATCCAGCGTTTTGATTTTACCTGAGAAGGGTCTATAGGAGCACTGTACTATTTTGCCTACAATAAGAGATATAATTTATAAACACAAAGTCACTTTGCCCTAAATGTTGTTTCTTATTCATTCATTCATTTGGTTACTCTTTGTTTTTTATTTAAAAAATAATGTATTTTAAATGTTTACTTATTTTTGAGAGAGACAGAGACAGAGTGTGAGTGGGGGAGGGGCAGACTCAGAGGGAGACACAGAATCCAAAGCAGGCTCCAAAGTCTGAGCTGTCAGCACAGAGCCCAACGCGGGGCTCAAACTCACGAACTGCGAGATCATGACTTGAGCCAAAGTCAGACACTTAACCGACTGAGCCACCCAGGCACTCCATTTGTTTACTCTTTAAAATCTAACCTCTGGTTTTCTAAAAGAAAACATCAGTATCTCCAACAAGAACAGAGCAAAATGTAATAATTGAAGGTGGCCAAATCTACCATTTAAAGTATTTTGTGAATAAAGTAAAATTACCAGTATTGGTAGGTCCAGGCTTTGGTTTACAGAAGAATGAATTTTTTTTTATTTTTATGTTTATTTATTTTTGAGAGAGAGAGGAAGACAGAGGATCTGAAGCGGGCTCTGTGCTAAGAGTGGAGAGCCCGATGTGGGGCTCAAACTCATGATCCGTGAGATCATGACCTGAGCCAAAGTTGGACGTTTAACTGACTGAGCTGCCCAGGTGCCCCTACAGAATGAATTTATTTTAAATGTTATTGGAAGTATTAAGTGGTTTGGGAAAGAAAACTGCAGTTATTTAGAGTGAAATGTAACGTGGAAATGAAGAGTCTTAAAGTCACTGTGTCTTTATTATTTGTAATTCTTTGCATTTCCTTAAAAATATGTATATTTCTGCCTTATGTGAGATTAGATTTGTTCATAACCTAAAAGCAGCACTGTATAAAGAGAAAAAATTCTGGACTTTTCCCATTTGTAATGATATTGAATTTGGTGTTCTAAAAGTCCATTTCATATCAAAGATTGTATGATTTTTGGGGCGCCTGGGTGGCGCAGTCGGTTAAGCGTCCGACTTCAGCCAGGTCACGATCTCGCGGTCCGGGAGTTCGAGCCCCGCGTCAGGCTCCGGGCTGATGGCTCGGAGCCTGGAGCCTGTTTCCGATTCTGTGTCTCCCTCTCACTCTGCCCCTCCCCCGTTCATGCTCTGTCTCTCTCTGTCCCAAAAATAAATAAACATTGAAAAAAAAAAAAAAAAAGATTGTATGATTTTTGAAAACCATGGTTTTTTTTTTTATTATTTTTGCATATTTAATTTGCAGATGATGGCAATCCAATGAAATCCTAGGAGCAGTTTAGCAATATAGACAACAGTCATTTTTTTCTCTAGTAGAATGTGTCCCAGTTCTGTGTCTGTCTCTAGGCTCCATTACTTCATGCAGCTGTCAGAGTGAGGGGCTCTGGTCTCTTAAAATCATGGTTCATGCAAGTATCAGCAGACTAGTTTCTGAGGTAGATAGGGATGATTATTATCCCTGTTGGATAGACAAAACAGATTGCTTTGTCCTTAAATGTTAGAGCAGGGGTGGTCTAAGGTTAGAATGGCACCTCCATTTTACATGAGTGTTGTAGGTCTTTCACAGTTTGTCTTCCAGTTACCTTTCTAATGTTATGCTTTACCATTTTTCAAATGCTTTCAAAATTCTGTTTAATTCAAATTTTCTCCTCCGCTAATGGATTCATCCCATCCTTTCGTTTATTTTGTGTATTTCCTTATCACCTTTCCCTTCCTTGGGAATCTCCTCTTCATTTCATCCCTACCTCCATCTTATTCTGTCCAAATCTTAGCTGCAACCCTGCTTAAATGTGCTCTCTGAATGAAGTCTTCTGATTACATACCAGAAATAATTGCTCCCTCCACAGTGACCTTAGGCAGCACTTTATGTATACTTCTTTTATGATACTTTCTTTTTTCCAGTTTCATGTTTTGATAGCCCTCACAGTATCCTTTGTTTACATACCTTATTTTTCTCACAAGGCTTTATGTTAAGGAATTAGGGTGTAAGTGATTCATGTTTGTGTCCCCTGTAGTGCTTATCACAATGCTTTGTATGGAGTGAGGTTCGATAAAGGATTATGAAATTACTGAGGAAACAGAAGTCCAAAGAAGGGAAGTGACTTGCCTTTAGTCACAGAGCTAGTTAATGGCTGCATTTGGATTGGAAGGTATTGCTGGTGTCCTAAAATAATAAATGCTGAGGATAGGGAAAATCTGTTACTTTCTGGCCCAATGAACAGATATTTTTGCCAATTAACACAAAAGCAAGACAGTTTAAAGAATGCTAATGTTGGGGCGCCTGGGTGGCGCAGTCGGTTAAGCGTCCGACTTCAGCCAGGTCACGATCTCGCGGTCCGGGAGTTCGAGCCCCGCGTCAGGCTCTGGGCGGATGGCTCGGAGCCTGGAGCCTGTTTCGATTCTGTGTCTCCCTCTCTCTCTGCCCCTCCCCCGTTCATGCTCTGTCTCTCTCTGTCCCAAAAATAAATAAAAAAAAAAAACGTTGAAAAAAAATTAAAAAAAAAAAAAAAAAAAAAGCTAATGTTGTCATATGCCACTAAAAACAAGTTCATCTTCAGCTTGTGGCTGTAGGAATGAGGAATCATCCATTGGATTTGCCAGTGCAGTTCACAGCCAGTGCTTGCGCCCTCAACTTAACACGCCAGGGCCTGGCCAGGGGGATGCCTGTTCGTCTGTTGTCAGAGGTCACCTGTCTGCTTTTCAAGGCTCTGAAAAATTTCCCCCATTACCAGCAGGTAATTTGAATTGAATACTTGACTGTGCTTCTTACTTCAGGGCAAATACATGAAAAAAGTTATTAGTATTAGTTATTATTAGTTTTAGCACTATTTTCTTTTAATTTTTCATCCCACCTGAAAGAATGAGAGAGAGAATAAATAAGGAATTTATATTTGTTATAGAAAAAAATAGCAAATTTGGATAAGCAGTTGGGTTCAAATTTTTAAAATTTCTCAAAAACCCAGTTACCCAGAAACCCATGTACTGTTAACACTTCAGTACATCGTTATAAGCTTAACATCATATGTGAAAGTTAACTTGAATTGAATCATAGATCTAAATATAAAAGGTAAAACCCTACAACTTGTAGAAGAAAACATAGGAGAAAATATTTGTGACCTTCAAGTAGGCAAAGTTTTCTTAGGATACAAAAAGCACACATCATGAAAGAAAAATAATAAATTTAGAATTCATCAAAATAAGCTTCTCACACACACACAAATTGAAAAGGGTGAGCTGTGGGCTGGGAAAAATGTTTATTTTGTATATATGAGAAAAGACTTTTATAGAAAATATAAAAAAAAAAACCTCTTAGTAACACAAGATAAACCAATTTTTTTAAAAGGCAAAAGATTTGAGCACTTTACCCAAGAATACATGCAGATGACAAATGAGTATGTGAAAAGATGCTCAGTGTGTTTAGTTATTAAAACCACATTGAGATACCACTGCATACCCAGTACTACTACACACTAGATTGGTTGAAATTAAAAGTGTTGGCAGGGGTGTGGAGCAACTGAGATTCTCATATTGATGTTAAGAATGTAAAATGATGCAATTACCAGTTTGACGTTGGCTTACAAAGTTAGACATATACCTTCTACACTACCTAGTCATTCCACTACTAGAGAAATGAAATCATATATTCATACAAAGACTTCTACATGAATGTTCATAATATCTTTATTGATAATATATCTCCTAAAACTGAAAACTTTTCAGTTGTTCAGCAACAGATGAATAGATAAATTGTGGTATGTTCATATAGAAAAATACTATTTGGCAATAAAAAGGAAAAAAGTACTCATGTGCAATATGGATGAATCTCAAAAACATTATATACTGAGCAAAATAAGCCAGACACAGAAGAGTAGATACCATATGATTTCCATTTATGTGAAACTTGAGAAAAGATTAGTCTCTTAGGACAGTGTAATTTTCTGGGGTTGAAGCTTGTGAGGTTAAGATTGACTGGAAGGTCATGCAGTGCAACTCTTTGGGGTGATGGAAATATTTTTTATCTTAATTATGGTGATGGTGGGTGGTAGTGGTTACACAGCTGTATCAATTTGTCAAATCTAATTGAAGTATGTACTTAAAATGTAAAATTTTTAAAATACAATAAGGAAGGTGGTTTTTCCTCATTAAAAAAAAAAAATCTATTTCTACTTTCTGTTGAGAAGTTGGAAGCTCCTTCACAGTTTGGTGTTAATTCCTACATGGAAGGCATCAGTTGGAGTAAGAACTGCCCCTATAAGAGGCCATTAATTCTCGTTTGCCGTAATTCCTACAACTGCTCTGCTCTGTCACATTCAGCTCACTTCACTTGTTTGTTACTGCCCAGTTCCTGTTGGCATTTCAGGCTTGCTGGCCCTGCCTCTTAAACTACTTCAGTCATACAGGCCTACTTATTATGGCCTTTCAAAGAAATGGTATGTTTTTCTATTCCTACAGCTTTCCCATGAGGCTTTCTCTTTCTTTCCTGTCTCTAATGGCCCAGTTTCATCCCTGCTGGTCTTAGGTAGCAGTTATAACTCTATCACATAGTTATGAGAGATCTGGTAAGGACATTTGTAGATGGCCCAGTCTTCAGGTAATTGATTTAGACTGACCCATAGTCAGGCCATTGGGGTTCAGGAGAAAAGACCCCACTTTGTCAAAAAAAAAAAAAAAAAAAAAGGTAGGGGGAGGATTGTTCTTTAGGCAGAGGTAAATGTGACACAGTAAGATTAAATGAACTTGGAAGTACACAGAGGCAGGTACACAGTGAGCTCTCAGTAAATGCCTAGAATCATTATTTAGAATGGGGTATACCTTTGCTCAAAATTATTTTTCTTTATTCCCTTAAAGTTACAGAAGAATTGTCTTCTCTCCTTAACCAATTCCAGGATTCTTGTGGATGTTCCATTTGACAGGCAAGTATAAAACTTGGTCATCTGATTTTGGGGTGTTGACTAGTGTTACTCTGAACATTGTTGGCTTTGGTTATTAGCTTATTAGCAAGGGTTTGATTAAGGCTGGGCTAAGGTGTTTGAGGAGAATGTTCTGTTGAGCCTCTTCCACAGAGGTGATTAGAAGTACCCTACAGATGACCCTTGAAAAAATGCAGGGATTAGGGACACTCACACTACACCCCCGCCCGTCAAAACGCATGTATAATTTTGACTCAACCAGAACTTTACTAGTAGCTTGCTATTGACTGAAAAGCCTTAGTGATAAAATAGTCGATTAACATGTATTTTGTATGTTAAATATTATATATTATATTCTACATTAAAGTAAGCTAGAGAAAAGAAAATGTTATTAAGAAAATCATAAAGAAGGGGCACCTAGGTGGCTCAATCAGTTAAGCATCTGACTCTTGATCTAGGCTCTGGTCCTGATCTCGCTGTGGATTGAGCTCCACATTGGGCTCTGTGCTCTGACAGGCAGCCTGCTTGGGATTCTCTCCTCTCCCTCTGCCCCTCCCCCAGTCATGCTCTCCCCAAAAATAAATAAATATTTTTTTAAAAAGAAAAAAATCATAAATAGAAAACAATACATTTATAGTACTGTACTGTATTTATTGATACCAAAAGTTTATATTATCTACTTCTAAGGTGAATCTTCTGTCAGTACCTATATCAATATCATCTACAAAACACTGTAGATGTTTTATGTATTACTAACGCTAGATATCAAAAATGAAAAGATAATTGTGGGGTATCTGGCTGTCTTAGTAGAATGTGTGACTTGATCTCAGGGTCATGGAATTCAAGCCCTACATTGGTGGTAGAGTTTACTTAGGTTTTTCTTTTTTTTTTTTTTTTTTTAATGTTTTATTTATTTTTGAGAGAGAGACAGCATGAGCAGGGGAGGGGCAGAGAGAAAGGGAGACACAGAATCCGAAGCAGGCTCCAGGCTCCAAGCTGTCCTCACAGAGCCTGACGCAGGGCTTGAACACAGAACTGTGAGATCATGGCTGGAGCCAAAGTCAGCCACCCAACCGGCTGAGCCACCTAGGTGCCCGAGTTTACTTAGGAAGGAAGGAAAGAAGGAAAGATAGTGTGAAAAATATTTATTTACAAGTGTATTCATGCATTGATAATGAAGAAGCAGCAATATGATTGCTTTATGGTAGTATAGTATAATCAGTGAATTGTTTCATGGTAGCCTAGCCTTACACTAATGAATGAATTGCTGTAAAATTTTCATGGCATAGAGTAAAGCAGTCATATTTATCATACAGTGTTGGAAACATTGTTACTTTAAAAAAAAAAAAAAAACAAACTACTGGGGTGCCTGGGTGGCTTAGTAGGTTGAGCATCTGACTTTGGCTCAGGTCATGGTCTCACAGTTTGTGAGTTCGAGCCCTGCCTTGGGCTCTGTGCTGACAGCTCAGAGCCTGGAGCCTGCTTCTGATTCTGTGTCTCATTCTCTCTCTGCCCCTCCCCCACTTGTGCTCTGTCTCTCAAAAATAAATAAATGTAAAAAAAAACAAAAAAAACCCCAACTACTTGCCTTTGATAATAGGCTGAAATGCAGTTTCTTCAGTTATGGCAGAGGCATATTATATGGTAATGTAATTCTTGGAAAGCAAAATTACAAAATGATAAGAAAACTAACATGTTTTTAATCTTATATTAAATATCACTTACCTTATGCTCTATAAGGGTAGGTTGTCCACTTCCATGCAAGTCTTGCATGTGATGTTGTACATCCTGAATACTTAGGCATTAGTAAGGACACAGACACCTCTCATACAATCCTTGCTATACAGTTATTAGATGTTCATATGAAGATACATACACAACAGAGAGGTTTATTAACTGTAGGCATGATGATTATTTACTGCTCATTAAGTAGAATTGGATCATCATAAAGGTCTTCATCCTCATTGTTTTCATGTTGATCAGGCTGAGGAGAAAGAGGAGGGGGTTAATCTTGCTGTCTTGGGGGTGAAAGAAGTGGAGGACATGGAAGGGGAGGCAGCCACACTTGGTATAACTTTACTACATCATAATTTCTGTCTGACTTCTTTGCTTTTTCATTTCTCTAGAGATATTTCTATACAGTACCAATTTTTCTTCCACCATTTGCTTTAGTTTCATTGCCCGTATTATAGAAGGGTCCATGTTATAAAATAAGTCAAAAGCAGTCTTGAATAATTGGGATCCTTCTGCCCGACTGTCTAATGTCAATCTATTATCTGGTACTGCTTCTCCTACATCTTCTTCCTCGATGTCCAGCACTGGTTTGGAAGCGCTCATCTGTATCAAATTGACATCTGTTAATTCCTCTGGTGTGGGGTCTATTAACTCTTGAATTTCTCCCAGATCTGTATCTTGAAACTTCACCCCCCACCTTTTTTTGGCCATATCTACAGTCTCTTTCATGATTTCCTTGATTGGCTGTCATAAATCCTATAAAGTCATACACAGCAAATGGATACAGTTTTCTCCAGCAGAAATTTATTGTCTCAGGCTTGATGGCTTTTATGGCTTTTCCTGTAACAATAGTTGCATCTTCGATGGTGTAATACTTCCAGACTTTCATGATGTTCTATTGGGATTCTCTTCCAAAATGTTGACAGTCCTTCCATAGAGTACTGTGTGTAATGAGCCTTAAAGGTCCCTATCACCCCTGATCTAGAGGCTGAATTAGAGACCCTGTGTTTGGGGGCAGATAGACCACTTCAGTGCTTGAAATCATGGGTTCTGGGGGCCAGGGGAATTATCCAATATGAAAAGAATTAAAAAAAATTTTTTTAGTATTTGTTTATTTTTTGAGAGACAGAGTCAGTGCAAGCGGGGTAGGGGCAGAGAGAGAGGGAGACCCAGAATCTGAAACAGGCTCCAGGCTCTGAGCTCTCAGCACAGAGCCCTACGTGAGGCATGAACCCACAAACCACGAGATCATGACCTGAGCCAAACTGGAGGCTCAACTGACTGAGCCACCCAGCACCCCAATATGAAGAGAATTTTAAAGGCAGTCCTTTATTGGCAAGGTAATTCCTGACTTCAGGGACAAAATATGGAACCAGTCGATAAAAAGGATTCTTGTCCAGGCCTTCTTGTACAACCAAAAGACTAGCATCCTATGTTATCTTTTCCCTTCAAGTCTTCGGAGTTAGCAGCTTTATGGATAAGGGCAGTTCTTATTGTAAAACTGACTGCATTTGTACAAAACAGTAGAGTTAACCTATTCTTTCCTGCCTTAAGTCAAACCTCTTTCTAAAAAGCAAACTATGCTTTGCTGGCATTAAATTTTGCAATTTTAGGGGCACCTGGACTGGCTCAGAAGTACCTGAGGCTTTTTTTTTTTTTTTTTTTAAGTTTATTTATTTATTTTGAGAGAGAGAGCACACGTGCCAGCAGGGAAGGTGTAGTGAGAGAGCCAGTGCAGAGCCTGATGCTGGGCTCAAACTCGTAAACCATGAGATCACGACCTGAGCCGAAGTCAACAGTCGGATACTCAACAGACTGAGCCACCCAAGAGCCTTGGAAGAACATATGACTTTTGATCTCAGGGTTGTGAGTTCGAGCCCACTGGTTGTAGAAATTACAAAAAATAAACTTAAATTTTTTTTTGCAGTTTTAGATCCTTTCCCTTCCTTTTCCTTTAACTTGTCATATGGTCACTTTTTCTCGAGTCATATTAGAGTCTATAACTATGCTTTTCTTATGGCAATCCCTGCCCACATAAAAGCTGCATTTTCAATAAGATAAAAGGGTGTTTTGCAAAAAAGCGCAAGGTTTCATGACAGCTGGCATAGCTGCAGCAACACCTTCACCAATTTCTCTTTTCTTTCTTTTTTACTGTGGTCTTTATTCTGGATTCATTTATGAAATGATGGACACCCCAGTGCAGTCTTCAATCTTTGGTAGATATCAGGCAGTTCAACTTTTTCTTGTAACGGCATGATTTTTCTTTGTTTCTAGGGAGCACTTCCAACATCATTAGTGGCATTTTTATATGGGTCTCATGGTGTTATTCAGGATTTACAATATTTTGCTAAACAGTGAAAAATATGTGAGTACTGCAAGAGATTACTTTTTACTGCTGTATGCAGTTTACTGGAGGGAAAACTGATCATGTCGAGTGATTAATGTTGCAGGGCATTTTAAGTGGATATACACACACACTTGAGCTCATTGTAATGTTAACAGGAAGTGGCTGTGAAATAATTACGGTAGTACAGTATGTAGTACAGTTAACTATATAGTTACTTAATACTGTATGTTTGTTTCCATTTCTGTTGATTGGTGCTATGTATGGTCTATAAGTGTTTGTGTAAGTTTCAATAAGTTTTAACCTTTTATGGTAGATGTGTATACATTTTATGGTAATAGTAAAAGAAACCAGTAAAGTATCTGTGTATGTTTTGTATAGTTATAAATCCCTAACTTTTTCTTATTTTTTTTGATATTTCTGGGCTATGAGGTTTGTTTGTGAGTTTTTTCAAATTGTTGCAAATCTGCAAAAACATTTTCCAGTGTGTCTATTGAAAAAAACTCTGTGTTTAAGTGGACCACAATAGTTCAAACCTATGTTGTTCCAGGGTCAACTGTGCTTGCAAATACTGTCTCTCAAAGTGATTCCAGTTCAGGGTAGTAAGTGTCAAGAACATGGGCTCCAGAGAGTCAAACATACTTGAAGTTTGACTCATTTGTAAAAGTTTCCTCATTTGTAAAATAGTGACTCTTATGAGGATTAGACATGATAATGTTTGTAAAGTACTTATCAGGGTGCCTAGCTTAAGAAGTAGAGCCTGTTTAGGGGTGCCTGGGTGATGACTCAGTAAGTTGAGTGCCTGACTCTTGATTTCGGCTCAGGTCATGATGCCAGGATTGTGTGTCTGAGCCCTGCATCAGGCTCTGTGCTGAGCTCAGAGCCTGCTTAAGATTTTCTCAATCTCTCTCTCTCTCTCTCTCTCTCTCTCTCTCTCTCTCTCCCTCTCCCTCTCCCTCTCCCTCTCCCTCTCCCTCTCTCTCCCGTACCTCTGCCTCTCTCTCCAGCTTGCACTTTCCTTAAAAAAAAAAAAAAAAAGTCTCTTCTAAGTATAGTCATTCTTTTTGTTACTATTTTATTGAAAATAATTGAGAAAATCATCATCCTGGACTCCAAAGGGACTCCTTTTGAGGCCTTTATAGTCTTCCAGATTCATGAGCTCAGAAACATTTATAATAGTTGCTAACAGCAGAAAAATTCAGCACAGGCTGGCATGAACAAACCTGTGGTATGTGGGTGTGGAGTGTTAGGCTAAGCCATTCTCAAATCTAATTGAAATGTGTACTTAAAATGGGAGTTGACTTTTAAAGTTACAATAGGGTCTTCCTCATTAAAAAGAAAAAATTGATTTCTGTCTTCTCTTGAAAGTTAGAAGATCTTTCTCATCTGAGTCTTCATTCCTACAATTGTAGTCAATAGGAGCTAACTACTATCTGCCTCTATAAAAAAGTATGAATTCTCTTTAGCTATGTGATTTGTTTGCTATCCCATTTTAGCACTGTCTACAATTCATATTACAAATTACTACTTGTTGGGTGGGTTCTTCCCATTTTTCAGACCCATGAAAGTAGGAACTGAATGGTAAGTTTTTCCTAGGTCTGCTAATCTTACTTTGTTTAAAAAAAAATTTTTTTTTGATGTTTATTTATTTTGAAGGAGAAAGAGCATGAGCAGGGGAGGGACAGAGAGAGAGGGAGACACAATCTGAAGCAGGCTGCAGGCTCTGAGCTGTCAGCACAGAGCCCAGCAAAGGGCTCAAACTCACTAGCTGTGAGATCATGACCTGAGCCAAAGTCAGATGCGTAACCAACTGAGCCACCCAGGCGCCCCTGCCTGCTAAACTTACTTTGAATTCTGTGCATTTTGCTTACATTCTTATTTGTCTTCTGTCCTCTTCCTCTTCTGACCTTCTCTTCTTTTTGCCAGATGCTCTTGATTTTCATGCCTGAGGGATTAGAAATCCAAGATACAGGGTTTGTTGGGGAGGTTAAGTAATTTCTTCTCTCCTCATGTACTGTTTAAAACTTCATTGTGAGAAAAAAAAAACTTTTTTCAGGTTTGATGCTGCCAAGTTTGTTATGAGATGGCTTTGTAAGCATGAGAACCCCAAGATGCAAACAATGGCAGTGAGCATCACCTCTATTCTAGCCCTGCAGGTATGTGATTGTTAAAGTCCAGATTTCTCTCCTGAATCTTGATGGAGCTCTGATAGATGTCCAATGTTTTACTTTCGGCTTTTTGTTTGCTTACAGCTCTCATCTGAACAAACTGCACAGCTTAAGGAAGAGCTCTTCATGGCAGTTAAGGTAAGTTGATTGTCGCTTTTATAACCCTTTTTTTTCCAATAAAAAAATCTATGAACATAATTTTAAAAGTATAATCATTCTAAAAGGCTTATAAGTGAAAACTCTCTAAAGACCTGCTCCCCAAAAGAAACTACTTTCTACTCTTAGAGCTATTTCTTTTGGTATTTACCTCCACATCTCTAAATAAAATGCTTTTAACTTGATTTATCAATTTTATATGTTTTCTAGTGATTCTGCTGCTATAGTAAATAAGAACTTAGCTCTCCCACATGTATCTTTAAAGAATTTTTTTACATTTATTTATTTATGTATGTATGTATGTATGTATGTATGTAATTTATTTTAGAGAGGGAGGGATGGAGGGAGGTATCTGCAGAGAGAGAGAGAGGGAGAGAGAGAATCCCAAGCTGACTCTGTGTGGACAGATGCATGTATTATCCAACACAGGGCTCGATCCCACGAACTATGAGATCATGATCTGAGTCAAAATCAAGAGGTGGACACTTAACCAACTGAGCCACCCAGGTGCTCCTCTCCTACATGTATCTCTATAAATTATCTCCTTTCCCAATAAATTAATATCCTAATTTTTATTCAGTAATCAGTATTAACCTTATGATTATGCTAATACTGCTCACTAAAAAATGTACATCATTGTTTTATTTTGCACTTGTTTTGAGCAAGTAATACCATCCCCCTTCCCCCTCCAAACATTTATGTTTCCTGTGAACTGTTTTCATAGCCTTGATAGATTTCCTTTTTTTTTTTTTCCTTTTTTTTTTTTAATGTTTATTTATTTTTGAGACAGAGAGAGACAGAGCATGAACGGGGGAGGGTCAGAGAGAGAGGGAGACACAGAATCTGAAACAGGCTCCAGGCTCTGAGCGGTCAGCACAGAGCCCGATGCGGGGCTCGAACACACGGACTGCGAGATCATGACCTGAGCCGAAGTCAGACGCTTAACCGACTGAGCCACCCGGGCGCCCCGATAGGTTTCCTTTTTTTAAAAAATTAATTTATTTATTTTGAGAGAGAGAACCACTTGAGTGGAGGAGAGGCAGAGAGAGGGGGGATGAGGTCCGAAGTGGGCTCTGCGCTGACAGCGGAGAGTCTGATGTAGGGCTTGAACTCAGGAACCATGAGACAATGACCTGAGCAACCCAGGAGCCCCTGTTTTCCCTTTTGGGTTGCTGGCTTTCTTATGATTTATAAGACTTTGCTATATATTAAGGAATTGAGCCTTTTGACTCTGATGTGAGATGCATGTATTTTCCCCAGTTGGCTGTTTGATTATTTGTACTTTATTTATGACATGTTTTGCCATGCAGTAATTTAAAAATGTTTATAGGTTTAAATTTATCATTTAATTTCTCTGGCATTGATGGCACAGTTTGAAAGTATTTCTGTGCTCCACAGAGTATATTTTAAAATTTTCTCATGATTTTTATCTGTGGTTTCCTTTCTTTTAACATGTAAATTCTTGATTTACTTAAAGCCTTTTTTTTGGGGGGGGGGTATGTTGTAAGGGTCTGTGTTTCTTCTCAATGTCTGCCTCTGCACCTTTTGTTGAACAAATTATCTTTTCTCCACTGTTATACATTGCTACCTCTATCATATATTAAATTCCCTTCTCTATTTGCATCTGTTTCTGGACTTTGTGCTGTGTTAAGTTAATTTGTATGTCTGTTTATATGCTGATACCACACTTTTTATTTACTAGTTTTATAAATTCCTTAATAGTTAAGATCTTGAGTTTCTTTTTTTTCTTATGTTTTATTTTTGTGGCTTTTTTTTTTAATTGTTATTGTTGTTTTTGAGAGAGAGAGGGCGCAGAAGGAGGGGTAGAGAGAAAGAGGGAGATACACAATTCGAAGCCGGCTCCAGGCTCTCAACTGTCAGCACAGAGCCTGTCGCGGGGCTCAGTCCCATGAACTGTTAGATCATGAGCTGAGGCAAAATCAAGAGTCAGACACTTAACTGACTGAATCACCCAGGCGTCCCTCTTTGTTTTTTTTAATGTGAACACCAGAACTGGCTTTTTTTTTTAAATTTTTTTTTTTCAACGTTTATTTATTTTTGGGACAGAGAGAGACAGAGCATGAACGGGGGAGGGGCAGAGAGAGAGGGAGACACAGAATTGGAAACAGGCTCCAGGCTCCGAGCCATCAGCCCAGAGCCTGACGCGGGGCTCGAACTCCCGGACCGCGAGATCGTGACCTGGCTGAAGTCGGACGCTTAACCGACTGCGCCACCCACGCGCCCCTGGCTTTTCTTGTTTTAAAAAAGCTTTGTTTTCTTTGGGATTATGTTAAATTTATAGATTTACTTAGAAGAATTGACATCTCTTTGATACTGGTTTTTCCTTCTGAGAATAGGGGATATTACTCCATTTATTTGGTCTTCTATGTCCCCCAGATGTATACGGGTGTTGTCTTAATGTTGATATTCTATATTTCTTAAATTTATTCCTAAAGTTTTTACCTTTTGCATTGCTGTCACAAGTAGAATCTTACGAGTATTTGATATGTAGTCAGTAGGTTTGGGGGATAAAAATCAAGAGTGACTTTAGACATGTTAATTTCTGCAATGCTTGAGATGTCACAGAGGCAGTTTGATATGGGGCACAGCTCAGAGTATTGGGTAAGAATAATTTGAGTCCTCAGTTCTGATATGGGATATAATCACCTGGAGAGTGTGGAGTGCATATAGAGTAAAAAGAAGGACTGAAATGAGTGTGTTAGAAAGAAGAACAAGCCGGGGAAGGAGAGTGGAGTTGTGTCGAAAATGAGAAAACCAAGAAAGAGTGATGTCTTAAAATCCAAGAGAATCATTTCCAGAAAAATTGAGCAGTCATGTCAGATGCTATTGAGTGGTTGAGTGAGATGGACAGAGAGGTGCCAGTTGGATTTGGCAGGATGGAAATCATTAGTCATCTTGTTTACATTATTTTAGTGGAGTAGTGGGACAGAGCCTGTTTGGACTACAATGATGAGCAAATGGGAGGTGCAACACGGAAGCAACTTTTTGATATACTTTAATGAGAAAAAAAGAGAAAGGAAGATACTACATGGGGCCAGCAATTGGTTTTTTCCAAGATCTATTCTACGCCCTTGAAAACATTTCTGAAAAAAAAGGAGAAATTGATGGGAATGGCAATAAAGAGGGAAGTAATTTGGTGCCAAATCTTTGTGTGTGTGCAGGAATTGTGTATAGAACAGGAGTAAAGATGTTCGCTTTAGACTAAAGCAGAAGGGAAAGCGGGGTGCGTTGATATATGTGTCGGTAGGCTGGTAGATTTTGTCAGGAGGAACAGCAGTAGTTCGTGAAAAACTAGATGAGGTGATCGAATGAGAGGTGTAAAAAGATGGTGAGTAAAGTCGGAGGGGAGAGGGAATGATGAAAGAAGAGTGGTCTTGGGAGCAAATTCATTGAGAAATCCAGTAGAATTCCCAGATACAGTTGAATGCCCTCTTCAGAGTGTTCTGGCAGATATTGAAGATGAGACTCAAGCAGCCTTTTTCAGGATTCTAGGGCATAAAGTAGGGTGTTTGAGGCAGCAGTTTCGTCAAGATGATGTGATGGATGGAGTTGCTGGGAATGGTTAACAGGAACAGACAGAGGTACAGAATAGAGCGAGACAGAGAGCAGGTCCTGAAGTAACACAGAGGGAAGAGCAGCCCTGTAGTTCTCAGAGAAACAATTTTGGAAATGTTACCAAAAATTCAGGCTTTAGGTGAAAACAAGCCATGTTCAGCCACTAGTCATAAGACCTTAGATAATTTATTTATCTTCTCTGTGCCTCAGATTCTTCATCTGAAAACTGGCATCATCTGAAAAACAGGCATCTGTCATAGGAGTAATATTTTGCAGTTATTTTGAATGTCATTAAGGTAAAAAGATATAAAGCATCTAACCACGGGCCTGGCCACATTCGTTATTATTGTCAGGGTCAGCCTCACTTCCCCTGCTCCCTCCCTTGCCTTGCGGCCATTCACCCCATTGGGCGTCTGAATGATTGCTACCAATGCTGTGTGTCACTCTTACACTTCCCTGTTGGTTCTCACAGCTTTATTTTTGTGATAAACTCTCTCGATACATTCTCTCCTGATTGGGTAAAATTTTTGAGGTGGTCTCATTCCTCCTGAAAACAGACATACTCTGCTTTGTTCAGTGCTGTTTTATTTTATGTGTTTTCATTAGGTGGTTAAGTGAAAATGGCTATCTTTTCCCTCTCTCACAACAGTCTAATATGCTTGCAGGAAAGTGAGGATACTAGCTTCACTTGTGTCCAGTATTATTCTGCTATGAAATGGGGTTTTGGAATCTCTGTTAAAGTGAGCCAATGATTTCTTTATTATGACATATGGTTGTAGTACTGGTGTTACCCTCTAGCCATACTGATCTGCTCAAGTGTGCTCAAGAACAGCACACTTTTTCTCTGCCTGACATACTCCCTCCCCCTCTATGTCTCCACTCCTTGCTTAACTCATTATCTTTCTTTCTCTTCTGGTCTCATTTGTTTCAGTATACATATTACCTTTGCATGGAGGTTTCCTTTTCCTGCCTTTTCTAAAGTAAATTCTTAGGCTTTTATGTGTTTCCTTCAGAACATTTTCCCAAACTTAAAATTCTTTTATTTAGTTGAGAGAAAAACCAACATTTTTTTTTAATCTGTCGCTCTTGCCTGAGGTGTTGACTAACCATGCTCAATAAATGAATAATGGAATAGCTAATATGTACTTGATTATCAGTCTTATTAACAAGGACCAAGAACTAGATTAAGTGCTCATTAAAGCTGAATTGTTTTTTTCTTTTAATCTTCATAAAAACCTTAGGAGTTAGGTATAACTCATTATATAGAGAATAAATGGATCACAGAGCTATTAAGTGGTAGAACAACTATTGCTTTTCTTATGTTGCAATTGAGTTAGTCACTGGGGCATCTAACTCTTTGTCTCTTTGGTTTTTAGGAACTTCTAGCAATAGTAAAACAAAAGACTACTGAAAATTTAGATGATGTCACCCTCTTGTTTACTTTGAAAGCACTTTGGAATCTTACAGATGAGTCTCCAGCTGCCTGCAGTCACTTTATAGAAAATCAAGGATTGGCAATCTTCATCCAAGTCTTGGAGGTGGGAAGACAGGATTGAGTTTATATGTAAAGTTCTTTTTTTCATGGTAAAGTAACCTGTATATTCTTTTGACAGACTTTTTCAGAGTCAGCAATACAAAGCAAAGTACTTGGTCTTTGGGTAAGGTGAATTGTTTCAGTTAATTCTGATTTCTAAAAAAAAAAAATAATAAAACTAACAGTTATGTAGCACCTACTATATGCTAGGCACTATTGTAAGCAATTTCTGTGTGTTAACTCATTTAGTGTTCACATGATTCCCTATAAAATAATACCACATCAGTCCTCTTGCTCTGAACAAACTACAGCTTAAAACAACAGCCATTTTATTTACTTTTGAATCTGTGAGTCAAGAATTTGAACTCCGTTTAGCCGTACAGTTCTTATGGTCTCAGTAATTCCAGTGGAGTTATTCATGTTGCTGTAGTCATCTGGTGGCTCAACTAAGGCGAGGTGTGCTAAGATGGTCTAACTCTCACTGTGACAGTTGGTACAGGTTGTTAGTTGGGCCTTGTATCTCCGTGGGCGATGACTTCTTCTTCTCCTCCTCCCCTTTCCCTTCCTCTTCTTCTCTCCCCCTCCCCAACCCCCAGGGAGTTCTGTGCCCAATGTGGGGCTTGAACTTACGACCCTGAAATCAAAAGTTGCATGCTCTACTAAGTCAGCCAGGCACCCCTGTCACCATGGGCTTGTTTCAGTTTCAGGGTAGCGCTAGAAGGCAAGTCCCACCATGCAAGTGCTTCTTAAACCTCTGTTTATGTCACGTTCTCTAATGTCTCATTGGGCAAAGCACACTAGGTGGCCTGGGGTGTTTCCCAGTAATCACTTCTCCAACTCTCAGTAACAACTGAGTATGCTCCAATTCAGTTCAATTCCTTTCTTACACTACCTACCTAAGTTATCCTAAGTTATCCAAGTTAAAGGGCTCAGGTTCATAAGACTGCCCCACTTCAGTTGCCAGTTTTAAGTCTTGGACCACCCATACGTCTGACCATCTGGCTATAAATTAGACCCCTATAAATGACCCCTTCCTCAGGTTGATAATTTGCTAGAATGGCTCACAGACTCCAGAAGTCGTTTTGCTTGATATTGTCAGTTTATTGTAAAGGATACAACTCAGAAACAGTGAAATGGAAGAAAGATATAGGGCAAGGAAGGATGAGTGCATGCAGAGCTTTCATACTCTGGGCACACCACCCTCCCAGCACCTTCTCAAATGTGTTTACCAATTCAGAAGTTCTCTAAACCCATCGTTTAGGATTTTTTATGGAGGTTTCATCACATAGGCATGACTGATCATTAATTCAATCTTCAGCTCCTCTCTCCTCCTCCAAGGTTGTGGGGTGGGGCTGAAAGTCTGAGGCTTCTAATTAAGGTTTGGCTTTTTTTGGCAACCAGTCCCCATCCTGAAGTTATTTATTTAGTTGCCTACCAAATAAAGAACAAAGATGCTCTGATTACTCTTATCACTTGGGAAATTCCAAGGGATTGAAGACTTCTCTTTCAAGAACTGGCAACAAAGACCAAATATATATTTATTATATGTCCATGGTTAAGCCCACATTAAAGGAGGTGGCCACCCCTTGATGGGAGGAGCAGTGAAGTCACATGGCTAAGTCACATAGAGATAGGAAAAGTTGTGTTATATTCTGTTTATCCTGTTACCTAAGTAGTAGGAGGCAGAATCAAATATCAAATTCAGGCAGTCTAGCTGTAGACCCTCTGATATTAACCACTTTACCATACTTTTTTATCAAGGTAATCAATTCTTTAGAAATTTCTTTGATTATATTGTTATACTACCTCTCAATCAGGATATCCATAATTGAGAAATTTCTTTGTTTCCAAAAGATAAAGGTGAACATTTACAAAAAGTAATGAAGACATACTGTTAAGTCCTTGCAGTTTGCCATGCATGAAATACATCCAGCTGATGGTCCATCAGTGTTGGGGAGGTGGTGTTAGACAGGTATATGAATAATTTTCTGATTTAAGATGGACTGTGGTAAGTGCTAGAAAAGCACAAAGTCTAGTAGAAGCTTTTGATTCTAGAGCATGCACTCCTTGAAAGCAGGGACTGTGTCTGTACTTTAGTATCCCTAGCACATATAGGACTTGGAACACAGTAGAGGGGATTAAATGATTAATATTGGAAATCTTAATATTGGAAGGTACAAAAAAGTAGAAAGATAGAGGACAAAAGAAGTAGGAGACAAAGGTCTTTTGGCTAGGGAAGATGAGAAAATGTAATCATTTAAGGGATACTGTAATAAAGAATATCTGGAATTTTGGCAGAAGTTGGGAAAAGCAATAAATAAGGCCAGAAAGGTGGATTGAAGCCTCATACATGCTATATAAAGCTAAGTGTCCTACTATTAGCTAACCTTTTCTAAAAGATCTTTTACTTTTTTCTGAGAGCCTCTCAGAATGCTGAGAGTTTTTGAGGATGCCTCCTTTCCTTCCTTTTTCTGAGTGAAGAAGACCCACATTCTCCTGTAGCTTCCATCTCTTCTCAACATTTTGTTCATAGACTATTGGAATGAAAAAGGTACTAGAAAAGTAGCCTCTGCCAAGCTTATAAGAGAAATTGTGAGATTCATCTAAGGTGTCCTCAGTTATAGTAAGGATGCTGTCATGTTGTCTCTCCTTGTCTGGGGCTTCCATCTGATCGACTTAATGCTGAAATCCTACTATTGATGAGGGTATGTATAGATAGCTTTGGGGAAAACTGGGGGGAAATCTCACAATAGTGCAGTTTCTGCTGAAATCAATAGGGTATAGCTGGTCTTGTAAAAAAAAAAACCTGGGGTAAGTGATCTCAAAATAATGTAGTTTTCTGCATAGTGAGTGCTGTATGATGCTATTTTGAACATACTAGTCTCTAGGGTATACTTTTCTGAAAACTGCTTCAGAAGGAACAGTAACTGCTGTGTTCAATTTGACTATGTGTTTCACTTCTAAACCTTTGTGTTTTCATCTGTGTGGTAGACAGACCCTAAGGTGATTCCTAGTGATTCTGATTTCTTCTTGGTGTTCACGTCTTTGTAAAAGTCCTCCTCTCAAATGTGGGCAGGAACTGTGACTTGCTTCTAACGAATAGAATATAGCAAAGATGATAGGGTATCAGTTCTGTGATTATGTTATGGTGTATAGACAGTAGACCCCTTCCCCTTATCCATAGTTTCAGTTACTCACAGTCTGGAAGCAGGTGATCCTCCTGAGGAATGGTCCAAAAGTCAGTAGTAGCCTAGTGCTATGTCACATGCTTACGTCATCCACCTTTTTGTCTTGTCATATAGGCATTTTATCATCTCCTCACAAGCAGAAGAAGAGTGAGTACAGTGAAATAGGATATTTGAGAGAGGGTGCCTGGGTGGCTCAGTCGGTTAAGCATCTGGCTCTTGATTTCAGTTCAGGTTATGATCTCACAGTTTGTGAGTTTGAGCCCCACATCAGACTCTGTACTGACAGAGAAAAACCTGCTTGGGATTCTCTCTCTGCCCCTCCCCCCGCTCATGTGTTTTCTCTCTCTCAAAATAAATAAATAAGCTTTAAAAAAAAAGATATTTTGAGAAAGAGACCACATTCATGTAATTTTTTTTTTTTTTTTTTAAGAGAGCAAGAGAGAGCACAAGCAGGTGAGGGGCAAGAGACAGACTCCCAAGCAGGCTCTGCACCATCAGTGCAAAGCCCAATGTTGGCCTTGAACTCAAACCATGAGATCATGACCTGAGCCAAAACCAAGAGTCAGACACTTAACTGACTGAGCCACTCAGGTGCCCTATAACAGTATATTCTAATAAAAGTTACATGAGGAGCACCTGAGTGGCTCAGTTGGTTAAGTGCCCAACTCTTGATCTCAGCTTAGGTCATGATCTCATGGTTCATGAGTTTGAGCCCTTCGTCGGGCTGTGCGCTGACAGCATGAAGCCTGCTTGGGATTCTCTCTCTCTCCCTCTCTTTTTGCCCCTCCCCTGCCCATGCTCTCTCTCTCTCAAAATAAATAAACTTTAAAAAAACAGACAAAAGTAAACAATATATTGTTATGATTATTCTATTATTGTTAATCTCTTACTGGGCCTAATTTATACATTGAACTTTATCATAGGTGTGTTTGTGTAGAAAAAACAGTATATTATGGAATTTGATACTGTTTGTGGTTTCAGGCATATCCATTGGGGGTCTTAGAACATATCCCCCTCTGATTTAGGGGTACTATGGTGTTAATCCCTCTTGCTAATAGACTTGCTAGAGAGACTCTTCCATGTATTTGAAAAAGCAAGCTGCCAAGAAGTAAGTAGTTGGAGAAAGAAGCCCCTGTGGGAAGTAACTATGGGCAGCTTCTAGGAGCTAAGGGTGGCCTCCAGCAAGAAAACGAAACCCTCAATCTTAATGAATGTGGCCAACAGTTTGTAAGCTTGGAAGTAGGTTTCCTTCCAGTGGAGCCCCCAGATGAGAATGCATCCCAGCCAGCACTTTGATTGTGGCTTTTTGAGACCTCAGAGTAGAAGAGCCACCTAAGCCATGGATGAACTCCTGGCCCACAAAAACTGAGAGAGAAAAAATGTATGTTGTTTTAAGCCACCAAGTTTGTGGCAGTTTGTTAAACAGCA
Organism: Lynx canadensis; assembly: GCF_007474595.2. NCBI lineage: Eukaryota > Metazoa > Chordata > Mammalia > Carnivora > Felidae > Lynx > Lynx canadensis. The sequence goes on from NC_044310.1 coordinate 42,345,140, forward strand.
TAGAAACCTAATATATAAAATAAAATACTACCTGCCTTTCATTGTTACTGTTAAGTTTCAAGCTAATGTAACATATAGTAGGCCCTGAGCAATCTTAAGTATTTGAGTCAGGCCTGGATTTTATTCTAGTTCAACCAGTTATTAGCAGTATAAACCTGACAAGTTCTGACTGACAAGTTAAATCTTGCTGAGTGACTTATTTCTTGGTAAAACTATATGAAACATTAAATGAGATAAGGCAGAAAAAAGGACCTTTTTGTTTGTCTAGTACAGTGCCTGGCACTTAGTAAGTGCTCACTCAGTGATTTGTCATTACTGATATCCTCATCATCAAGGGATGGGATTACGGGTTTTAGGCTAAATTGAGAGGGAGGAGGATGGGATGAAGTATTCTGACTGTATCTAAGCTAAGCAGTAGGAAAGGAAGAGAGAATCAGACACTGATTCCTCTCCCTTTCCTATCCCTGATATTTTCTGCTCTCTTTTACCTGTAGAACAACATAGCTGAAGTTAGAGAACTGTCTTCCAAGCTGGTGACTGAAGATGTGGTGAAACATATTAGCAGCTTGCTCCATAGCAAAGAAATGGAAGTCAGTTATTTTGCTGCAGGCATCATAGCCCACCTGACATCTGACACACAGCCCTGGATGTCCCATGACCTTCAGAGGAGTGCTCTTCTCCAGGATTTGGTACAAGGACCATTCATTCTTCTTTATAAACTGTGTCGTGATCTCTTCTTGCAGGAGACTTACTTTTCTAGTTTTAAGAATTTTACTTTATTATTATTATTTTACATTTCAGAAAGAGAGACAGACAGAGTGTGGGCAGAGGAGGGGCAGAGAGATGGGGGAGACACAGAATCCGAAGCAGGCTCCAGGCTCTGAGCTGTGCGCACAGAGCCTGACACAAGGTTCGAACCCACAGACTGTGAGATCACGACCTGAGCCTAAGTCGGACACTCAACCAACTGAGCTACCCAGGCGTCCCAAGAATTTTAGAAATATATATTCATTATAGAAAATGGGAAACATAATAAAAAAGTACAAAGAAAATATTCTAAATCACTCACCGTACAATCAAGCTCTAACCTCTGTTAATACTTTGTTACATTCCTCCTGATATTTTTCTTTTATAAAAGTTACACGTATAAACAGTTGAATGTGGCTTTACCAGTTCTCTTTTCCACTTTCAGCTTTTTTTCAAGCTATTTCTTTTGATATTTTCTCCATATCTAAATTACCTCTGTTGCTACTTCATTTTGCAGTTTTAGACATTAATCTGTTCATTCATTTTCCCACTCTAGAAAAAGAAGATTCTTTTTCTCATTTTCCCTATGTGTACCCTTTCCTATACTCCCAAGTATATATATCCTTTCAGTATATTGAAATATATTCCATCTACTTCAGCTTCTTAAGACTTCTTTCCCAGAACTTTCTGTTTTCTTCCATCTGGTCTGCTTATTTGTGTATTTGCTATACTGCTGTCATTCCAGGATATTCCTTTACTGGGGATTCTCTTTACTTCTCTGGTGTTGGAATCCCTGTTTCCTGGATTGCATGCCTTCCTGGTTTTTTGGTGTACTCCCTCATTCTGTTGGATCTTATCTAGTAGCTTCCTCAGAAGAAATGCATGAAATAGGAAATTTTAGACTTTACATGATCTCAGAGTCACGAGATCCGAGCCTCACGTCAGGCTCTGTGCCGGGCATGGATCCTGCTTAAGCTTCTCTCCCTCTACCCTCCCAACCTCCCCACCTCCATACACACTCTCTCTCTCTCACTCACTCACTCTCTCTCTCTCTCTCTCTCTCTCTCTCAAATAAATAAATAAATAATTCAGACCTTATTTGTTTGAAAAGGGCATTATTTTACCTTCATATTTAGTTAGTCACATGGCTGGGTGTAGAATTTTAGTTTTGGAATATTTTTCTTTCTGAATTTTTAAGTTATTACTTCTTTGTTTTCTCAGTATCACTTTTGAGAAGCCATTTTCCTTCGGAACCTTTAAGATTTTTGTTCTCAAAAATCACACAGTGGTGTGCCTGGATGTAGGTTTATTTTCATCATTATCTTGGATACTAATTGCTCTAGAAGCTTGTTTCCTTCAGTTCTGGGAAATTTCTTTCTCCCTCTCTACTCTCTTCCTCTTTTTTTCCCCCCGCCTTAGGATGTTGGCCTCCCTGGACTCATTTTTCCTTACATATTTCCCTGTTTTCCTTTTTAAAAAAAATCTTTAAAAATCTCCATTGCTGGGGCATCTGGGTGGCACAGACAGTTAAGTGTCTGACTTTGGCTCAGGTCATGATTTTGAGGTTTGTGAGTTCGAGCTTCACATTGGGTTCTGCACTGGTGGTGTGAAGCCTGCTTGGGATTCTCTCTCTCCCCACCTCTCTCTGCCCCTTCCTCACTTGTGCTCTCTCTCTCCAAGATAAATAAATAAAAAATCTCCACTCCTATTGGGTTTTGCATTTATATTTGTATTTTATATATTTTATTATATAATTAACTATTTTAATGTAATTTTATATATTTATATGGTTCGTCATATAGTTTAAAATATACTTTAAAATTTTTTAATGTTTATTTTTGAGAGAGAGAGAGAGAGAGAGAGAGAGAGAGAGAGAGAGAGAGAGGAGGACACAGAATCCGAGGCAGGTTCAGGCTCTGAGCTGTCAGCACAGAGCCCAGCATGGGGCTCAAACTCACAAGCTGTGAGATCATGACCTGAGCTGAAGTCAGAGGCTTAACCAACTGGGCCACCCAGGTGCCCCTTAGTTTTTTTTTTTTTTGAGAGAGAGAGTGTGTACACACACGCAAGGAGGGGAGGGGCAGAGAGAGAGAGAGAGAGGAAATCCCAAGCAGGCTCCGCACTGTCAGTGCAGAGCCCAACGTGGGACTCAATCTCACAATCTGTGAGATCATGACCTGAGCCAAAATCAAGAGCTGGACACTTAACTGACTCAGCCACCCAGGTACCACAGTATATTTATTTATTTTTATAGCTTATAATGTGTTTTTATGTATTATGTATAGTTATATATTTGTATTTATATATTTCTATTTTAATTTTCAAGAACTCTCTTTTGTTCTCTGAGTGCTTCTTTTTCATATAATATCTTACTCTTTTCCCATGGTTGCTGTATCTATTATCTCTTTAAAGGTAGTAATGATTAGTTTGGGTTTTGCTTTTGTTTTGTTTTTTAAGTTTTCCTCTTCCTTCAAGGTTTCTGTTTTCTGCAAGTTGCTTTTTCACCCTATTTTTATCGTTTATGTTACAGACTTTCTTAAAGTATATGGAGATCTTCAGCTGTCCAGTCATATTTAAGAGTGGAGTTGTTTGGAAGCTAGGTGCAGATAGTTGGAACTTGTCAACTGTGGGCCTCACCTAGCGTGATCTGTATTAGTCACTGTCATTGTCATTAGATCTTCTGTCCTGAACTGGTTGGAATTTTCCTCAAGAAGAATCTTTTGTTCTCCTGACTGAAAATGATAAGCTTGGTTCCAATGGTCTGAAATCCCACTAGAGGAAGAGAGTTGAGAGCAAGGGACTCTCAGCATTTATCATTTAGATTTTCACTTCATCCCTGTTTTTAACATGGTACTTCAACCCTTAATTGTTCACAAGGTTGCCCAGTCCAGAAATTTTTATTAGTGGGGGAAAGGAGATATGGGAGTCTTGATTCTTCGGTACTTTCAATCATTCCTCTTGTTTTTAACCCCACCTCTAATCTCACTTCCTAAAGTACTTGGTGTGCCAGATTTTTATGTCTAGGAGTTCTGTTCAAACTGGTTCATTTTTTAATCTTCTCCAGTGCTAGATCTACTAAATCACTCACCATTTTCTTTCTGCTTTGTTCTTGTTTGGTTGCCTTCTTTTATTTTAAACCATTTATATATTTCTGGTCATGGGATTTAGGAAAGGAATGGATGCATGCCAAGTCCTGCATCTTTACTCAGAAGCCCCCTCTTATTGCACTGTTTTCCACATGACTTTGTTCCTATTCTACATATTTAATGGTTATCTACTTCATATTTTGGCAGGTAGGTATACCTTAATTTGGATGATCATTCCCATATTTTGAAGATTTGTTTTTTCATATATATGTAATTATAAATGGCATGAAACAGCCTATTATGACCTTTTAAAAAGGATGGAATACAATACTAGAATCCTGGTTTCTCTTTTTGTATAGTATGCAACCATCCAGAATTGGCCAAGTTCAAGTTGTAAGATGACAGCGTTGGTGACCTACAGGTAATCTCGTGATGGAGCAGTACTTTTCTTAAAGCTTGTCCTCATTGTACTCACTATGTAGAGACCATGGTACAGTGATAAAATATAGTCAGATAGCCTTATGTTCAAATCCTGTTACTTTGTGATTTTGGGAAAATCACTTTTAGAAGATCTCTGAGACTCAGTTTTACTCCTCTGTAAAATGAGGCTTATTGTATGCAAGATTGAGGATGAAATGAGATACTGAATGTAAAGAGTGTCTAACATAGAATGTAAGTTCTTAAATGTTAGCTTCTGATATATGCTCAACAATACATCTGTCTCAATGAGGAAATGATCCTGTGGAGAGGTTAAAAATAATTATTGTATCACAGATGCTAACCTGAATTCTAAATGAACTTCTTTGTGCCTCTTTAGATCCTTCAAGGCATTTTTCCCACTCCTTGGCAACTTCTCTCAACCAGCGGTTCAGCTCTGGGCACTATGGGCAATGTATCATGTCTGCAGTAAAAACCGTATGTATTCAAAACAGTAGTTTTCCAACTGTTTTTCTGTATAAAGGTTAAGTTCAAGATAGAGTTTTGAAAATTTGTTCACCTCTATTGAATTTAACTTTTTTAAAAAAGGAAGTTGGAAAATGTTTTTATTAGTTTAAAAAATGTCACAGAATTATAATCTATTTGGGGGTGGATGTCAAGCAGTATAGAAAGTGAAAGTTGGCTCTCACTCCTATTCCCCACAGGCAGGTACTATTAATAATTTGATAATTATAACTATCCTTCCAAATACTTCTCTATACACATACTGTAGTTAGTATATACTATATATAAATAAGGACATTTTTAAACAAAATGGGCTCATTCTGTGCATGCTGCCCTATAGCTGGCTCTTTTCACTCAACAGTTTATCATGAATACTCTGTCTATAGTAATATATACATCTGCCTTTTTGTAATGGTCTGGGGGAGGCTGGAGGGCCAGGAGTCAGGGGTTGTTTCCTAGCCAGATTAAATGTTTTTACATGTTTGGCTGTTGGGAGAATTGGGGACTTACATTCTTTGCTAAGGATTATTGTAAAATTTTTTGCTTTTATTATAAAAGAAATACAGAGTATAATTTTACAGTGAAAAGTTTCAAGAAATAGCTTTTAGAATTAAAATATTAGCCACTAACAAAAGTATAAAATTCCCAAAATAATTTTAACAAACAATGAGAGCTCTGTGCAGTAAACTGAGAAATAATTGAGAAACCTGAAGTAATTATGAGACATACTATATTCCTAGATGGAAAGACTTTAAGAGACACATGTCAAATCTTTTCAGCTTATGAATATGCTGCAATTTAAATGAACGAGTGAGATGAGGGATCTGAAAATTATTCTAAAGTTAACCTGGCAGAATAAACAAGAAAGAACTGACCAAGAAAAATGGTTTCTAGGAGCTTGCCCTAACACTTCTCTTTAAATTATAAATAAGTATTGTGAATGGTGTTGGCATATAAACAACTACAGGCAGATCTGTCAGAATAGCTCTGAAATGACTTTGGTTTATAGCAACTAGAAGTTAGTTGAGTACTTTCTCTGTGCCAGGCAGTATTGCAAGGTCTTTATGAGTTAACTCAATCTTCACAACAACGAGAAGGGGGTAGCATTATTATTATTATTCATCTATTACAGATGAGCAAACAAGGCACAGAGAACTTAAGTAACTTGCTAAAGTTAAAATAGCAACTGGCAGAGCTCCAGATTACCACTATTAGACTGCTCAGTATTTCTTCACTATATAGATACAATTATTTAACCAGTCTTCTTTAAATGGATATTGTTTCTAGTCTTTTCTGTTACAAGCACTATTTTATTGAATATTAACATATTTATATACATGAATATGGATTAATGTACAATGAAAAATGATATACAAAGACTATATATCTGTAACTCTATCTATCTATGAATTGAAGATGCACATGTGGGTAATTAAGAGGACAGATGTTAGAACCAGACTGACTACCTGTGCTCTGTTCCCAGTTTCTGCCAGTTACTAACAGTGGGAACTTGAGCAGGTTACTTGACTTCACTGTGCCCCAGTTTCCTTAACTATAAAATGGGGATGAAAATACCTACTTCATAGAGCTGTGAGAATTAAGTGGGTTGGGGTGCCTGGGTGGCTCAGTTGATTGAGCATCTGACTTCAGCTCAGGTCATGATCTTGTGGTCCATGAGTTCGAGACCTGCATTGGGCTCTGTGCTGACAGCTCAGATCCTGGAGCCTGCTCTGGATTCTGTGTTGCCCTCTCTCTCTCTGTGCCTCCCCCACTCATGTCTGTCTGTCTGTCTCTCTCTCTCTCAAAATAAATAAATAAACATTGAAAAAAATTAAGTGGGTTAATATTCGTTAAGCATTTAAAACATTGCTAGGCTCATAGTATTAGCATTTGTGCATAGCATAGTATTAGTTCACGCATAGTACATATCATTTGTTAAGTGTATCATTTTGCAAGTGTCAGTTAACCTGCATAATATTTAGAATTGCTGAGTCAAAATGTTAGGAACATGGTGATATTGATAGGCATTGCTAAACTGTTTTCTGGTGAGTTGATTATCAGTTTTCATTCCTGTCAGCAATGTATGAAAGCTTGTCATTCTTACACAATGTTTAATTGAACTTTTTGTTTGCCAATTTAAGGTGAAATGATGGTCTTGCTTAACATTTAAGTTACGTTAACTATCTTTTATTGAAGACTCGTTTTCGTTTCCTTGAATTGTCCATTGATATTCTTTATTCACTTTTTGTCTACTCTTTGTTGATCTTTTTAATTTGAAGGAACCCTTGCAAATATTTCTTCTGCAGTTTATTGTCTTGACTTTGTTCATTATGTTTCATCGGCCTTTTGTTACACAGCCTCTGGACTTCAGGTCACAGTTACACTTTCCAAAATTGATGAAAATTCTCAGCTGTTTAAAGATCTTATTCTTCCCCTATACTTTCCTTGTGGGGTGTCTGTCAGAAGTATCTTATACCTTCTCTCACTTTATTCTATCTTATCCTTAAAAAAAACAATTTCCAGGGGCGCCTGGGTGGCCGCAGTTGGTTAAGCGTCCGACTTCAGCCAGGTCACGATCTCGCGGTCCGGGAGTTCGAGCCCCGCGTCGGGCTCTGGGCTGATGGCTCGGAGCCTGGAGCCTGTTTCCGATTCTGTGTCTCCCTCTCTCTGCCCCTCCCCCGTTCATGCTCTGTCTCTCTCTGTCCCAAAAATAAATAAACGTTGGAAAAAAAAAAATTAAAAAAAAAAAAAAAACAAACAATTTCCATGTCATTAGATCATTATTTCTCCCTGTGTCTAGTTGGTCTTTGGAATGATAAAGAGACTCCTTTTTAGACTACGCAGTTTTGTATTTGCTTCCCTCAGGTGCTCTAGAGGTTTTCCTGGGATTGAAGTAATTTTCATATTAACTTCTCAGCTCAAGGGTTCCCAGAACATTTAGGCAGTATAAATTCAAATCCTATACCAACTCACTACTGTGGTTATGAATTCTTGGGAAGGGTTTCTTCCAACCACACCTGTATACCCACCTAGAGGCCAAATGTTTTCATTGTCTTATCCCTTCTCTCCTATAGTCCTTTGAGGGGTCAGCTTTATGCACTGATACATATTTTATTATATATAGATTGCTTCTAACTTTGTAAGTTGGAACCTAAATTCCTAGATTACTGAAACTGACAGTCCCCTTCTTCCCCGGGATAGCTGCAGATAAAGTTACATGAGCTTAGGTGCTCTCTGCAATCTGTGTCTGGGTCCTGGACAAGTTCTTTACTTTGTACACATGAGTATACATTTAAATTTTTTTGTTATATTTTATCCAGCATCTAGTGTTATCAGGTTATCTAGCTCAGCATAACGCCTGAACTTGAAATGTGTATTACATTTATAATAAAAGAGGTTTCTATCCTTTTAGCTAGGATTAGAGATTTGAGGCATAGAGTTGTCTGGAAATAAACATACTAAAAAATCATTTATAATTGCACTACACAATCCAAGCATTATTTAAGTTTTGACGTATTTTTTTTTAAGTTTTTTTTTATGTTTATTTTTGAGAGAGAGAGAGCATAAGTGTGAGAGGGGCTGAGAGAGGGAGACACAGAATCTGAAGCAGGCTCCAGGCTCCCACCTGTCAGCACAGAGCCCAACGTGCGACTCGAACCCACAAACCGCGAGATCATGATCTGAGCCGAAGTCGGGTGCTTAACCGACTGAGCCACCCAGGTGCCCTTTGACATATTTCTTTTATCTGTTAATTCCTATGTCAAAGGGCTTAAACCTTGGTACCCTTTCTTCAAAAAGGTGAATGTGGTGACTTGGGAATATTTAAAATGCCAGTTTGTCCATCAGTTCTCTTTGATTTTCTTTCAGCCAGCAAATACTGCAGAATGTTAGTTGAAGAAGAAGGATTGCAGTTTTTGTGTGACATCCAGGAGCACAGTGAGGCAGATGCTCAAGCACAGAGGATTGCAACCTCCATTCTAGATGACTTCAGAATGCATTTCATGAATTATCAGAGACCCTCTCTGTGTTGAATGCCCTCCTCAGCCCCTGGGCCTTCAGAGGTGCTGTCTGTTCCTCAGTGTCAACCCTTCTGCCTTGCCAGCAGTTCAGTGTTGAAACAAGTTATCATTGGAGTTTGTAAGTTGGCTGCCTCACTGGGCCTTTATTCTTGATTTTCTGTAGGCCGCAAAAAGGTTGATTTTGAATGATAGCCATAATCCCAAATCAAGTTGGAATCATTCTGGGAACGCTCCTTCAACAGCTTTGCAAAATCAAGCCTTGGACTATGTGGGGAGGCCTGTGAGCTTATGTTGGAACAGCTATGCCAGTTACTTTTCCTAGCCCTGGCCAGCTTCTTAACTCTGGGAGTTTCAGAGAGGAAGGAGAAATGAAAGACCTACAGGGAGACCTTGGTATTTATGTTAAATTTCATGTTTGAAAGAACATCCTGAGTTGTTACTCCTAGTGAGGCTACTAGAAAAGAAGTACGTGAAAAAGCTTTGGAAAATACATGCTTATAAATGTGTTGTTTAGAAGGCAGAATCTCAGCTGGAGGGGAGGAAAAAGAGGGGAAAATTTTTTTTTTTTTTAATACCAAAGTACCTTCCACTTGTGGGGTAGAGGGAAGGAAAAAATATATTTTTTACAATTTTGGGTATTCTGCTTTTGGCCTCTTTTGCTCCAACTTTACACACTAGACTGAACATAACATTCTGTGTAAGTGGATGTGCTGGTGGAAAATAGTAGGACTTGATGACTGTGAGTAGAGGGTTTAGATGATGATTATATGGGCATTGTAAATCTTGATCCCTCAAAGTTTTGATTTAAATGGGATTGTGACCAAAACTGAGAAGAAGAGGAAGGGCCAGAAAAAAGACTTTGCTATAGATTTCAAGAGTGCTCTTACCTAGCATGAAGACAAGAAATATAATGGGCTTTTGAGAACCAGCCTCAACTGCAGTATAAACTATCAGAGGCTTCTGTCTGTGTCCTTTGCAAACCTCTGTGGAACAGAGTATGAATTCCTTCCTTATTATTGACAACCAACGAAATGTGTTTTGCCATTCCTCTGTTTAAGTTTTCCAAAGAACAAAAGTATATTCCTTTTTGATTAGTGGCCTATTTTTATACTAGATGTTTGTGCTTTAGCTGGCCAGACTTTTTTTTTTTTAATTTATTTTTTATTTTTTGAGAGAGGGAGAGAGAATCCCAAGCAGATTCCTTGCTGTCAGTGCAGAGCCTGACGTGGGGCTTGAACCCACAAACCACAAGATCATGACCCGAGCCCATATCAAAAGCTGGTCGCTCAGCACTCCGAACTGGCCCGATTCTTACTGGAGTTCTGTGTACTGTCTTTTGGAATCAAATGAGGCTTATCCTTACTCTAAATCATATTCAAATTCTTGCTCACCAGTGAGCAAGATAAGGAGAATTTGTAATCTCTTTCCTTCCACAGTTCTGAAACTGCACTGTATTTTCTCGTATGCACTCTTTTGCATGATTCCAAAAGGCTGTCTTCAGTTCCTGACCTGGGTTCTAGTATTTTAGAACATTCTGTTGCCAGATACTAACTCTTACTGATAGGAGGATGTGGTAAGAACTAGTGCCTGTTGAGGCAGCCCTCTGAACTTTGTTTCATTCATGATAGTCCTTTGATATAGATAAGTTGTATTCTCCCCATTTAACAGATGAGAAAAAGGAGGTTAAGTAACATTGTTACTTTACTGAGTAGTTACAAGGAATGCGTGGCTCCAGCTAATGTGGTTCTTTTCTGATTCTAAGGCCTGGGCTCTGTTACTATTCCTTCCAGGAAATGAGCACAGCCTTGGGCACACTTGTATTTAGCAGCACATCGACAATGTTACTGGTATGTATCCATGCCCTTGGCTTAGTATCTCTAGGCCAGCCCTAAGCTGGGGAAGCTGAGATGAGTTAAAGAATGATCATAAGGCCGCAGCTTAAGATGCAGCCTTCTCTTTTCCTACCTTGGTACAGGAGGAGGGCTATGAGGCTTAGTGTGCATATGTGTTTATCAGCCACCATCATTTCTAAGTGTGTCATCCTCTTGCTCACTTTCCCTCATGCTGTTTCCCTTACCCTTCCTTTCTTTGCCTCAAATGCCTATTGAACGTTCAGGCTTCACTCCAGTGTTACCTGACCATTTCCTGACCCTCCATTCTCTCCTTCAGACTTAACCTGCTCCCTTCTCAGTGCTCCTGAGAGCACTGTGTACTGCAGCCATCAAAGATTGCCTGCCACCCTATAGTTTACAAAAAGTTTTCACAGTGATGATTTCATCCGGTTCTCACAAGAGCACTGTACAGTAATAATAACTCACATTTATTGAACATGAGGCATAGGCTTTTTTTGTTTTTAACAGTTTCATTTTGCAGCTGAAGAAGCTGAGGCACACAATGAATAACTAGGAGAGCTGGGATCTGCAGTCTGATTGCTGATGCCTGTTCTACCATGACCAGGGTTTCCATATTATCCCTATCGTATGGAGGAAGAAACTGGAGGGTTCTTACAACCTTTTGCTGTCTCTGGTGAGCACCCGATAATTGAGTGGCAGAGGTCAGGCCAGGCCTGAGAGTCAATAATATAAAGACCCAGAGTGGTCTATTTTAATCCTTAGTTTACCATTCAAATAGGGAGAGACAGATATTCTCCAAAGCTAACTTGACCCCAGTGGTCATCTAGCCCCAGGATAAGGAATAACGAAGGTAGCAGTCAGTGGCATGGTCAGTACCTTGGTATCAGACACCATGCCAGTTGTTTTATATCTATCATTGTCCTTGTGGATCTTGCCCTTGATGGCTTGCATCTCCCATACTTAAATGGGAGTCATTTGCCAACAAATCTGGGGGGCCGCTTCTCCCTGAAGGCTGCCATGCCCTCTAGCCGGTCCTGGGTGGGGATGTTCTGAAACAACAATACAGAGTATTAATTTGGGGTGGGGTGGGGGGCACAACAGGGCCAGAGGCCAATAAAGACTTGCTTAAGCTTGTCCAGCCCATGGCAAGGTCAGAGTCCAAGTCTTTTCATTGTTTCTGAACTCTGGTGATGGGCCAGGCAAAGGTGTGGGCCTGACTCCTTGATCACCTGGGGAAGTTAGGCCACCTCTCTAGCATCTGTGACCTGTCACATTAGCCTCTTGCACACTGCTTACATGCTTCCAGGGAGCTGATAGTCTGCAGGAGTCCAATACGAGGCTGATTGGTAGAGAATGATTAAGTTTTACAGTTAGAAATCTGGCTTTGAATCCTGGTGTGTAGCCAGTTTGCACCAGGTTCTACAAGTCCCCAGACCCCTTGTTTAGGAGTATTTTGGATATTTGTTAACCTGGAGATTAGTATTTTTGACTCACCCAGGAGTCAAGGGCTAAATAAGTCAGCCTTAGGTAACCATCCTCCCCCAATCCTCCACAATTGAACACACACAGCCCGCAGGCTATAACCAAGGCCTTGACATTGCAAGGCCATCCTGGTCTCTACAGCAGCCACTGGTACAGAGACAAAAGAAGTGGCTCTTTGCCAGTTACCTCTACCTGTGTGCTTTGTGACTCTCTCTGCACTAAGTGGGGCAGTATGAGCCACCATTAGATGGCTGAGGACACAGTACCAGGGACCAGTGTGGTTTCCCTAGGACCATCCCAAGCTAATTGTGAGAGAGAGTGGCACAGAGTTTAACTCTTCAGGGTGGGAGGCGCCTACTAAATTGGTTATGTATTACACAAGTCTCCCCACTCTGGCCTGCCCTCTGCTTGCAAGTATGTACCAACGGACAGCGGTCACGTACCTGGGCATAGCATATCCCTTCAATGGCCATCCCTGATGCGATGTCCACCTGTGAGAAAGAAGTGGTGCCTGGATCAGCCTGACCTTCTTTCCCCTCTGTCTGCTTGGGGTGCCTGCCCACCTTACTGCCTACACCATTTCCTAGTGTTCATGGATTCCTCCAGCAAAGTATTACTGAGGCTTACTGTATGCTAGTCCATAGGAACAGAGATGAATATGATAAGGAATTCCCTACCTGGAGAGGGAACACCATTTGTAGCAGTGATAAAACAATGTTTGGGACAAAGCGGGGCTGTGAGAACTGGGGAGGATTGCACTTGGCCTGGGGAGCTGAGGAGGGTGTATGGAAGCTGTACATAGCCAGTGTTCCTTCCTTCCCATCTGGCTGCCTCTCCACACCTCCTGTCACTCCTGGTAAGTGAACTTCACAGGCTTTCTGTTGTCCTGAGGAGTAAGGCCCTAGGGTTTATGGCCGGGCCCCTGGCAGCTTTCTAGTCTCTACTGCCCAGTGCTTACTGTTACTACCACTTATGGGCACCATTCTAAGAGAAATACCATGTGTGTATAAACTCGTTTACTTTTCACAGCAAGGGTTATTATCCCTACTATACAGCTGAGAAATCAGGCATAGAAAGGTGAAGGTCACAACTATATATGGAGAAGCAGGTCTTTGAATCCAGACAGTCCAGCATCAGAATGCCTGTGCCCCTAACTTACGTGCTGTATAGTCTCATTCACCCCTTACTCCCATTCAGTCAAGTTACTTGTTTATACACGTCTATGCTTTTGCTCATACTCTTCCCTTTTTTTTGAACCCTCATCCAACCCAAGGCCCAACCTTACAAAACATTCCCTAACCCAGCAATACCCAGCAGTAGCTGTGTCTGCTTGGTACCCACCCCTGCCTTTTTTTAGTAATCTCTACACCCATCATGGGGCTCAAACTCCTGACCCTAAGATCAAGAGTTGCATACTTTAGTGACTGAGCCAGCCAGGTACCCCTACCTTGTACTAGTGATTGTGTCTGTATCTGTCCTGTTTCCCTACCTTAGGGGAGTGACCATATTTGACTTCTCTCTGTGTCCCAGTTCTCAGCTCAGGTCTAGATTCAGTGTGTAATGGATGAGTTGATGAGTAAGTTGATGTCTGAGGATGGATTAGTAGCATCCAAGGCACCACCCTGAGCCCTATCCTTGAGGCCACCTTACTGACCACCAGCATAAACCCAAGAACATGGACTGGGAGCCACACAGACTTGCATTCTTATTACACTTGTTCTGTGATCCTAGATAAGTCATTTACCCTTTTACTCAAATTACTTTCTCTCCAAGAGAAAGAGATGAGGATAAAATGTAATTCGGAATATCATCTGGCCAAATTTTCCATTTTGTGGGTGGGTAAACTAAGGCACAGAGAGAGGTCAGACTCCACGTTTGTTAGAAAAGTCTGGTTCCTGAGTTGTTTCTAGCTGTGCTGTCAGTCTGCATGAGCCATGAAAGCACTGTTTCCCAGCAATCCCACTGACTTCAGTGGACCCAGAACCTGCTTACATCCATTCCTCTGTCAATGGCTACTTTGCCCAGCCGCACAGCAATGGGTGCCTAGGGAAAAGAAAAGGAAAAAGTCTTAGTTGAGGGGATCAATGCTGATAGTTGAGGGGGAGGGTTGGAATAAAGAGAGGGACCTATCTTCATGGGCGGGGTAAGAGTCATGGACAGGGAGACAGGTCTGGGTCAAGTTCCAGCTGTTCTGTTACATTTTGTTAGTGTTAGTACTTTCTACTTCTCAGTTGATACTCTCTATCTGTAATGAAGGAAGCCTGACTGATCCCTGAGCCTCCCAAGTGTATCTGGGGTTCTTGCCATTTAACCTATCCCCCCAGTGTGTATAACATACGATAGTTTACAAAGTGTTTTCCCACCTACAGACTTGCCTAAAGGTGCCACCCACTCTTCAAGGGTGGTGCCATCTTTGAGGTTCAGGGAGGTGAAGCAGTTGGTCCTGTTTGTCCAGAGTGGTGAAGCTTGGATTTGATTCCCAGTCACCTTTCTCACTGCTGCTCTAGGCCCCTACTCATCTCAGCAAATGCAAGCCTCTACTGCAAGCAGGTTTCACTCCAGCAGGGTGAAAAAAAGGTCAAGATTAGGAACTTGGGCTTTGGGGTCTGACAGGCCTGAGTTGAAATCCCAAGGGGCAGTTTACACAGCCACTGGAAGCAGGTGTATCAGAGCAGCAACCTGCGGTTCACTGGTCTTGCTTCCGATTAACTTGTGCCACCACAGGCCTGGCAGTCCATCCCCAGCCTCACTTTAGGCAAAAAATGTATTTATTCCCTATATTGCTCATATAAATTATTTGAAGTTTTTGTAAGTACAACTTTATCAGAAAAAGATTTGTAAAGTCTGTTAACATAGAGGCCATAAGTGAAAAGGCTAGCTACATAAACACAAATGACTTCATATTGGGGGAAAATACCATGAATAAAAGGCAAAAATGAAAAACTGGGAAGATGTATTTGTGATGTTTCTGACAGGCAAATGTCCTTGATTTACAAAGAGCTGGTATAATTTTTTTACGAATATTCACAAGGGTATGAAAAGGTAGTTCACAGAAAAGGAAATATGACCACAAGGGTTATTCGGTTATACTGTTAAAGAAATGCAGCTTAAAAATCTGAGGTGCCCCCTTTCCCCTAAACTAGGTAAGTAGTAAGATGTTGGTGATGCCCACTGTTTGCTGAGATTCAGGAAATAGGTATTTGCATACATTATTGATGGAGTGAATTGGTACCATGCTTCTAAGGGCAAGATGTTAGGTGGATGCACATACCCTTTGATGTTTTAATTCCATGTAGGAATCCACCTTACAGATGCACTTCTAGAAGTACATAAAGATGTTCAGTTATGCACTCCAGCCATTTTGGTAACAAAAAGCAACATAAAATGTTCATCATTAGAGTACTAGTTGAGTAATGATGGCACATCTGTACCATGAATGAAAAAGCGTGCAGTTGTTTTAAAAGAATGAGGTTGATAAGTATATGCTGAAATGGGAAACTCCAAAATATTGGGTAAAAAAAACAAGGGCTATACTAGTATGTACATTCTTATCTCATTTGTGTAAAAGTTGTTGGCATGACGTGCCTTTGATCTCTCCAGAGGGTCAGGAGAATGGACAACTTCACTTTTTGTTTTATACATTTCCATATTGTTTGAATTCTTTACTATTCATATTTTAATTTCATGTTTTTTATATGTCTGTTAGAACTGTATTAGCCTCTGCAAGTGTGCTCCTTGTCTCCCAAACCGTCCTAAAAGGAATTCAGAGTTCTTTAGATATGTGAGTGTATGTGCATAATATGTATTCCTATATATACAATGAAAATTTTTGGAAGAGTATGTAAATTGTTAACAGTGATCATCTCTGGGGAGGGCTTGGGGAATCTAGAGCTGTTTGGGTGACCACCTATCCCGGTTTGCCGGTGACTGAAGGATTATCAAGACATGGGACTTTCACTTTTAACTGAGACAGCCCTACGGAGACAAGGTCAGCTGGGTCACCCTACTTGTGACTTTTTACTTTATGCCCTTATTCTTCTATTTGATTTGCTTGTCATGAATATGCATTATTATTTAGGTAACTACCTAATAAACTGATTTCTCACCAAAGAAAAGTAAAAACTGTATAGATACGATGTGTGTTGTGTGTGTGTTGAAAATGTAATTTTTTCCCTGAGTGTATGGATACCATTTGACTCCCTAGTCTTGGTGGTTTATCCACTAGAGAGCAGCAGTCTACCACACCATCCTTACTCTCATCCTATTTGGGAACCTTCTCATTCTGGGCACCCAATAACTCGCCTAGAAGTTGAAGATTGGGATTAGTGAATGTACAACTAATTTTTGGTAAGTTGGTGCCTTGGTATACAAAGCTATTTTTCAGTAATGAAATATAAGTAATTAGTAGGAGACCATTGTTTCAGTATATTCAAAAATCTGAAATCTGAATCCTTTTGAGATGAAGCTCAAAGACCCAATTATTCAGTTTATGCAAAAAGACAACCCTACAGTCCACAAGTCTTGCTAGTGCAGTGAGCCACGCACTACCTTGAGTTTTTTTGTGTTAGTTCAGACTTTTGCTCAAGTGTAATAGAAACCTGGTAGCATTAGAATGGCCCAAGTAACATCATCAGGCTCCTCCATTTGTATGTGATGAAGAAAAGAAAAAGAAATAAAGACAAAACAAATGCTTTCTTTTAAACCAACTCACTATTAATTTTTAAAGTTACAGTCCTTGCCCTCAAAGAACACCTGAAAGTTATGAGGGAGGATTATTTAAATTTAAGAGAGACAAAGTATTTTTTCCAAAACACTTATTTTCGTGGTTAATTCAAACACTTTTTTCTGTTAATATTAAAATGATAATATATGGTTAACAGTTTTATAAGCTTATCTGTTTTATAAATGTAAATTTTTTGTGTTGGAAATGCATTAAGTATTTAAGTTTTAAAAATTTTGTATGTATTCTGCACTCTTAAGAATACCAGTTTTTATATTGTATTTTGTAGTATACAAAATAAAAGCCCAAATGCCAGTATTGTCTTTTTTTCTGGTATTGCAATCACTTTTTGTGACCTTAATGAGCAAGTCACTTAACCTTTCTGGGTCTGTTGTATTACAAATACAACATGGATAATCAACTCGGCTGGATTGTACTAGTGATTGAGAAACTCTTAAAATACCTGGGATTGTGTCTGATGGATAGGAAGCGCTCCATATGGGCTAAGTCATTATAAAACCTAGCTCCATTTCAAGCTGCTTTCATACGGAAACTTGGGACCTTCCTCCAAGTCCCAGCAGTGAGAAGTGAGAAGCCAGCAGTGAGAGGCTCTCCAGTCCTTGGAGACCCCATCAGCCAGATTCTGGCTGCCCTGCTAAAGGCTTTGGGCCTGGAAGCAGGTAGGATTACACCTAGCTGGGGTCTTAACACATGTCCTACATGATACATGGGAATTTCTCTGTGCAGTATGTTGGGAAAGATAAGCTTGTAGTTCTTTATCTGCTTTAGAATCTTGCTTTATAGTTTTGGGGACATTTTATTGCAGTACTGTCTGATCTAGTAGCCACTAACCACATGTAGCCATTAACATTTGACATGGCGGAAGTGTAACTGAGAAACTAAATTTTTAATTAAAGTCCAGTTAAGTGGATCTTGTTTGTGTGTCCTCACGGGACGCACCCCCTCGCCTCCCCACAGGTGTACACATACACACCCCCTCCCGTGGCACAGGCTCTCCTGTGCTAGGCTGCTACCTCACCTGGGGCAGGATCTCCTGGGCCAGCGCTCTTGCCCGGTGGTAGGCAGCATTGCCCTCCTCATTCTGGGGAACAGTGTGGTTCACCAACCCCAGGGCTTGAGCCTGTGCACCACTCAGTCTTCGGCCTGTGAAGATGAGCTCCTTTGCCAGGGCCACCCCTAGACATCGAGGCAGCCTCTGAGTCCCTCCTGCCAGGATGGAGTACGGGTGGTAAATCGACATAGGAAATGGGAACCCAGAGAAGCCCAGTCTGGGAGTCAGCCAAGACTTCTCAGAGGAACAGATTCTGAGTTAGGATGGAAGGGCAGAGCCCAGAACATAAGGCAAAGGATGGAAGCAGGGGAGTAGCTTGGATAGAGTGGGAATGGGTAAGTAGAGAAGGATGGGTGCTGTGGGTACAGTTACCTGCTCCTGGGAGGAGCCCTCGGGTGGTCTCAATCAGCCCCATGACAGCCGAGGAAGCTGCTTAAACAGAACAGAGTGAAGCACCCATGCTGTCCTGCAGTGCCAATCCCCAGAGAGAAGAGTCCTCTGCCCCTAGGCTCACCCCTCCAGCCAACCACTTCTGTCATGGGCTGGCCGCAGCAGACCTCCCCAGACTGCCTTGGCAAGAGCCCTAACATAGAAGTCAGGAGGCCTAGGCCCTCATCCTGCCTCCTCCAGTGGTGGAGGTATGCATCCAAGCAAATCTCACCCTTTCTGAGCCTCATTCATAGGTGGAAAAAATATGGTTACTCTTCTGCCATTGTCAGAGAGCTGCTAAGGATCAAACGAGGTACTGGTGCTTGTAACAAGGAAGGGGTTCTTGGGAGGTACCCAGTGCCTATTTGTGGGTTAATGGATTCTCTGTCTCATGGACCCTTAGCTCTGGCCTGGCCTATAGTATCATGACTCATGCTCACACCACAGTTATTCCTCCCAGCTTTTCATCAGCCTGAAAATTCCCATGTTTCAGTCCACTTCTCCTTTTGAGTTCTACTTCCTCTAAGGAGCTCCCTTGTGTGTCTCACTCCACAGGCTTCTTCTGAATTCCCTCACAGACCATCTGAACCATGCAGTCTGGCAGCAGGGAATGGCCAATACTCCTGCCTATGAGGGGTTTTATGGTCACTCTCTGCCATCTACCCAAACCCTGCAAGTTAGTTGCCCTAAACATGGGCACATGAGAAACAGAGTTGGAGCTATGATCTGACTTGGTAATTTGATACCTTCTCTTTGATATGCATCATGTAGATGCTACCTCTGTGCCTGGAGTTACACATTTCTAAATGTTCTACCTGGAGTGGCAGGAAAAAGCAGTGAAAAGGAAGAGAGTAGCACCAGATAGCACTCAGACTTTCTGCCGCCAAGAAGGGCACACTAACCAGCAAGTCTGTAAGGTTAAAGGCAATCATCTTTTTCATCCCCTCCCTCCACTCTTCAAACTCAACCGCTCTGAACAAGTATTGCAACCCTTGCCTGGTACCAGTGAACCAGAAGGCAGTGTTTCTGCCCAGGCATGTTTGTGATTAACTGGGCTGGTGACAAACTGCCCCCATGGTTCTTTGTGCAAAACATGACAAATAAGTGTGGCTTGCATAGAACCAGAAAGTTGAACAATTAATCTTTTCCTCAGTCTCCCCTCCCTGCCTTTTTGTTGATTGTCCTCTCACCAACTGCTGTGGGGTTGGTAGAAGCATTCCTGAGGTGAAGGAGGCTGGTTCTGAAGAGTAAAAGGTACTACAGCAGTCGGTGGCTGGGCCAGGAGGGAAACCAGCTTCCCCCCAAACTTGCTCTGTATCCCTCACGTTACATTTAGTTTTGCTGTTGATTGGAAAGCTCAGAGCAGTGGCTAACTGCAGAATCTCCAGACTTACCCTGCTTTACTTCTTCCCTTCTCACCCTGTCCCACCTCTTCTTCTGCCCAGTACCTGCTACTCGGAGATCACAGGCCAGGGCAAGTTCCAGGCCTCCACCCAAGGCAAACCCGTCCATAGCCGCAATAGTGGGTGCCGGGAAGGCTGCTGTGGAGATGAAGAAGGGCTCAGCCTGAGAGGCCCTAGCAGGGCAAAAACAGGGACTCAAGGTTGGAAAGGGGCTAGCTGGTTGGGACAGAGGGCCTCATGGGTCCCAGGTTTGGAACCTTACCTGGTACCTCAGCCAGGTTATCTTAGAAGTTGGTTTTTCTATTGGGGAAAGTTGGGAAATTAGCTGGGCTACTGGGGTGGGGAGATGGGCTGAATGATCGGTGCTCAGGCCCACTCTCCTGCTGGCCTCCCCAGACCAGCCTTTCTGCACTTCCTCCAAGTTCTGTGTGCCAAGCCCCATGCTGGGTGCTGAAAACATAGAATTGAATAGATACGGGGAAGGCAGATCAGTAAACAGGCAATGATGACCCATGGTAATCAGTGCTCTGATAAAGAAATCTTGGAGAACCAGTCAGGGAAGGCTTCCTGGTGGTTTTAAAGAATGAGTAAAAAGTTCAGGTGGCCAAGGAGGGATATTCCAGGCAAAAAGAGCAGTAATTATCAAAGCCTGAAGGCCTGCAGCCTGAAATCTGACTCCACTGGAATAGCTGGGCTTGCACCCTGAGGGTAGAGAGGTGGGGAGGTCAGAACTAGCAGGACACAAAGGCTGAGCACCAGAGCTCCCTCCGGGAGAAATGCCCTCTGAACTCTCTTGTCCCTTTCCACCTTGTAGAATTCTCTGTGCCCTTCCTCCTGGGAGAGTCATCTGTCTTCACAAAGCTCACAACAGAAACTGTCCTCTCCTTACAGTGGAGGATGGTAGGTGTGGTGGGGCTGGGATCAGCAGGGCCCCTGAACGCCCTCCTCCAACCCACTCCAAGACCCTCACCAATCTCATTCATCAGGCCTCGGAGCCGCTGGACAAAGATCCCCACTTCCGCCTCACTCATCTGCTCCCGCTCCTTCAGGTCTGCACCTGCAGATAGTGAGGGGGTGGTGACAGCCCTTGGGAAATGACCTATTACTGAATCCCAGGTTGTTAAAGGACCCAGCAAAGGTGACTTGAGAGGCAGAGAGGAAGGCGAAATCTCAGAGAGGAAGGCATGGGCCAGGAAGCCAGGGAGGAAAGGGGGGGGCGGGTGGTGTGTCAAAAAAGGACAGGTGCAACAACAAAAAGGTCAGTTGGACTTCATTAGAATTAAAAACTTTTGTGCATCGAAGGACACTATCAAGAGAGTGAAAAGACACCCCATGGAATGAAGAATATACTAGCAAATTATATATCTGATAAGGTATTAATATCTAGGATACCTAAGGAACTCTTAGAACTCACCAACCAAAACCACAAAGGACAAAGGGCTCAAATAGACATTTCTTCAAAGAAGATATATACAGATGGGCAATAAACGCAAGCAAGAAAAGATGTTCAACATCATTAGTCATTAGAGAAATGCA
This sequence comes from Lynx canadensis, assembly GCF_007474595.2. Lineage (NCBI taxonomy): Eukaryota > Metazoa > Chordata > Mammalia > Carnivora > Felidae > Lynx > Lynx canadensis. Next base: position 42,366,429 of record NC_044310.1, read on the forward strand.
AATTGAATCCACAATGAGAAACCAACTTCACACCGTTTAGGATGGTTATTATAAAAAAAACCACAGAAATAGAAAGTAAGTGTTGGCATGGATGTGGAGAACGCTGGTGCATTGCTGGTGGGAATGTGAAATGATGCAGCTGCTCTGGAAAACATGTGGGCAGTTCCTCAAAAAGTTATTCGTAGAATTACTATATGACCCAGCAGTTTCACTCTTAAAAGATTTAAAAGCAAAGACTCAAACAGAGACTTGCATACCAATTTTCATAGCAGCACTATTCACAATAGCCAAAAGGTGTAAACAACCCAGGGCACATCAAGATAGATAAAACGTAGTATAAATACAATGGAATATGATTCAGCCATAAAAAGGAATGAAGTTCTGACATGTTCTGACATGTTCACTATGGGTGAACCTTGAGGATATTATGCTAAGTAAAAAAAGCCAGATACAAAAGAACAAATGTATGATTCCACTTCTATGAGGTATCTAGAATAGGCAAATTCATAGAGATAGAAAGTACAACAGAGATTATCAGGGGCTGGTGGGGGGAGGAGGAATGGAGAGGGATTGCTTAATAGGTACAGAATTTGGGATGATAAAAGATTTCTGGAATTGGACAGTGGTGATAGTTGCATGGCCATGTGAATGCACTCAGTGCCACTTTATTTTATACTTAAAAATGGTTAAAATGTAAACTCTGTGTAATTTATTTATTTACCACAATTTAAAATATATATGATAATATTTAAAATGTATTATTTCTTGGGGTGTCTGGGTGGCTCAGTCAGTTGGGCATCTGACTTCCATTCAGGTCATGATCTCACGGTTCGTAGGTTCAAGCCCTACATCAGGCTCCACGGTGGTAGTATGGAGCCTGCTTGGGATTCTCTCTCTTTCTCTCACTGCTCCTCCCCCCCCCCCATGCTTTCTCTCTCTCCCGCTCTCTCAAAATAGATAAACAAATTTAAACATCAAAAATGTATTATTTCTTCCCAGTTTTATTGAGAAATAATTGACATATTGATTTTTTAAGGTTTATTTATTTTGAGAGAGTGCATGAGAGCAGGGGAGGGGGAGAGAGAGAGAGAGAGAGAGAGAGAGAATCCCAAGCAGGCTCTGTGCTGTCAGCCCAGAGCCCGATGTGGGGCTCAATCCCACAACCCTGAGATCATAACCCAAGCCAAAATCAAGAGTCGGATGCTTAACCGACTGAGCCACCCAGGTGCCCCAACATATTACTTTTTGATAGGAGGGGTCAGTGTGGTCCAAGGAGACTACAAAGTCAAGATGAGAGAACTGACAAGCAAGTGCAGGATACAGTGGGATGGAGTTGGGAAGGACTTTGGTAAGAGTAGTACCATGGCAGAGTCATCAAAGGCCAGATGGCAGGGGGCTGAGGTGGGAGTAGGGAGTGAATATATTCTCTTCACATCTGAAACTATGGGAATTCAGAGCTGACAGCCCTTGCATGTCTTTGATTAGTCCCAGCCCCTCAAAGACAGATGGAGAAACTGAGGCCAAAGAGGGGTAGGGACTATCCCAGGATTCCAGAACAAGTCAGAGACAGACCCAGACCTCCTGTAGCCATCCCCCCAAGCCCTCCACTTCCCTGTGCTTAGGTGGGATAGTGGGGCTACTGGGACCTTCATAGAGAAGGTCAGACAGGCATAGAGCTGAAGGAGGAAGCCAGGGTAGAGTGAGGCCCTCATCCAGGGCAGCTGCGTCAGGCAGACCCCTCTGCATACTTGTCGTGCCAGGGGAGACCCCAAACTGGGCACTGTGATCCCGACAGCTCAGACCTAGAGACTGAGCCATATCACCTTGAAATTCCATGTTCTTCCCATCCTACCCATCCATGGCCTCTTCTCACCTCCTCAGTGACTCCTGCTATCCCTTCCCCAATCACCCCAGAGTGGGTTCTTAGCTCAGCTCAGTGCATCTCTCACTCACTTGCTTCTTGTTGTGGGGATGTGAGTCTGTTTTGTGTCTTTGAAACAGAAGTTGGTGATGCTTGCCCTACTGTGAGGACCAAATTGTCCAGGGGCAGTGGAGAGTTTTGGCAACAGGAACTGAGATCTTGTGGGTGGGCAAAGGGGCACAGAGTACCTTCTTGGCCACAGACCTTGTCAATGTCACAGCACTTAGTTTCCTCAGTGAAGCGTCAGAACAGAGCATGGTGTAGCAGAAAGAATAAGGATTTGAGGGTCAGAGGGGCCAAGTTAAAATTGAATTCTATTCTACCTCTTACTAGCTGTGTAACACTAGGCAAGGCATTTTACCTCTGTGTATTTGAGTTCACATCTATAAAATGGGAACAATAAGTCCTATGCTAGAGCTGACCTACGCCCCCAACCCCCTATAGGCTGGTGGGAACCCTGCTGAGCCCTGGGGTAGAGGCAAGGGAGGAAACCCACCTGCACAGAATACACCCTTCACTCCACTTCTGAATAGCAGAACGCGTACTTGCTGGTCCTCCCGCAGCCGGGCCAGAGCTTCCAGAAGCTGCAGAGGAGATCTTTTCAGGTATCTCCCAGCCCAGCCCTAGCCCAGCCCCCACCCACCCTGGTGCTGCCCTTTCTCACCTCACTGACCAAGACATTCCCCAGGGCATTACGGGCACTTGGTCTGTTCATCAGGATCTCCGTGATTCCTGCAGGTGACAGGGCAGCCTTGGGTAAGCCAGCTGGCCTGCTCACTCCTGGGCTGGGGCCTGGAGGCAGCCGCCTGGATTCTTGGTGGCCTCCACCCTTGATGAGCAGTGTGACTTAGAGTGAGTCACAGACACCCAGGCTTCAGTTTCCCTGACCATAACACGGAGAGAATAACCCCTTGCTCTTTCTCCCTCACAGAAGTGAAAGGGCTTGTAACCCCCATGGAGCAACCCGGAGAGACGGACAACAATGACCACTGCATTGGTTCCTACCTGCTTCTGCTGTTATTATACACGCAAACACACGGGCAAGTCAGGAGGGCTTTCACATGCTCATCTGCCCCTTCTCCACCTTCCACACCACCTGTGTGCTTGCCTCCTGTATACCCAGAACTGCTCTGCATATCTGACTAGCCCAGAACTCTCCCCGGAGCTCTAAGCCTGAATACACAGTTGCCCACTTGATGTCTTGACCAACCGGTCAAAAAAATGATCAATCTTTTCTCCTGTTCCCTTTGTGAGTAAATGATCTATCAACTCAGAAGTCCCCTCTTCCTCACCCATGGAATTTACTCAGTCTCCAATGCCAGTTCAACCTCTTAAATGACATCTCAGATACTTCAGCTAATATCCCTCCTTGCAGCCAGTAACCTATATGGGTTCTTTACTACATGGATCACCCAAAATTGGCCCTCCTGCCTTCGGTCTTGCTCCCCCTCCCTACTCCACATTCATTCCTCATTTGGGTCAGAGTCCTCTTTCTAACCCAAATCCAACCATGACCCTCCCTTTCCCTTTTCACCAAAATTAAGCCAAATTTCTTAATACCACCCAAAAAATGCCCCCCCCTCCATCCCTAATATGGCCATTGCATCCTACTCTGGCCTCAACTCACCCCCACAATCTGGGCCAGTTGTAGAGAAGAGAGACCAGTTCTGGGCAAGGGCTCAAATACTCTCGTACCTTCTTGGTTGTATCCCCTCCTGTATTTTTTTTTTAATTTTTTTTTTAACGTTTATTTATTTTTGAGACAGAGAGAGACAGAGCATGAACGGGGGAGGGTCAGAGAGAGAGGGAGACACAGAATCTGAAACAGGCTCCAGGCTCTGAGCCATGAGCACAGAGCCCGATGCGGGGCTCGAACTCACGAACCTCGAGATCATGACCTGAGCCGAAGTCAGACGCTTAACCGACTGAGCCACCCAGGCGCCCCTCCCCTCCTGTATTTACCTATCCTTTGGCCTTCAAAGACCCGTTAGTATTTTCCCCCAGGGTCCTGAGCCTTGTCTGTGAAATAAGCAGTATTTATTAAGATGGCATTCTCAGTGTGAGTTAATCTGAGACACAGAAGGGACAATAAAAGTTTTGGAGCGCTCAAGGGACAGGGTTTCCAGCCAGGAGTTAGAGAACTGTGGTTCAGGACAGAAATCTATAACATGCAGACTAGGCTGGCTTCCTTAGCCTCCCCAGAAACCTTCAAAGAGTTCTTTGAGCCCAACAGGTCTGGAGGTCCCACAGAACTCAGATGTCCCCAGGGTCTTCTCCAGCTCTAATGCTCCATGAAAGAAAATGCTGCAACTCTGGGGAAGGGAAACTCTGGTAGATACAAAGAAACCACATCAGAGGGATTGAGGAAAACAGTCTAGAGGTCCAACATCTTTGTGGCAGACAGGCCCCATCTTCATATCCTCAATAATCTCCTTCCCTGGAGTGTGGGCAGGGCCCCGTGAATTGCTTCTAACCAACAGAATACAGCTAAACTCATAAAATGTCACTTCGAAGATTAAAATTTAATGATATGGCAAAGGAGATGAGATGTTCGTTCCATAATTAGGTTACAATGTATGTAAGACTCTGTCTTGCTAGGGCATACTAGAGAAACTAGTGGACCTATAGAGAGGGTCCTGTGGCAAAGAACTATAGGCTGCCCCCAGGAGCTGCGAGACACCCCCCAGATCAACAGGAAGAAAACAGGACTTCAGTCCTACAACCACAGGAGGTGACTTCTATCAATGGGAGGAGCTTGGAAGCAGATCTCTCCCTAGTCAAGCCTATGAGGAGACCATACCCGTGGCCAATTCTCGGATTGTGGCCTAGTAAAACCCTGAAGTAGAGAACCCAGCTACATTGTGCCTGGACTTCTGATCTATAGGAACTATAAGATAATACATGTGTGTTATTTTAAGCAATAAAGTTTGTGGTAACTTGTTATCCTCAGGCAATATCCTGAGATTGACAGACGTTCTTCTCTCCTCTTCACTTTCCTATTCTGTCTTGCCTTTCTGGCTGATGCTCTCCCATATTTCATCTTTATCCCCTCTCTCCATCTCTATCTCCTTCTTTCAGAATACAAATGGGGTGCTTGGCTCATGTCACAGCTTAGTCATATACTGGTTCCACTGGTCTTGGGCAAGTTGCTTTACCCTCTGGTCTTCAATTTCCTAATGCATAAGTAGAAATAATAAAAAGGGGGGCGCCTGGGTGGCTCAGTTGCTTAAGCGGCTGACTTCGGCTCAGGTCACGATCTCACAGTTCGTGGGTTTGAACCCCATGTTGGGCTCTGTGCTGACAGCTCAGAGACTGGAGCCTGCTTCCGATTCTGTGTCTCCCTCTTTGTCTGCCCCCACCCCCCACTTGCACTCTGTCTGTTTCTCAAAAACAAACATTAAATTTTTTTTTAATAATAAAAAGGTTGTTATGAGGATTAAAAGAGATAATGCCTTGGGGCACCTAGCTGGCTCAGTCAGTAGGGAATGCAACTCTTGATCTTGGGGTTGTAAATTTGTTTGTAAATCTTGGGTGTAGAGAGTACTTAAAAATAAAATCTTAAAAAAAGAGAGATAATGCCCATAAGTGCTTAGCCAGAGTTTGTGAGTGAGCAGTGAGCAGGAAAAATGCATAGATGGTAGGGAAACTCTAGGATTTAATAGAAGGAATGAACTCCAAGCTGGGAGCTATGAGGAGCCAGACAGGGTTATGTTTGGCTTTCATTTAATTTGCACTTATCACATGTCAAGTCCTGGAGAAATAGGGAGGAATCAGCCATGGTCCCTGACTTTTCAGTCAAGCCCTGATTCTGGGAACATTGCCCTTGCTGGACCTCCACAGTAAGGATAGGTATGTACTATACCCTCCCCACTCTTACCTAGAAACTAGACCTTGCAAGGGACAGAAAATTCTTGTTCCCCAGAAAAAGTCAACAGGAACCACTGTAAGGTATTAGAGACCAACTCTTTTTACAAACCCTTACTATATAGAAGGGGAAATTCAGGCCCAGAAGAGAATGTACCTAATAGCTGGACCCACCTGGCAATCCTCACTCTCTAAGAGTTAACAACCTATGAGAGAGATAAGTTTAGATACATGGAAAGTAATGGGAAAATGGGAAGGAAGGGGTGTGTAATTCCATAAGGACTTACATAAGCAGAGTGGAAAGAGACTCCAAGTGAACAAAACAGAGGTGGGACAGTTTGAAATGAACCCAATGCACTGAAGAGATAAGATGGAAAGGTAAGGTTGTGGTGGAGAACGTTGAACGCCCAGCTAAGGAGTTGGGTAGAGCCATAAGAAGAGCCAAGAGGGGTTAAAAAGGGAATCCCATTTTCAAGGACAACAGAAAATGTGACAATGTTGTGGTGCCGTCAGCTCAAGTGGAAGCAGAACCTGTGGCTTCTAACATGAATATCAAATGACCCCAAATCACTGTAGGTTGGTGGAAGGTGGGGGGGATGGAGGTAGGGGGTGGTGGCGGTGTTCTCCTTTGTGAGTCTCTTCCGGCTGCCTCCTCCATCCGCGGTTTCTCCATGGTTTCCTTCCTCTGTGGTTTCCTTCCTCATTGACTTCCTCCTGCCTTCTATATGCCCTCTGGCAAGGGCAGCCGTTTAATCTGCTAATCCTTGTTATTTGTGGATAAAACATTCTGTATTTGCAAGTGAGCCCTAATTTGACGTATGATAGTTTTTTGGTTTTTGGTTTTTTTAATTGATGTAGACGTCTGTCTTTTGAGTCAATACTAAAGAAGTAGTGATGATCTAATAGTTGAGAAAACAGGTTTTGAAATCAGATCTGATTCAAACTGCCTAACCTTTGCCTCAACTTCTTAATCTGTAAAGTAGGGAGAATAATTATAACAATCTCAAAGCAAGTGCTGTTGTGCTTTGCAATGAACTTAGCATGAGAGTAAGGAGTATTCTCTAAGAACCAACAATCCTAAGCACCTGGGTGGCTCAGTCGGTTAAGTGTCTGACTTCAGCTCAGATCATGATCTCACAGTTTGTGAGTTCGAGCCCCATGTCAGGCTCTGTACTGACAGTGCGGAACATGGAGCCTGCTTTGAGTTCTGTGTCTCCTCTCTCTGCCCCTCTCTTGCGCGCTCTCTCTCTCTCTCTCTCTCAAAAATAAATAAACATTAAAAAAATAAAACAAAAAAGAACCAACAATCCCAAATGGCTAGAGGAAGACCCTTCATGTCCAGATCGGGGATGCACTCTACGGAACAGTATACAACAGCAGGGAGCAAGAAACTAGATTTATATGACAAAGCAGCTCTTCAAAACTTAGTATCAACCAGGGAAAAAAGGAAGAAATACGAGTTATATAGTATGACACCATCTATGTACTTTAAAACTGTAAATTAAAACACAAACTATGCTACATCAAACTCAGGGAGAGAGTTGGGACTGGGGAGAAAGTAAAGCCAAGAAAATGGCTTTGCCCTTATGGTAACACGCAGAGGACTGAGGGGTGTTAACGCCACTGAATGCACTTTGACATCCCCTTGCACCCCAGCAAAAAACAAAACGCCCTTAGTGGAAAATGGAGGGCTGCCTGGGTGGCTCAGTAAGTTAAGCATCCCACTCTTGATCTCAGCTCAGGTCTTGATCTCAGGGTGGTGAGTTCAAGCCCCACTTTGAGCTTAGGGCTCCGCGTGAAGCCTACTTAGGAAAAAAAAGTTCTCTGCCAGTGACCAGCACGAACTTTCTCCTTTGACTCAAAACAGTGTAAAAGTCCGCCAGCCACGGCCAGCCACAGCAGGGCCAGAGCGCATGGAGACTTGCCCAGGTCTTTGCTCCTCCTCTGCTCTCCTCCCTCTTCGTCCCTGCATGGCGAGCCGGATTGGCTCCGCCGCCTCGGCGCTCTGGAAACTAGCCAGGACTCTTGGCCGACGGGACAGCAGGCCTTTTAAAGTTACTGGGGTGGAAGCGGTGAGGGGTGGGGGTCGCCGGTGCTTGGTCTATCGCTGAGCGAGTCTCCGTCCCTCCGTCACAGCCCCAGGCCTTCGAATGGGGGACTGAAGGGACTTAGATTGACCTAGAGCTCCACCTCAACTAGGGTCTGGGCGGCTAGTGACGGGGCCACCCACTTCCCCGGCCTTAGGAAGGCGTGGGGAGCCTTGACTGGGAAACCGCACATTCGGGATCAAATCCTTAAACGACCCGCCTTCCCCTTACTGGTCTGTGTTCCCGCGTGTAGTGGGCCGCTCTGGCCATGGCTTCGGCCCTGGCAGCAGCGCCAGGAGCCCGGCTCGGACCCGTCGCGTCTCCCCCTGGGCGCTCCCGCGACAGCGCACTTACCTTGGTCTGGACCTGCCAGGACGCGCACTTGGATCTCCGGGTCCCCAGCCGCCCCATCGGAGGCGCAGCTGCGGGTCTGAAGGGGTCTCCAGGGGCGTGGAAGGCGCAGGGCACCGGTCAGGGCTCGCAGCATCTGGGCGCAGGCTGGGAAGGTGCCAAGGGCCCCTCCACTGCTCCCTCCTCTCTGGCTGAAAGCTTGCAGCGGCGCCCCCAGGTTTCGCAAACTGCTCCACCTACGGGCGGAGAGCACAACACGGTTCTTCGTGCCTCTTGACTCTCAGAGCCCTGGAGCCCAGGCTAGGTAAAGCCCGGCTCCGCTGTGTGATTTGGGACAAGGATGTCAACCTCTTTAAGTGCCAGTGTTTTAATCACTAAAGCGGGGATAATAATAGTGACTACTGTCGCAGATAAAGGGGAGGCTAAAGTAGTGAGAACAGATAATGTACTACTGCAAATGGGAAGTGTCGTGTGTGAACTGAACTCAACTTCCATTTGTACAGAGGTGCCTGAGAATTTTAAAGGGAGAAAGAGGAACGAGAGAGGTGGGTGAACCGGGCTTGTGAAGAATTACAAAAATCAGGAAAGGCGTTTGGCCACGTGAAACTCATCTGTGTTAGCTAACTGGCGCCTATCCAACCTTAGGCTCCCACAGAGACTGGGGTTGGTGGCAGCGGTGACAGACAGTGGGGGTGCTGTCTTCAGGTGTTGGCTGAAACAAGCAGTAAATTCTTTTGTCAGTGCTGACCTTAAAAATAAAAGTTGTTTTACCAGCAAAAATAGGTGTCTTTGGGAATGGCCAAGAATTGCAATTTGGGACAAACAAGCCATGGGAAAAAAACAGGCTAGTCCAACAGAGGAGGAAACCATATTTTATGGAGAAGTTGGGAGTGGTTGCTTTAAAACCAAAACCCACTGGAGAAAAGCAAGAGGTCAGAGTGATCACAGTTTCTCATGGGCTGAGCGGCTGACCTACTGGATTTCTTGTAGGAGATACAATGTACACCCTCTCCTGTTGAGTCTATTATAATTGACAACTCCTCCTGTAATTGATGTCCAGTGGTATCGCATGAGAACTCCTCTTTCTGGCCTCCTGACTGCATTTTAGTGAGGGTTTTCCTTTATTAATTTCTACAGTTGGCTTAAGTGTTCTCCTCCAGGCACTCTAAGGGGGGCCAGGGTCATCTTAGGAATGTGGCCTTGATCTGCTAGAAACTATGTTAGTGTTCAAGTCATTGTAGGCCAAGTAGAGAAGTGGGCTCAGAGGGGCATGGCTAGAATTTGGTCAAGAAGAGAATCTTTGTCACTATGTCATGGTGGTATTATGATGATTGAATGGGGGTATGTGAACCTTGCTTCTTATTCCATTTTTTAAATGTCATTTCATTTATTCATTCTGATGTTGTCTACATTCATGGGCTTCACTGCCTCACCTCCCAGTTACTCTTCAATCATCCCAAATTTATGCTCACTAATTAGATGGCAAAAATATTTGTGAATGTGAATCCCTAGCCTCTGCCTCCACTATCTACCCAAAATGCTTTTGCAGAGGTCATCAGTGGCCCTGTTTAGTTCATTCTGGGTGGATCAATAAAGAGTGTTCAGTGAACACTCTACCTCACTCGCCTTCCACTTGTTAATGACCCCAAAGTCACTAATAATTCATGCCTCCAACCAATGGCTGGACTATTAGGTGATCTAGAAATAAAATTCTTTTTATTTCTTTGAAAGCCATGGCTTTCAAAAAAAATTAATGTGTATTTATTTTTGAGAGAGAGCATGAGCAGGGGAGGAGCAGAGAGAGATGGTGACACAGAATCCAAAGCAGGCTACGGGCTCTGAGCGGTCAGCACGGAGCCTGACGTGGAGCTCGAACTCACTACCATGAGATCATGACTTGAACTGAAGTCAGATGCTTAACCAACTGAGCCACCCAGACACCCCTAACATTCTCTCTTTTCAAAGTCATTGGTGTTTGCTGAGGTCATCACTATGTCTAGTAAGGTTTAAGCAAAAATGTGCTCTCATCTCCTTCCTGGGTCTAATGGGAAACCCTAAGTTCCTCTGTGTGACCTAAAAGATTAATTGGGGTTTGTATCAGTCCTAGTCATTTTTGATCCCTTGCCTTTGCTTCCAATGAGTTAATTCAGGTTATGGATCATCTGGCCATCCCTCTGTGTCCCTTTTCTATATATTAGTGGACACAACTCCAACTCCTTCACTCCTTAAAGAATAGTAGACACAAGAATGCATGAGAAAGAAAGGTTGGGGATCAACTGTGGGACCCCACTTCTCATACTTAATGAGGTTAATGCTAACTGTTGTGGACTGAATTATGTCCCCCTAAATTCATATGCTGAAGTCCTATTCCCTAGTACATCAAAGTATGATTGTGTTTGCAGATAGGGTCTTCAAAAAAGTAATTAAGTTCAAAATGAGATCATTAGACTAGACATTAATCCAATATGACTGATGTCCTTATAAGAAGAGGAAATTTGGACACAGATAGGCATAGAGGACAGACCTGTGAAGACAAAGGGAGAAGATGGCCATCTGTAAGCCAAGGAGAGAGACCTCAGACAAAATCAACCTACCGACACCTTTATCTCAGCCTTTCAGCTTCCAGAACTGTGGAAAAATAAATTTCTGTTGTTTAAGCCATCCAACCTGTGGTCCTTTGTTATAGCAGCACTTGCAAACTAATACACCAATAAAAGAATTCCTTTTGTTAAGAGGAAATCTGGTGCCTGGTTTTTAAAATAACAAAGTGCCCCCTTCCTCTACATTATTATTATTCCTAGGTCTCCAAGAAAGATCAGCAGAACAGCAATAGGCATAGGACAAAGTGGTAATAACAGTATGGCCATAGGTGTCACAGACTTTCAGTCTGGAATTCTCTCCTGTCCAGCAAGGGAGCAGATGCAGAATTGAATATGAGAGAGGTTAATGTCCAGGAGGAGACAGGAGTCCTGAGTAAGGGTCCTTGCTGTGTATTTATCAGGATCATCTTCACAAAACACCTTATGAGAATGTGTTGGTTTGTGAAAATTTCAAATCCACTTATGACTTACGTGCAGTTGTTCTGATCTGAGGGTGAACTTGGGAGGCCATGTGAAGATGATAGCAGAATTGTGCTGCTGAGTGCTTATAGATAGGAACATATGGAGGAGCAACTATGATATAATGGACATTTAAACTTTAAATACCAAGAATTTATGAGGACTTATTGAGAATGTTCTATTTGGGCAAGGCTACTCTTTGCTGATCAAAACAGATCTCTGAAGGTCTTGAGACATTTGCTCATGTGGGGTGGCCACCCTACCCTTGGTCCTGAGTGGTATTCAAGGCACAGTGGTCTCAGGAAGACAAAGACTTCTGTTCTGCCTTGGCAAGCCTACTCTTCCTAGGTAGTGGTCAACTCGGTGCCAGCTAGCATGTGCCCCAGCAGTAAGGAACCTAAGCTGGCAGCTGATTCCCAGCTTAGTTGGAAGGACTGATTTACAGAGGACCAACTAACTCATAGAAAGTACATCACAACTAAACTTGGACTTTATTTCATCTCCCTTTTGCCTGGAACTATAATGTAGTTAACCTATCTTTGGTTTGGAGTATGTTATTTCTTTATGAGCTTATTAAGAGACGTTAACCGTATGCTACTGGCTTGTGAAATATTACTATTATAAATTAGAATCCCTACGGCAAATCTGTGCTAAATAAACCATCGGCAAAGACAAAGCTCAGTTTCTGAGCACAATTTGCGGGAGCAAAACAAGAGTGAGATTCAGAGATTAACAAGAAAGGTCACATAGCTAGTGAAATGAAATCTGGTTGTTTTAGACATCCAGTAAAACACTCCCCATAGTCTTGTTGTACAGCCTTATGACTTTTTGCACTTGCAGTGACTCTTCTGAGTACCAACAGTAACAGGATACAGAACAATTAGAACACTCCCAAAACCTTTCCTCAGGCTACGCTTTTCTGAGTCCGGTTTCAGGCCACCCTCTGCTCTCAGCCTCAGGCGCTACTCCTCTCATTATAGAGAACGTAAACCCGAATGGCTGTACTAGGTTATGAAACTTTTTCCTGATGTGTGATGTGGACTCAGATTCCCATCCGCTTGTGAGCCGGGTCCAGAGCTTCGCAGACAAAGAACTGCTGAACGCCCCCCTCCCCGAAAAGAACGCCACCACCGGCCGCCTCTGCGCACGCGCAGGCGCCCTACTCTCGCTCCACCTCGCGCCGCCGGAGCGTGCCCCCCGCCCCCTCACCGCCACCGGCCCCGCCCCTAGCTCTTGGGTGAGCGCTGGCGTCGCTGCCGCGTTAGTCCGTGAGCGCCCGCGTCAGCTGCCTCAGGACTTGCTCTGTCGGCCTTCGCAGCGCACAGTCTGAGCCATGCTCCTTACGGCCGCCGTAGTGCCTCGGCCCCGGCACCGGGTGTTCGTGGTGGGGGTTGGGATGACCAAGGTAAACAGAGCCGCGGACCTCTTCGCTCTGTGCCGGAGAGGCCGAGGAGTCGGGGAGCCCCGAGGTGACAGGGGCACGGCGGGAAGGGCAGGGGCCTGGCGCTGGCCGGCGGTTTGTCCTTCCTACCGGGAGGGTGCCCCGGGCACCCGACTGGTCCGTTCCGGCTTCTTGGCATGAGAGTGGCGACTCGGATGGGTTGCGGTGCAGGGTTGTCTCTGAGGTACGGCGCTGTCTGGGGGTGGTTCCTGTGGCCATTTCTTTCCCCTTCCGCCTTTTCCGTTCTCCCTGGACCAGGCTTTGTGACGGACACCCCAACATAACCGAAAACCCACATCTCCTTTGATTCTGAGTGGAATCCCAAGATATGTGGCTCTTTGACGAGGCAAGGTCCTCCTTACAGTGGAAAGGGAAGCAGGTACGGAAAGGGGAATGTCCCCAGCTCTCCACACCCAGGAGTACTCCCCGTAGGATTCCTTTACAGGCACAGTTAGAAGTGTGGACGAGGAGAAACGGTGATGTGCAGTGTCTTGGCACAAGTGGCAGGTTTCCTGGATCCTCCGACCCCCTTTCTGTCCCCGCAGTGGTACTCTGCTTGGTTCTCAGGAATCCAGAGAGGCTCCTGGCCTCATTTCTTGGAGCCCTCCCCGCTCCTAAGTGCGGGTAATGCCAAACTGCTTATTACTTTCACCCGCACTCTGTTCTCTGCTTCTCTTGCTTTCCTTCTCTTGTTCTTACTCCTTGTGCTTGGTTGACTTCGGACTTTTAAAAGACTGGTTCGGATCTTAGCTTCTCCAAGAAGTTTCTGATCCTCCCGACTTTCCCGCAGAGTCCCGTACTTCACCTTTGCTTCGGTGCGGCTGAACTTGTGGCAAGTGCAGGTTGTGCCACTTCGTTTTCACCTGTATTTCAGAGACCTGTGTTAGTGCCTATTTTCATTAGCTGAAATTCGAAGAGGATTTTCGCTTTTAGAAAAAGGCAAAAAGTGAAAGTAGCATTCAGCATTTTTTTTTTTTTTTCCGGGGAGTTGTTAGAGAGGCAGTGAGCACCTGAAGCATCAGCCAGAGTGGGACTGCCAGGCTTCTTTCCTGGAATTACGCTCAGCCACTCAGCATGAAGCCAGCATAGTTTTGTTTGTTTGTTTGTTTGTTTAATTTTTGAAAATGTTTATTTTTGAGAGAGACAGAGTGTGAGCAGGGGAGGGGCAGAGAGAGAGAGGGAGACACAGAATCCGAAGCAGGCTCCAGGCTGTCAGCACGAGCCCTGACATGGGACTTGAACTCAGGGACTATGAGATCATGATCTGAGCTGAAGTCGGGCGCTTAATGGACTGAGCCATCTAGGCACCCCTGTGTGATGGTTCTTAATTTGAATAGCTGAGTTCCCCATACAACTTGAAGTTCTCGTAATGAGATTTTATTATCAGTATAGGAAATAAGTTAGAATTTCTATGGTGGATGTCAACAGGTTTTTAAAAAAAATTTTTTTTTTTGGGGGCGCCTGGGTGGCGCAGTCGGTTAAGTGTCCGACTTCAGCCAGGTCACGATCTCGAGGTCCGTGAGTTCGAGCCCCGCGAAAAAAAATTTTTTTTCCCAACGTTTATTTATTTTTTTTGGGACAGAGAGAGACAGAGCATGAACGGGGGAGGGGCAGGGAGAGAGGGAGACACAGAATCGGAAACAGGCTCCAGGCTCTGAGCCATCAGCCCAGAGCCCGACGCGGGGCTCGAACTCACGGACCTCGAGATCGTGACCTGGCTGAAGTCGGACACTTAACCGACTGCGCCACCCAGGCGCCCCAACAGGTTTTAATACAACTAAATCACAACCACCACCTGGCTGATAGCAGCCCAAGTCCCTTTGCTTATGCTGCTTACCTTCTGATGTGTCCTTTTTTCATAGATTTACCTTCTACCTATTTCAAGAAGTGGTCTGACTTCATCTGTTTGGACTGCTGTAACAGCAATACTGTAGCATGGGTGGCTTAAGCAACAAATACTCATTTCTCACAGTTCTGGAGGCTGAGAAGTCCAAGATCAAGGCACTGGCAGATTCAGTATCTTGTGAGGTCTTGCTTTCCGGTTCATAGACCGCTATCTTCTTGCTGTGTCCTCACGTGGCAGAAGGGGTGAGGGAGCTCTCTGGGGTCTCTTTTATAAGTGTATTAATCCCATTTGTAAGGGCTCCATCCTCATGACCTCCTAAAGGCCCCTCCTCCAAATTCAACCATATTGGGGATTAGATTTCTTTTTTTTTTTTTTAATTTTTTTTTAACGTTTATTTATTTTTGAGACAGACAGAGCATGAATGGGGGAGGGTCAGAGAGAAGGAGACACAGAATCTGAAACAGGCTCCAGGCTCTGAGCTGTCAGCACAGAGCCCGACGCGGGGCTCGAACTCACAGACTGAGAGATCATGACCTGAGCCGAAGTTGGACGCTTAACCGACTGAGCCACCCAGGCGCCCCTGGGGATTAGATTTCAATATATGACTTTTGGGAGGACACAGACATTCAGTTTATAGCAAAGTACCCAAGTACTATATTTTCTCCTATTTCTTCAACTTGCTCTAAGTTATTCTGGTCACTTTTTTTTTTTTTTTTTAAATTCTGGTGCCCTTATAGTTAGGACCAAATAATAAGCACTTGATTTTCCTAATACTTTAATGTATGATAATTTCATGACTTACAAAAGAAATACATTTTACATTCCCCCTCCCCCCCGCCCCCCCAGCCCAACACACAACTGAAACAAGTTTGCTAAAGCAACACTTATCTGGGCAGCTCTAGGTCAAATGTTCTAGGTTCTTAAACAGATACATTGAGAGGGAAAGAAAGTGGAGGAGGACCTGTAGATTAAAAGAGAATTAAAAGACCCGTGGAATTTTGATAAAAGGCAAGACTAAACTGTAGTGTCTACAGATACATACTTGGATGATAAAGTAATGAAATATTACAAAGAAGTGATTGCTGTAAGAGAATGATTGGGGAGATTGAGATTGGGACGGAGTGCTTAGAGGAGTTTCTGGAGTAAAAATGGAAGCAAAGTTCAATTTATTGGTCTGGGTGGTGGTGTGAAAGATAAGGAAAGGCAGACACTAGGTAAAGCATCAGGACATATTTCAGTCAGTAACATATGACTGTGAAAGGGAAAGTCCAGTGTGAAGTGCACTCAGTTTTGATGTATACAGAGGTGAGTGGGTGTTTTAAAGGGAAATGAGGGAATAGGGAGGGTGGTGAGTTGGGGCCCAGTAGTGTAGTGCTAGGGAAATGAAAACTTACAAAAAGGAGGAAGGGGGGTCTTGGTCCATGTGAAATCCACTTGGGTTTGCTAACTGGTGCTTATCCAAACTTGGGCTCCCACTCTCCCACAGAGACTTGGAGACAGGGGTCCTATCTTCTTGTGTTTGTGGGAACAAACAGTAACTTCTTTTTGGTAGCCTTGAGGCACTTTAAGTAGGGCTAGAGTCATCCTAGGGATGTGGACTTGAGCTGTTAGAAACTGTGCTAATGTTTGTTTTTTATAAGCCAAGGTGGTGGCTTAGAGAAGAGGGCTCAGAGGAGCCTGGCTAGAGTTTGGTGAATCTTTGTCAGTGGTTAGAGTAATTCATGTTTTGTGTGTGGTATTCTGTATCAGTGCCTTAGAGTCAGTGCCTTAGAGTAATTCATGTTTTGTGTGTGGTATTCTGTATCTCTGCTATTTACAATTAATCTTTTTTTTTTTTTTTTAATTTTTTTTTTCAACGTTTATTTATTTTTGGGACAGAGAGAGACAGAGCATGAACGGGGGAGGGGCAGAGAGAGAGGGAGACACAGAATCGGAAACAGGCTCCAGGCTCCGAGCCGTCAGCCCAGAGCCTGACGCGGGGCTCGAACTCCCGGACCGCGAGATCGTGACCTGGCTGAAGTCGGACGCTTAACCGACTGCGCCACCCAGGCGCCCCTACAATTAATCTTTAAAAAGGCTAAAACTTTTATTTATTATCATTTATTTATTAAACATTTATTTATTTGAAAGAGAATGAGAGAGGGAATGAGCAGGGGAGGGGCAGAGAGAGAGACACACACAGAATCCAAAGCTGGCTCTAGGCTCTGAGCTGTCAGCAGAGAGCCCGACGTGGGCCTCGAACTCACAAACCGTGAGATCATGACCCGAGCAGAAGTTGGACGTTCAACTCACTGAGCCACCCAGGCGCCACTTTTTTATTATTAAAAAAAAAGTTTATTTATTCATTTGTTTTTAAATAATCTCTACGCCTAGCCTATGGCTCAAACTCACAACTTCGAGATTCAGAGTCACATGCTCTATTGACTGAGCCAACCAGGTGCCCCCAAAAGGTTAAAACTTTTAAAAATAACTCTAGAAAAAAAATTGTACCATAGGAAATGTAATTATAGCACACAACTTGGCCCAGTAATAAAAAATATTTACTTAATGAAGTAAACAATGAGTACTGATTTAATAAAAAATTATTCAATTGTATAAGTGGGATGGAGTAAGTGTAAATGTATATGTGGGGGGGGGGGGGGGTAAAGAGACCTAATCCTCACTGGCCCTTTTTGGAGATGGTGATATAATTTCTGAAATTGATAAAGAAATGATAGTATAAGAACATTTAGAAATATGGCAGTTTATAAAAAAAAAGAAATGTCTAAAAGAATTAAAAGTGGATGTTTTGGGAACAAGTAAGACTAGTGTGTGGAGAGTAGCGAAACTGAATTGCCGTTTTTATTAATGCCTTATGGTGCTTTTTGTTTGTTTTGCATTTCTTTGATGAAACAAATAAAAACTAAAAAAAAATAGAACTTTACCAGCACCTCAGAATCTCCTTTGTGCTCTTTTTCAGTCACCGACTCCTCACCTGCAAGGATTGCCATTATCCTGACTTTAGACCTTTAATGCTATAGATTAGTCCTGGCTTTTTTATTCAGCATTATATTTGTGAGATTCATCCATAATTGTATGTGTATTTATAGATTTTTCATTCTACTTGATGTCATGTAGTCCACTGTGTGAACATACCACAGTTGATCCAGTCTGCTGTTAATGGACATTAGGTAGTTTCCACCTAACTATGCTTTTTATTTTGAAGAAGTAGTGTTGTATGTGTTTATTTGCTTGGCTAGTCATTTAAAAATTACCTTGATTTCAGTAAGCACTGGGAAAGTGCAGTTGTTTCACTACATGGGTTATAATTTAATCATGAATTGGTATAACCAGTTAGAACCTAGCATACTGTTCTCTGTATATGAGTGCTCTCTGTAAATGATCTGATTGTGGATAGTGAATTGAAGAATAAGTAGGGGTGGAATAGGCAATTTTTAGGTACTGAATTAGGGAATTATGAAGGATTCCCTAATGCAGGAATTATGAAGAAATTGGATGAGACAGAATGGGAAGAAATGTTAAATGTTTTCTTTTGGTTCAAGTTCAACAGATGTATTTCAGCACTGTGCAATGAAATGTGGAATTTAAGTCAAGTCTCTATATAATACTTAAGACTGGTTTTGTGACTCACTGGGAGGTTGAAAAGTAAATTTGGTAGGTTGCTTCTAGCATTAAAAACTTGAAATCGAATAGAAAATATTTTATCAGTATAACAAGGATAAGTGTTTCATGAAAATTTAGCTTCAATTATGTATGTATATATGTGTCTACTGGGTTTGTTGTAATAGGTATTTTTTGTGGCTTGCAGTCAAAATTTTTTGAAAGCCAATTTTTTGTTAGCACCTCCACTGACCAGCAAACCACTCCACTTTATTTTTGTTTGTTTATCTACCTAGTTTGGTAGATTTTCCTCTTTTATGTTTCTTAAATCTGTCTACTTTTTTCATCTTTTCTGCTGTTATCTTAGTCAACTCTTACTTGGACTGTTTCAGGATCATTTGTCCTCACTGCCTCCCGCCTATTCCCTTCATTCATTTCTCCACATTACATCTATAATAATCTAAAATGCAGCTCTTCTCACCCCAGTTCTCTCTTTTTTAAAAGATAAGGCTTTATTTTTCAAAGCGGTTTTAGGTTTACAGCAAAATTGATCAGAAAGTATAGAGTTCCCATATGTTCCCTGCCCCCACACATGCACAGCCTCACTCGCTATCAGTAATCTGCACCAGAATGGGGCATTTGTTATAATCAGTAAACCTAAACTGACACATCATTGTCACTCAGAGTCTATAGCTTACATTAGGGTTCCGTTGTGGTGTTGTATATTCTAGGTTTGCACAAATGTATAATGACATGTATCCATTGTAATATCTTACAGAATATGGGGTGCCTGGGTGGCTCAGTTGGTTAAACATCTGACTTTGGCTCAGGTCATGATCTCATGGTCTGTGGGTTCGAGCCCTATGTCTATGCTGTCAGCACAGAGCCTGGAGTCTGCTTCAGATTCTGTGTCTCCCTCTCTTTCTGCCCCTCCCTCGCTGTCGCTCTCTCTCTCTCTCTCAAAAAATAAACAAACATTAAAAAAAAAATCATACAGAATAGTTTTATTGCCTTGAAAATCCTCTGTGCTCTGCCTGTTCATCCCTCTTTTCCCTCAACCTCTGACAACCACTAATCTCTACTATCTCCATAGTTTTGCCCTTTCCAGGATGTCGTATAGTTGGAATCATACAGTTTGTTGGCTTTGCAGATTGACTTCTTCACTTAGTAACATGCATTTAAAATTCCTCCATGTCTTTTCTTTGTTTTTTTAAAGTTTATTCGTTTGAGAGAGAGAGAGAAAGAGAGAAAATGTATGCATGAGAGAGCACAAATGGGAGGGGCAGAGAGAGTGGGGAGAGAAAATCCCAAGCAGGCTCTGAACTGTCAGGGCAGAGTCCAACAAGGAGTTCTTCTCTGTGCCATGAACTGTGAGATCGTGACCTGAGCCAAAGACAGTATTTAGATGCTAACTGACTGAACCACCCAGGCACCACCCTCTGTGTCTTTTCATGGCTTGATAGTCCATATCTTTTTAGTACTGAGTAGTGTTCCATGTGCCACAGTTTATTTATCTATTCACCTACTAAAGACATTTTGGTTACTTAACAAGTCTTGGCAGTTATTTAAAATTGCTATAAATGTGCCTCTGTGGGCTTTTGTTGTGGACATAAGTTTTCAACTCATTTGCATAAATACCAAGGATTGCTGGATTAATGTTAAGAGAAGGTTTAGTTTTATAAGAGACCACCAAGCTGTCCTCCAAAGCGGACATACCATTTTGCATTCCCACAAGCAGTGAGACTTCCTATTGCTCTACATCCTTGTCAGCATTTGGTATTGTCAGTGTTTGGATTTTGGCCATTCTAATAGGTGTGTAGCAGTATCTCGTTGTTTTTTTTCCAGTCTCTTAAAAAAAAAATCCATTGTCTTCAGGATAAAGCTCAGATGTCAAAGGAATGCATATAACGTTCCCTGAGTTGGCTCCAGAGCCAGACTGTCTGAAGTTTCAGCTTCATTGCTTATTAGCTATGTGACCTTGGGCAAATTACTTAATCTCTCTATATACCCTAGTTTTCTTACTGTAAAGTGATGATAATAATAGTGACTACCTCTTAGGATTATTGTGAAGATTAAATGAGTTAATATATGTGAAGTGCTTAGCGTAATGCATAACACAGTAAGTGCCCAATTAATGTTAGTGGTTACCATCATTTGGACCTAAGTTACTCTTCTGTACCTGTCACTTGCTGTAACTTATCTTGCACTTCAACTGCTGCAATATAAACTTGTTTTTAGTACCTGGATTGAGCCATATTCTCTCATTTGCCCTAGAAGTTTTGTTTTCTTTGACTTGGCAAACTCCATCCTAAAAGACTTAATTTAAATGTCAGTTCCTCTGGGAAGCCTTTCTAATCCTCCCTCTGAACCTATGTAGTTTTCCCTCCCAAATTATTCTGTACTTATGGACACTGTAGTATAATTTTCTGTTTTCTGTTGGACCAGAAGCTCCCCGAGTGCAAGGACTGTATATTATTTATTGTCAGAGTCCAGGAACATGATAGGTGCTCAGTATGTTAGGTGCTCAGTGTGTTTTTGTGTAAGCTAATAGATGAATGAATTTCTGCAGTGCTCTGTTGTGAGAAAAATCTAACTATATTTGCTTCTGTTATTATCTCCTTCTATATTTCTAGTTCCTAAAGCCTGGACTTGGGAATTCAAGAGACTATCCTGACTTGGCAAAAGAAGCAGGTAAAATAGAAAATTTAGGTATTTGAACATTGATGTTACTGTGTAGTCTATCTTGATTGTGGAACAACCTTGCAACCGTAAAAAGAATCCTGGGTCAAGGAGAAGAACCTATACAGATAATTGCTTACTGATTCATTAGGAAGGGCAAAGGGAAAAGAGCTTGGGCTAATTTTTAGCTAGATAGCCAGGGCAAACAGTGGCCTTTGATTTTATGTACTATCCAACTGTTTAGTGTGACAGCAAAGGGCTCTGTGGGCGCCCTCCCTGCCCCCCAATAATGATATTCTTTCCAATTTTGCCCTTTAGAGGTACAGTGGAGCCACAGAGATGAGTAAGACAAGGACCTTGCCACTAAGGGGGTTTAAGATTTTGGGGTTTAATATATTTATAGTTAGTATATAAGTATCATAAAGGAGGTATGGAAAAGTGATGTAGTAGCTTAGAGGAAGAAATGGTTATTTCTCAATGGAGAGGTCTGAGAGGATTTGATGAAAGTTTGTCATTTGAATTGAACGTAGACTATTTGGAGGTAGATCTACTCTGGGAAAACTCTAAACTTAATTTTTACTCACCTAAAGCAAATACTCAAAGCACTATTTGATTAAACGCTTTTGTTTTTATAGGCGAGAAAGCTTTATCTGATGCACAGATCCCTTATTCAGTAGTGGAACAGGCATGTGTTGGCTACGTTTATGGTATGTGGTAAACTATATATTCTAAAAGTGTTTCACCTAATATAGCAGCAACTTCATAAACAGTGCAGAGGCATTTGTAAATTTTAACCCTCAAAAATCAGAATTCAGAGTCTTATTCCTATCATTCCTAGATTTCCCTTATGTGTTAGCCTAGTTTAATATATGTCTTTGCCATTGTTTATTGCCAAAACAGGAGATAAGTTAAAAAAAAATTGTTTATCTTTAAAAAACAAAAAATTGCCCATAGTTCTACCATATAAAGATACTGTTCAGAAGATAAATTTTTGTTCTTTGTTATTTTAAAATTTGTAAACATTTACTTTTTTGTATCCAATAAAATTTTTTATTAAACTTTTTTCTTTTCTTTTTCTTTTTTTAATTTACATCCAAATTAGTTAGCATATAGTGCAACAATGATTTCAGGAGTAGATTTCTTAATGCGCCTTACCCATTTAGCCCATCCCCCCTCCCACACCCCCTTCAGTAACCCTCTGTTTGTTTTCCATATTTATGAGTCTCTTATGCTTTTGTTCCCCCTCCCTGTTTTTATATTATTTTTGCTTCCCTTCCTTTATGTTCCTCTGTTTGGTCTCTTAAAGTCCTCATATGAATGAAGTCATATGGTATTTGTCTTTCTCTGACTAATTTCACTTAGCATAATACCTTCTATTTCTATCCACGTAGTTGCAAATGGTAAGATTTCATTCTTTTTGATTGCCAAGTAATACTCCATTGTGTATATATACCACGTCTTCTTTATCCATTCCTCCATCGATGGATGTTTGGGCTCTTTCTATACTTTGGCTATGGTTGATAGTGCTGCTATAAACATTGGGGTGCATGTGTCCCTTTGAAACAGCATACCTATATTCCTTGGATAAA
The DNA here is from genome assembly GCF_007474595.2 of Lynx canadensis. NCBI lineage: Eukaryota > Metazoa > Chordata > Mammalia > Carnivora > Felidae > Lynx > Lynx canadensis. The sequence continues at coordinate 42,388,866 of NC_044310.1, forward strand.
TACCTAGTAGTGCAATTGCTGGGTTGTAGAGTAGTGCTCTTTTTAATTTTTTGAGGAACCTCCATACTGTGTTCCAGAGTGGCTGTGCCAGCTTGCATTCCCATATCAAACTTTTTCTAACTAGGAAAAGAATATACACTAATTATAACAAAAAAAGGAAACAGAAAAAGACAAGAAAAAAGAAATCACCTGTAATCCCATTGTCCAGTTCAGAAATTATCACCATTAATTTTTGGTGTTATCCTTCAGTGAATATGAATGCATGTGAGTATGCATGCATATACAACTTTCTCTTCAAGAAAATTAGGTCCTGGGGCACCTGGCTGGCTTAGTCAGAAGTATGTGCAACTCTTGATCTCTGGATCGTGAGTTTGAGTCCAATATTAGGTGTAGAGGTTATTTAAATAAATAAAACTTAAAAAAGAAAAAAAATAATGAGGTCCTAGTATACATACTTTTTGGTAACCTACTTTTCTCATTTTAGTATTGTCAGTATTCTCCATTAGGTCTTCCTTTATGTTATCATTAACATTAAAAAAAATTTTTTTTTTACATTTATTTATTTTTGAGAGACAGAGTGAGACAAAGTGAGAGTGGGGGAGGGGCAGAGAGAGAGGGAGACATAGAATCTGAAACAGGCTCCAGGATCTGAGCTGTCAGCATACAGCCCGACACGGGGCTCAAACTCACGGAACGCGAGATCATGACCTGAGCCGAAGTCAGACGCTCAACCCACTGGGCCACGCAGGTGCCCCAGCATTTTTTCAATTAAGTTTTTTTTTTTTTTCTGGACTTGATGAAGTATTTACATGGTACAAAAATACCAAAGGTGGATGGTTATATAGTGGAAAATCTCACACTTATTCCTGTCTCCCTGTCTCATGGTTACCTTCACTTAGTCATCCAGTTTCACTAATTTCTGGTGTATCTTTTCAGAAGTGATTTGTACATATACAAGTATGTGTGAGTGTGTAAGTTCCCCTTTCCCCTTTTGTTACATACATGGTAGCATAATATACACACTATTTTGTATCTTAAATTTTTTTTCTTTTTTACTTAGTAGTTCTTGGCTACTGTTCCAAATTGTATCATAAAGAGCTTCCTTGGTCTATTTTTTATGATAGCATAAAATTCCATTGAATAGATATATCATAATTTATTGAATCCATTGCCTTTCAATGGACATTTAGAATGTACCCAGTCTTTTTACAGCCTTTTTAATGATTGTATGATTTTCTAGTCTTTGGGATTTACTGCAGTTTATTTAGTAGTAGTAATGATATCCTGTTCTTGGACATTTTCTTTCTTTATTCATTCATTCATTCATGGGACATTTTAAATTTTTTCTGATTTCTAGTTATCATAAAAGGCTTTGGGGTGCCTGGGTGGCTCAGTCGGTTAAGTATTTGACTTCAGCTCAGGTCATGATCTCGCAGTTCAGGGGTTTGAGCCCCGCATTGGGCTCTGTGCTGACAGCTCAGAGCCTGAAGCCTGCTTGGAGCCTGAAGCCTGCTTCCCAAACTTGTGTCTCCCTCTCTCTCTCTGCCCCTCCCCCGCTCACGCTCTGTCTCTCTCAGTCTCTCAATAATAAATGAACGTTAAAAAAAGTTTTTGAAAAAAGGCTACAGTAAGCATAACCGTAGGTGAGTCTGTGTGCATATCTGTGGTTATTTTTTTGAGATTTCAAGATACCAAGAGAATTCTCAAAGGGAAATTTACTAGGTCAGAGAGATACACAATGTATTTATTGAAAAGGAAGTCCTGAACTTTGCTGTTTTCCCTGAAGACTTCTGAAGAGTCTATACCTTCAGATGTTCCCATTACATTGCTCTAGCATGTCTGCTTTGGTGGCCGTATTACTTGGCAAAGGGAGTCAAATGTGTATTCAGCTTGGATCACTATTTTTTTGTAATGACCTGCCTCATAGGATCTTTTAAACTTTTTGAAGTTGTGGAACCTTTATATGAAGAGAAAAATCATAGCCTTTTAAAATTTTATTTTATTTTTTATTTCTATTTTTAAATTACTATTATTTTTTAATGTTTGTTTATTTTGAGAGAGAAAGATAGAGAACAAGCAGGGAAGGGGCAGAGAGAGGGAGACACAGAATCCCAAGCAGGCTACGCACTGTCAGCGCAGAGCCTGATGCTGGGCTTGAACTCACAAACTGAGATCATGACCCGAACTGAAATTAAGAGTCAGACGCTTAACCAACTGAGCCACCCAGGCTCCCTGAGAAAGTCATAGCCTTTTAATCAGATGGTATAGTTTTAAAGATTTGTAAAGAAGTATAAATGAAACATTGCTTCCTTTATCATGTAGCACTAGCCAGATTGAATTGTTCGCTATTACTTGGTCATTTCTCTACTTTCCTATTGTAACATGTAGAGAAAGTACATATCATACTGTGTTTTGAGGATTTTTCATATTTGGAGTGTAAATGATGCTTAATGCAAAACCTTTTTCTGAGTAAGATGTCAGTGTATTTATTGTTCTGCCTGTGTTGTATGCTAGGCAAAGTCATAATACTGGAAAAAAAACAACAACCATACTGTGGTATTATGTTGCACTGCAGCTTCATAAATTCCCATGTTGTAGATATTTTAGTTTTTGTTTCTTTTTCTGTACAGGTGATTCTACCTGTGGGCAGAGGTCTATCTATCACAGTTTGGGACTGACTGGAATTCCTATAATTAACGTCAACAATAACTGTGCTACTGGTTCTACTGCTTTGTTTATAGCCCGGCAGCTGATACAGGGTGGTGAGGATTGTTTATTTGTCTACTGTACTTAAATAGACATGGGGCAATATCTATTGCCCTTTCATCATTTCTCTCTATGACCATCAGAGGGATTGATTGATTGATTGATTGATTGATTTTTAAAGTTTATTTATTTATTTTGAGAGAGAGAAAGCACAAGTAAGGGAGGGGCAGAGAGAGGGAAAGAGAGAGAGAATCCCAAACAGGCTCCAGGCCATCAGCACAAAGCCAGAGGTGGGGCTTAAACCCACAAACCATGAGATCATGATCTGAGCCAAAATCAAGAGTCATATGCTTAACGAGTTGAGCCACCCACGTGCCCCAGAGGGATTGCTTTTATAATGTGTATCTTTCTTTAAACTGTTTTTTTAAGTTTATTTATTTATTTTGAGAAAGAGAGAGAGTGTGCTTGTAAACATGCATGCCAGGGGTGGGGCAGAGAGAGAGAGAATCTCAAGCAGGCTCTGTGCTGTCAGCACGGAGCCCAACTCAGGGCACGATCTTGTGAACTGTGAGGTCATGACCTGAGCTGAAATCAAGGGTTGGATGCTTAACCAACTGAGCCACCCAGGCACCCCTATAATGTAGATCTTTTTAAAAAATAACAGCTGTAAGGGCATCTGGGTGGCTCAGTCGGTTGAGTGTCCGACGTTGTCTCAGGTCATGATTTCACGGTTTGTGAGTCTGAGCCTCTCACTGGGTTCGCTGCTATCAGCACAGAGTCCACTTTGGATCCTCTGTCCCCCTCTGTCTCTGCCCCTCCCCTGCTCACGCTCTCTCTCTCAAAAATAAAAAGAAAAAGAAAACATTAAAAAAATAAAAAATCATAATTTTATTGAGATCTAATTTATGTACCATAAGTTCACCTTTTGAAACTATACAATTAAGTGTGTTTTAGTATAATCACAGATTTCATGTAACCATCACCACTATCTAGCGTTTTAGAACATTTTTATCACCCCAAAAAGAAACCCTGAACCTATCAGCAGTCACTCTTCATTTTCCCCTCTCCTAAACACCTGGTAACTACTAAGCTACTTTCTGTCTCTGGATTTACCTATTCTGAACATTAAATGAATGGAAGCATATAATACATAGCCTTTTGTGCCTTCTTTCATTTAGCATAATGTTTTCACAGTTCATCTGTGTTGTGGCATATATCCCTACTTCATTATATTTCATGACCAAATAATGTTCCATTGTATGGATAGACCACATTTTGTTTATCCAATTATCAATTAACGGCCATTGGATTGTTTCTATTTTTTGCCTATTATGAATAATGCTTCTATAAATATTTATGTACATTTTTTAGTGGCCATGTGTTTTTAGTTCTCTTGAGTATATACCATATTCTATATTTCCAAATATTCCAATGTATTTTATTAGGTCCTCTATTCTGTTCTGTTGGTTGATTGTTGATTATTGCTCTACTACTCCACTATTGTTTTTGTTTGTTTTGTTTTATTTTTTTATTTTCAGTTTATTTATTTATTTTGAGAGAGTGAGAGAGCAAGAGCAGGGGAGGGGCAGAAAGAGAGGGAGAGAGAGAGAATCCCAAGCACTAACAGTGTTAGTGCAGAGCCCAGTGTGGGGCTTGAACCCATGAATGTGAGATCATGACCTGAGCTGAAGTCAAGAGTTAGATGCTTAACCAGCTGAGCCACCCAGGCACACCCCTGTTTGGTTTGGTTTTTTAGAGATAAACAGAGAGAGTGCTCGAGTGGGAGAGAGGGGCAGAGGGAGAGAGTCTTAATTAAGCAGGCTCCGCACTCAGGGCACTCAATGCAGAGCCTTACCTGGGGCTTGATTGCACAACCCTGAGATCATGATCTGAGCCCAAATCAAGAGTTGGATGCCCCACCAACTGAGCCACCCGAGTGCCCGTCCACTGTTATTTTAATTGTTGGAGCTTTATAATGTCTTATTGTTTGATAATGCTTGAGTCCTCTGTGCCCCTCACTTTGTTAGGTTTCTTCATTTTTTTTTTTTTTTTAAAGAAAAATTTTGGTAATTCTTATTTTGCTGTTCAGTTGAACTTTAACATCATTTTTAAGGCATCCCCTCCCTCCAAAAATAATTCTGTTAAGATTTTAATCAGGATCCTTTAAAAAATTTTTAAATTTTATTTGTTTTAAAATTCAAAATTAGTTGTTTATGGGCGCCTGGGTGGCTCAGTTGGTTAAATGTATGACTTTGGCTCAGGTCATGATCTGGCAGTTCGTGAGTTCAAGTGCTGCATAAGGCTCTGTGGTGACAGCTCAGAGCCTGGAGCCTGCTTTGGATTCTGTGTCTCCCTCTGTGCCATGCCCCCATTCATGCGGCGCTCTTTCTCTCGGACTCGTGTGCGTGCACACGCTCTGTCTCAAAAAATGAATAAACATTAAAAAATAATTAATAAAAACCCAAAATTGGTTGTTTATATTTGTTTTCACTGAACCATATTTCCATATTAATAAAAAGTTTTATTAGCATACAAATTATTTAGAATAAAAGAATTAAATACGTAATTTTTCCTCTTATCTGGAATCATATAAGAATTTACTCTAATTTTTCACTTATTAAACATTTTGTCAGATTATAGCATCTTTTTCAATTTTATATAAATTACTTAAAGTATTTAATGGTATTTGGTTAGGTGTCTTGAAATTTAATTTTTCCTAATGATTACATTTTTCTTTCAAGGTATGGCAGATTGTGTCTTGGCTCTTGGGTTTGAGAAGATGGAGAAGGGAGCCCTTTCCTCTTTCTCTTTATCAAATGTGAGTCTTACTGTTACTCTGGAGTTGTTAATAGTACTGTGAGAAAACTTTGCCCATCTGACTACTATAAATAGAACCTGTTAATAAGCAACAGAAAGCATAATTTGGCATAGTTATTAAATGAGCTGATATATTCACAATCTGAAATGTGACATTGTATATGTATGCATAAATTCTGGTATTTTAGAACAGTAAAGAATCAGAGATAATTTGGCTCAACCTCTTTACTTTGTCAATGATAAACCTGATGTTCAGAAATGTCAAATGATTGAATTTGAGGTGACTTACCTATTTGAGAGTCATTAATTCAAAAACTTAACAAATTGAAGAGGATTAATAAAGTGTGGGATTTCTGATTCTGGGAATGGGAAGCCAAATTATTTAAACCAGTTCTAGAGATGACAGTTAAAGTATTGGAATATAAAGAAAAAATCCTAAAGGCAAGGAAGTGCTAAAGAGAGAGGAATTGCAGATGAATGCCAGAGAGTTTGAAGTATTTGAAGCACTTTTGCCTTGAATGCCTTTGATCAGGAAGCTGTGAGCTTTAATTTTGATGGTCCCCTGGAGTGAAGAGGCAAGTAGTCCTCCCAAGATCAGAAGTTTAATACTCACTCTGCACATTAAACTGGGGCCCTGCGGGGATAAACTCTTTGGGTAAGGGCAAATCTAAAGAAAAACTGTCTTTTTTTCCTGTGAGAGTTGTCTTGGTACCGAGCGGAATAGGGGAGAAAAAAGAGAAGGAAAAAAACAAAAACAAAACACCAGAAAAACCTTTCACTGAAAAATCTTTCTTTGATATTCCTCATATGAGATTGCTACCAAAATTCTCATTACAGGACAGTTAGAGAAACCTCAAACCTTGAATTCAGTCTAAATTGGTTCCAGAATGGTAATTACCTAGGTACTTAACAGACACAAGTGTGAGTTTTCTTTTGGAGGAAAGCATCTTCTTTTGGAGGCTTTGAGAACTCTTCAAATAATTATCTAAGACATGCAGTAATAACCAGGCATTAAAGAAACAAGGCACCATAATTGGAAATATTGTAAGAATATTGGAAACTGCAAAAAGGGGCATGATAGGCATGAAAAAAAAGTAGAGTTTATAGAAAAGAAAAATAAAATGATTAAAAGTAAGAAATCAGAAGATAGGTTTGATAGCAGATTACACATGACTAAAAAGAGAATTAGTGAAACTGGACTAGGTTAGAAATAATTATTTAGTATGCACTCTAAAGAGAAAAAAGATAAAAAGAGTTTAGATGATAGTGTGATAAGATATAATTATGTTTAATTGGAATTAATGGAGAAGAAGTGGTGAGAGAAGATAAGGCTTGGGCATTTTGTTTATCTTCTCCAAAAACCAGTGTTTAGTTTTGTAATACCCCGATTTCGAATCCCAGAGACCGCCAAGGAGCCGATACCGATGCAAACGCACGAGAGTTGATTTGCAAGCTCGAGCTTGGGCCCAAGTATACCTGACACAGCGGAGCAGGGACTTGGACCCCTAGGTTAAGAGGCATAGCAGTTTTATAGGGGCCAATGGCCAATGAGATTGTAACACACAGAAAGTTGCATAGTGATGTTAGTCCACATGCAGGTGGCAATTGAATTACAATTTACCCTTAGTGAACTGTTTGAACTAGCCTATCACTCTGGTCAGAATTGGCACGCAAGTTTGGCGGGCAAAAGGCGGGGTTTACATTCTTTGGCAGTTAGGGGTTCCATATTCCTATATGAGCCGGTTTCCAGTAAGGGTGTGCTCTGCGGCTTGACTAGGGTGGGGGAGTGTCTTAAGCAATAAGTAGGTCATGTGGGGGTTATACCTGAGATGGTGGGTGTAGCATAAAATGGAGTTAGTCTTGCTCTGCTTGTCCAGGGATAGGGGAGTTTTGTTAAATTCCTTGGGTCCCACAGTTTCATCGATGTTTTCTATTTGATATTTTGTCTCATTTATTTCCACTCTGATCTTTGTTATGTTCTTCTTCTACTAACTTTGGGCTTAGTTCTTCTTTTTATTGTTCTTTGAGGTGTAAAGTTAGGGTTTTGTCATGTGGGTTTTTTTGTTTTTGTTTTTGGTTGTTTTGGAGATCTTTCTCATTTCTCCGTATAGGAGTTTATTACTATGAACCTCCCCCTGTTAGAACTGCTTTTGCTGCATCCCATAAGTTTTGGTTGTTTTATTTCCATTTTAATTCATCTTAAAAAAGATATTTTTTAATTTCTTTGTCCCACTGGTTGTTCAGTAGCATGTTGTTTAATCTCCACATATTTGTGCATTTTCTAGTTTTCTTCTAGTTTCATGCCATTATGGTTGGAAAAGATGCTTGATGATTTCAGTCTTGTTAAGTTTATTAAGGGCCTACCACACAATTTATTCTGGAAAATGTTCCATGTACACCACAGAAGAATGTGTATTCTTTTGCTTTTGGATGGAATGTTCTGTATATGTCAGTTACGTCCATCTGGTCCAATGTTTCCTTATTGATTTTCTGTCTGAACTAATCTATCTATTGATGAAAGTAGGGTATTAAAGTTCTGTGTACAATTATTGAATGCTGTCTATCCCTCCCTTTAGGTCTGTTGACATTTGGTTTATATATTTAGGTGCTACTGTGTTGGGTGCATGAAAAATTACAGATGTTATGTCATGTTGTTAGATTGACCCCTTTATCATTAGATAGATGGTTTTGAGGTTTTAAACCTGACTTAAAATAATAAGACCAGACATAATTATACTTTAATAAGTATATCAACATGTGAATGTAGAGGAGAGCCAAAATGATTAAGTGTTTTTCTTTAGATTGAATATTTGAATCTTATGTGTAATTAATAGAAGTGGATTTTAGTTTAATGACCTTCTTTGTCTCTTATTATAGCCTTTGTCTTAAAGTTTATTTTATCTGATATAAGTATAGTGACCTCAGCTTTCTTTTAGTTTTCATTTGAATAAAATATCTTTTCCATCCCTTTACTTTTTTAAAAAATATTTATTTATTTTGAGAGAGAATGAGTGAGTGTGTTCAAACATGCATATGTGAGTGGGGGAGAGGCTGAAAAAGAGGGAGAGAGAGACTCCTAAGCAGGCTTCGGGATGTCAGCATGGGAGTCCAATGTGGGGCCCGATCTCAGGAACCATGAGATCGTGACCTGAGCCAAAATCAAATGTCAGATGCTTAAGTGACTGAGCCCACCCAGGTGCCTCATGTATATAATTTAAGAAGCAATTACCCTTGAAAAAAAATATATATATTAGAAATTGCCAGTGCCTGGATGGCTTGTGCTGTTAGCACAGAGCCTGCTTGGGATTCTCTCCTCTCTCTGCCTCTTTTAACCCCCTTCAAAATAAATAAACTTAAAAAAAAACAAAACAAAACTAGAGTCATTGCTTTATTATTATTTTTTTTAGTTTTATTTAAGTAGTCTCTACACCCAACATCTAACTCATGACCTTGAGATCAAGAGTTGCATTCTCTGCTGACTGTACCAGCCAGGCGCCCCTAAAACTAGAATCATTGTTAGAAAATGAGTTGAAGATAACTTTTAGCCTATTCATCTAAGACTTATGAGGTCAATCTGATTCAGTTCTTTCTGTTCAAACATTAAAGGACCTCTACCTTAAATTAAGTTAAATATATGTGACAGTATCTCTTAGTAACCACAGGCATTGAAATCAACAAGAGCTATTTCCCATTTTCATTAGAGAACATTTTAAGAAAGTAGGAGATGTTAGGTTGGGTCTTAAAGACAATAAGAGATAATAATTATATGAAATTTTTATATAATAAATATGGATAATTATAATAATATAATAAAGATAATTAAAGATAGGGAAGCATGAGATCTTTCTGGGTATGGGAGAAAACATCATGAGCTAAGTCATGGATGGTGGAATAAACATAATATAATATGTTCAGAGGCACTTGGCTGGCTTAGTCGGTAGAGCATGTGACTCTACAAGCCCAACATTGGCATGGAGCCTACAAAAAAAAGTAATTAATATAATATGTTTAGGGGACAGTTTGAAAAACTGGATTGGAGGGTGGCAACTGGAGAAGAGTATGAAATAAGATTAGGTGATGCCTAATGAGAGTACCTGATATTTATGACACATGAAAAATTGACTTTTTTTCTTAAGTAGTGAATGATAAGTATCTTGGTAACTTGTATTTGAAAATTATTAAAAACCACATCTAGGTCTGGAGTTTTCTTTATGGGAAAGTTTTTAACCTTTTAAGTTTAGTAATTCAGTTTCTTTTTTTTTTTTAATTTTGTTTTTACATTTATTTAATTTTGAGAAACAGTGTGAGACAAAGCGTAAGCGGGGGAGGGGCAGAGAAGGAGACACAGAATCCGCAGCAAGCTCCAGGCTCTGAGCAAGTTGTCAGCACAGAGCCTGATGCGGGGCTCAAACCCACGAACCGTGAGATCATGACCTGAGCTGAAGTTGGATGCTCAACCAACTGAGCCACCCAGGCACCCCAGTAATTCAGTTTCTTTAGTAAATATATTACTATTTATGTCATTATTTTTTTTTTTGAGTGAGCTTTGATAATGCCTTTTAAGGAATTTGTCCATTTCATCTACATTGTTGAATTTATTGACAAAAAGTTGATCATGTTATTCCCATAGTATCTCTTTAAAGTAAGATCTTTATTTATTTTTTTTAATGTTTATTTACTTACTTACTTATTTATTTATTTATTTATTTTATTTATTTATTTTTTAAAATATGGAACGCTTCACGAATTTGCATGTCATCCTTGCGCAGTGTTTATTTATTTTTGAGAGAGAGAGAGATTGAGAGAGCTGGGGAAGGGCAGAAAGAGAGGGAGACACAGAATCCAAAGCAAGCTCCAGGCTCTGAGTTGTCAGCATAGAGCCTGATGTGGGGCTCAAACCCATGAACCACAGATCATGACCTGAGCTGAAGCCATACGCTTAACCAACTGAGCCACCTAGGCATCTAAAATAGGATTTTTATTTATTTATTTATTTTTAAATGTTTATTTATTTTTTTGAGCCAGAGAGAGGCAGAGCATGAATGGGGGAGGATCACAGAGAGAGGGAGACACAGAATCCAAAGCAGGCTCCAGGCTCTGAACTGTCAACACAGAGCCCGACGTGGGGCTTGAACTCATGGACCATGAGATCATGACCTGAGCTGAAGTCGGACGCTTAACCGGCTGAGCCACCCAGGTGCCCCTAAAATAGGATTTTTAGACGTGTCCTTGTTCTTCCTCTGATGTTGTTAATCTTTGTCTTCTCCCCTTTTCCCATGATGAATAAAATAAAAGGTGTTTACCAATTTTATTGATCTTGTCAGAGTGCCAGCTTTTATTTTCATTGGTTTTTCTCTATTTTTTTCTGTTTTCTGTTCCATTCTGTTAATTTCTATTTATTTCATTCTGCTCACTTTCTAGTTACATCTGCTATGATCCTTAATATTTTCTTTTTTTTACATTGGGTTTAACTTGCTCTTTATTTTTATAGTCTATAAAGTTGGAGGCTTAGGTCATTGCTTTAAATCTGGCCTTTTTTCAAATGTAGGTATTTGATACTATACATTCTTTTAAAACACTGCTTAAGCAGCATACCGTAAATTAAAAAAAATTTTTTTAATGTTTATTTTTGAGAGAGAGAGAGAGTGGGCAAAAGGTAGAGAGAGAGAGAGACACAGAATCCGAAGCAGGCTCCAGGCTCCAAGCTGTCAGCACAGAGCCCAACGTGGGACTTGAACTCATGAACCACAAGATCATCACTTGAGCTGAAGTTGGATGCTTAACCGACTGAGCCACCCAGGGGCCCCCATACCATAAGTTTTTTTATGTCATGCTTTTATTTTCATTTATTTCAAATTATTTTTAAATTTCAAAAAAAAAAGGGGGGGGTAAACCAGGAAACACTCTTAACTGTAGAGAACAAACTGATGGTTACCAGAGGGGAGGCGGGTGGGGAGGGGGGATGTTATGATGAGCATAACAAATGTTGTATGTAAGTGATGAATCACTAAATTCTGCAGCTGTAACTAATATTACACTGTATGTTAACTAACTGGAATCTAAATACAAACTTGAAAAAAAATTTTCCATTGTGATTTCTTCTCTCACCCATGTGTTAGAAGCATGTTGTTTAATTTTTAAATATTTAGGCATTTTTCAGATATCTTTCTGTTCTCTGTTTCTATTAAAAAGTTTTTTTTAATGTTTATTAACTTTTGAAGGAGGGTGAGAGCACAAGCAGGGGAGGGGAAGAGAGAGATGGAGACTGAGGATCAGAAGCAGGTTTTACGCTGACAGCAGGAGCCTGATGCGGGGCTGGAACCATGATCCAACCGTGAGATCATGACCTGAGCCAAAATTTGATGCTTAACCATCCAGCCACCCAGGCACCAGGCCACCCACACACCCCTATTTGTTTCTATTTTAAATCTCTGTGGTCAGAGAATATACTTTGTATGATATGAATACTTTTTAATTACTGAGACTTACTTTTTGGCTCGGGATATGGTCTATTTTGATAAATAGTCTGTGCACTTTCATATGTATTCTGATGTTATTGGGTGGAGTGTTCTGTAAATGCTAAGTCATATTGGTTGTTAATATTGATCAAATCTTCATATCCTTACTGATTTTCCTGTCTACTTGTTCTATCAGTTATTCAGAGGGGAAGTATTGAGATCTTCTGCTAAATCTGTGGATTTGTCTATTCCTTTCAGTTCTATCAGTTTTTGTTTCATGTATTCAAGCTCTGATATTAGGTATACTAACATTTAGGATTGTTAGGTACTTGATAATTGACCCCTTCATCATTGTGAGATAATCCTCTTTATTGTAGTGTTCCTTGATCTTAGATCTATTTTGTCTGATATAAACATAGGCATTTCAGCTTTCTGTTGATTAGAATTAGAATAGTATATCTTTTCCCATCCTTTTTCCTATTTCTGTCTTTGTTTGAATTAGGCTTTTTAAAATTGAGGTGTAATTGAGATGCACAATTATATTACTTTCAGGTGTACAACATAATGGACCGATATTTGCATATATTGTGAAATGATCACCACAGTAAGTCTGGTTAGCGTTTGTCACCAAACTTAGTTACAAGACTTTTTTCTTATGATGAGAACTTTTAAGGACTTTTAAGATTTACAGTCTTAGCAACTTTTGAATATACAGTAAAGTCTTATTGACTATAGTCACCATGTTGTACATTATATCTCCATGACTTTTTAATAGATTTTATTTTTAAGTAATCCCTACACCCAGCATGGGGTCTGAACTGACAACCCTGAGATCAAGAGTTGTATGGTCTACTGACTGAGCCAGCCAGGTTCCCCGCCACTGCCTTGGCCATGACTTTTTAATTTTATAACTGGAAGTTTGTACCTTTTGCCTACCCTCTGACAACTACCAATCTGTTCTCTGTATCTGTGAGCCAGTTGTTGTTTTTTGAGAATCCACATGTAAGTGAAATCATATGGTATTTGTCATTCTCTGACTTATTGCACTTAGTTTTTCATAATGCATCAAGGTCCATCCATGTTGTCATAGATGGCAAGATTTCATTCTTCTTCTTCTTCCTCCTCCTCCTCCTCCTCTTCCTCTTTCTCCTCCTCTTTCTCCTTCTCCTTCTCCTTCAAGTAATCTCTATACCCAACTTGGGGCTCAAACTCACAAGCCTGAGATCAAGAGTTTTATGCTCCACCAACTGAGCTAGCCAGGTACCCCATGATTTCATTCTTTTTTATGGATGAATAATATTCTATTATATGTATGTGCATGTATGTATATGTGTGTGTATATATGTATGTGTGTGTGTGTATATATATATATATATATATATATATATATATATATATAATGTGTGTGTGTGTGTGTGTGTATCTATATGTCTATATAGCCCGCATTGTCTTTATGCATTCATCTGTTGATGGGCACTTAGCACTTAGGTTGTTTCCATATCTTGGCTGTTGTAAATAATGCTGCAGTAAGCATGGGGGTGCATATATTTTTTGGAGTTAGTGTTTTTGTTTTCTTTTGATAAATACCCAGAAGTGGAACTGCTGAATCATATGGTATTTCTTTTTTAATTTTTTGAGGAGCTGCTATACTATTTTTCATAGTGGCTGAAATTTACATTTGCACCTGTAGTGCACAAAGGTTCCCTTTTTCCAATACTTATTATTTCTTGTCTTTTTGATAATTGCCATTTTAACAGGTATGAGGTGATATATCAGTGTGGTTTTTGAATTAGATTTTTGTAGGCAACATATAGTTGGGTCTTGCTTTTTAACAATTTATCAGTCTCCTCTTTTTAACTGGGCTTTTTGTATCCTTTTTATTTAATGTGGCTATTGATATATAGGGTTTAAATTAATAGCTGAAACTAATACCTACTGGCTTCTACCAGCTTGCGAGACTCTTGCATGATTGTGCACAACTCTTCTCATCTTTGCTTTCAGTGATTTAAATTGGCTGTAGTGGAAGTATTTACATCACAAAAATTGGCAAATACATCAGTTATGCCTCCCCGACCCTCATGAGCCTGTTAGTAAATGTTTACTTGGACAACATTAGTTTAAAATTTTTTTAATGTTTATTTATTTTTGAGAGAGAGTACAAGCAGAGGAGGTGCAGAAACAGAGAGGCACAGACAGAATCAGAAGCAGGCTCCAGGTTCTGAGCTGTCAGCACAGGGCCCAACGTGGGGCTCAAACTCATGAACTGTGAGATCATGACCTGAGCCAAAGTTGGGCGCTTACCTGACTAAGCCACCCAGAAGCCCCAAGGACAGCACTAGTTTAAATCTACTATCTTACTATCTTGCTATTTGTTTTTTTTTTTTGTTCAATGTCTTCTTTTTCCCGTTTTCTCTTTGTTTTCTGCTAATTGAGTTTTTTTGTGTGTGTAATTTCACTTTAGTTTTTTTTTAGTTGGATTTTTTTTTATTCCATAAAACTCTTGGAATACACTTTTTTAATTTATTTTTTAAATTTACATACAAGTTAGCTATAGTGCAACAATGATTTCAGGAGTAGATTCCTTAATGCCCCTTACCCATTTAGCCCATCCCCCACTCCCACAACCCCTCCAGCAACCCTCTGTTTGTTCTCCATATTTAAGAGTCTCTTATGTTTTTGTCCCCCTCCTTGTTTTTATATTGTTTTTGTGTCCCTTCCCGCATGTTCATATGTTGTGTCTAAAAGTCCTCATATGAGTGAAGTCATATGATATTTGTCTGTCTCTGACTGACTCATTTCACTTAGCATAATACCCTCTAGTTCCATCTATGTGGTTGCAAATGGCAAGATTTCTTTCTTTTTGATTGCTGAGTAATACTCCAGTGTGTGTGTGTGTGTGTGTGTGTGTGTGTGTGTGTGTGTGTGTATACCACATCTTCTGTATCCATTCATCCATCGATGGACATTTGGGCTCTTTCCATACTTTGGCTGTTGTTGATAGTGCTGCTATAAACATCAGGGTGCATGTGCCCCTTTGAAACAGCATACCTGTATCTCTTGGATAAATACCTAGTAGTGCAATTGCTGGGTCATAGGGTAGTTCTATTTTTAATTTTTTGAGGAACCTTCATACTGTGTTCCAGAGTGGCCGTACCAGTTTGCTTTCCCACCGGTAGTGCAAAAGAGATCCTCTTTCTCTGCATCCTCGTCAACATCTGTTGTTGCCTGAGTTGTTAATTTTTGTCATTCTGACAGGCGTGGGGTGGTATCTCATTGTGGTTTTGATTTGTATTTCCCTGATGATGAGTGATGTTGAGCATTTTTTAATGTGTCAGTTGGCCATCTGGATGTCTTCTTTGGAAAAGTGTCTATTCATGTCTTTTGCCCATTTCTTCACTGGATTATTTTTTGGGTTTTTTGGGTGTGGAGTTTGATAAGTTCTTTATAGATTTTGGATACTAACCCTTTATCTGATATGTCATTTGCAAATATCTTTTCCCATTCTGTTGGTTGCCTTTGAGTTTTGTTGATTGTTTCCTTTGCTGTGCAGAAGCTTTTTATCCTGATGAGGCCCCAATAGTTCATTTTTGCTTTTGTTTCCCTTGCCTCCGGAGATGTGTTGAGTAAGAAGTTGTTGCAGCCAAGATCATAGAGGTTTTTGCCTGCTTTCTCCTCGAGGATTTTGGTGGCTTCCTGTCTTACATTTAGGTCTTTCATCCATTTTGAGTTTATTTTTGTGTGTGGTGTAAGAAAGTGGTCCAGGTTCATTTTTCTGCACGTTGCTATCCATTTCAGAGCATGTGCACATATGTGTTCTTTGTCTGTCTCTTTTTGTCTCCAGTTCCCTTCTCTGTGAATTCTAGATGGCTTGGTCTCTTTGAATTCTGAACTCTGTTTCTTCAACTTAGGAAGATTGCTGGACTCCATGTTACTCCTCCCTGTTCTTTCCAAGTAGCAATCTGGGGAAAATCATAATGCTCATCTTATTTGTTTTCCTTCTCTTAGAGATCTCTATGCTGTGCTTTATACTTGTACATTGAAAATTGTTGCTTTATATATTTTGTCCAAGCTTTTAGATGGTTAAGCTAGAAGGATAAATATGTTTTCTGTAATCCATCTTGTCTAGAAGCAGAAGTTATATATCATTGTTTTAATTAGCACCCCTTTTTTACTTAGCAGTGAACATTTTCTCTTTAAAAAAACCTTTTTTTAATTTTATTTTTTATTTTTAAAAATTTACATCCAAATTATTTAGCACCTAGTGCAACAATAATTTCAGGAGTAGATTCCTTAGTGCCCCTTACCCATTCAGCCCTTCCCCCCTCCCACAACCCCTCCAGCAACCCTCTCTTTGTTCTCCATATTTAAGAGTCTCTTATTTTTTTTTTAATTTTTTTTTAATGTTTATTTATTTTTGAGACAGAGAGAGACAGAGCATGAATGGGGGAGGGGCAGAGAGAGAGGGAGACACAGAATCGGAAGCAGGCTCCAGGCTCTGAGCCATCAGCCCAGAGCCTGATGCGGGGCTCGAACTCACGAACCGTGAGATCGTGACCTGAGCTGAAGTCGGACGCTCAACCGACTGAGCCACCCAGGCGCCCCAAGAGTCTCTTATGTTTTATCTCCCTCCCTGTTTTTTATATTATTTTGCTTCCCTTCCCTTATATTCATCTGTTCTGTGTCTTAAAGTCCTCATATGAGTGAAGTCATATGATACTTGTCTTTCTCTGACTAATTTCACTTAGCATAATACCTTCTAGTTCCATCCACGTAGTTGTAAATGGCAAGATTTCATTCTTTTTGATGCCGAGTAATACTCTATTGTATATATATACCACATTTTCTTTATCCATTCATCCATCGATGGACATTTGGGCTCTTTCCATACTCTGGCTGTTGTTGATAGTGCTGCTATAAACATTGGGGTACATGTGCCCTTTTGAAACAGCACACCTGTATTCCTTGCATAAATGCCTAGTAGTGCAATTGCTGAGTCATAGGGTAGTTCTATTTTTAATTTTTTGAGGAACCTTCATACTGTGTTCCAGAGAGGCTGCACCAGCTTGCATTCCCAAAAAACTTTTTTTTTCTTAATGTTAATTTTTGAGAGGGAGAGAGAGAGAGGGTGCAGGGGAGGAGCAGAGAGGGAGAAAGAGAATCCAAAGTGGACTCTGTGCTGACAGCAGAGAACCTGATTTGGGGCTTGAACTCATGAACCATGAGATCATAACCTGAGCTGAAGTCAGATGCTTAACTGACTGAGCCATCCAGGGGCCCCTTCTCTTTGTTTTTAAAAATTTCTTTAGAACTCTTATTTTTAAGATTTCTGTGTTCAGAGATTCGCAAGACCCATTTCTATCAAAATATCATTTGGATTGTCAAGTGTTTATCATATCTAACTAAATGATTTTCTTTCTTTAGGCCTATATTTTTTCTTTTTTTTCTCAATGTTTATTTTTGAAAGAGAGAGAGAGACAGAGCATGAGCAGGGGAGGGGCAGAGAGAGAGGGAGACACAGACTCCGAAGCAGGCTTCAGGCTCTGAGATGTCAGTACGGAGCCCGATGTGGGGCTCAAACTCACAGACCGCGAGATCATGACCTGAGCCGAAGTCAGATGCTTAACCCACTGAGCCGCCCAGGCACCCCTGTATTTTCTTAATCAAAGAGAAGGGCTTAGCAGTATTCCCTTTGGAACTCCTTGTGGACCAGAAAATAATCCTCATTTATTCATTCAACAAGTATAGAATGTTTGCTGTGTGGCAGGCCATATGCTAGTCATTGGGTGTATGTGCAAAGGTGTATGAAAAAAGATTCCTGCCTTCAGGGAGTTCATGGTCTAGCAGGGAAACAGAAGAAACTGTTAGCTTTCCCTTTGTGAGATATTTGTGGTAGTAACTATGTTCTTATATTGTAGAACTAGGAAACAAAGGTGATTACACTCTCTGAGGTGATTACACTCTTTATCTTAGCCCTAATTCACTTCTTTTCTCAAAAACCCAAGCATGCTTCTGCCTTAAGATCTTTTTGGTTGCTGTTCTCTCTGCCTAGAATGCTCCTTTCCCAAGGTTACCCAAATAACTTACTCCTTACTGCTTCACATTCTTGCTCAAATATCGTTTTGTCAATGAGACCTTCCTTGTCTATTGTGTATAAAATAGCACTTCCTAGGGGTGCCTTGTGGCTCAGATGGTTGAGTGTCCGGCTTCGGCTCAGGTGACGATCTCACTGTTTGTGAGTTTGAGCCCCGCATTGGGGTCTATGCTGACAGCTCAGAGCCTGGAGCCTGCTTCGGATTCTGTGTCTCCCTCTCTCTCTGCTCCTCCCCTGCTCACCCCGCTCACACTCTGTCTCTCTCAAAAATAAATAAAACAAAAAAAAATTAAAGTAGCACTTCCTACGTTCAGTTTTATCCCCTTACTTGAATTTGTTCTTCTTTATAGCATTATTATTTATATTTTAATTTAGTTTTATCTTCATCACCTTTTGTCCCCTCCCTGCCTCAGTTGTAAATGCCAGATGAGCAGAGCATACTACCTTGAGTAGTATGGGTACATATTGGATTCTTTATAAATACTTCATGAAAAAATTAACACCTCACTTGATTATTTTTCCTTTCCATGTTTCCCTGCAAAGTATTTCCTGACTGACTTTATTCACATTGCTTATTTTTGGTTTACTATGGCTTAAAATAAGCAGACGTCTTAAGTAACACTGTAATAATTGAAAGAGACACTTAGCATGTCAAGTACTTATTTCTTTCTCTCCTCTCTTAGACTTCACAAAGGACCAATCCAGTTGATAAGCATCTTGAGGTCCTGATAAAAAAATATGGATTGTGTGCCAAACCAGTTGCTCCTCAGATGTTTGGGTTTGCTGGAAAAGAACACATGGAAAAATATGGTATGTTAAAAACATTTTAAGGCCTATTGATAGTTATATGCATGTGAAGAGAAACAATAGGAATTTATTTAGGAACTGTGGAAAATATCAGGATCTATAAAATATAAAGTGGTTTTTGAATTAAATTGAAGAAATAGTTCATGTAGGATTTAATTGTAGAGAAGGTATTTATGTATAGGATATCATATGGGAGGTACCTAGAATGTTCCATACCAAGAAATTGAAATAGGAAAAGTAACATAAGTCTTGTCCCCTATAATCATGAATTATAAATTGAGGTGTATCCATTCTGAATATGACGAGACTTAAAGCTTGCTCTTGGTAATAGGTTTATATAGCCAAATTTTATTCTTAGTGCTTGAATTCATCAAGAGTCCATCATTGTTCATTTTTAATGTTTTATGAGGTTTAAATTTCATAGTTGATTTGCATTTTGTAGGTAAACATCCTAATTTTTTGACTCATAATCAATGATTGGCTTGCCTTAGCCAGTTAGTTAAAGCATGGGATAGTACAGATAGGATTTTTAAAAAAAATTTTTTTTTTTTTTAAATTTTTTTTCCAACGTTTTTATTTATTTTTGGGACAGAGAGAGACAGAGCATGAACGGGGGAGGGGCAGAGAGAGAGGGAGACACAGAATCGGAAACAGGCTCCAGGCTCCGAGCCATCAGCCCAGAGCCTGACGCGGGGCTCGAACTCACGGACCGCGAGATCGTGACCTGGCTGAAGTCGGACGCTTAACCGACTGCACCACCCAGGAGCCCCTAAAAAATTTTTTTAACATTTTATTTTTTATTTTTGAGACAGAGAGAGACAGAGCATGAATGGGGGAGGGGCAGAGAGAGAGGGAGACACAGAATCTGAAGCAGGCTCCAGGCTCTGAGCCATCAGCCCAGAGCCCTACACGGGGCTCGAACTCACAGACTGCGAGATCGTGACCTGAGCTGAAGTCGGACACTTAACTGACTGAGCCACCCAGGTGCCCCTAGGATTTTTTTTTTTTTTAATTTTTTAACGTTTATTTATTTTTGAGACAGAGAGAGACAGAGCATGAACGGGGGAGGGTCAGAGAGAGGGAGACACAGAATCTGAAACAGGCTCCAGGCTCTGAGCAGTCAGCACAGAGCCCGACACGGGGCTCGAACTCACGGACCGCGAGATCTTGACCTGAGCTGAAGTCGGCCACCCAACCGACTGAGCCACCCAGGCGCCCCAACAATAATTATTTTTTACAAGTTAGGAGATTGACTAGGAATCAGCTCATCTAAGCTGAACTCAGCTTTTCTTGTTTGGGTTAATCATATGACTATAGGATGACTGGAGGCTCTGTTCTACTCTTGTTTGACTGGGTCATATATCTTTTTTCCTCCTGGGACCAGAGAGCCAGCCCTGGCATGTCCTTTTCATGGTGACAGCAGGAGGACAAGAGAGTAATCTGCAGCATGTAAAGCCTTGTGAGACTTCAGCTGTTGACCAAAGCAAGTTACATTGCAAACTTGGAATCAAGGGATAGGGAAATACATTCCACTTCTTTTGTTGTAGGAAACTGCAAAGTCAGACCTCAAAGGACGTTTAAGAGGGAAAAAGAATTAAGTATATTAGTGTATTCATTCATAAGCTATAAATAAGCAGATGAAATATGAAGTCTTTGCTTACATTTCTGGTACGGGAGAGATGTTAACACATGAAAAAAATGAAGATAATTTCAGGTAGTTATTAGTCTTGTGAAGAAAAAAAACAAGGGTGGGGTGAGGAAGGCAAACTTAGGGCAGTCAGTGATGGCTTCTATACTTACATAACCAGGTGGCATCTTGGATATCTGCTTGTATATTTAATAGGCATCTCAATTTAACATGTTCAAATGCAAACTCTTCTCTTCTCCCATAATTTTAAACTTGTTCCTCCTCTAGTTTTCCTCATCTCAGTAAGTGGCACTTCCATTTATTCAGATGTTCAAGGCAGAAACATGAGTCATCTCTGACACTTCTCCCTTCTTATTCTTCTTATTCCAGTCCCTCCAGTCCCATTATGTCCTATCATTTCTACCTGCAGACTCTAAAACAAAGGCTCCAGACTCCTTCCAGTTCCTTTTATTACCACAGCTCTTAACCCTAGACCAGAGTTTTTCAAACTGTGGGTTGTGACCTGCTAGGAAATGATGGGATCAGCTTAGTGGGTTGAACCCAGCATTTTTTAAAAATCAAAAAATTTGTCATTGATGGGTATTATAACTCAATACAGAGACGTACACAAAACATAAATATACAGGTGGTGCATGGGTGGCTCAGTTGCTTAAGCAACTTGGTTCTGGCTCAGGTCCTAATCTCACAGTTGTGAAATCAGGCCCCAAGTTGGGCTCTGTGTTGAGTGTGTAGCCTGCTTGGGATTCTCTCTCTTTCCTCTCTCTGTCCCTCCCCTGCTCATTCTCTCCCCCCACTCTCAAAAATAAATAAATAAACTTCAAATTCAGTTGGTTGAATGTCTGACTCTTGATTTTGGCTCAGGTCTTGATCCTAGGGTTGTGGAATCAAGTCCTTCAGACTCTGTGATCCTGCTTGAGATTCTCTCTCTCCTTCTCCCTCTCCCCTTCCCTCTCCCCCTCCCCTGTCTGCACACACACACTCTCTCTCTCAAAATAAATAAACATTTAAAAAAAGATAAAGATAAGTTTTCTTCTACCTTGGGTCCCTTCTGAAACAGCTGAGGGACAACATTCTTAAGCTTCTTGATTCTTTGGTTGAGAGGATTTGTGAGGCACAACCTTTTTTTCTTTAGAGGGCTTTTTGTCTGTTTGAACTATATTCTGAGGCGTCACTTTTGATATTTCTGAGATCATAGCAAAAGATTTGTCATACCTTGGGCTTCATCCTTGTACCATTTTTTACAAGCAGTGCCCTGGATTTGATCTTTGCTCAAAGACTGTTACTTAATTTTAGCATCTTTTCCCACTTTGAGAGGCTTGAACTTTCAATGTCATCAGGTCCTGAATTCTTTTTGTTTAACAGCCCTTTCTTCAGTATAGCAGTATAGATTTTTACTGCAAATAGCAAGAAGAAATCATGTGGCACCTTCAATATTTTGGTTATTATCTGATTTTCACATAACTGCAGATAATAGTGTTACTATAGTGTCAGCAAGCATTGCAGCAAGGATCTCCTTTCCTCTGTTCCTCAGTAAGGTTTTTATCGTTTTGTAAACCCTCACCAACAGCATCCTCACAGGATCTGGAGGCTTCTACTAATAGTTTCTTTAAGGCACTTTATTTAGGCTTTCACTAGCAGTTTCCTTAAAACCCACTTCCTTGTTCCAAAGCCATTCATGTATTTTACATTTTTGTTTAGTGTAACCTCAGTTCCAGTATATTAGTCTGCTTGGGTGCCGTAACAAAATACCGTAGATTGGGTGGCTCAAACAACAAAAATTAATTTCTCACAGTTCTGGAGGCTGGGAAGTCCGAGATCAAGGTACAAGATAGATTTTATTCTGAGGCCTCTTGTCTTGGTTTGTAGGTGGCTGCCCTTCCATGTGTACTCACCTGACCTCTTCTTTTGTGCAGGTGCAAAGAGAGAGAATGAGAATGAGAGAGAGAGAATGAGACAGAGAGAGAAGGAAACATCTTGAGTATTGTTTTTCTTTTTTCTTTTTCTTTTTTACATTTATTTATTTTTGAGAGACAGAGAGACAGAGCACAAGTGGGGATGGGCAGAGAGAGAAAGAGGCAGAATCCGAAGCAGGCTTCAGGCTCTGAGCTGTCAGCACAGAGCCTGACGCGGGGCTCAAACTCACAAACCATGAGATCGTGACCTGAGCCGAAGTTGGACGCTCAACCGACTGAGCCACCCAGGCGCCCCTTAAGAGTATTGTAAGGGCACTAATCTGTCATGGGGACCTCACTCTCATGACCTCACTACCCTAATTACCTCCCAGTAGTCCTGTTTCCAAATACTATCACATTGGGGTTTAGGGCTTCAACATATGATTTTTGTCAGGGACACAGTCTGTAGCATTTAGGTACTAAAATATGTATTCATTATTTGTTATTGTAAAACAATGAGACTCTGTATTTTAAAAAATAATTTCTTGTTGTTTTCATTCCCATTGTCCTGGCCTTCTTTCATTGTCTTAAGTAAACCAAACTGTTTTCTGCCTCAGAGTCTCATATTCCCTTTGGCTACAGTGCTATTTACTCCATTCTTTCAAGATTGGCTGTCCTCATCCATTAGGTCTTAAAAAAATCCTGTCTCATATCTCCAACACTTTACCAAGGTATCTCCACTTGGATGTCTATAATAGGCATTTCAACTTTAATAGGTCTAAAACTGAAGTCCTAATTCTTTCTCTGAACTCCCCCCTTCTCCTCTGTTCCTCCTGAAGATTTCCCCTTTCAATACATGGTAACTCCATCTTTCTAGGACATTTGGCCAAAAACCATGGGGCTGTTCTTGATTCTGCTTGAACTTGACAGTATGAGTATATTGGCAAACCTTTTCACTCATTTCTCAGTAAACATCTCTCACCCTTTCTACCACTTCTACTGTAGTGCAGGTCACCCTAATTTCTCATCTGGTTTATAGGAGTCCTGTTTTGTTTTTGGTTTTTTGCCTCTTCTTGTGTATCTCTGCAGTCAGTTCTTTACTTTATAGCCAGAGCAGTGTTGTTGTGTTGTTGTTGTTGTTTTTGTGGTTTGTTTGTTTGTTTGTTGTTTTTTAATTCAAGAATCGCCATTCAAATCAGTATTTAATTTTATTGACGTGTATGAGACCAAGTGTCCCTTGCTGTCACAGGAGTATAGCAAACAGGTATAGTTAAGAAACAACTTTATTTTGAGCAGGGGGAGTGACAACACGGCACTTAACAGCTATATCCTATATCAGCTATATCAGCACTTAACAGTCTAAACCCTGCTTCAGTGCAATGTGTTTAAAATATAAGCCAGATGAGTTCACTCCTCTGCTCAAACTCTCCATATGTTCTCATCATACTCAGATTGAAGCTTAGACGTCTTATTGTGGCCTACAAACTTCTGCACAATCTGCTCCCCCACCCTCATTAGTGTTCTGACCTCATCTGTTACCATTTTTTCTTTCACCACTCTACTCCAGCCACATTATCCTTTCTGTTTTTGAAAACAGTGAACACATTCCTGCTTGAGGCAGGGCCTTGCTGTTTCCACTTCTGGAATGCTTTACCCTAAGATATCATTGGTGCTAGCTCCTTTATTTCCATCAGGTCTTTGCTTAAAAGTTGTCATCTGCTTCTTTGATCACCCTCTTTCCTGGAACTCCCTATCCTCTGTGTCTCCTCTTGAATTATTTTATATAACACTTATAAAACCTGGCATATATATTTTTTCTTACTGATTGTCTCCTCCAACTAGCATCTAAGTTCCATAAGGCCACTCACTTTTGTTTTATTCCCTGTTCATTTCTTGTTACCTAGAACAGTGCCTGGCACAAAGCAGGTATTCTATAATTAATTATTCTCCAAAGAAAGACTGTCCTTGGCCATTCAAATTGAAGCAGGTCCCTCCTATTATTCTCATTCATAGATAGCCCCCAATTGCTTTCCTTCATAGCATTTAGCACTATTTATATTCATATATATATAAACATGTGTGTGTGTGTGTGTAGTTTTACTTGTTTAATTTTTGTCTTCCTCATTATTTTGTAAACTCCATGAAAGCAGGATCCATGTCTGTTTTGTTTACTTTCAATATATCCAGCCTAGCACAGTGCTTGGCATGTAATCTAGATAGAAGAACGTGGTTGTTTTTTTCCCCTTTCTCTTCTACAGTCCCTACCATATGTAAATAATAAATATTTGTGTGCTTTTTCTTTTAAAGGACATGTTTATTCAGTGTCATGATTAAAAAAAACCCTTTGTTGGAATGCTTTACACTTTCCACAGAACAGAAACTAAAATAACCTGTTGTACAGGTCACAAATACAGTCCTCGAGTTTTTTGACCATACACATGAGTATTGTCTAAAACATGTCTTCTTTGTAGCAGCTAAGTCCTGCCACCACTATGCGTGGCTGAGTTCACAAATCTGTTGTAACCTGTAGGTTCCCTGTCACTTCTCTGGCTTTCCTCTCCTGCTAAGCTTTGTTTCCTTGCAGTAATTAAAACCTTCTGCCACTGCCATAGCTACTGCTGCTGCTGGAACCACCATAGCTACCTTGGTTTTGTGGTTTGGCAAAGTGGCCTCCACCACCATATGGGCCAGAGCTTCTGGCTCCAAAATTTCCTCCTTTCATGGGTCCAAAATTTGAAGATTGCTTGTTGTAATTGCCAAAATCATTATAGCTTCCACCACCTCCAGAGTTGCTTCCATCGTTATCAAATCTATTATAGCCAAATCCACTGACACCATATCTACCACCACCTTGACTGCCACCGAAGCCACCTCACCCACTGAAGTTTCCTCCACAGCCAAATTTGTCATTCCCATCAAAACCACCTCTATGACCACCACTGAAGTTTCCAGAACCACTTCGACCTCTTTGGCTGGAGGAAGCACTAGCCATCTCTTGCTTAGATAAAGCTTTCCTTACTTTACAGTTGTGCCCTTTCACAGTATGGTATTTTTGAATGACAGTCTCTCTTTTTTTTTTTTTTTTAATTTTTAACGTTTATTTATTTTTGAGACAGAGAGAGACAGAGCATGAACGGGGGAGGGTCACAGAGAGAAGGAGACACAGAATCTGAAACAGGCTCCAGGCTCTGAGCTGTCAGCACAGAGCCTGACGCGGGGCTGGAACTCACGGACCGTGAGATCATGACCTGAGCCAAAGTCGGACGCCTGACCGACTGAGCCACCCAAGCGCCCCTGAATGACAGTCTTGTCTACAGAGTCATGATAGTCAAATGTTACAAAAGAAAAGCCTCTCCTTTTGCCACTGCCTCGGTCAGTCATGATTTCAATCCCTCCAATTTTCCCATACTATTCAATCTCTTAGATGATGTTCTTCAGTATTTTCTTTAATGCCATCGACAAAAATCTTTTCCACAGTTAAGTGGGCACCAGGTCTTTGAGAATTGTCTCTCGACACAGCCCTCTTTGGTTCTACAACTCTTCCATTCACTTTGTGTGGCCTTGCATTCATGGCTGCATCCACCTTTTCCACAGTGGCATAGGTGACAAACCCAAAGCCTCTGGAGCACTTGGTGTTTGGATCTCTCATTACCACACAGTCTGTAAGCGTTCCACATTGCTCAAAATGGCTCCTCAGACTCTTATTGGTTATTTCAAAGCTCAGACCTCCGATGAAAAGCTTCTGCAGCTGTTCAGGCTCTTTGGGAGACTCTGACTTAGACATGATGGCAGTGCGAGGGGAGACTTTAATGATGCTTACTCAGCAGCGTCTGTGGGCAGAAAGGACTCAATAAATACTTGTTGAATGAGTAAATGAATGAATGAATGAATGACTTTCCATACTTATATTATTATTCAATTCTCACAACAATCCATTACGGCAGATGTTATTATCCCATTAAGTAAGATGCTGGCTGATGGCCTCAGGATCTTTTATATATATAAAAGATATGTAATGTAAAATTTTTTATAATTATATATATATAGTATAATATATAATATATAATTTTGTTGTGTTCAGAAAGCATCCATCAGTTGTTTTCTTGAGTTTTTTTTTTCTTTCAGGAATGGGTATTGAATTTTGTTAAGCCTCTGTTAATTGCACTTAGGTCTATTATTAGAATATTTTATTACTGGATTCGTGGTATTGAACCAACTTTGCATATCTCGAATGAATGCCAGTTGGTTGTGAGGTATTGACTTTTTTTTAATGTGGGGTTAGATTCTGTCACTATTTTATTTTATTTTATTTTTTATTTATTTATTTTTTTTATAGCTGACCCTGCAGAGGAGACTTGCCCTTCTTTTTTTTTTAAAAAAATTTTTTTTTCAACGTTTATTTATTTTTGGGACAGAGAGAGACAGAGCATGAACGGGCGAGGGGCAGAGAGAGAGGGAGACACAGAATCGGAAACAGGCTCCAGGCTCTGAGCCATCAGCCCAGAGCCTGACGCGGGGCTCGAACTCACGGACTGCGAGATCGTGACCTGGTTGAAGTCGGACGCTTAACCGACTGCGCCACCCAGGCGCCCCAACTATTTTATTTTATATAGTACTTTCAAATCAACATTTGTAAATGATTTTATGTTAATTTCATACTTGCTTTATAAAAAGAAATAGGAAGCCTCTCCTTACTTTTAATGCTTTGATACACTTTATGGAGCATGGAGATTACCTAATCTTTGTAGGTTTGATAGAATTCCCTGTGAACTCATCTTGGCCTGTTTTTTTTGTTGTTGTTGTTTTTTGTTTTTTTTTCCTTTTTGGTAGTTGCTTGGTTTCCTTATGTTTAAATATTCTATCTTCACTGAGGTTATTTTGGGTAGTTTATGTATCTCTAGGAAATTATTCATTTCATTTAGATTTCCAAATCTTTGTATTGAAGTCTGAAAAGTAGTCTTTTGCAATTTTACAATTTTTTCGATTTCAATGATATTTCCCTCTTGTTATTTTTTATGTTTGTATATTCATGCTTTGTCCTTTTTTTTTTTTAAATGTTTATTTATTTTTGAGAGACAGAGTGTGAGCAGGGGAGGGGCAGAGAGAAAGAGAGAGACACAGAATCTGAAGCAGGCTCCGGGCTCTGAGCTACCAGCACAGAGCCCGATGTGGGGCTCGAACTCACAAACCGCGAGATCATGACCTGAGCTGAAGTCAGATGCTTAACTAACTGAGCCATCCAGGCACCCCGTTGCTTTCTCCTTTTTAAAATTAAATTAGGTATTTGTCTATTTTGTTAAAATTTTTTTTAATTTGAGAGAGAGAGAGAGAGAGAGAGAGAGAGAGAGAGAGAGAGAGAGAGAGAGATGGAGAGAGCCTGCATATGAGCAGGGGAGAGGGGCATAGGGAGAGAGAGAGAGATTCTTAGCAGGCTCTATGCTCATGGCGCTGAATATGGGGCTCCATCCTGCAACCCTGGAATCATGACCTGCGCTGAAATCAAGAGTCAGACGTTCAACTTACTGAGCCACCCAGGTGCCCTTATTTTGTTAAATTTTTCAAAATAACAGGATCTTGATTGATTATGTCTACTCTTTTTATTTTTTCTGCAATTAATTTCTGCTTTTATCTTCTTTGTGCTTTCTTTTGGTTTACTTTGGTTGTTGTTTTTCTAGTTTTTGAGTTGGGAATTTAATTCATTTTCTTTTTTTAATGACAGCTTTATTGAGATATAATTCACATACCATAAAATTCACCTATTTAAAGTATACAATTCAGTGATTTTTAATATATTCAGAGTTTTGCAACTATTACCACTTTCTAGTTTCAGAACATTTTCATCACTCCAGTCCCACTGAACATTTTCATCACTCTAGTCCCACCAATGGTCACTCCTTCCATTTTTTGGGTGATTCCAGTTGTTACAGCGGTCTTTTCCATGTTGAACTCAAATCTCTGTCCCTATAGTTTCCATCCATGGTCTTGTTTCTGTCTTCTGAGGCTCACAGGAGGTGAGCCTCTTTCTATAGCTCTTCAAATATCTGAAACCTGCCAGACCTTGTGCTTAACTTCCTTTTAACTGTTTCTCACTTAACTGTGTAACTGTTCTCATTTGACTTGTTTCATAATTCATCAAGTCTAATTGCGGATACTGGGATCACATGTAAGCATTTATGGTAGTTGCGTCACACTATTAAATCATATTGAACTTGTAGTCAAACAGAACCTCAGAGCATTTCTCATAGTTGCTGCTCCTTTTCCCAGATTGTTTTGGGGATCCAGGAATAGAATTGGTCATTTAATTTGAATGTATTCTGATCCATCCCATTAATAAGCTTTGTTGAATCTATTTGGATTCAATATTATAGCAGTCCTTCCCACATTCAGGTTTGGTGAACATGCCTTTAATTTTCTAATCCAATTTTTGGTAGACATATTAGCCAGAGCATGGCTGAGGTTATAGGTTAGCACTAGAGACTTTTCTGCAGGTTAACCTATATTAGTCAATGTTGGTGGTTTCCCAATATGTGTTCTGTGGGACAGTAACCTGATAAGATTCTCTATTTCATGGGTCAGATAAGTTGGGAGATGCTTCAGATTCTTTAACCCCCTTTTGGACAGTCATGATACACATATAATAATAGTAAAGGCTCTGAATGTCTTGCCATAAAGAAACCTGTTTCACTTTGTTTAACCTAGTATTATCTAAACGTATTTGACAGAATCCTCATTTTTTAAAGTAACATCATTGTGCTCCCCCTAAACAAAAACCAAAACCCACAGTATAGTATTTCCTTACCTTGTCCCAAAAGATGTCCTAAAAGATTTAATTGTCTTGCTGATAATCAGATACTATGTTTCATTTGATCTACCAGTCAAACCAATGAAAACAGGTATTAATCTTCTATGGCTTGTTCCTACTGAACCCATATTGGCTGCCACCTGATTATCACTCTTCTTTGTATGAGATCACTAGTGTGGATTCTGCCTTCTTCCTTTTTTATTAGAATTGAGACAAGATTTGCTCAATTATATGTATGTCATTTCTGCTCTGAAGATCATCCTCCTGACAGAGATGATAGAGATGAAACAGAAATGGGGGCTCTTCATTTTCCTGTGCCATCATCTATTAACATAACATTATCAGCTGCTATCAGTGTTCCTTTTCCTTCCTTGGCCTTTCTGCCTCTCAAGCAGGATTCAAAACCTATCTTATGCTGCTTTGTCTTTTTTAAAGTAGTAAAAACTTTTTGCGTATTTAACTTCCTTAATACATGCTTTTGTTTTTCTGACACTAATCTTTAAACTTTCTGTTAAAGAATTTAAAAACATACATATTTCTTGTTAGGCTATAACTTTTCTTTTCTTTTTTTTAAACTTTAAAAAATATTTATTTATTTATTTTTGAGTGAGAGACAGCATGAGCGGGGAAGGAACAGAGAGAGGGAGACAGAGAATCCCAAGCAGGCTCCGAACTGTCAGCACAGAGCCTGATGTGGGGCTCAAGCTCACAAACTATGAGATCAAAACCAAGAGTCATATGCTTAACCAACTGAGCCACCCAGGTACCCCTAGGTTATAACTTTTCTAAAGACTCTTCTGCCTTTTCATAAGGAAGGAGAAGGACCAGGTCCTGGAGGGTGTGGGTTGTAAAATTCACTTAGCCCAGGGGCATTGGGATACTTTGGCAAACTCCTTAAAAAATTGCTGGCAGTGCTTTCCTGCCCTATATCCACTGTGAATCCCAGGCTATATATTCTGGATTTTGAAACTGGACTCTTACTTATACTAGATAGAATTAACCAGTTTGAACTATTTTCATATTCAGTGCTTTTCATATTCATATTCATGTGCTTATTAGTGGATTCAACTCATTAAATATACACAAGTTTAATTAAATATTTATGTGAGGGATCAGTTGTTGACATGATCAATATTGACAATCTGTGCAAGGGAAAATGCAGAAATATTTGGCAGGACACTGCGTACCATTGCAACATTTAATAAGCAATATGAAAGCACTTACTTGTTTTCTCTACAGGAACAAAGGTTGAACATTTTGCAAAAATTGGATGGAAAAATCATAAACATTCAGTTAATAACCCGTAAGTATTTCAGAAATATGAAATTGTAAAAATCTGAGTTATCCTGCTATGTAATATACAACTTTACACTTAAAAAGTAAGGGGAAGACCTCAAAGATATTAACTAGAATGTTTTATTATTTTTCTTATAAAAGGCCTATACCCAGGTAAACTTTTAACTACAGTTTTAGCTTTGGGTTTGTTTATATTTAGAATGTCATTTATTTAAGCTTAAGAAGGAATGTGGATGATTGCTGATAAAGTTTTAGTGAATTTTCATTGCTTATATGATATAATAGAAACTCCTTCATATGAGATAATAAGCTTGTTATAATTTGGCCCACTCTACCTTGCCAGTCTTATTTCCTACTACTTTCTGGTTATTTACAGTCTCTAGCTTCACCAGATCACTTGTTTTTTCCCAAGTGTACTATACAGTACTCACTTCTGTGTTTTTACTTAGGCTGTTAACTCTCCCTGGAATATCCTTTTGTCTTTTGTTTGGTGAATATCTATTTACCCATCAAGCCCCAACCCAAATGTCATTCCTTCTCTAAACACCTTCTTAAATCTTCCTGGGCATAATTTTTTTTTTTCTTATGAGTTTCATTGCACTGTCTGTATACCTCTATTATAACACATCACCCTATCCCACTTAGTTATTTATAAGTCTTTCTTTGATCATGATGGTCCTTGAGCAGAGATTCTGTCTTATCTTGTATCGTCAGCATCTAGCAGGGTATTGGAACATAGTATATGTTCAATAAAACTTTGCTGCTACTGAATAGTAGAGTTGGTATATGTGCTGCCGAAGCAAGCACCTGTATAGTAGAGTTTGAATAAGTAGTCTTAAGCCCATGAAGATGATCTAGAGCAAATTCTTTGTCCTTAGAACTTGGAGAACCATGCAAATATCCTTTTTATTTCCTAAGTAGTAAGGAACTATACCAATACATTGAGGAATTGACAACACTGCAGTTTCTTGGCTTTGAGGCTTCAAGGAGTAGCTCTTAACTTTCTCTAGAGAATCAAAGTCTTTCTCTTACTTAACACCCTGCCTAACCAGGCATCAATTATCCACTCATTATAGCATTCTTCTAAAGGGAATTCATTCACTCAACAAATATGTATTCAGCGGCCTACTGTATGCAACACACCTTTAGCTGCTAGTGATACAGCAGTGAACAAGATAGATAAGTTCCTTGTCCCCAGTGGCCTTCCATTTCATATTGTAAATTCTCAATTATGTTGAATAGTCAAATGTTATTTCTGGATGTCCGTTTCATCATGTAAAACTCTTTGAAACAGCCAAGAATAGCCTTCTAGGTTTTGCTCAGAAATTTCAGATGCCAACTTCTTGCACTAGGTTTTCCTTGGCTAGGAAAGAAAGAGAATCCTGTGTTTGCTCACTAGTTGTTATAGATACCCGGTTACATATTTCTAAGAAGGTTGAATTATAAAACTCTTCTCAAGTGTTTCCTCACAAATTATAAGAATACTTAAAGGCAGTGAGAATCTGTGATAAGCAGTGTCGAATTAGGGATAGTTCATGCCACTTGAGCCCTCAGACCTGTGTCTATAACTTACTCCTAGTTGTCTCTACTTAGATGCTTCATAAGTGCCTCAGAGTCAACATGGCCGTACAGAATTGATCATTTTTTCTCAACCCTATTTTTACTTTAGTATTCTTCATGAATGACATCAATATATACCTAATAATAGAAAACTAGAAGTCATTCTTAACTCTGCTTTCTTCCTCAGTGTCCCATGTGAATTGCAGATGAGTTGAGGATGAACAGAATGCTGCGTCCTTACTGTCTCTTGAACTCATCCCTTCTTTCTGTCTTTAACTTCCAATTCCCTACTCTAGGCCCTTAGCATTTCTTGCCTTAATTATTGCTCTCATCTCTTAGTTTAGTTGCTTTTGATAATGCCCTTCACCATCCCTTTTGTGTACCATAGCCTTCTTGTTTAAATACAAGTCTGATTGTTACACTCCAGCTTAATATCCTTTAGTAGTTCCTCAATGTTTTTAGTGTAAAATGTAAATACCATATACTGGCCTTTCATGGTCTGATCTTTGTTTATTTCTCTTGCTCCATCTTTGTCACCTTGTGACTACATTTCCTCCCAAACTTTATGCCCTAGCTTCAGTGAGCCACTTTAACTCAAGAGGCTTTGTGTATCCTGATTCTTTTGCCAGTAATTCTCTGTCTCCTCCTTCCTCTTATTTGCTAACCCCAGAGGGAAAGCTCCCTCTGGTATCTGGGTCTGATGCTCATCCTGTGTGCTCTCATGGCACTC
Organism: Lynx canadensis; assembly: GCF_007474595.2. Lineage (NCBI taxonomy): Eukaryota > Metazoa > Chordata > Mammalia > Carnivora > Felidae > Lynx > Lynx canadensis. The sequence goes on from NC_044310.1 coordinate 42,421,673, forward strand.
TGTATAACATTTCTGTCATGGTATTTATCATATTGTATTTATTTGCCACAGATTCATACTGAGTTCCTTGAGGGTAAGGACTATGCCCATGTCCCACATGCCTACCACAGGATCTGGCACAAATTAGGTGTTTTATGGAAGTTGGTGATGATCAAAGTTAACTTTAGAAGAAAAGGTACAGATACTAGTATGCATATCTAAGTTACATGGCCTTTATTTCTAAACATTTGAATTGCTGTTCATTTCCATACCAGTTGAAGTTTGCTTATAGACTCTCCTTTGTGGTGTCTACTGCTTCTGCTATTTTTGCCAGAGCAGTTTCTGAAATCATCTCATTTTATTGTTAGAGGAGCCAAAGGGGATAAAAATAAGTTTCTTCTTTGCAGTGGTTAAGTTTCTTCTTCACAGAAAGGAAATGTGTTTTGAAGTATGCAGGTGATTTATTACAGGTTTTCTACATTTATTTAAGAACTCCATTAGCCTTCATTAAAAGTAATTGTATAATATCATCCCCACAAAAGGCTGAATTGCAAGTAATTTTGTTTTGCTCTTAAGGAACTAGTATTTAATAATTCTCTAGGTGGTGGTGGTGGTGGTGGTGGTGGTGGTGGTGGTGGTGGTGGTATTACATTTTAACCCCCAACTGATCTGGCACCAACTGGGTATACTGCAATTCAATTCTGGCACTAACCACCCAAGTTGATGCAGACCCCAGGAATTAAGAACTTAGTCCTCCGCAAGACTCCCCTCACTTAAGATGCCAGCCACAAGTAGGGTCTCCAGGCCACCTGTACTTCTGACCAACTGACTATAAATACAGGGGTTTCCATGACCTCTCAGGTTTGATAATTCACTAGAGTTCCTCACAGAATTCAGGAAAGTGCTATACTTATGATTACAGTATTATTATAAAGTATATAGCTCAGGAACAGCCAAACAAAGAGGCACATAAAGCAAAGTCTGAGAGGGTTCCTAAAGCAGAGCTTCTGTACCTTCTCCCCATGGAGTCAGGACACATTACCCTCCTGGCATATGAAGGTACTCACCAACCAGGAAGCTTCAGCAAGCTTCAGTGTCCAGAGTGTTTGCTGGGGCTTTATGCAGACGTACTTGATTAAATCATTGACACAAGATTGAACTCAGTCTCCTGCCCCTCCCTTCTCCTTAGGGGTCAAACTGGCTCAAAAGTCCTAACCCCTATATTCACACAGTTGGTGTTTCTGGTGACCAGCCCCCGCCCCCCATACAGTTAACAGGGGGCCCACTATAAGTCACCATAGTGAAGAATGAAATCTTGCCATTTGTAACAATGTGGATGGAACTAGAGTGTATTATGCTAAGCGAAATAAGTCAATCAGAGAAAGACAAATATCCTATGATTTCACTCATGTGTGGAATTTAAGATACAAAACAGATGAACATAAGGGAAGGGAAGCAAAAATGTTATAAAAACAGAGAAGGGAGACAAGCCATAAGAGACTCTTAAATACAGAGAACAAACTGAGGGTTGCTGGCAGGGGTTGGGTCGGGGGAAGGGCTAAAGGGGTGAGGGGCATTAAGGAGGACACTTGTTGGGATGAGCACTGGGTGTTACATGTAAATGATGAATCATTAAATTATATTCCTGAATGTATTATTACACTATATGTTAACTAACTTGGATTTAAGTTAAAAATAAATAAAAATTAAAAAATAAAAGAGAATCTTATATTAATAGAACAGTCAAAATATATTAAATGAAAAAAATATATATATATTAAATGAAGATGCCTATAGTATTACCAGTTTTAGCATAGCACTTATTATATTACTCATAATAACCATAATAAAAAGTTAATATTTATTGAAAAAAAAAAAAGGTTGAAACTCTTCATAAAAGCCTATCTTTTGTTTGTAAAAATAATATTTACATATTATTCTCTGACTTCTGGATCAGAACATTTTCAACAAAAATTATAACTGCTACTTCGTATTCTGTAACTACTTATTTTGTATTTAGGAATTCCCAGTTCCAGAAGGAATACAGTTTAGACGAAGTGATGAAATCTCAAGAAGTTTTTGATTATTTGACTATCTTACAATGTTGGTAAGAAAACCATATTTTAATATTTAATAGAAGTAACTGCTCCATCTGGGTATATCTGTAACTGTATCTGCTTGTATAGAGCTCCTACTAATGAAGTCCTCACTCTGGCGCGCCCTTACTTCCTATTCCTTTTTTTTTTTTTTTTGAGAGCGAGCGAGAGAGAGAGAGAGAGAGAGAGAGTGCACGTGTAGGAGCAGAGGGAGAGAGAAAGAGAGAATCTTAAGCAGGTTCCATGTTCAGCACTGAGCCTGAGCTCAGCATAGAGCCTGAAGTGGGGCTTGAAGTGGGGCTCAGTCCCACGATCATGAGATCATGACTTGAGCTGAAATCAAGAGTCAGATGCTTAACTGACTGAGCCACCCAGGGGCCCCTTTACTTCCTATTCCTATCTGGAGACAGACTGTCTTTTCTCTTGGAAAATTATGTACTTCATTTCCTTCATTCTTGAGTTCTACCTACTTTTTAAAAATTGTATTTTATTCATTTAAATGTGGCTTAGGAGGCCAGTAGAGTCCAGAGTTTCTCCCTTGAGCATTTTGTTTTCTCTACTGTATGCTTCTATCTTAGGAAATGTTACTCAGTTATAGTAGCTAAGAGTAAACATAAAATAGGAAAAATGAAAACAAGAAAAAAATAGCTCTAATAATAATAATAGTTGCATCTTGAAAATTGCTTGACAATATCTGTTTCCCAGAAGGTTGAATTGGTATTGTATAGCTCCTGCTTACCACCTGGAAGACCCTGGTAGGATGCAATTGAATAAATGGGGTCAGCTTTTATCTGTTGCAATATGAAGGTCTGCCCATTTATAAAGTCCAGCTGAACTCAGAGAAGTCTTCTTGTGTTTGCCATTTTCCTTCACAGCTTTGCTATAAGGAAAAAATCTATTTTGAGGAGATCTCTTAACTAAACCCCACCTTCTGGTTTGGACTTTCTGGTATTTCCTATTCTGTCCTTTCCAAGTTTCAAAAGGATTCCAAGACTGATTATTTGGAGATAACAATGTTAGAGCTAGTTAGGCCCATAGTAGATTTTTATTGTACTAGAATAGGAAAAACCTTGTTGACTCCTCAGAAGTCACCAGAAGATGCCTTATGCATCTGCAAAGGTAAATTCAGGATTCTTTGCATTAAGAATGTTTTGGGAGAGACCCTTACAGACCAAGCAGTGGCTGATAGTGTTTA